>NC_138984.1:33852260-34574634 GCF_964341445.2 Mesoplodon mirus
GCAGAAAGTTCTGACAGTTCTCATATACCACCCCCACAACACACGATTTCTCTTATTAATAGCTTCCATTAGTGTATGCTATGCACTGAACTGTGTTCCCTTAAAAGTCATATGATGAAGCATTAACTACCAATGTGATGACTTTTGGACATGGGTCCTTTGGGAGACAGGTTTAGATGAGGCCATGAGAATGGGCTCACAGTGGGTGGGATTAGTGTTCTTATAAGAAGAAACAAAAGAGTGTTTGCTTTCTCTTTCTCTGCCCTGTGAAGAAACAGTGAGAAGGAGACCATCTGCAATCCCAGAAGAGTCCACAGTAGAACCCAATCATGCTGGAACCCTAATCTCCAACTTCTAGCCTTCAGGACTGTGAGAAAATAAATTTGTGTTGTCAAGCCACTTGTTATGTTATTTTATTATGGCTGGGAAGGGGAACAGAATACAGCACCCCAAAATATGCCCCTTTGGCAGAAGGATTTTCTTGAGCTGGTTATTTTTAAGAAACAGCAGACACTGGAGAAGCTCTGAAAACCTAATAGAAGTTATCCTTTTATAAAGGATATTTACATTTCTAAGGGAAATATCCATTTATAAAGCTATCTCCCTCTCTGCACCAGGAAGAGGAAGACTAAAACTTACTGTAGAAAGCTTATACTTAAATCTGCATAACAACTATATCCTTGTTTATTTTGCTTTGCCTGGTAAATTCCCATAAGTGGTCTCCACCTCACCTCTACCCCAATCTTCTTTGGTTTTTAGCTGGGGATGGTATATAAAAGGTGATAGCTTGGGCCATTTTGGAGAGTCACTCATTTTTCTCCTGGGTATCTCCCATGTATGTAGGAGGTATATACATGTTATTAAACTTGTTTGTTTTTCTCCTGTCATTCTGTCTTGGTCTCGGCCAAGAACCTAGAAGGGTGGAGGGAAAATGATTTTTTCTCCCCTACAGCTGCTGGAGCAGACTAAGACAGTATGGAAACATTTATTACAAATTATGAACCAATACTGATATATTACTATTAGTTAAAGGCCATAGTTTCATTAAGTTTCAAGATTTGTGTTGTATAGTTCTACAGGTTTTAACAGATACATAATGTCATGTATCCATCATGACAGTATCATACAGAATAGCTTTGCTATCCTAAAAGTTCCCTGTGCTCCACCTACTCATATTTCACTCCAACTCCCACTCTTGCACTCACTGACTTTTACCTTTTCCGTAATGTCTTATAGTTGGAATACAGTATGTAGCCTTTTCAAACTGGCTTCTTTCACTTAGCAATATGCATACAAGATTCCTCCATGTCTTTTTGTGGCTACAGTTTAACAGTGAACAATATTCCATGGTACCCCAGTTTATCCATTCACCTATTTAAAGACATCTTGGATCCTTCTGGTTTTTGACAGCTATTAATAAAGTTGCTATAAACATTTGTGTACAGGTTTCTGTGTGGACAGAAGCTTTCAGCTCATCTGGATATTGAATGGCATGACTGTTACATGGTATGGCAAGCCTATGTTTAGCTTTCTAAAAAAACTGTCAAACTCTCTTCAAAGTGGCTGTCCTCTCTTGCATTCCTACCAGCAATGAATAGTTCCTGTTCTACACCCTTGTCAGCATTAGGTGTAGTCAGTGTTTTGGATTTTAGCCATGCTAATAGATTTTTTCAAACTGGTATCTCATTGTTGTCTTAACTTGCAATTCCCTCATGACATAGGATGTTGAGCATATGCTTATTTGCCATCTGTCTATCTTCTATGGTGAGCTGTCCATTTAGATTTTCTCTCTACTTTTTAATTGGGCTGTTTGTTTTCTTATTGTTAGGTTTTAACAGTTCTTTGTATATTTCAGATACAAATCCTCTATCAAATATGTGTTTGGCAAATATTTTATCTTAGTGTGGATTGTCTTTTCACTGTCATGGTATCACGGTAATGCTGGCCTCACAATGAATTAGGAAGTGTTCTCTAAGCTCCTATTTTCTGGAAGAAATTATAGAGAACTGGTATAATTTCTTCTTTAAATGTTCTCTAGAATTCAACAATAAAACCATCTCAGCTTGGTGCTTTTGGTATTAGAAAGTATTAATTATTGATTCAATTTTTTAAATAGATAAACACCTGTTCACATTATATATTTCTCCCTGTGTGAGTTTTGGTAGATTGTGTCTTTCAAGGAATTGGTCCAATACATCTAAGTTATCAAATCTGTTAACATAGAGTTGTTCATAATATTCCTTTACTATCCATGGGATCTGTAGTCATGACATTTCTTTCATTTATGATTATTAGAAATTTATTTTTTTCATTTTTTTCTTGGAAGCCTGGCTAGAGGTTTATCAATTTTATTGATCTTTTTAACGAACCAGCTTTTGGTTTTGTTGCCTTTTCTCTATTAATTTCCTGTTTTTAATTCAACTGATCTCTGATCTAACTTTTACTCCTTCTTTCCTTCTGCTTACTTTGGACTTAATTTGCTCCTCTTTTTCTAGTTTCCTAAGGTAAAAACTTAGGAAATCACTAGAATTTATTATGAAAGGAAAAAAAAAAGAACATACAAAATTAAATCCACTTCATCTAGTTAACATTAAAATAAAATATCTGCCCCAATTTTAGCACCCTTGTGAAACCAAGCAGGCCCTGTGGGACTCCTGGGCACAAAACCCTTTCTGTGTCCCCCGTTTCTTGTTTGTAGGAAATAGGCTTCATTCAGCCTCTAAGACCTTCCCTGAGTTCCAAAGGGCAGGTTCAAACAGTTGCTAACAGAGGAAGGGAGGGGATGCAGAGAAAGGGAGGAGTAGTCAAAAAACAATAGTGCAGCTCTGGAGCAGGGTCCTGGTTCTTCCTCAAGGGATATACATATCAGTATCTTTGAGCTCCTCTGCAGTACTAAAACCCCCACCAAATGGAAGATGTTAACTATTTGATGAAGCATTCTTCATTCCAGAGAGGTCACAGTTCAATAGATAACTTCGAGAACCACAGAATCCCATCATGAGACCACGTGACACCAGATGATCTCTAGACTGAAGGAATGCAGGTCCTGCAGGCAACCAGATCCTTATCAGCAACCCCTCCCCTTGACTATAAGACTCCTCACAAACCACCCCCCCACACACTGGGACACAGTTTTGAGAGCATTACCCTGCTGTGGCCCCCTTTGCCTGGCAAAGCAATAAAGCTATTCTTTTCTACTTCATCCAAACTCTTTCTCTGAGATTCAAACTGGGGCTGGTGTACAGAGGCTGATTTTCACTATCAAATGTGAAAGACAAAATTTATTTTTCATAGAATGAAGTTGTTCTTTAACTGCATTAATAAAAATTCACAAATCTAGTGTGAAACAAAGGTTTGCTATTTCCAAATTAGAAAGGCTAATTATTTAAATGGATATTTATTTCCCTGTGTAATTCAAACACATATGAATTAATAAAGTAATGTCTTGAAAACATTACAAATGCCAACTATATGGTACTTACATATCTTTTTTATTTCAGAGGAAAAAATGAGATAAAAATTACACTGCTTAAAGTATAACTCAAACTATGACTTGTCACCCAGATTTTTATTTTTTGAATCGGACATCTATGTTCTGTTTTTTCATACATCTCTTTTTTTAAAAATCTAGATATAACTGACATACAACAATATTATTTTCAGGTGTAAAACATAATGATTCAACATACATTTCTCTCCTATGTGCCATTAAAATCATCACTGAGAAAGTAACATAGCATTTCTTAAAAGAGTGCTATTCACTATCATCTTGAAAAGGGAACCCTCATACACTGTTGGTAGGAAAGTAAACTGGTACAGCCACTATGGAAAACAGTATGGAGGTTCCTTAAAAACTTCAAAATATAGTTACCATATGATCCAGCAATTCCATTCCAGGGCATATATCCGGAAAAGACAAAAACTCTAATTTAAAAAGATACATGTTCCCCTATATTCACAGCAGCACTATGTTAAAACACCAAGACATGGAAGTAACCTAAATGCCCAGTGACAGATGAATGGATAAGGCAGATGTGGTATACAGATATAGATATAGATATAGATAAAATATGATATTACTCAGCCATAAAAAGAATGAAATAATGTCATTTGAAGAAACATGGATGGACCTAGAGATTATCATACTAAGTAAGTCAGACAGACAAAGACAAATATAATATATCACTTATATGTGGAATCTAAAGAAAAAAATGGTACAAATGAACTTATTTACCAAAGAGGAATAGACTCACAAACATAGAAAACAAACTTACAGTTACCAAAGGGGAAAGGTGGAGAGGAGAAATAAATTAGGAATTTGGGATTAACAGGTACACACTACCATAAAAAAATAAACAACAAGGACCTACTGTATAGCACAGGAAACTGTAACTATATTCAATATCTTGTAATGACCTATAATGAAAAAGAATCTGAAAATATATATATATATACACACACACATACACACATACACATATATATTTTGCTATACACCTGAAACACTGTAAATCAATTATACTTCAATTAAAAAAAAAAGCAACTTTATCACCCTGAAAATAAACTCTGTAACCATTAAGCATTAACTCCTTATTCTCCCCTTCTCCAACAATCTGGTAAACTCCAGTCTACTTTCTTTCTCTATGAATATGCTTACTATTGATATTTCATGTAAATGGAATCATACAATATTTGTTCTCTTGTGTGTGGCTTATTTCATTTAGCATAATGTTTTCAAGGTTCATCCATGTTGCAGTATATAGGTTATCTTTTCCCCTTCTTGATAGGTCCACTGAAGTACAAAAGTGTTAAATTTTGATGAAGTCTAACTTTTCTACTTTTTCCTTTGTTGCCTATGCTTTGGTGTCATATGTAAGAATTCACTGCTAAAGCCAAGGTCATGAAGGTGTACTCCTATATTTTCCTCTAAAAGTTCTATGGATTTAGCTTTTTTATTGAGGTTGTTCAACCATTTTGAGTTAATCTTTGTATATGGTGTGAAATAGGGGGTCAACTTCATTCTTTTGCATACGGATGCTAGTGTGTTTTTAACTCAATCCAAACAATCTTTGTCTCTTAACTGGAATATTTAATATATTTACATTTAAGATACTTAGTGACACATTTGTGTTTATATCTACTGTTTTATTTTAGACTATTGGACCATGCCAACTAGTTTTCCGGGCAGTAGAAAGACCTTAGAATATGGTAACAATTATTAACTCTCCATGATTAATTACTGATGTCATATTTTAGTCCCTTTTTTTAAACTCCATGAAAAACTATTATGAGCAAAAGTGCTACAATGAGAACTTTCATATGCTTCTTGCTTGTAGTCCAAATACGTACAACTATTTTTAAAAATTTTTGATTTTTATTTATTTTTCTATACAGCAGGTTCTTATTACTCATCAATTTTATACACATCAGTATATAGATTTCAATCCCAATCACCCAATTCAGCACACCACCATCCCCACCCCACCGCAGTTATCCCCCCTTTGGTGTCCATACGTATGTTCTCTACATTGGTGTCTCAATTTCTGCCCTGAAAACCGGTTCATCTGTACCATTTTTCTAGGTTCCACATACATGTGTTAATATACGATATACGATAATATACGATAATATACGATATTTGTTTTTCTCTTTCCGACTTGCTTAACTCTGTATGACAGTCTCTAGACGTGGATGGATCCATCCACGTCTCAACAAATGACTCAATTTAGTTCCTTTTCATCGCTGAGTAATACTCCATTTTATATATGTACCACCTCTTCTTTATCCATAAGTCTGGCGATGGGCATTTAGGTTGCTTCCATGGCCTGGCTATTGTAAAATAGTGCTGCAATGAATATTGGGGTGCATGTGTCTTTTTGAAATATGGTTTTCTCTGGGTATATGCCCAGTAGTGGGAATGCTGGGTCATATGGTAGTTCTATTTTTAGTTTTTTAAGGAACCTCCATACTGTTCTCCATAGTGGCTCTATCAGGTTACATTCCCAACAATAGTGCAAGAGGGTTCCCTTTTCTCCACACCCTCTCCAACATTTGTTGTTTGTAGATTTTCTGATGATGCCCATTCTAACTGGTGTGAGGTGATACCTCATAGTTTTGATTTGCATTTCTCTAATAATTAGTGATGTTGAGCAGCTTTTCATGTGCTTCTAGGCCATCTGTATGTATGCTTTGGAGATATGTGTATTTAGGTCTTTTGCCCATTTTGGATTTGGTTGTTTGTTTTTTGAATATTGAGATGCATGAGCTATTTATATATTTTGGAGATTAATCCTTTGTCCGCTGATTCGTTTGCAAATACTTTCTCCCCTTCTGAGGGTTGTCTTTTTGTCTTGTTTAAGGTTTCCTTTGCTGTGCAAAAGCTTTGAAGTTTCATTAGGTCCCAGTTGTTTATTTTTGTTTTTATTTCCATGACTCTAGGAGGTGGATCAAAAAAGATCTTGCTGTGATTAATGTCAAAGACTGTTCTTCCTATGTTTTCCTCTAAGAGTTTTATAGTGTCCAGTCTTACATTTAGGTCTTGAATCCATTTTGAGTTTATTTTTGTGTATGGTGTTAGGGAGTGTTCTAATTTCATTCTTTTTACATGTAGCTGTCCAGTTTTCCCAGCACCACTTATTGAAGAGACTGTCTTTTCTCCATTGTATATCCTTACCTCCTTTGTCATAGATTAGTTGACCACAGGTGCATGGGTTTATCTCTGGGCTTTCTATCTTGTTCCATTGATCTATGATTCTGTTTTTGTGCCAGTACCATATTGTCTTGATTACTGTAGCTTTGTACTATAGTCTGAAGTCAGGCAGCCTGATTCCTCCAGCTCCGTTTTTATCCCTCAAGACGGCTTTGGCCATTCAGGGTCTTTTGTGTCTCCATACAAATTTTAAGATTTTTTGTTCTAGTTCCATAAAAAAATACCATGGTAATTTGACAGGGAGTACATTGCATCTGTAGATTGCTTTGGATGGTATAGTCAGTTCCACAATGTTGATTCTTCCAATAAAAGAACATGATATATCTCTCCATCTATTGGTATCATCTTTAATTTCTTTCATCAGTGTGTTATAGTTTTCTGCATACAGGTCTTTTGTCTCCCTAGGTAAGTTTATTCCTAGGTATTTTATTCTTTTTGTTGAAATTGAAGTGTTTCCTTAATTTCCCTTTCAGATTTTCCATCATTAGTGTATAGGAATGCAGGAGATTTCTGTGCTTTAATTTTGTATCTTGGAACTTTACCAAATTCATTGATTAGCTCTAGTGGTTCTCTGGTGGCATTCTTACGATTCTCTATGTATAGTATCATGTCATCTGCAAACAGTAACAGTTTTACTTCTTTTCCAATTTGGATTCCTTTCATTTCTTTTTCTTCTCTGATTGCCATGGCTCAGACTTTCAAAACTGTGTTGAATAATAGCGGTGAGTGTGCACATCCTTGTCTTGTTCCTCATGTTAGAGGAAATGCTTTTAGTTTTTCACCATTGAGAATGATATTTACTGTGGGTTTGTTGTATATGGCCTTTATTATGATGAGGTAGGTTCCCTCTATGCCCACTTTCTGGAGAGTTTTTATCATAAATGGGTGTTGAATTTTGTCAAAAGCTTTTTCTGCATCTATTGAGATGATCATATGGTTATTATTCTTCAATTTGTTAATATGGTGTATCACATTGATTGATTTGCATATACTGAAGAATCCTTACATCCCTGGGATAAATCCCATTTGATCATGGTGTATGATCCTTTTAATGTGTTGTTGGATTCTGTTTGCTAGTATTTTGTTGAGGATTTTTGCATCTATATTAATCAGTGATATTGGTTTGTAATTTTCTTTTTTGTAGTATCTTTGTCTGGTTTTGGTATCAGGGTGATGGTGGCCTCATAGAATGAGTTTGGGAGTGTTCCTTCCTCTGAAAATTTTTGGAAGAGTTTGAGAAGGATGGGTGTTAGCTCTTCTCTAAATGTTTGATAGAATTCAACTGTGAAGCCACCGGGTCCTGGACTTTTGTTTGCTGGAAGATTTTTTTTTTTTTTTGTGGTACACGGGCCTCTCACCGTTGTGGCCTCTACCGTTGCGGAGCACAGGCTCCGGACGCACAGGCTCAGCAGCCATGGCTCACGGGCCCAGCCGCTCCGCGGCATGCAGGACCCTCCCAGACCGGGACACGAACCCACGTCCCCTGCATCGGCAGGCGGACTCTCAACCACTGCACCACCAGGGAAGCCTGTTAGAAGATTTTTCATGACAGTTTCAATTTCAGTGCTTGTGATTGGTCTGTTCATATTTTCTATTTCTTCCTGGTTCAGTCTTGGAAGGTTATACCTTTCTAAGAATTTGTCCATTTCTTCCAGGTTGTCCATTTTATTGGCATAGTGTTGCTTGTAATAGTCTCTTGGGATGCTTTGTATTTCTGCGGTGTCTGTCGTAACTTCTCCGTTTTCATTTCTAATTTTATTGATTTGAGTCCTCTCCCTCTTTTTCATCAGGAGTCTGGCTAATGGCTTATCAATTTTGTTTGTCTTATCAAAGAACCAGCTTTTAGTTTTATTGATCTTTTCTGTTGTTTTCTTTATTTCTATTTCATTTATTTCTGCTCTGATTTTTATGATTTGTTTCCTTCTGCTAACACTGGGTTTTGTTTGTTCTTCTTTCTCTAGTTCCTTTAGGTGTAAGGTTACATTATTTATTTGAGATTTTTCCTGTTTCTTGAGGTAGGCTTGTATAGCTATAAACTTCTCTCTTAGAACTGCTTTTGCTGCATCCCATAGGTTTTGGATCATCATGTTTTCATTGTCATTTGTCTCCAGGCATTTTCTGATTTCCTGTTTGATTTCTTCAGTGATCTCTTGGTTATTTAGTAACATACTGTTTAGTCTCCATGTGTCAGTGTTTTTTACATTTTTTCCCCTGTAATTCATTTCTAATCTCATAGCGTTATGGTCAGAAAAGATGCTTGATATGATTTCAATTTTCTTAAATTTACTGAGGCTTGATTTGTGACCCAAGATGTGATCTATCCTGGAGAATGTTCCATGAGCACTTGAGAAGAAAGTGTAATCTGCTGGTTTTGGATGGAATGTCCTATAAATATCAATAAATCTATCTGGTCTACTGTGTCATTTAAAGCTTCTGTTCCTTTATTTATTTTCATTTAGGATGATCTGTCCATTGGTGTAAGTGAGGTGTTAAAGTCCTCCACTATTACTGTGTTATTGTTGCTTTCCTCTTTTTTTTTTTTTTTTTTGTGGTACGCGGGTCTCTCACTGCTGCGGCCTCTCCCGTTGCAGAGCACAGACTCCAGACGCGCAGGCTCAGCGGCCATGGCTCACAGGCCCAGCCGCTCCGCGGCACGTGGGATCCTCCCGGACCGGGGCATGAACCCGTGTCCCCTGCATCGGCAGGTGGGCTCCGAACCACTGCGCCACCAGGGAGGCCCCTGCTTTCCTCTTTTATAGCTGTTAGCACTTGCCTTATGTATTGACGTGCTTGTATGTTGGGAGCATATATATTTATAATTTTTATTTCTTCTTCTTGGATTGATCCCTTGATCATTATGTAGTGTCCTTCCTTGTCTCTTGTAACATTCTTTAAAGTCTGTTTTATCTGATATGTATTGCTACTCCAGCTTTCTTTTGATTTCCATTTGCATGCAATATCTTTTTTGATCCCCTCACTTTCAGTCTGAATGTGTCCCTAGGTCTGAAGTCGGTCTCTTGGAGACAGCATATAGATGATGGGTCTTGTTTTTGTATCCATTCAGCAAGCCTGTGTCTTTTGGTTGTGGCATTTAATCCATTCACGTTTAAGGTAATTATCCATATGTATGTTCCTATGACCATTTTCTTAATTGTTTTGGGTTTGTTTTTGTAGGTCCTTTTCTTCTCTTGTGTTTCCCACTTAGAGAAATACCTTTAGCATTTGTTGTAGAGCTGGTTTGGTGGTGCTGAATTCTCTTAGCTTCTGCTTGTCTGTAATGCTTTTGATTTCTCCATCAAATCTGAATGAGATCCTTGCTGGGTAGAGTAATCTTGGTTGTAGTTTCTTCCCTTTCATCACTTTAAGTATATCATGCCACTCGCTTCTGGCTTGTAGAGTTTCTGCTGAGAAATCAGCTCTTAACCTTATGGGAGCTCCCTTGTATGTTATTTGTCGTTTTTCCCTTGCTGCTTTCAAAAATTTTTCTTTGTCTTTAATTTTTGCCAATTTGATTACTATGTGTCTTGGCATGTTTCTCCTTGGGTTTAATCTGCATGGGACTCTGTGCACCTCCTGGACTTGGGTGGCTATTTCCTTTCCCATGTTAGGGAAGTTTTCGACTATAATCTCTTCAGATATTTTCTCTGGTCCTTTCTCTCTCTCTTCTCCTTCTGGGACCCCTATAATGCTAATGTTGTTGCATTGAATGTTGTCCCAGAGGTCTCTCAGGCTGTCTTCATTTCTTTTCATTCTTTTATGTTTATTCTGTTCTGCAGCAGTGAATTCCACCATTCTGTCTTCCAGGTCACTTATCCGTTCTTCTGCCTCGGTTATTCTGCTGTTGATTCCTTCTAGTGTAGTTTTCATTTCAGTTATTGTATTGTTCTTCTCTGTTTGTTTGTTCTTTAATTCGTCTAGGTGATTGTTATACATTTCTTGCATATTTTCGATCTTTGCCTCCATTTTTTTCTGAGGTCCTGGATCATCTTCACTATCATTATTCTGAATTCTTTTTCGGGAAGGTTGCCTATCTCCACTTCATTTAGTTGTTTTTCTGGGGTCTTATCTTGTTCCTTCATCTGGCACATAGTCCTCTGCCTTTTCATCTTGTCTATCTTTCTGTGAATGTGTTTTGTTTTCCACAGGCTGCAAGATTGTAGTTCTTCTTGCTTTTGCTGTATGCCCTCTGGTACAACTTCTTTGCAAACAGTTTAGCTCTATCTCCTATGGTTAAGCAATTCTACTCTTAGGTATAGACTTTGGAGAAACACATGCACATGTGTACCAGGACATACATTCATGAATGTTCATAGTTGAATTATTCTCCATATACAAAAGTTAGGAACAACCCAAATGTCTATCATCAAGAGAATGGACAAGTAAATTGTGGTATATACATACAATGGAATACTATGCAGCAGTGTGGAAATGACTTGCATTCATTATATTAAAAACAAACAAACAAATATGCCAGAAGAACTACAGTTTTCTCAGTAACACAAACAAATCTGAAAACATCTTGTTGGGTGAAGGAAGCAAGACACAAAAGAAGAAGCTATGAATTAATTTATATAAACTGGAAAAATTTAACTATATTAAACTCTTGGGCATATATCAGAAGATAGAGAAACTAAAGAAAGATTACAGAAAAAATTATGGAAATCAAGGAAATGATTATCATAAGAGGCAGAATAACAGCTATCTTGAAAAGGGGGAAAAATGAGTTGTGATTAGGAAGAGACATAACACAGGGGTCATCTGGGATGTTCCTCTGGATTTGAGTTTGATGATGCTTTATACTGAACTGTATATTTTTTATAAGATATGTTTTACTATAAAATACTTAGGCCCAGAATAAAAAGACTAGAAGGAAATGCACTGAAATGTTAGCAAAGGTTTTGAGCAATTTTTATATGTGTATTTTCTAAATATTCTACAATAAATATGGATTATTTTTTATTTTAAGCACCAGAAAACCCAACTACCAGCATTTTAAAAGAACTCACTGCTTGTTCTCTAGGAGTCACAATGTAGTACCAGTTTTCATGTACGAAAACTTCCCTCTTTATTGGCTGCGTACAAAATGTTCCTGTTTTACTATATCATAAGGAATTATCCTCTAACATCTTATTTTTGGTATCCCAGTTTCTCTGAATGTCTGAGTTTAGAAATGCTAGTATCTGATACATAAGATTTACTGCACAAACAAAAATTCTCCTTAACCCCTACTATTAACTACCACTATTAACTGCCACTATTGTATAGTGCCAAACTATATAATAAAATGATAGTTTTCAACTTATTTTCCTTTGTCTACAAAATATAAACATACAATGAACTACAGAATAAGGGGAGGAGAACAAAGCCATTTAAAAGATGTTCTTAAGTACAGTTAAAGTGTTCTGCATAACTGTGAGCTGTTGAAAAATCATTGAGGCAGATAGATCAGCCTGATATGAAACCAAAAGTTCTGGGATGGTGTTCATGAGGACAAATTTGGCATTCCTTATGAAGCCAATAAGAATACTGCAAAAAGCAGATTCTATAAGGAATAAATGCAGTTGTAAATCAAAGAATGTTCCTCACAACTGTATGTCTGTTCAAACAGCATCCTATACAGCATTATCTATAAGAAAATGACATTTCCAGATTACAAAGCGATGGCTAGCATCAAAAACATACAATTAGGTAGGTTTTCTTCTGCAAAAGATCCACATTTTATTTAGCAAAATTAATAAACATGGCAGTATCTTTAAAGTAAATAATGGAATCAAATGCTTTATGGATGGCACTGATAAAAACAGAGGAACCAACAAGCTAAATAAAAAGCCATCTTCTTCTGCAGTGGAATTCAACAGATTTTGTAGTCATTATATGTTCTTTTACTACCAAAAGAAAACCTGAAATAGCTGAGAAGATGAAAAGAGCTATACCCAGTCTTAAAAATGGTAGTTGATGGGCTTCCTGGCAGCGCACTGGTTAAGTATCCGCCTGCCATGCAGGGGACACGGGTTCAAGCCCTGAACCGGGAGGATCCCACATGCCACGGAGCAACTAAGCCCGTGTGCCACACTATTGAGCCTGTGCTCTACAGCCCATGGGCCATAACTACTGAGCCTACATGCCACAACTACTGAAGCCCGTGCACCTAGAGCCTGTCCTCTGCAACAAGAGAAGCCACTGCAATGAGAAGCCTATGCACCACAATGAAGAGTAGTCCCTGCTCCCTGCAACTAGAGAAAGCCCGCAGGCAGCAATGAAGACTCAACATAGCCAAAAATAAATTAAAAAGAAAAAAAGGTAGTTGAGCAATTAACAGAAGTTGTAGGGGGTGTAATTTAAACATGCTTCAAAAGAACATGGTTTTACCTGTAATAAAGGGCAAGTGATATCTTCTGTGCATGCCAGATGTAAAAAACCATGAGAAAAACTACCAGGATAGAAAGGTGAGGTACTATGTTGCACATCTGGCCTAAATGAAGCTTTGAATAATCTTTAAGATGTAACATAAGGAAAGAGGACTCTGCCCTTGACCTGTCGCAACTATTTAGCTGTGTAGGAATAATCACGTGTATGTACCAGGAAAATCTCCTTGATTAGGAGATACAGCAGCTGGCTTCTGGAATATGTCGAATAACTGCATCAATCAACTAATGCAGGGGGGGCGCCTTCAAGATGGCAGAGGAGTAAGATGTGGAGATCACCTTCCTCTCCACAAATACATCAAAACTACATCTACACGTAGAACAACTGCTACAGAACACCTACTGAATGCTGGCAGAAGACCTCAGACTTCCTGAAGGGCAAGAAACTCCCTACGTACCTGGGTAGGGCAAAAGAAAAAAGGAAAAACAGAGACAAAAGAATAGGAAGAGGACCTGCACCTGGGGGAGGGAGGTGTGAAGGAGGAAAGGTTTCCACACACTAGGAAGCCCCTTCACTGGTTGAGCCGGGGGCTGTGGGGCGGGGGGAGGGGGGTGGTGGGAAGCTTCAGGGCCACAGAGGAGAGCACAGCAACAGGGGTGCAGAGGGCAAAGCAGAGAGATTTCCGCACAGAGGATCACTGACGATCATCTGCTGGGGCGGATGGGGGCTGGGAGGTGAGGCTCGGGCTTCAGAGGTCGGATCCCAGAGAAGGACTGCGGTTGGCTGCATGAACACAGCTTGAAGGGGGCTAGTGCGGCACAGCTAGCTGGAAGGGATTCCGGGAAAAAGTCTGGAACTGCCTAAGAGGCAAGAGACCATTGTTTCTGGGTGCGCAAGGAGAGGGGATTCAGAGCGCTGCCTAAATGAACTCCGGAGATGGGCATGAACCACGGATATCAGCACGGACCCCAGAGACGGGCACGAAACACTAAGGCTGCTACTGCAGTCAGCAAGAAGCCTGTGTGCAAGCACAGGTCACTACCCACACCTCCCCTCCCGGAAGCCAGTGCAGCCAACCACTGCCAGGGTCCCGTGATCCAGGGACAACTTCCCCGGGAGAACACATGGTGCGCCTCAGGCTGTTGCAATGTCATGTTGGTCTCTGCCGCCGCACGCCTGCCCCACATTCTGTACCCCTCCCTCCATCCCCCCCGACCTGAGTGAGCCAGAGCCCCCCAATCAGCTGCTACTTTAACCCTGTCTGGTCTGAGTGAAGAACAGATGCCCACAGGTGACCTACACACAGAGGCGAGGCCAAACCCAAAGCTGAAACCCAGGAGCTGTGTGAACAAGGAAAAGAAAGGAAAATCTCTCCCAGAGCCTCAGGAGCAGTGGATTAAATCTCAACAATCAATTTATGTAGCCTGCATCTTCGGAATACCTGAATAGACAATGAATCATCCCAAAACTGAGGGGGTGGACTTTGGGAGCAACTGTAGACTTGGGGTTCGCTTTCTGCATCTAATTTGTTTCTGGTTTTATGTTTAACTTAGTTTAGTATTTAGAGATTATTATCATTGGTAGATTTCTTTATTGATTTCGTTTCTCTCTTCCTTTTGTTTTAAATTATAGATGTATATAATGTTTTCCTTTTTCTCATTTTGTGAGTAGGTAAGTGTATGCTGCTTTGTGTGATTTTGTCTGTATAGCTTTGCTTTTGCCATTTGTCCTAGGGTTCTGACTGTCCTTTTTTTTTTTTTAGTATAGTTTTTTACCACTTCTTACCATTAGTGGATTTGGTTTTTGGTTTGGTTGCTCCCTTCTTTCTTTCTTTTTTTTTTTATTACTTTTTTTGGCGGTACGTGGGCATCTCACTGTTGTGGGCCCTCCTACTGCAGAGCACAGGCTCCAGACGTGCAGGCTCAGTGGCCATGGCTCATGGGACCAGCCACTCCGCGGCATGTGGGATCCTCCCGGACTGGGCCACGAACACATGTCCTCTGCATTGGCAGGCAGAACCCTCAACCACTGTGCCACCAGGGAAGCCCTTATTACTTTTTAAGTTTTTTATTTTTAATAGTTTTTTTCTATTTCAATAACTTTGTTTTATTTATTTATTTGTTTTTCTTTCTTTCTTTCTTCCTTTTTCTCCCTTTTCTTCTGAGCTGTGTGGCTGACAGGGTCTTGGTACTCTGACCAGGTGTCAGGCCTGAGCCTCTGAGGTGGGTGAGACGAGTTCATGATGTTGATCCAACAGAGACCTCCCGGCCCCACATTATATCAAACGGCAAAAGCTCTCCCAGAGATCTCCATCTCAATGCCAAGACCCAGCTCCACTCAACGACCAGCAAGGTACAGTGCTGGACACCCTATGCCAAACAACTATCAAGACAGGAACAGAAACCCCACCATTAGCAGAGAGGCTGCCTAAAATCATAATAAGTTCACAGGCAACCCAAAACACACCACTGGAAGTCGTCCTGCCCACCAGAAAGACAAGATCCAGCCAGATCCACCAAAACACAGACACCAGTTGCCTCCACCAGAAAGCCTACACAACCCACTGAAACAACCTTACCCGCTGGAAGCAGACACCAAAAACAATGGGAACTACGAAAGTGCAGCCTGCAAAACGCAGACCTCAAACACAGTAACTTAAGCAAAATGAGAAGAGAGAGAAATACACAGCAGATGAAGGAACAAGGTAAAAACCCACCAGACGAAACAACTGAAGAGGAAATAGGCAGTCTGCCTGGAAGAGAATTCAGAGTAATGATAGTAAAGATGATCCAAAATCTTGGAAATAGAATGGAGAAAACACAGAAATGATTAACAAGGACACAGAAGAACTAAAGAGCAAACAAACAATGATGAACAACATAATAAATGAAATTTAAAATACAAGGAATCAATAGCAGAATAACTGAGGTAGAAGAACGGATAACTGACCTGGAAGATAGAATAGTGGAAATAACTACCGCAGAGCAGAAAAAAGAAAAAAGAATGAAAAGAATTTAGGACAATCTCAGAGACTTCTGGGACAACATTAAATGCACCAACATTCGAATTATAGGGGTCCCAGAAGAAGAAGAGAAAAAGAAATGGAGTGAGAAAATATTTGAGGAGATTATAGTTGAAAACTTCCCTAATATGTGTAAGGAAATAGTCAATCAAGTCCAGGAAGCACAAAGTCCCAGGCAGGATAAACCCAAGGAGAAACACGCCAAGACAGAAAGGATCTCATTCTGATTCAACAAAGAAAGTAAAACCTTTACAGACAAGCAAAACCTAACAGAATTCAGCAGCACCAATCCAGCTCTACAACGAATGCTAAAGAAACTTTTCTAGGCAGGAAACACAGCAGAAGGAAACGACCTACAAAAACAAACCCAAAACAATTAAGAAAATGGTAATAGGAACATACATATCGATAACTGTCTTAAATGTAAATGGATTAAATGCTTCAACCAAAAGACACAGACTGGCTGAATGGATACAAAAACAAGATCCGTTTATATGCTGTCTACAAGAGACCCACTTCAGAGCTACGGACACACACAGACTGAAAGTGAGGGGATCAAAAAAGATATTGCATGCAAATGGAAATCAAAATAAAGCTGGAGTAGCAATTCTCATATCAGACAAAACAGACGTTAAAATAAAGACTACTGCAAGAGACAAAGAAGGACACTCTATAATGATCAAGGGATCAATCTAAGAAGAAGATATAACAATTGAAAATATTTATGCACCCAACACAGGAGCAGCTCAATACATAGGGCGAATGCTAACAGCTATAAAAAGGGAAATTGACAATCATAGTAGGAGACTTTAACACCCCACTTTCACCAATGGACAGATCATCCAAAATGAAACTAAATAAGGAAAGAGAAGCTTTAAATGATGCACTAAACAACATGGACTTAACTGATTTTTATAGGATATTCCATACAAAAACAGCAGATTACACTTTCTTCTAAAGTGCTCATGAAACATTCTCCAGAATCGATCATATCTTGGGTCACAAATTAAGCCTTGGTAAATTTAAGAAAATTGAGATCGTATCAAGTATCTTTTCCGACCACAACACTATTAGACTAGATATCAATTACGAGAAAAAATCTGTAAAAAATACAACACATGGAGGCTAAACAATACACACTACTCAATAACCAAGAGATCACTGAAGAAATCAAAAAAATACCTAGAAACAAATGACAATGAAACACGACGACCCAAAACCTATGGGATGCAGCAAAAACAGTTTTAAGAGGGAAGTTTATAGGAATACAACACTACCTCAAGAAACAAGAAGTATCTCAAGTAAAAACACCTAACATTACACCTATAGCAATTAGAGAAAGAAGAAAAAAAAATCGCCCAAAGGAAGCAGAAGGAAAAAATCATAAAGACCAGATCAGAAATAAATGCAAAATAAATGAAGGAAATGACAGTTAAAACAATAAAACTAAAAGCTGGATCTTTGAGAAGATAAACAAAACTGATAAACCATTAGCCAGACTCATCAAGAAAAAAAGGGAGAAGACTCACATCAATAGAATTAGAAATGAAAAACGAGAAGTAACAACTGACAATGCAGAAATACAAAGAATCATGAGAGATTACAACAAGGAACTATATGCCAATAAAATGGACAACCTGGAAGAAATGGACAAACTCTTAGAAAAGCACAACCTTCTGAGAGTGAACCAGGAAGAAATAAAAAATATAAGCAGACCAAGCACAAGCACTGAAATTGAGACTGCGATTAAAAATCTTCCAACAAACAAAAGTCCAGGACCAGATGGCTTCACAGGCGAATTCTATCAAACATTTAGAGAAGAGCTAACACCTATCCTTCTCAAAGTCTTCCAAAATACAGGAGAGGGAGGAACACTCTCCAACTCATTCTATGAGGACACCATCACGCTGATACCAAAACCAGACAAAGATGTCACAAAGAAAGAAAACTACAGGCCAATATCACTGATGAACATAGATGCAAAAATCATCAACAAAATACTAGCAAGTAGAATCCAACAGCACATTAAAAGGATCATACACCATGATAAAGTGGGGTTTATCCCAGGAATGCAAGGATTCTTCAAGAAACACAAATCAATCAATGTGATAAACCATGTTAACAAATTGAAGGAGAAAAACCATATGATCATTTCAATAGATGCAGAAAAAGCTTTCAACAAAATTAACACCCATTTTTGATAACAACCCTCCAGGGCTTCCCTGGTGGCGCAGTGGTGGAGAGTCCTCCTGCCGATGCAGGGGACATGGGTTCGTGCCCCGGTCCAGGAAGATCCCACAGGCCGCGGAGCGGCTAGCCCCGTGAGCCATGGCCGTTGAGAGCCTGCGCATCGGGAGCCTGTGCTCCACAATGGGAGAGGCCACAACAGTGAGAGGCCCATATACTGCAAAAAAAAACCAAAAAAAACAAAACCTCCAGAAAGTAGGCATAGAGGGAACTTACCTCAACATAATGAAGGCCATATATGACAAACCCACAGCCAACATCGTCCTCAATGGTGAAAAACTGAAACCATTTTCTCTAAGATGAGGAATAAGACAAGGTTGTCCACTCTCACTACTATTATTCAACAAAGTTTTGGAAGTTTCAGTCACAGCAATCAGAGAAGAAAAAGAAATAAAAGGAATCCAAAACGGAGAAGAAGTAAAACTGTCACTGTTTGCAGATGACATCATACTATACATACAGAATCCTAAAGATGCTACCAGAAAACTACTAGAGCTAATCAATGAATTTGGTAAAGTAGCAGGATACAAAATTAATGCAAAGAAATCTGTTGCATTCCTATACACTAATGCTGAAAAATCTGAAAGAGATATTAAGGAAACATTCCGATTTACCACTGCAATAACAACAAAAAAATACCTAGGAATAAACCTACCTAAGGGGACAAAAGACCTGTATGCAGAAAACTATAAGACACTGATGAGAGAAATTAAAGTTGATACCAACAGATGGAGAGATATACCACGTTATTGGATTGGAAGAATCAACATTGTGAAAATAATTATACTACCCAAAGCAATCTACAGATTCAATGTAATCCCTATCAAACTACCAATGGTATTTTTCACAAAACTAGAACAAAAAATTTCACAATTTGTATGGAAACACAAAAGACCCTGAATAGCCAAAGCAATCTTGAGAAAGAAAAATGGAGCTGGAGGAATCAGGCTCCCTGACTTCAGACTATATTACAAAGGTACAGTAATCAAGACAGAATGGTACTGGCACAGAGACAGAAATATAGATCAATGGAGCAGCACAGAAAGCCCACACATAAACGCATGCACATATGGTCACCTTATGTTTGATAAACAGGCAAGAATACACAATGGAGAAAAGACAGCCTCTTCAATACGTGGTGCTGGGAAAACTGGACAGCTACATGTATAAGAATGAAATTAGAACAATCCCTAACACCATACACAAAAATAAACTCAAAATGGATTAAAGACCTAAATGTAAGGCGAGACACTATAAAACTCTTAGAGGAAAACATAGACAGAACACTCCATGACATAAATCACAGCAAGATCCTTTTTGACCCACCTCCTAGAGGAATGGAAATAAAAACAAAAATAAACAAATGGGACCTAATGAAACTTAAAAGCTTTTGCACAGCAAAGGGAACCATAACCAAGATGAAAAGACAACCCTCAGAAAGGGAGAAAATATTTGCAAATGAAGCAACTAACAAAGGATTAATCTGCAAAATATACAAGCAGCTCATGCAGCTCATTATCAGAAAAACAAACAACCCAATCCAAAAATGGACAGAAGACCTAAACAGACATTCCCCAAAGAAGATATACAGACTGCCAAGAAACACATGAAAGGATGCTCAACATCACTAATCATTAGAGAAATGCAAATCAAAACTACAACGAGGTAGCACCTCACACTGGTTATAATGGCCATCGTCAAAAAAATCTACAAACAATAACTGTTGGAGAGGGTGTGGAGAAAAGGGAACCCTCTTGCACTGTTGGTGGGAATGTAAATTGATACAGCTACCATGGAGAACAATATGGAGGTTCCTCAAAAAACTAAAAATAGGACTACCATACAACCCAGCAATCCCACTACTGGGCATATACCCTGAGAAAACCATAATTCAAAAAGCGTCATGTACCACAATGTTCATTGCAGCTCTATTTACAATAGCCAGGACATGGAGGCAACCTAAGTGTCCATCGACA
Organism: Mesoplodon mirus; assembly: GCF_964341445.2. Classification (NCBI taxonomy): domain Eukaryota; kingdom Metazoa; phylum Chordata; class Mammalia; order Artiodactyla; family Ziphiidae; genus Mesoplodon; species Mesoplodon mirus. The sequence goes on from NC_138984.1 coordinate 33,872,581, forward strand.
GATGAATGGATAAAGAAGATGTGGCACATATATACAATGGAATATTACTCAGCCATAAAAAGAAACGAAATTGAGTTATTTGTAGTGAGGTGGATGGACCCAGAGACTGTCATACAGAGTGAAGTAAGTCACAAAGAGAACACATATACATGGAATGTAAAAAAGAAAAAAAAAAAGGTTCTGAAGAACCTAGGGGCAGGACAGGAATAAAGATGCAGATATACAGAATGGACTTGAGGACACAGGCAGGGAGAAGAGTAAGCTGGGACAAAGTGAGAGAATGGCATGGACATATACACACTACCAAATGTAAAACAGATAGTTAGTGGGAAGCAGCTGCATAGCACAGGGAGATCAGCTCGGTGCTTTGTGTCCACCTAGAGGGGTGGGATAGGGAGGGTGGGAGGGAGACACAAGAGGCAGGAGATATGGGGATGTATGTATATGTATAGCTGATTCACTTTGTTATACAGCAGAAACTAACACACCATTGTAAAGCAATTATAGTCCAACAAAGATATTTAAAATAAATAAATATGATTGCAAAAAAATTTATGTACCTATAGTTTCTTAAATATACTTTATATTCCTAATTGAATTTTTTAGAAATATCTAAACAACATATTCAAAACTAAGCTCCTTATTACCACCTATTGCAAAAAAGGGGCTATTTCCCTTGCCTATTAGTGCAACTGAGAAATCATAGTACAGAAGAGCAAAAAATGCTGGATAAAAGCCAATGAGTATCACAATTAAATACTTTAACTTAAAGCGTTTTATATAAAATGCTCTTTAAAGTACAATGTGTATTTTCTCTACCTTCTTAACCTAAATATACTGGAGCAAATATCTACATGACTGGGGTCATAATTTTGGATATCAATTAGCCTATGGTGATATTCTCTGGGGCTATTAAGGATTCTCAGACCTTTGAGTTTTTCTACATTATTGCAACTGATTTCCAATTTTTCCATCTCATCCTTTTCAATCTCTTCTTTATGTTATCAATGTGCTTGCCTTAACATTTTTATAATCTAGTTTGGGTTTTAAAAGCAGACAGCCTATCTTGTTATAAATCAATGTAAGTTTTAAAAAAACAAACTTATAAAAGAAAACTAAGGGACTTCTATAAAAATAGAAAAATTTTAATAGAAAAATTTTGTAGCATCTATCTCAGCTGCTTATAGTGAAGACACTTCATCATTACAGATCTGGTACTACAGCAGTCCATAAAATTAGACATTATTACGCGTTCACTAAAATTCTAATTCCCAAACTTCCCTTTCAGTATTTGGTGTGAGAAACTGCTCAGGAAGTCAAAACAAATCTGCACTTCCATAGTGCAGGAGGAGAATGAGTCCTGTCTGGTTGGCCTTTTTTTTTTAATTTTAATTTTTTGTTTATTTATTTTTGGCTGCGTTCCATCTTCGCTTCTGCACACGGGCTTTCTCTAGTTGTGGCGAGCGGGGGCTGCTCTTCGTTTTAGTGTTCAGGCTTCTCATTGCGGTGGCTTCTCTTGTTGCGGAGCATGTGCTCTAGGCACATGGGCTTCAGTGATTGTGGCTCGTGGGCTCTAGAGCGCAGGCTCAGTAGTTGTGGCGCACGGGCTTAGCTGCTCCGCGGCATATGGGATCTTCCCAGACCCGGGATCGAACCTGAGTCCCTGCATTGGCTGTTGGATTCTTAACCACTGTGCCACCAGGGGAGTCCTGGTTGGCCTTTATTGAAGACAGCAACCTGTGTGCTATCCATGCCAAATGTGTAACCGTTATGCCAAGAGACAGTCAACTAGCATGCTACATGTGTGGAGAATGTACTTAATTAAGAATCCAGTATGACAGGAAACATTTCATTCTCAAAAAATAATTTTTTTCTTTCCTTCCTGTTATTATTAGTTCTGAATGTTAGACCTCCTCCCCCAACCCCACCACGGTCAAAAGGTATGATTTGGAGTAGAAAAATAGGGGACAGAAATTAGGTATTGGCAGTTTTTCTATTTTCATTTGTATGTCAATTTTTAATATAAACAAGGACACAGAAAGCATAAATGCAAGTCAAAATGTTTCGGTGAACAAGTTTCAGCAGTTCAACTTTATAACAACTATAAATAAACCTGTTAAATGTTTCTGAACAATGCCAGTATTTGGATTTTTTCAAAACCAAGTAAATTTCTTATTGACAGCAACTAAATGGTGTTTGTAGCATTTTTATTATACAGTAGATTCCACCCATTCACTATACTTTTCGGAGTTGTCACACATGCAGTAACATGTTTTTAATGTTGTCTGTTTGCTGTGCTGTTCCTATACGTTTGCTATTAAAATTAAACTATTAGAAAAAAAAGTGGTTATACTAGGTTAACTTCGAAAGTCCTTCTAATTCCAAAATTCTGTTTAAGTCTTCTAGTGTTTTCTGAAGGCTCAGCATTCTCTTTGCTTTTATTCTCAAATTCACAAAAGAAAATTCAACATAAATTTTACATAAAAGTATACATTAACCCAAAATCTGAAATATAAATTATTAATTCATATAATAGGGAAGAAAAAAGTGTTAAAATATTTTTAAACATTAAAAATCATGCTAATGGTTAAATATTTTAAGTGAAAAAGTTTTCAGTATATGTGTCACATGGTCTCAAAATATGAAATCCCTGAAAAACTGCCAAGAAAAGTATTTCAGTATGTATATTCACCTATGTGTGTAATAAGAGGCCTTTAACCAAAAAACTCCAAATTTTTGTTTTTTGTATCTTTTTTTAAAAAAGCATATATGCTATATATAAGCTATCCCTGAAATTGTTGTATTCTGCTAGTTCTAATAAACCCTCTTCTTCCTCCCTATCAGCTTTCTCAGTTAAATACTCAGCCAAATGTAAACACTGCTATGTATGCCTGTGTGCAATGTCTGGGCTTGTACAAGCAAGCACTTCCTGAATGCAGAACTGACAGGGAACCGCTGTCTGCCTCATTGGAGCCTGGGATGTTTCTGTTTACAAATCCTGGAGCCAGGCAGGGGCCACTACTGGAGGCGTGCTGTCTGCTTCCTTGCTACACTCAGCCTTTGTCTGGGTCTGTGTCAGAGAAAGAACAACATTGTTGCATGTGCTGCAAACAACAAAGGAAATCTTAAACATAACACACACTGGTCATGTTGGCTCCTTAATCTTTTAAAACTCTGTGTGAAAAGGCAAATTAGGGATTAAGTTAAAAAAAAATTTTTTTAAGAGTGTGCTTTTCATAAAAGCAGAGAAAAACACTTAAATCAAACAATTAATGTAGTCGGAGTTAAATGAATTCCATAGCAAAATGATTCAGATTGTTAAATACGATTTCAGTAATGATGATATATTGTGCAGCACAGTGTTTTGAACAAATATTTTTACAAAGAGTAAACAATGTTGACTTATTTTAATTATTATGTTTGGAATGGTAACTATACAGTAATCATAATCAAATTAATGTTTATGTTTAATGTCCCAAAAACAAATTGAGAGGAGGCAGATTTCTTGTTTTTTTTCCTCCAAGATGGTATTTAATACTGAACATTTAAGACTATTTTAAATTTAACTTTCCTTGTTAATCACTGTAAACAGATCTAGCCTGTAAGAAACAAACACAACAAATAACAACAATAAACAAAAATATTTCATATTCTGCTGAGTCCAGGCCTTTTATGACTGAATTATAAAAGGAATAGCAGAAAACTAAAGGGAAAGAGAGAAAGAGAAACAAACTGCGTTTATCCCCCTTCCCCAAAATAAGTTTGAGAAGAAAACACAGGAAAGATAATCAGTGCCTATCAATCTTAACTTCTAACTATGTATTTAAATTTTTAATGTCTTTAAAATAGCTGCTTTGTGATTAAGAAGAATGAATTTCAGCATTTTGTTTCTCTTATCAAAGAATGCATTAAAAATAAAGTTAATTATATTTCACTGGAATAAAGTCATTAAATAAGAAACTTAAAAATAGAATGTAAGTAAATAGGTTAAGAATTTTTAGTAAATAGAAGAAAATACAAGATAAAGATTAATCTGCAGACTATGCTACCTTTAAAAAATAACATAAAAGTATAAAGAAAACATCATTAGATATGTTCTCAAAATATTTTTGGTATAATTCTACCAGGCCTTAATTGTCGCTATTTTGCTGAGATTTTATTTTTTACCTTTATATATAGATATGATAAAACAAAAGTGTTACTGCATGCAACAGCTTTTGAAAATAATTATTTCATACTCCTTACAAATCATCAATAACCTAACTGAGTAAGAGAAGTCAGTTTGAGCCTAAGTTAACATTAGGAAAACAGAAATCTAATCACTGCAATATTCATTATGTAAACAAAACAAATTAAAATTAAAATTCTCACAATACAGAATCATATCAAAGAGTCAGACTGACTAAGAGATACTTAGTCAATTCTTCTAACTGGTATATAAATGATACTTCTAAATCCAGAATTCATACTAAGGACCCCTCAGAAAATGACCATGAAATAATTTAACTATAGAAGTGGAAGTTACATCTTCCAGTCTTTGCCGACTAGACAACAAAATATAAATTGCATTGTACAGATAAATCCTGCCCCCTCTGATGTTCTCTTCATTATGACAGTAACTTGTGCCCACTCGAATAAGGAAAGCAAGATAAACATGTAGAGAAAAATTATCTTTTTTCTATTAAATTTGTTTGCCTGTTTTCTAGTTTTTCCCATAATTGTCTTCCTTATTTTAAACCACTTTTTATTACAAAACATAACCCACATACACAAAAGTGTTTATAATAAAAATGCAGTGTTCCATAAATTACTATGAAGTAAACACTCATGTAGCTACCACCTAGGCCAAGAAACAGAACATCTAGGTTCCCCAAAACCCTACCTGCTCCTTCTGGGTCATAACAGCCTTTCTTTTCATCAAAAAAAGACACTATCCTAACTTTTGTGGTAATCATTTCCTTGCTTTTCTTAATAGTATTACAGTCTCTACCTGATTAGTTTTGCCCATTTCTGAATTTTATATAAATAGAATTTTTGTGCCTTGGATCTGTTATTCAATAATGTTTTCAAGATTTAACCGTGCTGTTATGAGCAGATAAAATTCATTCAGGGTTGCTTTTCTATATAACAAGTTATTTTTCTTTGTAATGAGTCTGGAACTTATTATAATAATAATTAAAAGACCACTGTAGGTAATCCCTATTAAGCACCATAGAAACATTACACATCCTGGGACTTCCCTGGTGGTCCAGAGGTTAAGAATCCGCCTTCCAATGCAGGGGGGCCGGGTTTGACCCCTTGTTGGGGAACTAAGATCTCACATGCCGAGGGACAACTAAGGCTGTGTGCCGCAACTACTGAGCACACACACTCTCTGGAGCCCGCATGCCACAACTAGAGAGCCCATGCACCACAACGAAGACCTGATGTAGCCAAAAAAATAAAGAAGAAAAACAAAGAAAAGAAACATTTCACATCTATATACATTTAGTCTTCCAGTTTTATTTAGTACTTTTTTTGTTAAAGAGCTGGGCTTTTTCTTGGAATTTCATTTATTTATTTATTTCATTTACTTATTTTTGGCTGTGTTGGGTCTTCGTTGCTGCGCGCAGGCTTTCTCTAGTTGCAACGAGCAGGGGCTACTCTTTGTTGAGGTGCGCAGGCTTCTCACTGCGGTGGCTTCTCTTGTTGGGGAGCACAGGTTCTAGGCACGCGGGCTTCAGTAGTTGTGGCATGTGGGTTCAGTAGTTGTAGCTTGCGGGCTCTAGAGCGCAGGCTCAGTAGTTGCGGTGCACGGGCTGAGTTGCTTTGCGGCATGTGGGATCCTCCTGGGCCAGGGCTCAAACCCATGTCCCCTGCATTGGCAGGTGGACTCTTAACCACTGTGCCACCAGGGAAGCCCTAGTACTTTTTTTTTTTTTTTTTTTGCAGTACGCGGGCCTCTCACTGTTGTGGCCTCTCCTATTGCGGAGCACAGGCTCCGGACGCACAGGCTCAGCAGCCATGGCTCACGGGCCCAGCCACTCCGCGGCATGTGGGATCCTCCCGGCCCGGGGCACGAACCCATGTCCCCTGCATCGGCAGGCGGACTCTCAACCACTGCGCCACCAGGGAAGCCCCCTAGTACTTTTAAAGTATCCAATTTTGTTGGCAAGAGAAAAATATTAAACAAAGCAGACAAATGAAAAGGCTGCACATTCTCTCACCGTTTCTAATGTTTTGGCAGCAGAGGCAGTAGTAGCAACCAGAAAGGCCAGAGTTAATAAAAGATACACTAGAGAAGAACAGAGCAGAAAGAAAAGCTTGGAGATTAAGAGACAGGATAGAGGAAAACATGCCTTACTGGACAGGGCTTTATATAATTAGCACCATTCAGAAAACCATCCTTAATAAACCACTGAGATCCTTAACTTACCTATTCCATAGTTCTCAGACTATTTCCTCATCCCCTACCCTCAAAGCACCTACCTTATTGTACTTGACAATTCTTTAAAACAGACCTTCAGGGCTTCCCTGGTGGCTCAGTGGTTGAGAGTCCGCCTGCCGATGCAGGGGACACGGGTTCGTGCCCCGGTCCGGGAAGATCCCACATGCCGCGGAGCGGCTGGGCCCGTGAGCCATGGCTGCTGAGCCTGCGGGTCCGGAGCCTGTGCTCCGCAACGGGAGAGGCCACAACAGTGAGAGGCCCGCGTACCGCAAAAAAAAAAACAACAAAAAAAAAACAAAAAAAAAACAGACCTTCAAACATGCCCATCTGGTCTTCCATGAAAAGATCATCAGATCATCCATCATTGATTATTCTCACTCAAAACTGTTCATAAATATTTCCTCATTTCCTACAAACCCCACTCCTCAGACAGTGAGAGAACGGTGGTAAAGTGACACAATATCTAGGGCATTAATGAAGCCAAGGGGAATTTAGAATAACTGTTGCTGGTACTGAATCATTCTCCAACACAGACACTTCTCTTTCTCACCTCCTCACCTCTTCTTTTTTCCAATTCCTCTTTTTACCTTTCCTTCTCTTTTATGTTCCTTTCTTTCTCCTTGTACATATTTTTCTCTACAAACTTGTCTTAGAGGCACCTACATGTCCTGCTTAGAAGCACTAATGAAATGCTAGGCAATGTAAGAAGTTACAGTTTTAGTCCAACTCCATCTTGGTTTTCAAACAAAAACAAACAAACAAACAGTTATCGTATGATCTCTGTGAGAAAAAAGCAATTTATGTTCTTAAAAAATATCATAGTATTACATCAAGTTGCAAAACAAAACACATTAATCTTTTTAAATGAGTGATTGTTTTGTAGCTCCAATCCTTTGATAGATCCAACACTTCAAAAATCATCAACTAAAAATACCAACTGGACTTCCCTGGTGGCGCAGTTGTTAAGAATCCGCCTGCCAATGCAAGGGACACGGGTTCGAGCTCTGGTCTGGGAAGATCCCACATGCCGCGGAGCAACTAAGCCCATATACCACAACTACTGAGCCTGCACTCTAGAGCTCGCGAGCCACAACTACTGAGCCTGTGTGCCACAACTACTGAAGCCCGCACGTCTAGAGCCTGTGCTCCGCAACAAGAGAAGCCACTGCAATGAGAAGCCCGTTCACCATAACGAAGAGTGGCCCCCACTCGCCGCAACTAGAGAAAGCCCGCGTGCAGCAACGAAGACCCAACGAAGCCAAAAATAAATAAGTAAATTTATTTTAAAAATTAAAAATTAAGACATCGATGTTTAAAGTGATTATTGATATAGCTGGATTAATATCTACCATATAAAAAATACCAACCTAATAAAAAAGAAAAAGTATTGATCTTTACAGTAACTGACAGGCTATTTAAAAGAACGTAGAAAATTACCTAACTAAAACATCTGTATTAAAAGCTAGCAGAGCAAAAATAATTTTGATTTATACCATTTGTGGGCACATTTTAGATGTCCAATCTTATATACAACAAATTTTATTTTAAAAGGAGTGAGGAATTTGTAACATACAGAAAAGAGTTGGTACTAAATATATAGGTGCTAAAAGAAATCTGCCTTTTAAGTTTAGAAACCAACTCTTTTTACTTCCTAAAATTCTCACTTTCCTGTAACAGAAATATATCCACGTTCTTGCTATGGCCTCCTATGGAGGTAGATGGACTGTAGCTCCTCAACCCTTGACAATAAATTTAGCCATGTGACTTACTCAGCCAACAGGAAGTTGGCAAATATAAAACTAACAGAGATCTAAAATATGCTTGCGTAGTTTTGTTTGAACTCTCTGTGATCAACTAATCCACTATGAGAAGAACTATTCTGAGTAGAATGCTGCCTCTTTATCCTAAGCCCCAGAGAAGACCTGAAATGACCCTGCAGCATGGAGCTCAGTCCAGCCTGTATCAGGAAAACTCCAGCAGATCTGCAAGACCACTGATTATGAGAATAAATGGTTGTTGTTAAAGCCACTGAACTTAGAGGTGGCTTACTGATGAGGTATTATTGGCAACAGCTGACAAATAAATGAGTATACCTCCTACTGCTCACGTAACATCTTACAGAGATGTGTGCAAATATATACAACTTTCAAGTTATCTAAAAATCAGACATTTAGGAATAGTTTAGAATAAAATTTTTTTCTAGTTTTACCCATGTTTTTCTCACAATTGTAGACATATTAACGTCCAAACAAAAAAGTCTACATAAGAAATGCCTATAACCCCGCTATTAACTACAGAATGAACTTTTAACATTGGAAAAATGAATATTTGTTTATTTAAAACAAAGCGCTTTGGTTGTATTGTGGGGTAAGAAATGTAATACTCCCCAAAGATGAACATTTTATTTAACTTTTGTGAGCTTCAGATTTGCAAGATGAGACTGGAGACTAGAGACTGGTTGCATAACAATGTGAATGTACTTAACACTACTGAACTGTACACTTAAAAATGGTTAAGATGGTAAATGTTATGTTATGCGTATTTTACCACAATTAAAAAAATACTCTAAGAGAATGGTTCTCACCTTTTTCAAAGATAACTTTTTATTTTTAAAATATCAAGGATATATACATACACATAAAGACCAGAACTCAGTAACAATTTCCAGTATTTATAAAATGCTTTACAGATACTATTAGCACTTATTTCAGTGTATTTTTAGTCTTTGATAAAGGAAATAACCTTTTCCTTCACTTCAAAACACTGACCTCTGGTCAGCAGCTTTGGCAACTAGAAATACCATGTTGACTTGCTCAGTGGTTTGGCACTGAGATGTGTCTGACTGAATTTTTTAAAGGGAAAAGAAGTGATCTTTTACTAAATAAAATACACTGTGGTAGACAAAATCATCCCCAAACTAGCACGGAGAGACTCAGGACAGGTAGAAAAAAAGAAGTCTCTGTAGTGAAATAATTGTAAACTACTGTTTTAAATATAAGCATAAATTTCTATTGGGAAAAAAATTCTGTAAAAACCTTTTAAAATCGCATATAAGGGACTTCCCTGGTGGTGCAGTAGTTAAGAATCTACCTGCCAATGCAGGGGACATGGGTTCGAGCCCTGGTCCGGGAAGATCCCACATGCCATGGAGCAAATAAGCCCGTGCGCCACAACTACTGAGCCTGTGCTCTAGGGCCTGTGAGTCACAACTACTGAGCTCGCGGGCCACAACTACGGAAGCCCATGCAACTATAGCCCGTGCTCCGCAGCAAGAGAAGCCACTGCAGTGAGAAGCCCACGTATCGCAACAAAGAGTAGCCCCCGCTTGCCGCCACTAAAGAAAGCCCATGAGCAGCAATGAAGATCCAAAGCAGCCAAAAGTAAAATAAATAAATTTATAAAAAATAAAAATAAAATCACATATAAAAATGAGTAGGGAAAATTCTATTTCATGGCAACAACAACAACAAAAACTCAAAAAACAAATAACAATAACAAAAAAAATACTCCATAAATTCTAAAATAGAAAGCCTGAATTCTGAATTAAACATCAGGCTTTTAATCTCTGTGCCAATATTAATAGAAACTGAAATTAAAGAATGCCATTCCTGGGCTTCCCTGGTGGCGCAGTGGTTGAGAGTCCGCCTGCCGATGCAGGGGACACGGGTTCGTGCCCCGGTCCGGGAAGATCCCACATGCCGTGGAGCGGCTGGGCCCGTGAGCCATGGCTGCTGAGCCTGCGCATCCAGAGCTTGTGCTCCGCAGCGGGAGAGGCCACAGCAGTGAGAGGCCTGTGTATCGAAAAAAAAAAAAAAAAAAAAAAAAGGAACCTAGAAAAGAATGCCATTCCTTATTGCCATTTGCAGCAACATGGAAGGAGCTAGAGATGATAATACTAAGTGAACTAAGTCAGAAAGACAAAGACAAATATTATATCACTTATATGTGGAATCTAAAAAATAATACAAATGAACTTATTTACAAAGCAGAAACAGACTCAGATGTAGAAAACAAATTTATGGTTACCAAAGGGAAAGGGGGGTAATAAATTAGGAGTATGTGATTAACAGATACACACTGCTATATATAAAACAGATAAACAACAAGGATTTACTGTATGGCACAGGGAACTATATTCAATATCTTGTAATAACCTATAATGGAAAAGAATCTGAAAAAGTATATAAATATGACTGAATATAAATATATAACTGAATAACTTTGCTGTACACCTGAAACTAACACAGAATTGTAAATCAATTCTAGTTCAATTAAAAGGAAAAAAAAGAATGCCATTTCTTTTATTCATTTTAAAACACTTCAGAATTGAAGTCAATAGGAGTTTCTCTTCTTAATATATAACCCTTCAAACACTGCTTTCTCATAACATTAAACCAACAGATCTTGTTGGGTAAGCCATTTTCACGAAGCTATGTCTGTCATTCTATCAATTAATCTTTAATTAATTAATTTAACAAATTACTGAACATCTTGGAAATGCAGAGGAAATGAGTAGAAAATATAGGGATATGTAATGGAATAGGCTGAGGTCTTGTGGATGTATCCTAGGATTGAAAGGTAATCAAAGTAACTGGCAAGACTATGGAAAAAAATTTTTAGTTTTAAAAAAGTAGTTAAGACTTTATAGTACTTAGTAAATGATTGCGGGAATAAAGGGAAAGTGAAATCGACAGCCAAAAAATGGTCCAATGACAGACATACTAGGGTGGCTACATCTCCCTGCTACGTTAATAAATGCAATAGTAGACTTGAGGATAGGGAAATGAATTGGGAGTAGAACTGTAAAAGCTACCAAGAATATCTGGAAAATAGTTCTCTCCTCCCCCTTCTGCCCCCACTTCCTACCCTTATCTATTAACATCAAAGCCTCCGATTTTCTCCTTCCACCAACATTTAACACTACTGAACTGTACACTTATAAACAGTTAAGATGACAAATTCTGTTATATGTATTTTATCACAACTAAATATTTAAAAAATGTATTTCTTATAAATGGTGTATACTCAATGTGTAGCTATCTTGGTTAAAGACAATAAGCTACAGTAAAGACAAAAATAATTAGGAACAAATTTAACAAAAGGAAGTGTTAAGACTTGTACACTAAAACTACAAAACATCATTGAAAGAAATTAAAGAAGTCCTAAATGGGAGGCGTTCCCTGGTGGTCTAGTGGTTAGGATTCGGTGCTTTCATTGCCATGGCCTGGGTTCAATCCCTAGTCAGGGAACTGAGATCCTGCAAGCCACGTGGTGCGGCCAAAAAACAAAACAAAAAATTCCTACATGAATGGAAAGACATCTCATGCTTATGGATTAACTAACTTAATACTATTAAGGGGGCTTCCCTGGTGGCGCAGTGGTTGAGAGTCCGCCTGCCGATGCAGGGGACACGGGTTCGTGCCCTGGTCTGGGAAGATCCCACATGCTGCAGAGCAGCTGGGCCCGTGAGCCATGGCCGCTGAGCCTGCGCGTCTGGAGCCTGTGCTCTGCAACGGGAGAGGCCACAACAGTGAGAGGCCCGCGTATCGCAAAACAAAACAAAACAAAACAAAACTTAATACTATTAAGATGGCAATATTCCTCAAATTTACCTACAGATTCAATACAGTACCTATCAAAATCCCTGTTGCGTTTTTTTGTAGATATTGACAACATTGTTGGTGGGGGTGTAAAATGGTTCATCCACTTTGGAGAACAGTTTGGCAGTTCATCAAGAGTTAAGTATATAGATTTACCAATAAAACCCAATAATTCCACTCTTAGGTATACACAGAACTGAAAACATACGTCCACAAAAAACTTGTACATTAATGTTCATGGCAGTATTACTGATAGCCAACATGGGAAACAGACCAACTGTCCATCAACCGATGAATGAATAAACAAAAAGCGATATATTCATACAATGGAATATAGTCGTCCCTTGGTATCTGAGGGGAATTGGTTCCAGGAACCCCATGGATACCCAAGCGCACAGATGCTTAAGACAATTATAAAAATGGCAGAGTACAGTTGCCCTCCATATCCATGGAATGGGGGACCAACTATGTTATTTATTGCTAAAAAGGAATGAATTACTGATACATGCTACAACATGGATGAACCTTGAAAATATTATCCTAAGTGAAAAAAGTCAGACACAAAAGACCACATATTCTATGATTCCATTTATATGAAATGTCCAAAATAGGCGAATCCATTGAGACAGTAAGTAGATTAGGGGTGCCAGGACCTGGGGGGAGGGGGTAAATGGAGAGTGACTGCTAATGGGTTTAGGGTTTCTATGTTGAGGTAATGAAAATGTTCTGGAATTAGATAGTGGTGATGGTCGTACAGTACTGTGAATATACTAAAAAACATCAAGTTTTACACATTAAATATATACATTAAAAGGATGAATGTGGGTCTTCCCTGGTGGCGCAGTGGTTGAGAGTCCGCCTGCCAATCCAGGGGACACGGGTTCGTGCCCTGGTCCGGGAAGATCCCACTTGCCGCAGAGTGGCTAGGCCCATGAGCCATGGCCGCTGAGCCTGCACATCCGGAGCCTGTGCTCCGCAACGGGAGAGGCCACAACAGTGTGAGGCCCACGTACCGCCAAAAAAAAAAAAAAAAGATGAATGATATGATGTTAACTGTATCTCAATAAAGTTGTTACTTTTTAAAAAAGGACAGAGAACCAGCTTAAAAGGACTCTTCTAGCCAAATTCATGGCTATTTTAGCATTAAAATAAAAATCCACAAGTTCATAGTAATACTCAAAAACAAAAACGACCTGTTAATTTCTTTTTTTTTTCTTTTTTTAACACAAGAATGCCAGCTATTATTAATAGAATAAATAATATAATAAGAAAATCACCATTTTATAACCCCTAAAATAATAACAAGTTTGGGAAAGGATTACCAATGCATGAAGTGAAAAGGTTGTTGAATAACAAAATTATTTGCACGGTGCCACAGTAACTACCCACAGATTACCTACTAATTGCAAAGGAAAAAATGTATGTTTCCAATGGAGAGTCATCATTTTAAATGATACTGTGCTTGATATGATACAATAAGAAGTATACAATATCACCCATGAAGTATTCTTGCCAAAATGTTTAACTCCAGTGAAATCAACCTTCTAGACTTAACTTCCAATTTAGAAATTTCAAGGGATTAAAAATACAATAACAATTTAACAAACCCAGAATGTAGGGACAACTGGCCTAAACTCTCTAGAAGTCTATTTCATGTATAGTAAAAATACAGGGGTAGGAGAAGACTGTATTAGATTAACAGAAACTAAAGAGACAAAACAATTAAATGCAATGTATCATCAACCTTTACTGGATTCTGTTTTAAAAAAAGTTATACAAGTCATTACGGGGAAGTCTGTGGTTGGACTAGATACTGGATGATATTATGGAATTTATTGTTAATTTTCTTGGATTTGAGAATAATGTCTTGTATTTCTAAGAGATGCATGTGATATTTGTAGCTTACTTTCAAACAGTTAAACAACAGCAACAATAAGAAAACAGGTAATCTATCTATCCATCCATCTATAAAGAGAGGAGGTGGGGCAGAAAGCAAATTTTGAAAATGTTAATAATTATTGAATCTACACAGAAGTATAAGATATTAATTGTAATACTCAAACTTTTTCCTCTATATACAGCAATCTTCATATGAAAAAGGAATAAAAAAGGAATCGTGGTTACTACTATCAAAAAATTAGAACTGAAAATAATAATTGAACATTGGGGAGAAAGAATAAAAGCTGCCAAAAGTCAAAACACAGCACAGCTTTTTATTGCCTGCTCCATCTCAACTATTGTGTTTAGAGGTCTTAATGTGTAACTATATGTATTTAACTATACACGCATTAATTACTTATTGTTGCATAACAAATTACTCTAAAATTCAATGACTTGAAACAACACACATTTATTTTTTCATTTTCTGTTTGTCAGAATCCAGGTACTGCTTAACTGAGCGCTCTGCTTCAGGACCCTTCACAAGGCTGCAATTAAGGTTTAGGGCACTGCCATAGTTACCTCAAGGTGAAAGTGGTGAAGTAACTGCTTCTGAGCTCACTAAGTGGTTGTTGGTAGGATTCAGTTCCTTATGGGCTGTTGGCAGTTCCTTGCCGGCTGTTGGCAGGAGGCTAACCTCAGTTCTTTGCCAGGCAGCCCTCTTCATCAGAACTGGCACAGAAGAAGAGCCAGAGAGAGTATACCAGCAAGACAGAAGTCACAGTCTTTGTAAAACCTAACTACAAAAGTCCTATCCTATCACTTTTGCCATATTCTATTTGTTAGAATCAAGTCACCACGTCCCACCCACATTCAGAGAGCCAGGATTACCCAGAGGTGAGAATACCAAGAGACAGGGATCACTGAGAGCCATGTCAGAGGTTGCCTACCACAGTATATAAACAGATAGCCCCTGCTTTATGATGATTTGACTTAGGATTTTTTAAATTTATGATAGTAGGAAAATGATATGCATTCTGTAGAAACCATATTTCAAATTTTGAGTTTTGAGCTTTTCCTGGGCTAGCCATATGAGGTACCATACTCTCTCGTGATGCTGGGCAGCAGCAGTGAGCTCCAGCTCCCAGTAAGCCACAGGAAAACGAGAGTAAACAACCAATACACTTATAACCACTCTGTACCCACACCAGTTGTGTTTAACTTTCAGTATTAGAAAAATTATCTGAGCTAGTCAACATTTTATTATAAAGTAGGCTTTGTGTTAAGATGATTCTGCCCAACTGTAGGCTAAGTGTATTGAGAATGTGTAAGTAGATTAGACTAAGTTATGATGTTTGTTAGATTGGGAGTATTACATGAATTTTCTGCTTACAATATTTTCAACCTACGATGGATTTATCAGGATGTAACCCCATCGTAAGTTGAGGAGCATCTGTATATTTGATTCTCATTAACTGTGGTAGTCATGTTCTATAAAATTATTGCAAACACTTTATTAGCAAATACTGAATCATTGTTCCTATGGGAAATACAGGGTCAGGTGAGCTTCTAGTCAAAACATTTTTGTCGGGCCTCCCTGGTGGCGCAGTGGTTGAGAGTCCGCCTGCCGATGCAGGGGATACGGGTTCGTGCCCCGGTCTGGGAGGATCCCATATGCCGCGGAGCGGCTGGGCCCGTGAGCCATGGCCGCTGGGCCTGTGCGTCCGGAGCCTGTGCTCCGCAACGGGAGAGGCCACAACAGTGAGAGGCCCGCGTACAGCAAAAAAAAAAAAAAAAACATTTTTGTCAACCCACCAATATATAACCTTCTTTTATATGTGTTTCTGTTCAAAGTCATTTACTGTATAGCACAGGGAACTCTACTCAGTGCTCTGTGGTGACCTAAATAAATGGGAAGGAAATACAAAAAAGAGGGGATATATGTATATGCATAGCTGATTTGCTTTGCTGTACAGCAGAAACTTTAATACAACACTGTAAAACAAATATACTCAAATAAAAATTAATTTTAAAAAAGAAAAAAAGTCATTTAATATACTGTATATTATTGAGTCATTAGAATTGAACTCATGACCAACAGAACTATAACATGCCTGAAAGAAGTTTACCTAGCACATGTATTTTCTCTGTAAGGCACATCAAGACTTCTTGCACTTAGGAACACTAGACAGCACTTCAGCACTACAACTGAGGGTCATTTTAAACCAAAAAAATCACCAACAAAAATGCAAAAAGCATGGCACAAAATAGACTACGAAGAGGACACCTGTTTACAGTGTGAGAGCTTAAGGAAGAAGGCAGCACATTGCTTTGATTGACCTTAGCTGCTAACATGCACATTAGATGGCTCAAATTTTTTATTATTCTGCTCATGTCTGTGAATGACTGAGAAAGCACTGTGAGTATTGATTCTGGGATTAAAAATACATTTTAGCAAGTAAGGAGTCACAAATATGGAATCCTGAAGATCAACTGTGTTTTACTCATTTTTCAAAACCTTGAGAAGTTTACACTTGGGATGTGTAAAGATGCAGGAAATACTATCTTCTATTTCTCACCTAGAAGGACATAGGAACCTGAATACATTTAATGAGAAACCCAGTAACAATCTTTCCTGCAAATAAAAAAAGATCACAGAAAACCAACTATATGCCAATAAAAATTAATTTTAAAAAAAGATCACAGAATATAGGCCTCATATAATAAAGTAAAACTAGCAGAAAAGTATGCTTCATAGTAAAAAAAAAAAAAAAGAATTAAATAAGGGAGGATGTTTGTAATAGGTGGCTTAGACAGTTCCCTCCTAATCATAGCCATTATTTATTGAATGCTTACTACATGCTAGGCACTTTACATGCATCATCTTGTTTAATCTATACAACAACCATATAAATTAGATACTATTATTTTGCATATGAGGTAACTGATACATAGAGAGGCTAAGTAACCTGCTCAAGGTTATGTTTAGCAAGTAAAACAGCAAGGTTTAACCCAGGCACTGAGATTGAGAGCCAATGCTCTTCATCATTATGCTATACAACTGCCCAAAGAATCAACTGATTACTTTGGAAATCTAGTATTTTCCTTCCCTCAGATGATCCTATTTTTTTTTTAGCAGATGATTAGGCTAACTTCATATTTGGCTAGAATAAAATGTACTTTTTTTAAGAGACACTTTGAGAAGCACTTAAAACAGTATTTTGAAGTCATCAGTGCATTCCCAGCCAACGATGTATCTATTCACCTACTACTAAACATTATTTATCAAAAAGACAAGAAATAACAAGTGCTGGTGAAGTGTGGAGAAAAGAAACCCCTTGCACATTGTTTGTGGGAATGAAAATTGGTGCAGCCACTGCGGAAAACAGTATGGAGTTTCCTCAAAAAATTAAAATAGAACTAACATATGATACAACAATTCCACTTCTGGGTACTTATCTGAAGAAAATGAAAACACCAACTCAAAAAGATATATTCACCCCACCTTCACGGCAGCATTATTTATAATAGCCATGATATGGAAACAACCTAAGTGTCTATTGATAAATGAATGGATAAAGAAAATATGGTATATGTATATAAGTACATATATATACATATACACATGCATTCACATGCGCATGTGTGTGTGCACACACACAATGGAATATCATTCAGCCATAAAAAGAAGGAAATCTTTCTATTTGCAACAACATGGATGAACCCTGAAGGCACTGTACTAAGTAAAATAAATCAGACAGAGAAAGACAAATACCGTATGTGGAATATTTATACAAATACTTTTATGTGGAATATTAAAAAAAACTTAGGTTATAGATACAGAGAATGTGGAGATTATTATACAGATATGTTGAACATCTGAAACTAAATATATTCATATGTCAATTACACCTCAATTTAAAAAACCAACATATTATTTTAAAGACAGCTGCTATTCAAACCACAGCTAGTTTTGAGACAGGCTAGAACCTGGGACCTGGGACCTTTTGCTGCAATGCTTGCACCTGGACCAGTGTCTCCTGGAGCAACAAAATACAAAGAAACGATAAGGGACTAAAAATAATTGCGTGCATTCACAGTTGGGGCAAATTATGAACAAGACACAAAAACACAAAAAACCCAACTGCCACTGCTCGAGGAGTAAGGAGGGAAAGCAGGGTACTACACATGCCCCCTGCACATAGCACCACCAAGGGGGGTGGGCAAACCACCCAAGTCACCCCTCTGGCTCAAAGTCAGGACCCGCCCCTACCCTACCCCATATAAGGGACCAGCTCTCACCCCCCCAACCCCAGGGAGCGGGCAAGGGAATCTATTACTTGTTTTTACTCCCTCCTGCTGCAGCAGGAGTCCCAACAAAGCCTTGCCTGAATTTCTTGCCTGGACTCTTATCAATTTCTATTGATTAAGAAGTCCAAGAACCCTGGTTAGTAACAGTTTTATCTTGGTTTTGAATGTATTTGAAGTGTTTTCATGTATCTATGACTTTACTTCTTATGATATGTTGGCATCTGAAACCACTAAATATTTATGGATTTAAGAATAATCAGTTTTTCCATATTAGAAGATGCAGAAAATTCTCAGTAATCAGAGAGATACTACATGGAAATGAAGCACAGTTAAAGCAGGCAGACAGATAGAGAGGAACACAAATGGAACCGGAAATCATAAAAGACAAGAAAAATTATATATACTGAAATAAAGACATGGAAATTATTTCTTGATCAATATACACATTTATATCTCAGGAGACATTTATTTTTAAATACCAGTCAATTCTACCATACACACTTGGGACTTGGATTTTACAGACCAAAAACTTCCACTGAGTTTATCAGTAAAGCCAGATTAGTCAACAGGTTTTGCTTTGTTCTTCAACACAATCAAGTAATATAAACTTTAAAAACACCAAAAGGAAGAGTGATTATTTTTTTGAGAGAATAGGAGCAAAGTAGGTAGGTATGGAATGGGATGGACTTTCAATAGGACAGAGCTAACAAAACTTCAGAATGAAAACTGTCTGACCAACAACACATAACATGTGTAAATAGAATCTTATTACTACCGCATTAAAGAATTAATATTTTCTAAAGGATACACTCCTCTATTTCTCTTGTGCCACTCCTTCTCCACTAATATTTTTAATAAGTATAAAAAGGAATGACATATTTTGTTTTGCTTTTTGCTAAAATGCTTCATGAAGTATTAAGCAAAGACTTTTAAAACATTCTTATTTCCCATTTTCTGTCTACTCAATCATTTTAATGCTGTCACAGAAGCAGTAAAAACTGAAAAAAATCACTGTAAATTCACAATAGCTAAAAACCTACCTGTGGCCCTATGCCAATGTCAGCTTCTCTGAATGTAGGCTTTCTTTTCTAGCTTAGTGTGAGATAAAGACACTTGCTGCCAGACGCTGAAATTAGAATTTCTAATCTTAACAGCACAGCATAAATTAGAATTTCTTATACCTAGCTTTAGATGCAGTTTGATCTCTATTTCTCATCAACTCGATCCAACCATCAACTTAATGAATAATGTACATAAAAGAAAAGGATTCTACATTTTTATACTGACTTTCATCTAAGAACTTCCAACACTAAATAAAATGAGTTAGGTTTATTTAATTTTTTTTAAATGACAAATTTTTGCCAGCTTTTCTCCTAACTTGATTATCTTGTTTATAGTTAGGGAGGTTAATTATACCAATTCCGAAGTCTTATCAAGAAAATTTTCTAAAATAACTGTGAACCTTGCAATAATTATATACTTCTTTCAAACTTCTGGAATTTACAAGCACATTAAGGATGAATTAAGGTTATAAGAAAGTAAAAGAATATACTGTAGGTATAAATTCACTTAATTAAAGAATGGCTTTTTTTTAATTTAATTTTTTTATTATTTGGCTGGGTTGAGTCTTAGTTGTGGCATGTGGGATCTTCATTGAGGCATGTGGGATCTTTCTTTGCAGCGCACGGGCTCTTCGTTGCGGTGCGCGGGCTTCTCTAATTGCTGTGTGCGGGCTTCTCTCTAGTTGTGGTGTGCGGGCTCCAGAGAGCGAAGGCTTAGTTGCCCTGCAGCACATGGGATCTTAGTTCCCTGACCAGGGATCAAACCCACGTGCCCTGCATTGGAAGGTGGATTCTTAACCACTGGACCACCAGGGAAGTCCCAAGAATGGCTTTCTTTTTAAAAAGATTAAGTGCCACAAAGTCTCTCATGGTTGCAAGAGACTCAGAATAATATAGTTCACTTTCCTAAAGTGTCAGACTTCTGGTTTTAGGTAGTACATTGACATGTTATTACTGAAAGTTTTCTTTTTGTCTGATTACTAAAGAAGAAAATCTCAATTTGGTGACAATGTAATTCTATTTCCTAACAAACATTTGCTAGTCTCCTCTTTTAACACAGAGAAAGCAAGCTTCAAGTTTCAGACAATTTGATAAGCAACAATATCTAGCTAATTAATAATGATTTTACTTTCACCCTATTTACAATTAAATAAATAATTTTTAAAGTTACCTTCTACTTACAATACTGGCTTTCCATTTATAGCAGTGATGGGAAATTTCCCTTTACAATACACATAAGTTGTGTTTTTTTTAAATGAGGTTATATGAAGAAAAAGAGAAGTGGTCCTTGAATTTTAGGAAATGTGATAAACATTTTCAAAAAAATCTTTTCAATCTCTCTCCCAAATGAATGAACAAACAAATATTAAGAGGCCCCCTGTTTGAGTGTAGAGTAAAGGTTAACGACAATTGAATATAGAGTAATGGTTAAAACTAATAGAAAGTAATGTTTAGTAACACATACTCTGGAGCCAAAACACCTAGGTTTGAATTTTGGCTCTACCACTCATTGGCTGTGTGACTTGGTACATTGCATATCTGTGTCTCAGTGTTCTCCATGGAAAACAAGAATATAACAGTAACCATTTAATATGTTTCTATAAGGGTTAAATGTAAAGGTTTAGTGCATATAGAGCCCTTAGTGAGTACTCAAAAATGTTATTTAGCTAGTTTCAATTTCTCTATATACTAAATGCCTGAATGCCCTTTATATGTTTACTGAAAAGAGACTGCTCTAACAACTCTATAATACTGATAAAGTGAATTGAAATTTCTCTACAAGATTTATCCCATCTGGAAAAACATTCTCTAAGAATCTTAAGTTTACTGCCAAGTATTTTAAGAAGCAACACTCATTAAATAAATATCTAACACTAATGTCTTAAGGCCAGAGGAAAACAAGATTAAGAACAGCATATGTTGATGGGGGATGGAAGGAAAGTGCCTAAAAAAGTTAACATATCATACTGAGCACAACAGAGGGAGAGTTTCCTAACAGAAAGGAAAGGGCCTCAGAAAATAAGATCTCAAGGGAAGAAAAGTATCTAATCTTCCTTAATTCCATAACTGTGTCTAGAGCCACGTCTACTTATAATTAAGTACTAAACAGGTACAGAACTACAGGCTAGTATTTATTAAGGTTCTCATATTTTCTCATTTTTAAAGTTCGAACAGTCAAATATGGTACCTATCCCCTTAAAAAGAGATAAATAACTGAAACAGACTCACTAGTAGAACAGTAAAATCTTTGAAAAAGTAATGATTGTGGTACAAAGACCTAGAATATGAGTTATCAATCCATATATCTCCTCACCACTAGCCAGTTTTGTTTTGGAGAATTATCTCATAATGTGTTTCTGTTTGAACACATGCTATAAGCCTCTGTTGTCAACAACCTCAGATCAGGGATTACAGCAAAATAATTGACACACATTTCTAAATATCAGAGGCTCTTTTCCTTTCTTTTTCTTTCTTTTTTAATGGTAATAATTCTTCTTAATGGAGAAACACAACATGTAAACTATACTTCAGATGCTGTGACTGGAGGAAAAAGGTTTTGAGAACAGAGAGCTAGTGTCCTAACTAGCCAGAAATCATTGCTGATCTACAGTCCAAATAGAACCTTAATTTTTATGGCACATTACAATGCTCACATAACTTTTTCCAACATTAATAATTAACTGCTGGTGTTTAATTATTTTAAAGCAGACATTTCACTTATGTCTCAACAAAAGCATCAGTGGACTTCCCATTCTGCTAAAATTTTCAGGAACCAGTCACACTTGAATTATAGCTTATCTTCCTTTAAATTTTTGCCTATAATTATATTGGTAGACAATAAATGTCTTATGTTAATATTTTGGGCCCCCAACAAAAATTTTTTTAACTTTTAAATTTGAGATTATTTCAAACCTATAAAAACTCCTATATGTATGTTACCCAGATTCACCTGAGTGAACAGGTTGCAAAGGTTTCATTTATTTGTGCCCTATCTTGTTGCCTCTAAAAAACTATGTAGGGCAGTTTTATAAGACTACACAAAATCTGTAATTAAAAAAAATTTAAGAAGTACAGGTAAGTAGAGTATCTTCCTCCAATCCTATAACTATCAAAATAATCCTTGAATTATTATAATGTGACACTGTGGCTCCGCAGAATTACAGATAGTCGCTTATGGTCCTGCGGTTAGTCCATCACCTTTTCCCCTAACAACTCCCCCCACATTATTCTTTTTTTTTTTTTTTTTTTTTTCTTTTTGCGGTATGCGGGCCTCTCACTGTTGTGGCCTCTCCCGTTGCGGAGTACAGGCTCCGGATGCGCAGGCCCAGCGGCCATGGCTCACGGGCCCAGCCGCTCCGCGGCATATGGGATCCTCCCAGACCGGGGCACGAACCCGTATCCCCTGCATCGGCAGGCGGACTCTCAACCACTGCGCCACCAGGGAGGCCCCCCCCACATTATTCTTAAAGATTCACTACTATCATATGCTTTAATTTCTATCACTCAGTACCTCATTGTCTTCAGCTTCAAGGAAAGTTGGGGGAAAAAAAACAAGCTTGTTTTGAAAGAGAGCTACACATTGGTATTCTCAATTATCCATACATTCCTTTACTGCTGCTGGATCTAACCCTACTCAATGTACAAGGGATAGCAAGTAAGAAGGCAAGTAAATGTGGTTGTGGATGTTGTACAGATGGATACTTGATGAGAAAGATATAATTACAGTAACAGCAACGAATGGTTTGATGTCAAGAAGCAAACTGTTCAGTTGAAAACAATCTAGAAAGAAATGAGTAGGATTCACAGAGAACATTAAGTACTCTCTGTTGTTCCCTGGAGCTTAACCTCACTATGTGGTTTTTTAAACAGCCATAATCTATCGATACTTGTGCATTGTTTTCTTTCCCAGTATTAAAATACGCTACAATTGTACGTTGAGAGTAATCTCTGAAAATGAGATCATATAACAGAATCTACTTAGGAAAACATTTTTATATTCTTCTATTAGCTTAAAAATTAAAGACTGATGTTTCATTTTTTGGAAAGGGAAAGGAGAGGGGAAAGATCATGGATTTTTTGTACTTACACCATGGTGAATCTCAAACAGGAGAGTTAATTTGTTTTGTCTGCGTTTGCTATCCCACTTAACTATTTTGCTACATTTGTCCTTTTAACTGAAAGTAGCAACCAGCTTTCAATAAACACCAGTCCAGGGACTTCCCTGGTGGCGCAGTGGTTAAGAGTCCGCCTGCCAATGCAGGGGACATGGGTTCGAGTCCTGGTCCAGAAAGATCCCACATGCCGCGGAGCAACGAAGCCCATGTGCCACAACTACTAAGCCTGCGCTCTAGAGCCCGCGAGCCACAACTACTGAGCCCACATGCCACAACTACTGAAGCCCGTGCGCACCTAGAGCTCATGCTCCGGCAACAAGAGAAGCCACTGCAATGAGAAGCCCACTCACTGTAATGAAGACTAGCCCCCGCTCACCGCAGCTAGAGAAAGAAGGCCCGTGCGCAGCAACAAAGACCCAACGCAGCCATAAATAAATACATTTAAAAATAAATTTAAGGGCTTCCCTGGTGGCGCAGTGATTGAGAGTCCGCCTGCCGATGCAGGGGAGATGCAGGGGACACGGGTTCATGCCGTGGTCCGGGAGGATCCCACGTGCCGCGGGGCGGCTGGGCCCATGAGCCATGGCCTGTGAGCCCGCGCGTCCGGAGCCTGTGCTCCGCAGCAGGAGAGGCCACAACAGTGAGAGGCCCGTGTACCGAAAAAATAATAATAATAATAAATAAATAAGTAAGTAAGTAAGTAAGTAAGTAAGTAAATACACCTGTCCATTAGTTAGTGAATCCATTAAATTCATTTTTTGCCAGATTAAAAAAAGGGCAAATCCTATTCCTTTCAAGGATATAACAATATTTCAAAATTTACACATTAGCACATATTCGTTTATTAAATTATTCATTCAACAAACATTTACTGTACTCCCACTATGTACCTGACACTGCACCAGTCACTGTGCAGACAAAGGGGCATTAAAACAACGTCCCTGTCACCAAAGACTTTAGAATCTAGAAGAGACAGAGTGACAACTGCAAAATACATAAAAATTTAGGTATGATGCCTGCAACTTATTTGCAAAAGGTTAAAAAAAATCGTGATCTACATATATAGAGAGAGGGAGAATGATAAGGCAAATACAGCAAAATGTTGACAATTAGTGAATTCTGAGTAAGGGTACATGGCAGTTTTTATAAGTTTGAAATAATTTCAAAAGTTTAAAAGAATTTTTTTGGTTGGGGGCCCAAAATATTAACACTTGACTTTTATTGTGTACCAATACAATAGACAAAAAGTTAAAGGAAGATAAGCTATAAGTCAAATCTGCTAGAGAAAGACAACCACTTCAATCCATTCCTCCTGAGTAGCATGGTTACTCATTAAAACACAGGGTTTATTTTTGACTGAACTACCTACACATTAAGGAGACATCTTTAAGGAGTTTATAGATGTGAGAGTACTTTGAAAGTATAAAATACTATGCAAATAGAAGGATTTAATGCCATCACGAAAACATCATGTGAGGGATGGAGATACTGTTTCTGTGAACACTGTTCTCAGAAGAATGAGTAATAAGCATTTTAACACCTTTATTAAGGTATAATTTACACACTATAAAATGAGAACTGAACTTTTATTGAAAGATATTAAGGGTATTTCCTTAGGAAGAGCCAAGGTTCAAAGACTTTTAAAAATCATTTTTCTCAAAACTAGTCAGCTTCATTATTGAGAAATAATATTACAAATGGACAATGAATATAAAAATATTCAAAATAGAGAACAACCAAAAAACAAGTGAACCTCATTAGTAAAAACAATGTAAATCCATTTTCAAAATGACCTCAGCAAAGTTTTATTTTAATACTAGTGCTGATTAACATATGATGAGATATGCACTTTAGTATATCACTGATGGGAATGTGAACTGTTTCAACCACTGGAAAAGCAATTTGACAATGTATGAGGAACTTTAATACTGTTACTAGTGGATACAGAAATTACAATTCTGGGAATTATAATTTAATATAATGCTATATATACAAAGATGTGCATTGTAGCAAAAAACTAGAAACAGCCTAAATGTCCAAAACCAGGGGAATGGATAAGAAAAATATCTAGTTGGTAAAATATTATACAACCATTAAAACTGATGATTATGAAACATGTAATACCTGAAAAATATTATATTATGTTTAAAAAGCAGGATCTAAAATTTATATCACTAATACAACTATACAAAAATTAAAGAGAAAAGACTAGAAAGAAATATTCAAAATATTAACAATGGTTGCATATGGGTGTAGGGATTTTTAAAGATTATTATTCTCCTCTCAATTTATCTCATTTTTCTATTTTTCTGAAATAGGCATGTATTCCTTTAATATTTCCTTAAATAAGTAATATACAAATATATTCTCATGTTAAAGATTCAAACAATACAAAAGTATAATAATAATAATAGGCAACTTCACATAAAGAGCCACCCTGAACTATTCCCCCTTCTCTACCTTTGATGAGTTTGTACCATATTTCTAGTAATTTTTAAATACATGTCTTTATTTGGCCAATGCCTATGTTAAATAGTCAATAAATGGCATTTTTATAATGAAAAATTAGAGAAAAAGAATCACTACCGCCAAACTTTCTACTGATGTATTATTCAATATTTGTCAAGGAACAAAAAGTTCTGCTTCTTAATTTTATATTTTAATTAATTCCTTTAAACTTCAACACTTAAAACGATTTTTATTTTGGTCAAGCACCTAAGCATTTACAGACTAAATGTCTCAGATTCTGTATAGTAGTGGTTATTTTTCTTTCTTTTTTTTTTTTTGGTATGCAGGCCTCTCACTGCTGTGGCCTCTCCCGTTCTGGAGCACAGGTTTCGGACGCGGAGGCTCAGCGGCCATGGCTCACGGGCCCAGCCGCTCCACGGCATGTGGGATCTTCACGGACCAGGGCATGAACCCGTGTCCCCTGCATGGGCAGGCGGACTCTCAACCACTGCGCCACCAGGGAAGCCCTATTTTTCTTGAAATTAATATAAAAGTAAATATTCATTTTGTTTACTAACAATGAATTTACTTGATTGTTTGAAGAACAAAATACATTAATTGGGTTAACACTCTCAAATTAGAACACTTAAAACACTTTCCCTTTTTATCAGGATAACATTACTGATTTATAGTGGCAATCATTCCCCGCTTTTGATTCAAAAGATTACAGTAGACCAAGATCTAGGTAACAATCTGAAATGTAGCTGTAAAGATCTTTGAGTTGTATTTATGGACAAATTCACTTCTTCTCTTTCATCTAGCTACATGTGAAAATTAGAGATCTTGCTTTGTTTGTTTTTTTGTGGAAAATAAATATAGCCAATTCAGTATAATTTCACAATAAAAGCTAATTGCCTTGAGTGGATAGAAACTACATGAAAAAACTCCTTATTGCTTTCAGTTTAGTGTTTCATCAATAAATCAAAGGAAATAGGGACCTCCCTGGTGGTCCAGTGGTTAAGAATCCACCTTCCAATGCGGGGGACATGGGTTCCATCTCTGTTGGGGAATTATGATCCCATATGCCGCAGGACAACTAAGCCCGCAACTCCAACTACTGAGCCCGCATACTCTGGAGCCTATGCTCCACAACTAGAGAGAAGCCCGAGTGCTGCAACTAGAGAAGCCTGCATGCCACAACGAAAGATCCCACATGCCGCAACAAAGATTCCATGGGCCACAACTAAGACCCAATGCAGCCAAATAAATTAATTAAAATAAAATAAAATAATAAATTTTAAAAACACTTTAAAAAATAAAATGAAATAAATAAATAAATAATCAAAGGAAATAATCCAAAACTGAAGATCTTAGAGTATGGACTGATAAAATTTCTTGACAGAGAAAAGAATTCTTGAAAAGGGCTACATTTCAATAAAAAAAAATTATTAAAAAAAAATTAAGGGGCTTCCCTGGTGGCGCAGTGGTTGAGAGTCCGCCTGCCGATGCAGGGGACGTGGGTTCGTGCCCCGGTCCGGGAAGATCCCACATGCCGCGGAGCGGCTGGGACCGTGGGCCATGGCCGCTGAGCCTGCGCGTCCGGAACCTGTGCTCCGCAATGGGAGAGGCCACAACAGTGAGAGGCCCGCGTACCGCAAAAAAAAAAAAAAAAAAAAAAAAATTAAAACTTTTTATTTGGAAATAATTATAACAGTTGCAAGAATAACAATAGTACAAAGAATACCCATATGCCTTTATCCAAATTCACTTTTCTTACCATTATACACCATTTGCTTCATCATTCAAGGAAGGTTAGATACACACACCATGGCCCTTTACTTCTAAACACTTCTTAGAGTATTTCCTAAGAACATGGATATTCTCTTACATAAACACACTATTCTTACCAGCTTCAGTAAATTTAACATTGAAAAAAATCTTTAATCATCTATTTTGTCAATTGGATTAACATCCTTTATCACATTTTGCACACCCAATATAGGAGAGTTAGGTACCGCTTAGTTGTCAACTTTCTTAGCCTCCTTTAATATAGATCTTTCTCACAGTCTCTTTTTCTTATATGATATTGACATTTTTGAAGAAAACAAACTCCCTTTATGTAACAGAACATTCTTAATTTATGATTTGCCTGATGTTCCTTTGTGATTAGATTATTCATTCTTGATTGAAATACAGTACTAAATTAGTGACACTGTGTCCTCAGAGTATCACGGACGTCCATCTGCCCTTCATTAATGATATTACCTGGTTAAGCTATTGTCCGATTTCCTCACTTTGTAATTACTAATTTTTCCCTTGCATTATGTTGGACAAACTCTAAAAGAATGCAAATATCCTCAGTCCTTATTGAACCTGCCCCCTAGATTTAGGATCTTAGGATGATTCTTGCCTGATCCAATCCTTGCCATGATGGCTGCATAATGATAATTTTCCAACACCTACAGTTACAACTTGGCACTTGGCATTCTACTATACACAAGTGCTCTCTCTTCTCCCTCTCTGTTATCAGCATAGACTCAATTCATTTTCCCTCCAATGGTTTATAACTTATTACTGTACTTCTTTAGCACTAAAACGATCTCAAATGTAGCTCGTAGGAGGTTCCTTCAAACTGGCTACTGTGACAAGTCTCCATCCTTTTGGGGGGTACTTCTTTCCTTATCTTCTAGTGTTATAAGATGTGGCAGGCTTATCTTGCACCTATCCTGCTCCAGTCCTAGAATAAGTCATTTTTCCAAGGAGCCCAAGTTCCACTGACTGCAGAGTCATAGTAGAAACTAAACCTGGGCATTATGTACACTGATAGCTACAGGGGTGCTTTTGCTTCTTATTTTTTTCAACAAACAGATAAAAAATATATGTAGGCATGTATGTATACACACACACATATACATACTCATACAAATACATATATACATGGCTGCATATACATGAATGTAACACATACATATGGATATTTTTTAAGTCATAAGTTCATAATAATACCTTGAACTACAATCTATTCACATAGGATTCTCTTTTCTTCCCCCATCTATAACTGTGTTTCCCTATTCCTTCAGTGAGAACACTGGTTCCCAAGAATATCAACACTAATACTCATTTTCTTAATCCTATAATACAAATATATCTACAATTGTTTCAGAATTGCTTTGTACACACTACTAAAAATCAAACCTTCCAAAAAGAGTTCAGTATTTGTTTGCAATTCTCCCCCCATCTCTTATATCATATCTTGCCTAAAACAGTATATACAGTCAAATACGGTTTTTGTAAAATGCTTAGATTAGTTCTTTCTTTTTCCCTTAGTGTGATTATGATGTTTATGTAAAATACAACTGGGCTCATTTGCTTTCAGTTTGGGATTTTGCCCCCTTCCCATCCTTAATGATTTAATTATACTTTTTCTGCACACAGATTAGTAACATGATTCCAAAAGTCAAAACTACATGCATAAAGCTATATTCAGAGGACTTTTCCTCCTTCCTGTATCCTTTCTGCTCCATTCCCTCCAAACTTTGTAAGTAACCAACTTCATTATTTTCTGGTTAATCCTTTCTTTGCTTCTTTTTGTAAAGATAAGTTTTCTGTTTTACACAAAAGACAGCATACTATATAAGCTTTTTATTCACCTAACGTTACCTCTAGAAATCACTCCATATCAGTTCACAGAGATCTTACCCATTTTTTTCTTATAGCTGTATCTTTAGTACTCCATTACACATGTATGTACCATAGTGGATTTCAATCAATCTCCTATTCTTAGGCATTTAGGTAGTTTCCAATACTATGCAGTTACAGACAATACTACAATGGATAACTTTACACATATGTATTTTCATACTGTTGGAGGTATGTCTTCAAAGATAAACTCCTACAAATGGGAGTGCTGGGTGAAAGAGTAAGCACATATGTTGTGTTCTTAATATTGCCAAACTCCTCTTCATGTGAGTTGGAAAGTACTGTATTTTGATTCAAACTTATTTGCTAATATACCAATACCTTGGAAATCCTGGTGTATCTCTTTTCGATTTTAGGTGTTAGCTAGATGTAGTCTCATGATGCTGGAACTCTCCCTCTCACTCTGGCCCAACCTGAATATTTTCATATATTTTTAAATTCTGAAAATCTTTGGAGAAAGGAATTACAAGGAAACGTACGTTACTTTAACTACTTACTGAGTGGTGTTGTGTCTGGAGGTGGAAAATTCTCAGTAAAGTTGACATTACACAAGTCTGTGCTACAACAGCAGAAACGGTATGTTCCATTCTGAATTGAGGGTGGAGTGGTAGTTACTACACATTCTTCGTAGTGACACTCCTGGGGATCTCCAATGTGAGACCAACATCCTACAAATTGATGTTAATGTAAACAAGTTAGGTTATATATGTTATAATGTAAATAAGTTATAAATCTTGCAAACCAATAGGAAACCACATTTTTTAAATAACAGATAATGGCAAAGTATAAACAGGCATTTCATAGAAGGAAAAAGCCACTAATAAAATGTTTCACTTCACAGTTAATCTAAGAATTATTATTAAAACATCAACAAGGTTACATTTTTGTCTGTATCTATTGAATTCTTCTCTTTTAAAATAATTATATATAACAATAACAAGGATTCAGTAACACACAGTGCTGAAGGGAATGTAAATGTATATAACATTTCTAGAAAGTCACATGGCAATTTTTATGAAGAGCCTTTTCATGTTTTATAATCTAAAAATTTTACTTCCAGAAGTCTATTCCAGGAAAATTATGAGATACAATCAAATAATTATGTTCAAAGATGTTCACTGAAGCATTACGTATTACAATGAAAACCAGAAAACAATATAATGTCCAACAGTAGAGTAATGTGTAAGTAAACTGAGATACATGTATACAATGAAAAATTGTATAGATTTTGAAAGTGTTTTCAAAGTATATTTAAAGACATAGGAAAACATCCATGATATAATTTAAATGGGAAAAACTGTACATGAAATTATTTATATAGTATTACCATAATTTTGAAAAAAATAATACACACACATATAAACATAGAAGAACAAAGAAAACACACCTGAAGGGAATAAACCAATATAGTTTTTTTAAAAAACTTTTTAAAGTATGGAATTGTAGACATTTGTTTCTCTTATAGTTTTCTTTATTTTCTAAACTTCATAAAATGGCACATTATTAAAATTGTAATAAGATATTATTAAAATAAGCTAAAACCAATTACCCTTTGCAAATTTGGAGCTTGTGTGTGAATACATACATGAATACACACTTTTAAACTTACTGTTCTCCTTCAGAGGGCTTTACAATCTACTTCCATGCCCTTCTCAGATAAACTTCAATTGTATGAAACAGTTATTTCAGGTAAAAAAAGTATTACTTGCCTTGTTTTACCAGATTTATGTCCCCTTTTGATTTCTCCCAAAGGCCGTAGCAGGTGCTGCCTTTTGAGCATAATATTGTTCCGTTTTCATGAGAGATTCGACTCTCACCTATCCCAAGGTCCTGTTGATACGGATCTTTAAATGCACAAAGACGTTCTTGATTCTGAGAAGCTAAAATAAAGGAAAAAAAGACAAATTTACTTTATGATAATCTTTGCAAAACATTATTATATAAAATCTTAGAGCCTTTTTGAAAGGCACTGTAAATTTCCCTACTAAATCCCTAACAAGGCTTGAATAAATGTGCAATTTTGTATTTATTGAATAACTTCTCTTTTCATTAATTAATTTGTAGCTTCCAAACAAGAAGCAAACTTAAAAACACATTTCCCAAAAGCAATACCCTCGTACATAAATTATTCTCACCACTCTTTCTCCTATTAAATAATACTGGTGTCTGAATAAAGAAATATCATCAGAAAAATTCCATGCTCTAAATTATTAAAAATTCAAAACAAATTAACAAACCTAGTGGGCTGAATAATTTCTGGAAATTCTACAGTACTCACTTCTACCATATTTTATACTCAGTTGTAAAATGTTAAACATAACATTAGGCATGTTAAACTAAGGATGAGGAGAGACTACAAATGGATAGTACATGGTTTCTATCTGGGGAGATAGAAATGTTCCAAAATTAGGTTGTGGCAATGTTTGCACAGCTTTGTAAATGTACAAAAAAATAACTGTTCACTAAAAATGTGTGAATTTCATGCTATGTAAATTATACATTAATAAACTTGTTTTTAAAAATTAAGGCTATTAGTGCTCAAAAAGAAAATGATTTTCCATCATTAAAAATATCAATAGAATAAGAAATGCTCAAAAATCCCTTATACCTAAGGTCAACCCAATGTATTTTCAATGCCAGTCAGTCTTTCTCCATATACATAATCTGATTTAACTAACCTCAGTAGAACATTTGCCACATAATTTATCAGCTAACAAACATTTACCAACACTGCTGAGAATACCGAAGAAGTAAATGGTTATCGAAAGCAACAGCTGATCTTTATTTGGTTTCTTAAAGCAGACTTTCCTACTGTGTTTGACTTGCCAGAATAACAATCTAATACACTTTGCCACTATATTCCTCATGGGCTTCTGATTTATTTCTTGATTTTGCTGTGTATCTTATTTAGTATGGCTTAATTCATTAGCACCTTAGCACTGGAAATGATTTATTAAAATAACGTTTCTGAAACTACAAAACTAAGGACAAAACTCTAGAGAAGAAATGAAAGCACCAACAACTGTGTGCCCAAGTCTATTTAGAAACACAGACCTGCCATATTTATTACAACAGAAAGCACCTTCAAAGTATTGAGCTAAGTAAATAGGGGATTCACAAATAGATAATATAGAGTTCTACCCGTCAAGCATCTTATAGTCTGCTTGGAGAGAGACAGTAATTACTAAAAAAATAAACGTGACTTCCACATTTCCACAATTTAGAACTTCAGGCAGTCTTCTAGAAGATATTTACTAATATCATATAAATGGCCAGAAAATGTAGTACAGTCTTTTTAAAAAAAAGATTTTTTATTTACTTATTTATTTTTGGCTGCGTCAGGTCTTAGTTGTGGCACGCAGGATCTTTCATTGCGGTGTGCAGGCTTCTCTCTAGTTGCAGTGCGCAGGCTCCAGAGCGCACGGGCTCAGTAGTTGCAGCCCACAGGCTTAGTTGCCCCCCAGCATGTGGGATCTTAGTTCCCTGACCAGGGATCGAACCCAAGTCCCCTGCATTGAAAGGCAGATTCTTAACCACTGTACCACCAGGGAAGTCCCCAGCCTTTTTTAAAAACTACTTCCAGGGCATTAGCCAGATTATAAGTATACCACATTTTTACCACATGTAATCACATATTCAAAATCCTTTAATGACAAACATTTATATTATCTTGCACATTTAACAGTATTTCCTTAGATATACCCTAATTTGCAAACTTTACAAAATTATTATAAAGATTATAATCAAATATATCTCTACATATAAACTGCACACAGCACAAAGATTGATACTTAAAAGACTCAAACTAAAAACAAAACTCTGTAATGTAGATCTAAAAAAGCATGCCTATTTATGAGACATAATTCCTTATCCCCATTTCTTGACTCAGGTTAAGTGCTTCTTACCTACTACCACTTGCTGAAATTATGTAACCCACTGTTTCCCTTTTTGTCTTGATTGTTAGAAAGATCAGAATGAATTTATGAACTGATTATCTCTAGTTTTCCACAACCAAGATATTCTATTTTTCCCTTCCTCTTCTGTTGTTATCCATTTTGACTAGAATTTTGTATTGAATACTGAGTTGATGAATAGGGATCTAACCGAACCTGGAGGTAGATGGATCATAAATAAATGTCTCATTTAACTTAAAAATAAAAAGAAAAGTATATCCTTGTGAAAGAATAAATACAAAATGAAAATTTTTCCTCTGCCTGGATTTTTTTTTAATTAGTTTCTTCTTTATAACAAAGTGAATCAGTTATACATCTGGATTTCTTTTACAACTGAAAAGTAGCTAAAGGGGGCTTCCCTGGTGGCGCAGTGGTTGACAGTCCGCCTGCCGATGCAGGTGACACGGGTTCGTGCCCCGGTCAGGAAAGATCCCACATGCTGCGGAGTGGCTGGGCCCGTGAGCCATGGCCGCTGAGCCTGCGCACCTGGAGCCTGTGCTCTGCCACGGGAGAGGCCACAACACTGAGAGGCCCGAGTACCACACACACAAAAAAAGAAGAAAAACAAAAGTACCTAAAGGAATGAACATGCATAAAATTTTTAGTTCCATTATTAAATAATTTGCTGACTGAAACCTAAAATTCTCCTTATATAAAAAGACAACAAACAAACAAATCCAATCTCCTCTGTCTCCCTCTCGCCTTATCCCAAGATCAAGGCACTAAAGGTACAACTGTAGGACACTGAATCATACCTTTAATATCCCTCAGTCTTCACCAAATATTTTTTTCTTAAAATTACTTCAGCCTACTTCATAGGAATTATTTTATGACAGTGTCATTAGTATAGGAAAATTATACTTCGCTATTTTGAGTGTAACTCTTTCAAATTATGATTCAGCAAATTCCTATATAAAATAAGGGTGTTTGAGCAAGAATTCTAACTAAACTGCCCTTTGGTCAAAAGAAAGAAAAACTCCATTTCGTAAAACAGTGCTTGCAGCTTTTTAAATGCTATTTGTTGTAATGTCTCAGCAATATCTCTGTATAAAGTTTTGGATTCTTCATAAATAATGCAGGAAAAGTAGGCATGAAACAAAGAGTACTATGAGAAACAGTATAGCCTAGTATTATATTCTCACAAAAAGAGACCTGATCATTTACATGTGGTTTTCTGAATTTGTCAACAGCTAATGAACAAATCTTGATCAATCAAGTATGGTCAGTTAGTTCTTTCAAGGGACATCCTTAATCAAATACAGTGATTAGATAGGAGTCTTTTAAAAACTGCTCTCCTCATTTTATTTTTTTTAAATTTTTTTCCAGCTTTATTGGGATATAATTGGCATATATTACTGTATAAGTTAAAGGTGTACAACGTGATTTGATACATGTATATATTGCAAAATGATTACCACAATAGGGTTACTTAACAGCTCCATCACCTCACGTAATTACCATTTTGTGTATGTATTGGTGAAAATATTTAAATCTATTCTCTTAGAGACTTTCAAATATATAATGCAGTATTTGTTTTTTCTTGCCTCTTTCCAATAGAACACATTTGCTCACATTTTTTTTATACAGCAGGTTCTTATTAGTCATCAATTTTATACACATCAGTGTACACATGTCAATCCCAATCTCCCAATTCATCACACCACCACCACCACGCCCTCACGGCGTTCCTCCCTTGGTGTCCATACATTTGTTCTCTACATCTGTTGTCTCAATTTCTGCCCTGAAAACCGGTTCATCCGTACCATTTTTCTAGGTTCCACATATATGTGTTAATATACGATATTTGTTTTTCTCTTTCTCACTTAATTCACTCTGTATGACAGTTTCTAGATACAGCCACGTCTCTACAAATGACCCAATTCCATTCCTTTTTATGGCAGAGTAATATTCCATTGTATATATGTACCACTTCTTCTTTATCCATTCATCTGTCGATGGGCATTTAGGTTGCTGCCACAACCCGGCTATTGTAAATAGCGCTAAAATGAACATTGGGGTGCATGTGTCTTTTTGAATTGTGGTTTTCTCTGGGTATATGCCCAGTAGTGGGATTGCTGGATCATATGGTAATTCTATTTTTAGTTTTTTAAGGAACCTCCATACTGTTCCCCATAGTGCCTGTATCAGTTTACATTCCCACCAACAGTGCAAAAGGGTTCCCTTTTCTCCACACCCTCTCCATCATTTGTTCTTTATAGATTTTCTGATGAAGCCTATTCTAACTGGTGTGAGGTGATACCTCATTGTAGTTTTGATTTGCATTTCTCTAATAATCAGTGCTGTTGAGCAGCTTTTCATGTGCTTCTTGGCCATCTGTATGCCTTCGTTGGAGAAATGTCTATTTAGGTCTTCTGCCCATTTTTGGATTGGGTTGTTTGTTTTTTTAATATCGAGCTGCATGAGCTGTTTATATATTTTGGAGATTAATCCTTTGTCCGTTGATTCGTTTGCAAATATTTTCTGCCATTCTGAGGGCTGCCTTTTTGTCTTGTTTATGGTTTCCTTTGCTGTGCAAAAGCTTTTAAGTTTCATTAGGTCCCATTTGTTTATTTATTTTTTATTTCCATTACTCTAGGAGGTGGATCAAAAAAGATCTTGCTGTGATTTATGTCAAAGAGTGCTCTTCCTATGCTTTCCTCTAAGAGTTTTATACTGTCCACTCTTACATTTAGGTCTCCAATCCATTTTGAGTTTGTTTTTCGGTATGGTGTTAGGGAGTGTTCTAATTTCATTCTTTTACATGTAGCTGTTCAGTTTTCCCAGCACCACTTATTGAAGAGACTGCCTTTTTTCCATTGTATATGCTTGCCTTTGTCATAGATTAGTTGACCATAGGTGCGTGGGTTTACCTCTGGGCTTTGTATCTTGTTCCATTGATCTATGTTTCTGTTTTTGTGCCAGTACCATATTGTCTTTTTTTTTTTTTTTTTTTTTTTTTTTGTGGAACATGGGCCTCTCACTGTCGTGGCCTCTCCCATTGCGGAGCACAGGCTCCGGATGCGCAGTATCAGCGGCCATGGCTCACGGGCCTAGCTGCTCCGCGGCATGTGGGATCTTCCAGGACCGGGGCACGAACCTGTGTCCCCTGCATCGGCAGGCAGACTCTCAACCGCTGCGCCACCAAGAAAGCCCATACCATATTGTCTTGATTACTGTAGCTTTGTAGTATGGTCTGAAGTCAGGGAGTCTGATTCCTCTAGCTCTGTTTATTTCCCTCAAGACAGCTTTGGCTATTCGGGGTCTTTTGTGTCTCCATACAAATTTTAAGATTTTTTGTTCTAGTTCTGTAAAAAATGCCATTGGTAATTTAATAGGGATTGCACTGAATCTGTAGATTGCTTTGGGTAGTACAGTCATTTGCAGAATATTGATTCTTCCAATACAAGAACATGGTATATCTCTCCATCTGTTGGTATCATCTTTAATTTCTTTCATCAGTGTCTTACAGTCTTCTGCATACAAGTCTTTTGTCTCCCTAGGTAGGTTTCTTCCTAGGTATTTTATTCTTTTTGTTGCAGTGGTAAATGGGAGTGCTTCCTTAATTTCTCTTTCAGATATTTCATCGTTAGTGTATAGGAATCCAAGAGATTTCTGTGCATTAATTTTGTATCCTGCAACTTTACTGAATTCATTAATTAGCTCTAGTAGTTTTCTGGTGGCATCTTTAGGATTCTCTATGTATAGTTTCATGTCATCTGCAAACAGTGACAGTATTACTTCTTCATTTCCGATTTGGATTCCTTTTATTTCTTTTTCTTCTCTGACTGCCATAGCTAGGATTTCCAAACTATGTTGAATAATAGCAGTGAAAGTGGACAACCTTGTCTTGTTCCTGATCTTAGAGGAAATGCTTTCAGTTTTTCACCATTGAGAATGATGTTTGCTGTGGGTTTGTCGTATATGGCCTTTATTATGTTGAGGTAGGTTCCCTCTATGCCCACTTTCTGGAGAGTTTTTATCATAAATCGTTGTTGAATTTTGTCAAAAGCTTTTTCTGCATCTATTGAGATGATCATATGGTTTTTCTTCTTCAATTTGTTAATATGGTGTATCACATAGATTGATATGCATATATTGAAGAATCCTTGCATCCCTGGGATAAATCCCATTTGATCATGTTGTATGATACTTTTAATGTGTTGTTGGATTCTGTTTGCTAGTATTTTGTTGAGGATTTTTGCATCTATATTCATCAGTGATATTGGTCTGTAATTTTCTTTTTTTGTAGTATCTTTGTGTGGTTTTCTTATCAGGGTGATGGTGGCCTCGTAGAATGAGTTTGGGAGTGTTCCTTCCTCTGCAATTACTTGGAAGAGTTTGAGAAGGATGCGTGTTAACTCTTCTCTAAATGTTTGATAGAATTCTCCTGTGAAGTCATCTGGTCCTGGACTTTTGTTTGTTGGAAAATTTTTAATCACATTTTCAATTTCATTACTTGTGATTGGTCTGTTCATATTTTCTATTTCTTCCTGGTTGAGTCTTAGAAGGTTATACCTTTCTAAGAATTTGTCCATTTCTTCCAGGTTTCCATTTTATTGGCTTAGAGTTGCTTGTAGTAGTCTCTTAGGATGCTTTGTGTTTCTGCGGTGTCTGTTGTAACTTCTCCTTTTTCATTTCTAATTTTATTGACTTGAGTTCTCTCCCTCTTTTTCTTGATGAGTCTGGCTAATGATATATCAATTTTGTTTTTCTTCTCAAAGAACCAGCTCTTAGTTTTATTGATCTTTGCTATTGTTTTCTTTGTTTCTATCTCATTTATTTCTGCTCTGATCTTTATGATTTCTTTCCTTCTGCTAACTTTGGGTTTTGTTTGTTCTTCTTTCTCTAGTTCCTTCCGGTGTAAGGTTAGATTGTTTATTTGAGATTTTTCTTGTTTCTTGAGGTAGGCTTGTATAACTATAAACTTCCCTCTTAGAACTGCTCTTGCTGCATCCCATAGGTTTTGGATGGTCGTGTTTTCATTGTCATTTGTCTCTAGGTATTCTTTGATTTCCTATGTGATTTCTTCAGTGATCTCTTGGTTATTTAGTAACGTATTGTTTAGCCTCCATGGGTTAGTGTTTTCTATGTTTTTTTCCCTGTAATTCATTTTTAATCTCACAGCATTGTGGTCAGAAAAGATGCTTGATATGATTTCAATTTTCTTAAATTTACTGAGGCTTGATTTGTGACCCAAGATGTGATCTATCCTGGAGAATGTTCTGTGCGCACTTGAGAAGAAAGTGTAATCTGCTGTTTTTGCATGGAATGTCCTATAATTATCAATTAAATCGATCTGGTCTATTGTGTCATCTAAAGCTTCTGTTCCCTTATTTATTTTAATTTTGAATGATATGTCCATTGCTGTAAGTGAGGTGTTAAAGTCCCCCACTATTATTGTGTTACTGTCGATTTCCTCTTTTATTGCTGTTACCAGTTTCCTTATGTATTGAGGTGCTCCTATGTTGGGTGCATATATATTTATAATTGTTATATCTTCTTCTTGGATTGATCCCTTGATCATTATGTAGTGTCTTTCCTTGTCTCTTGTAACATTCTTTACTTTAAAGTCTATTTTATCTGATATGAGTATTGTGACTCCAGCTTTCTTTTGATTTCCATTTGCATGGAATATCTTTTTTGACCCCCTCACTTTCAGTCTGAATATGTCCCTAGGTCTGAAGTGGGTCTCTTGGAGACAGCATATAGATGGGTCTTGTTTTTGTATCCATTCAAAAAGCCTGTGTCCTTTGGTTGGAGCATTTAATCCATTCACTTTTAAGGTAATTATCCATATGTATGTTCCTATGACCATTTTCTTAATTGTTTTGGGTTTGTTTTTGTAGGTCCTTTTCTCCTCTTGTGTTTCCCAGTAAGAGAAGTTCCTTTAGCATTTGTTGTAGAGCTGGTTTGGTGGTGCTGAATTCTCTTAGCTTCTGCTTGTCTGTAAAGCTTTTGATGTCTCCATCAAATCTGAATGAGATCCTTGCTGGGTAGAGTAATCTTGGTTGTAGGTTCTTCCCTTTCATCACTTTAAACATATCATGCCACTCCCTTCTGGCTTGTAGAGTTTCTGCTGAGAAATCATCTGCTAATGTTATGGGAGTTGCCTTGTATGTTATTTGTCATTTTTGCCTTGCTGCTTTCAATAATTTTTCTTTGCCCTTAATTTTTGCCAACTTGATTACTATGTGTCTTGGCGTGTTTCTCCTTGGGTTTATCCTGTATGGGACTCACTGCGCTTCCTGGACTTGGGTGGCTGTTTCCTTTCCCATGTTAGGGAAGTTTTCTATATAATCTCTTCAAATATTTTCTCTGGTCCTTTCTCTCTCTCTTCTCCTTCTGGGACCCCTATAATGCTAATGTTGTTGCATTTAATGTTGTCCCAGAGGTTTCTTAGGCTGTCTTCATTACTTTTCATTCTTTTTTCTTTATTCTGTTCTGCAGCAGTGAATTCCACCATTCTGTCTTCCAGGTCACTTATCCGTTCTTCTGCCTCAGTTATTCTGCTATTGATTCTTTCTAGTGTAGTTTTCATCTCAGTTATTGTATTGTTCATCTCTGTTTGTTTGTTCTTTAATTCTTCTAGGTGTTCGTTAAACATTTCTTGCATCTTCCCGATCTTTGCCTCCATTGTTTTTCCAAGGTCCTGGATCATCTTCACTATTATTATTCTGAATTCTTTTTCTGGAAGGTTGCCTATCTCCACTTCATTTAGTTGTTTTTCTGGGGTTTTATCTTGTTCCTTCATGTGGTGCATAGACCTCTGCCTTTTCATCTTGTCTATCTTTCTGTGAATGTGGTTTTTTTTCCACCAGCTGCAGGTTTGTAGTTCTTCTTGCTTCTGCTGTGTGTCCTCTCTCTCCTCATTTTAAACAGGTGATATTTGATTGTAATAAGCACTAAAGCAATTTTGATTAACATAACTGCATTAAACTGCAAATAGTCTCATCCAAACTGCTGACAGAGGTATCTTCATAAAAGAGTTGATCATGCTTAAAATCTGTTAGCTCCCTGAAGTTCCTAGAATTAAACTGAAGTTCTTCAGTTGGCATTTAACGTCCTTCATAAGCCAACCCAACAGGACCATGATCACTTTGGTGGGCCCTAGGAACTTTTGATTTCATGGGCCCTTTCCTCCAATAAAAAATATTAAAAATTATACTTTGGAGTTCCCTTGTGGCGCAGTGGTTAAGAATCCACCTACCAATGCAGGGGACATGGGTTCGAGCCCTGGTCCGGGAAGATCCCACATGCCGTGGAGCAACTCAGCCCATGTTCCACAACTACTGAGCCTGCGCTCTAGAGCCTGCGAGCCACAACTACTGAGCCCACATGCCACAACTACTGAAGCCCGTGCGCCTAGAGCCCGTGCTCCGCAACCAGAGAAGCCACTGCAATGAGAAGCCTGTGCACTGCAACGAAGAGTAGCCCCCACTCACCACAACTAGAGAAAGCCCTGTGCAGCAACAAAGACCCAACAGGGCCAAAAAT
This sequence comes from Mesoplodon mirus, assembly GCF_964341445.2. Classification (NCBI taxonomy): domain Eukaryota; kingdom Metazoa; phylum Chordata; class Mammalia; order Artiodactyla; family Ziphiidae; genus Mesoplodon; species Mesoplodon mirus. The sequence goes on from NC_138984.1 coordinate 33,913,567, forward strand.
AAAATAAATAAAGAAACTTATTTTTTAAAAAAATTATACCTTACAATTGCATTGGGATAAAGACAATACGTTAACCCTAGATATTAGAACATTTTCTTCCACATGAAAGTTCCTTTTTTCCTTCTGCTTTTAAAACAAATTAAAACATTTTCTTGGACCTCCAGAAATACTGTGGGCCCTGTGCCTAATGGGTAGGTCAGCCCTGGGACTCAAGCTACCTCTTGCCATTCATCCCACTCCTCCATTCCTCAGTTTCCACCACACTAATATGCCAAAGTCTTTCCTGACCTTTATACATAATGTACCCAATATCTAGGATGCCATTTTTCGTGCTCTTCAGTTTGCTCTGCAGTTAAATGATATGTTCTACACTCCCAAATCTCTTAACTCTATCTGTTTTAGCATTGCATGGCATTATATTTTATCTGTTTACATGCATATCTCCCCCACCAAGTAGGAAGCTGACTTCACTTGTTCCTAGAGGAAAACTAGGTGTATATAACTCATTTTGCATACCACGAACACCCAACAGTGTCACAGGCAGACAGCTTTCATATCTACATGTACTGTACTCAATAGCATATTCCCATTCAAAGGTTACAAAATCTAGGCAATAATCATCTAGTCCTCTGACCACTCTACTATACACAAAGCTGTGAAAATAGTATGTGTATACACGCAATATTATATTATTTTCATATATATATATATATATCTCCAACTTACTGAGAATAAACTAATCATTTTCTGTTTACATATGCTTTCTGGATCAGCATTTGCTAATCATGTGCAGCATTTAATTCCCAGGAACATATGTGGCATGTCTGGAATACTCAGCTGTCTTACATTTCCCACTCTACGATATAACGCTATCAAGAATGTAGAGTATAAAGGTATGGCATAGTTTTATCATGTCTGCATCAGTTAACTGTCATTACAGACATAAATCAGCATCATTATGCATACACTGTAAAATACTATCTATTTGCTTTTATGGGGGAGGAAAAAAGGAAAAATTGGCTATACTGAAAATATTAACTATTTGCCCTTTTTCCCTTTTTTACCAAATACTCTTATATTATTTGAATTTTCATGAAAATATATTCATGTATTACATATTTCAAAAATAAAAGGGTTTTTGTACTTGAATTATTTTTACATTATTTTTTTAAATTTCGTAATGATTATATATTCACAGGTAGTTGGAAAGAAATGTAAGGAGAAGGTGATTTGTGAACTAGGTTTCCGCTTCTCCATTCTCTGGCCACTGAATAAAGCTTGTGCTGTCCCAGTCTCAAAGAGGGAAGGAGGGAGGGAGGAAGGAAGGAACAATACAGGGACAAGTCCAGTACCTCTCTCCCCAATGCAAACATCCCACACAATCATTGTGCATTATCAAAGACAAGAAATCTACATCAGCACAATCCATAGAGCTTAATCAGATTTTACCAGATATACATGCACTCAACTGTGTGAGTACGAATTTATGCAATTCAGTCACATACCATCACAATCAAAATATTCAACTGTACTATCACAAGATACCCTCATGTTAACCCTTTATAATCACGATCCCTTTGTCGCCATTCCTAACCAACAGCAACCACTATCTGTTCTCCAATTCAAGGATTATATTTCACGATTACTATATAAATGGAATCATGTAGTACATATCTTTTAGAGATTGACTTTTTTCACTGAGCAGAAATTCCTTGATGTTCACCCAATTTGTTCCATGTATCAATAGTTCATTACTTTTTATGGAGTAGTATTCCATGGTATGGATGAAATACACAATCTGTTTAATTTTTCACCTTTTGAAGCTCATTGGGGTTGTTTTCAGTTTTTGGCTATTAGAAATAAAACTGCTATGAACATTTGTGTATATGTTCAATTTTATTAGGAATTCTGTTTACTTAAAGTAAAATAAGAATAATATCCTAGAAAACTAAAGTACGATGTCAGTAAAAAGAAACCTGACACTAAGACCATGTGCTCTACCAACAAAATACATTGTTCCCCATCATATACATTTGTCCATTAAAAGTTTATTGAAAAGCATTTGAACTCTCTTACTTCCTCTAACCAAGTAGTTCTAGTATGGGGAGAAACTGGATTGTGCTATGGGATCACGGTTTAAAGAACTATTCATGTAGTATCCTTTACATATAAAAAAAGTAAAATGTGACAAAATACAAGCTAATTATGGCACTAAATATCTGAGATAAGAGATTCCAGTTTGGGGATGTCTGTTGTTTAAACAAAGACTAGTCCTTTGTAACAAGGTCCAACAGGCAAAGCGGCACTCTTTCCTTTCTGATGCCTGGATACCCAGAGCCCTTTAATGTGGAAACCTCTGTCGGCTGGCTTTTCCTAGAAGCAAAACAAGAACAAGATTGATCCATCCATCTTTCCTTTCCCTATATTAAAAATAGACACATGGCAAATAAAATTTCACATTATAAATGTGAATTTCAGGGACTTCCCCGGTGGCGCAGTGGTTGGGAGTCTGCCTGCCAATGCAGGGGACACGGGTTCGAGCCATGGTCCAGGAGGATCCCACATGCCGCGGAGCAACTAGGCCCATGCGCCACAGCTGCTGAGCCTGCGCTCTAGAGCCTGCGAGCCAAAACTAGAGAAGGCCCGTGTGCAGCAACAAAGACCCAACACAGGCATAAATAAATAAATAAACAAACAAACAAACAAACAAAAATTTTTAAATTGTGAATTTCACATGAAAATACAAATTAAAAATACAATGAATTCGACAAAATTCAACATCCATTTATGATAAAAATCTCAACAAAGTTGATATAGAGGGAACATACCTCAACACAATAAAGTCCATGTATGACAAACCACAGCTAACTTCACACTCATTGGTGAAAAGCTGAAAACTTTTCCTCTAAGATCAGGAACTAAGACAAGGATGCCTACTTGACACTTTTATTCAACACAGTATTCACAGTCCTAATCACACCAATTAGGCAAGAAAATGAAATAGAAGGCATCCAAAATGTAAAGAAAGAAGTAAAACTGTCACTATTTGGGGATGACATATTATATATAGAAAACCCTGAAGATTCTACCCCCCCCCAAAAAAAAACTATTTGAATAAATGAATTCAGTAAAGTTGCAGAATACGAAATTAATATGTAGACATCTGCAGCACTTTTACACACTGAGAACAAACAATCAAAAAGAAAAATGAAGAAAACAATCCCATTTACAACTGCATCAAAAAGAATAAAATACCTAGGAATAAATTTAACCAAGGAAGTGAAAGACTTGTACTCAGAAAACTGTAAGACACTGAAGAAAGAAGTTGAAGATGATGCAAATAAATGGAAAGATATCCACTTATCAGTGCTCATGGATTGGAAGAATTAATATTATCAAAATGACCGTACTACCAAGCAAGCTACAGATTCAATGCAATTCCTATCAAAACACCAATGGCATTTTTCACAGAACTAGAACAAATAATTCTAAAATCGCTATAGAAACACAAAATGCCCCAACAGCCAAAGCAATCTTGAGAAAGAACAAAGCTGGAGGTGACACATGCCCTGATTTCACACGATACTACAAAGCTATAATAATCTAAATAGTATGATACTGGCACAAAAACAAACGCACTGATCAATGGAACAGAATATTCTGTGAGCCCAGAAATAAACCTATGCTTATATGATCAATTAATCTACAACAAAGGAGGCAAGAATATTCAATGGATGAAGAGAGTCACTTCAATAAATGGTGCTGGGAAAACTGGACAATTAGATGCAAAAGAATGAAACTGGACCACTTTCTTACCTCATATACAAAAATAAACTCAAAATGGATTACAGACTTAAATATAAGACTGAAACTATAAAACTCCCAGAAGAAATCATAGGCAGTAACCTCTTTGACATCAATCTTAATATTTTTTGGCTATGTCTCCTCAGGCAAGGGAAACAAAAGCAGAAATAATCAAATGAGATGATATCAAACTAAAAAGTTTTTGCATAGTGAAGGAAATCATCAACAAAATAAAAAGCCAACCTACTTAATGGGACAAGATATTTGCAATCCCTATAAGGAGTTGATGTCCAAAATATATAATGAACTCATACAACTCAATATCAAAAAATAACCCCAAACAAACCAAATAAAAAATGGGCATTAGACCTGAATAGATATTTTTTCAAAGACATACACATGGCAAACAGGCACATGAAAAGATGCTCAACATCAGTAATCATCAGAAAAATGCAAATCAAAACCACAATGAGATACCACCTCACACCTGTCAGAATGGCTATTCTCAAAAAAGCAACAAATAACAAGTGTTGGTGAAGATGTGGAGAAAAGGGAGGAAGCCCATGTATACTGATGGTGGGAATGTAAATTCGTGCAGCCACTACAGAAAACAGTATGGAGGTTTCTCAAAATTAAAAACAGAACTATCATACAACCCAGCAATTCCATTTCCATTTCTATTTACCTGAAGAAAATGAGAACGCTAATTTGAAAAGATATATATGCCTTTATGTTCATTGTGTCATTATTCACAATAGCTAATATATGGAAGCAATCAAAGTACCCATCAATAGATGAATGGATAAATAAGATGTGGTGTGTATGTACACACACACACACACACACACACACACACACACACACCATGGAATATTACTCAGACATAAAAAAGAATGAAATCTTGCCATTTGCTACAACATGCATGGATTTAGAGGGTATCACACTAAGTGGAATAAGTCAGACAGAGAAAGACAAATACCATGTGACTCCACTTTTCACATGTGGAATCTAAAAAACAAAAGAGATGAACAAACAGAACAAAGCAGAAAAAGACTCATGGATAAAGAGAAGTGGTAGTTTCCAGAAAGAAGGAGGGTGAGGGGATGGGAAAAGTAGGTAAAGGAGATTAAGAGGTGCAAACTTCCAGTTTTTTTTTTTTTTTTTGCTGTACGCGGGCCTCTCACTGTTGTGGCCTCTCCCGTTGCGGAGCACAGGCTCCGGACGCGCAGGCTCAGCGGCCATGGCTCACGGGCCCAGCCGCTCCGCGGCATATGGGATCCTCCCAGACCAGGGCACGAACCCGTATCCCCTGCATCGGCAGGCGGACTCTCAACCACTGCGCCACCAGGGAGGCCCAAACTTCCAGTTTTAAAATAAATAAGTCATGGTGCTGTAACATACAGTATAGGGATTATAGCTAATAATATTGTAATAACTTTGTATGGTAACAGATGGTAACTAGATTTATCATGGTGATCATTTTACAATGTATAAAAATACTGAATCACTATGTTGTACAGCTGAAACTAATATTATATTGCATGTCAATTATAATTCGATTTTTTTAAAAAATGAAATGAATGAAAAAAATTTTAAACTACAATGAGATACTACTACACACCTATTAGAATGATTAAAATTTAAAAACAAAACAAAAAATTCTTGACAACATCAAGTACTGATCAGGATGCTGACACAGATGGGAATATAACTGCTGATGAAAATGTAAACTGGTACGACTACTGTGAGAAATAGTTTGGTAGTCTCTTATAAGTTAAACATATACACACCATTTAACTTAGTAATCCCATTCCCTAATACTTACGGGTTTTGACCTAAATGTAATGAAAATTTATGTTCACAAAAAAACCTTATAGTCACTATATGCTTATAGTGGCTTTATTTATAGTCACACAAAACTGTTTATAACCCAAATGTCCCTCAACTAAACAATGGATAAACAAGTATTACTCAGCAATAAAAAGGAATAGACTGGACTTCCCTGGCGGCGCAGTGGGTAAGAATCCGTTGCCAGGGAGACACAAGAGGGAAGGGATGTGGGAACAGATGTATATGTATAACTGATTCACTTTGTTATAAAGCAGAAACTAAAAAAAAAAAAAAAGAATCCGTTGCCAATGCAGGGGACACGGGTTCGAGCCCTGGTCTGGGAAGATCCCATATGCCGCGGAGCAACTAAGCCCCTGCGCCACAACCACTGAGCCTGTGCTCTAGAGCCCGTGAGCCACAACAACTGAGCCCATGTGCTGCAACTACTGAAGCCCGCATGCTTAGAGCCGGTGCTCCGCAACAAGAGAAGCTTGCACCCTGCAACAAAGAGTAGCCCCCACTCGACACACCAAGAGAAAACCCACGTGTAGCAATGAAGACCTAATGCAGCCATAAATAAATAAATAAATATTCTTTTAAAAACAGGAATGGACTATTGACATAAGAAATGCTAAATGAAAGAACCCAGACTCAAAAAGCTATATACTATATGATTCATTACATGACATTCTAAAAGGTAAAACTACAGGAATGGAGAATAGATCACTGGTTGACAGAGACCTGATTTGGGGCAGCGGGGGTGGGGGTTGGGGGGTGGTAGGACGGAGTAGTTGATTATAAAGTGGTACCAAAAGAGAATTTCTGAGGGGTAGAAATGTTCTGTACCTTAATTGGGATGGCAGTTACATGACTATGTATTTCTCAAAACACAGAACTGTATACCAAAAAGAGAAAATTTCACTTATATAAATTTAAAACTAATCTTAAAAATAATTTGGTAGAGATAATTTTTGAGTATGTATTAGTAGATTAGTATATCAATTCCTTCTATATGTATCTGAATTTTAAAAAGGGATGTCACCACCTTATGAAACTACAAAAAGAAAGGTAAATTAAACCCAAACTCTATTCAATTCTATGAAGGCCAAGAGAGGTGAGGAACCTGCAGAAGAGCCTGAAGCGAGCAGAGGTTGGTTCACGAGATTTAAGGAAAGAAGCCACTGTCATAACACAGAAGTGCAAAGTGAAGCCGCAAGTACTGATGTAGGAGCTGCAGCAAGTTATCCAGGAGATCTAGCTAAGATAAATAAGGAAGGTGGCTACACTAAATAACAGATTTTTTCAATGTAGATGAAACAGCCTTGTGTTGAAGGAAGATGCCATCTAGGACTCTCAGGGCTAGAGAGAAGTCAATGCCTGGCTTCAAAGCTTCGAAGGACAGGCTGACTCTCTTGTTAGGGGCTAATGCAGCTGGTGACTTGAACTTGAGGCTGATGCTCACTTACCATTCCAAAAATCCTGGGGCTCTTAAGAATTATGCCAAATCTACTCTGCCTGTGCTCTATAAATGGGACAACAAAGCCTGAATGACAGTACATCTGTTTACAGCATGGCTTACTGAATATCTTAAGCCCACTGTTTGGACCTACTGCTCAGAAAAAAGATTCCTTTCAAAATATTAGTGCTCAGTGACAGTGCACCAGGTCACCCAAGAGCTCTTATGGGGATGTACAAAGAGATTAATGCTGTTTTCATGCCTGCCATTCTGCAGCCCAAAGATAAAAGCATCATTTCGACTTTCAAGTCTTATTTAAGAAATACAGTTTGTAATGCTATAGCTGGCATAGACAGTGATTCCTCTGATGGATATGGGCAAAGTCAGTTGAAAACCTCCTGGAAACCATTCTGGATGCCATTAAGAACATCTGTGATTCATAGAAAGAGGTCAAAATATCAACATTAACATGAGTTTGGAAAAAAGGGTTCAGAATATTACATAAACTTAGTGGATAAACCAGCAGCAGGGTTTCAAGGGACTGGCTCCACTTTTGAAAGAAGTTCTATTGTGGGTAAAATGCTATCAAAAAGCACAACATGCAACTGAGAAGTTGTTTATGAAAGGAAGAGTCAATTGATGCAGCAAACTCATTACTGCCTTTTCTTTTTTCTTTTTATAAATTTATTTTTGGCTGCACTGGCAGGTCTTTGTTGCTGCGCGCGGGCTTTCTCTAGTTGCGGCGCGCGGGCTTTCTCTAGTTGCGGCGAGCAGGGGCTACTCTTCATTATGGTGCGCAGGCTTCTCATTGCAGTGGCTTCTCTTGTTGCGAAGCATGAGCTCTAGGTGCGTGGGCTTCAGTAGTTGTGGCTCGCAGGCTCTAGAGCACAGGCTCAGTAGTTGTGGAGCATGGGCTCAGTTGTTCCGTGGCATGTGGGATCTTCCCGAACCAGGGCTCAAACCCGTGTCCCCTGCATTGGCAGGCGGATTCTTAACCACTGAGCCACCAGCGAAGTCCCCATTACTGTCTTAAAAATTACCACAGCCACCTACTTCAGTAATCACTACCCTGATCAGTCGGCAATCATCAACAGGGAAGAAAGACCCTACAACAGCTAAAAGACTGACTCACTAGAAGCTCAGATGATGGGTAGCATTTTGAGCAATAAAGTATTTTTAAATTAAGGTATGTACATTGTTTTTTTAGACCTAACTTTTATATGCACTGGGAAACCAAAAAATTCTCATGAGTCACTTTTTTGGTGGTATTTGCTTTATTGTGGTGGTCTAGAACCAAACTCACAATGTCTCTAAAGTTCGCCTGTATATAACGTTAAATAACCAAAAGTAATACTCTAGGTTGTTTATGGATGCATACATTACGTATAAAAACTATAGGTACATGGATTCATTGCAACCCAGGAAAGCATTAGTTTTGGAAAGTTGGAAAGGGAATGAAATTAGGGAGTGGAGTTTTAACTAATCTGATCCATGCACACACACATTTTTAAAACAAATATAGTGAAATAATGACAAAATGTAACACTTATTAAATCTTGATCTTCGGTATTTGTCTCTGGGTGTTAGTGCATTTGAAATATTTCATAACAAATTTTTTTTTCTTAATTTTAAATGCTGGGCTTTTGGGCAATGACAGCTTAAACATTCTAGACATGATTCTCAGAACTAGACCACTGAGAAGCACTTCAGTGTTAATAGTTCAATCTCTTCATTTTATAAATGAAGAAATTGTGGTAAGCTACAACAATGCATAAAAATAGAATACCTTGGGCTTCCCTGGTGGCGCAGTGGTTGAGGGTCCGCCTGCCAATGCAGGGGACACGGGATTGTGCCCCAGTCTGGGAGGATCCCATATGCCGCGGAGCGGCTGGGCCCGTGAGCCATGGCCGCTGAGCCTGCGCATCCGGAGCCTGTGCTCTGCAACGGGAGAGGCCACAGCAGTGAGAGGCTCGTGTATCTCAAAAAAAAAAAAAAAAAAAAAAAATAGAATACCTTGACAGAGTTTTGAACATAGAACAGCTAAGACTAAAAAATCACAAGACCTATCTATAGTTGAACATTTGGGGAAAAAATTTTTATGGGGGCGATATATCCCAGGTGCACAAGGCTGGTTTAAAATTCAAAAACTAATTGGTATAATCTATCACATCAACAGATGAAAGAAGAAAACTCACATGACCATATCAACAGATGAAGGAAAAGTGCTTAACAAAATCAACACCCAGGGGCTTCCCTGGTGGCACAGTGGTTAAGGATCCACCTGCTAATTCAGGGGACACGGGTTCAAGCCCTGGTCCAGGAAGATCCCACATGCTGCAGAGCAACTAAACTCGTGCACCACAACAACAAAGCCTGCGCACAGCAATGAAGATCCAATGCAGCCAAAAATAAATAAATTTTTAAAAAAATCAACACCCATTCATGATAAAAAATACAGGGGAACTTCTTCATCTTGATTTTGACAGTGGAGGAGTCTGAGTAGGTGGGTATATGGGAACTCTATACTTTCCAGGCAATTTGCTGCAAACCTGAAGCACTCTAAAAAATAGTCTCATTTCTTTTTCATTTACTTCTGATCTGATCTTTATGATTTTTTTCCTTCTGCTAACTTTGGGATGTTTCTGTTCTTCTTTCTCTAACTGCTTAGGTGCAAGATTAGGTTGTTTATTTGAGATGTTTCCTGTTTCTTAAGGTAGGATTGTATTGCTATAAACTTCCCTCTTAGAACTGCTTTTGCTGCATCCCATAGGTATTCGGTTGTCGTGTCTCCATTGTCATTTGTTTCTAGGTATTTTTTGATTTCCTCTGATTTCTTCAGTGATCACTTCGTTATGCTTTTTTTTTTTTTTTTTTTGTGGTACGTGGGCCTCTCACTGTTGTGGCCTTTCCCACTGTGGAGCACAGGCTCCAGATGCGCAGCCTCAGCAGCCATGGTTCACAGGCCCAGCCGCTCCGCAGCACGTGGGATCTTCCCGGACCGGGACATAAACCTGTGTCCCCTGCACTGGCAGGCGGACTCTCAACCACTGCGCCACCAGGGGAGCCTCACTTCGTTATTAAGTAGTGTATTGTTTAGCCTCCAAGTGTTTGTATTTTTTACAGATCTTTTCCTGTAATTGATATCTAGTCTCATAGCGTTGTGGTCGGAAAAGATACTTGATACAATTTCAATTTTCTTAAATTTACCAAGGCTTGATTTGTGACCCAAGATATGATCTATCCTGGAGAATGTTCCATAAGCACTAGAGAAAAATGTGTATTCAGTTGTTTTTGGATGGAATGTCCTATAAATATCCATTAAGTCGATAGCAAAGATCAATAAAACTAAAAGCTGGTTCTTTGAGAAGATAAACAAAATTGATAAACCATTAGCCAGACTCATCAAGAAAAAAAAGGGAGAAGACTCATATCAATAGAATTAGAAATGAAAAAGGAGAAGTAACAACTGACACTGCAGAAATACAAAGGATCATGAGAGATTACTACAAGCAAATCCATGCCAATAAAATGGACAAATTCTTAGAAATGCACAACCTGCCGAGACTGAACCAGGAAGAAATAGAAAATATGCACAGACCAATCACAAGCACTGAAATTGAAACTGTGATTAAAAATCTACCCAGGACCAGATGGCTTCACAGGCGAATTCTATCAAACATTTACAGAAGAGCTAACACCTATCCTTCTCAAACTCTTCCAAAATATAGCAGAGGGAGGAACACTCCCAAACTCATTCTACGAGGCCACCATCACCCTGATACCAAAACCAGACAAAGATATCACAAAGAAAGAAAACTACAGGCCAATATCACTGATGAACATAGATGCAAAAATTCTCAACAAAATACTAGCAAACAGAATCCAACAGCACATTAAAAGGATCATAAACCATGATCAAGTGGGGTTTATCCCAGGAATGCAAGGATTCTTCAATATATGCAAATCAATCAACGTGATACACCATATTAAACTGAAGGAGAAAAACCATATGATCATCTCAATAGATGCAGAGAAAGCTTTCGACAAAATTCAACACCCATTTATGATAAAAACCCTGCAGAAAGTGGGCATAGAGGGTACTTTCCTCAACATAATAAAGGCCATATATGACAAACCCACTGCCAACATGGTCCTCAATGGTGAAAAACTGAAACCATTCCCACTAAGATCAGGAACAAGACAAGGTTGCCCACTCCCACCACTCTTATTCAACATAGTTTTGCAAGTTTTAGCCACAGCAATCAGAGAAGAAAAAGAAATAAAAGGAATCCAAACTGGAAAAGAAGAAGTAAAGCTGTCACTGTTTGCAGATGACATGATACTATACATAGAGAATCCTAAAGATGCCACCAGAAAACTACTAGAGCTAATCAATGAATTTGGTAAAGTAGCAGGATACAAAATTAATGCACAGAAATCTCTGGCATTCCTATACACTAATGATGAAAAATCTGTAAGTGAAATTAAGAAAACACTCCCATTTACCACTGCAACAAAAAGAATAAAATATCTAGGAATAAACCTACCTAAGGAGACAAAAGACCTGTATGCAGAAAATTATAAGACACTGATGAAAGAAATTAAAGATGATACAAACAGATGGAGAGATATACCATGTTCTTGGATTGGAAGAATCAACATTGTGAAAATGACTCTACTACCCAAAGCAATCTACAGATTCAATGCAATCCCTATCAAACTACCACTGCCATTTTTCACAGAACTAGAACAAAAAATTTCACAATTTGTATGGAAACACAAAAGACCCCGAATAGCCAAAGCAATCTTGAGAATGAAAAATGGAGCTGGAGGAATCAGGCTCCCTGACTTCAGACTATACTACAAAGCTACAGTAATCAAGACAGTATGGTACTGGCACAAAAACAGAAATATAGATCAATGGAACAGAATAGAAAGCCCAGAGATATACCCACGCACATATGGTCACCTTATCTTTGATAAAGGAGGCAAGAATATACAATGGAGAAAGGGCAGCCTCTTCAATAAGTGGTGCTGGGAAAACTGGACAGCTACATGTAAAAGTATGAGATTAGAACACTCCCTAACACCATACACAAAAATAAGCTCAAAATGGATTAAAGACCTAAATGTAAGGGCAGAAACTATCAAACTCTTAGAGGAAAACACAGGCAGAACACTCTATGACATAAATCACAGCAAGATCCTTTTTGACCCACCTTCTAGAGAAATGGAAATAAAGACAAAAATAAACAAATGGGACCTAATGAAACTTCAAAGCTTTTGCACAACAAAGGAAACCATAAACAAGACCAAAAGACAACCCTTAGAATGGGAGAAAATATTTGCAAATGAAGCAATTGACAAAGGATTAATCTCCAAAATTTACAAGCAGCTCATGCAGCTCAATAACAAAAAATCAAACAACCCAATCCAAAACTGGGCAGAAGACCTAAATAGACACTTCTCCAAAGAAGATATACAGACTGCCAACAAACACATGAAAGAATGCTCAACATCATTAATCATTAGAGAAATGCAAATCAAAACTACAATGAGATATCATCTCACACCAGTCAGAATGGCCATCATCAAAAAAATCTACAAACAATAAATGCTGGAGCGTGTGTGGAGAAAAGGGAACACTCTTGCACTGTTGGTGGGAATGTAAATTGATACAGCCACTATGGAGAACAGTATGGAGGTTTCTTAAAAAACTACAAATAGAACTACGATACGACCCAGCAATCCCACTACTGGGCATATACCCTGAGCAAACCATAATTCAAAAGGAGTCATGTACCACCACAATGTTCATTGCAGCTCTATTTACAATAGCCAGGACATGGAGGCAACCTAAGTGTCCATCAACAGATGAATGGATCAAGAAGATGTGGCACATATATACAATGGAATACTACTCAGCCATAAAAAGAAACGAAATTCATTTATTTGTAGTGAGGTGGATGGACCTAGAGTCTGTCATACAGAGTGAAGTAAGTCAGAAAGAGAAAAACAAATACCGTATGCTAACATATATATATGGAATCTAAGAAAAGAAAAGAAAAAAAAAAAGGTCATGAAGAACCTAGGGGTAAGACGGGAATAAAGACACAGACCTACTAGAGAATGGACTTGAGGATATGGGGAGGGGGAAGGGTAAGCTGTGACAAAGTGAGAGAGTGGCATGGACATATATACACTACCAAACGGAAAATAGATAGCTAGTGGGAAGCAGCCACATAGCACAGGGAGATCAGCTCGGTGCTTTGTGACCACCTAGAGGGGTGGGATAGGGAGGGTGGGAGGGAGGGAGACGCAAGAGGGAAGAGATATGGGAACATATGTATATGTATAACTGATTCACTTTGTTATAAAGCAGAAAGTAACACACCATTGTAAAGCAATTATACTCCAATAAAGATGTTATAAATGAATGAATGAATGAATGAATGAATGAAAAGAAAAGAAAAAAAGAAAGTCTCTTCCCTGGTCTGGGAAGATCCCACATGCTGTGGAGCAACTAAGCCAGTGCGCCACAACTACTGAACCTGTGTTCTAGAGCCTGTGTGACGCAACTACTGAGCCCGCGTCCTGCAACTACTGAAGCTTGCGTGCCTAGAGCCTGTGCTCTGCAACAAGAGAAGCCACCTCAATGAGAAGCCTGCGCACCGCAATGAAGAGTAGCCCCCGCTCGCCAAAACTGGAGTAAGTCTGCGTGCAGCAACAAAGACCCAACGCAGCCAAATAAATAAATATTAATTAATTAATTTTTAAAAAGTATGCGACAGGGGAATGGAGAGGAATGATGAAAAATTGGGTAAAAGATAGAATTACTGTAATCGCTACATTTTTAAAAAGTTTTAGATAGCCGCTAAATGTATTTTGATTGGTAGATGTTGGTTAACACTCTGAGTACAAAGCAATACATGAACAGCAGTTCCTAAATTCGGCAGGATGGCCTGTGGTGGGAGGGTAGTGACTTGCAGACGTGTGGAAGAGGTATTTTTTTGTTTGTTTTGTTTCGGGTGTCAAAATGGCTCAGGGGTTTTAACTGGCTTTAATGCCAGTGGCCAGGGGTGCTAAATATTCTGCAATATGCAAAGCAGCTTTGCGGGTAAGAGTCATCCCTTCCAAAATGCAACCCCACCGTCATACTAGGGAGGTTCAAAGGATATTTATGGTATGATTCCTGACATTTAGGAAGATAAGAAAATATAATACACATAATTAATCCAAATTATGTGAATATGTTTGCCAAATAACTGAGAGTATGTAAAAGGAATCTGACTTCTTTTCTTTACCATTAAGTAGTCAACTGCAGTCAATTCTTATTCTCAGTCAAATGAATTGTTGCTTCTGATTTAAAACTCTCATATTTTCTTGCTTCCCCTGAATCCTGGAATCATCATTTTTATGTCAAAACTGTTAACACAGCTCATAGTGAACATTAGATTTTCAGAGGTGAAGCTTGATTTAGTTCCTTTTCACCAAACTAGGAAGTTGGTGGACTAATTATAAATGCTTCTTCTTTCTTTTTAGTTCAAAGTATTGTTCTCTTTTTATTATACATTTATTGATACTAAGATAAGCCTTTCAATATAAAAAATTGTCTTTTTTTCAGGTCAGAAAAATAATAGTAATTATGTTTTGATAATTGTTTTCATTTCTTTTCTTTGTTTTGAAAATGACAGTTATATTATGAATCCATGGTGTCCAAAATCACTACATTCTATTTCAGCATTTCCATCTTTTGCTCTGCTTCTGTGAGAGCTTCTCATGGTATCCTTCCAGGCCTCTTACTCAGTTTTGTGGTACCACATCTATTCTTTACTTCCTTTAATACTGATTTAATTTTTCCTATTAAATTGTTTTATTATAAAAAATTTCAAATCACAGAAAAGTATAACATAAACCATAGTACTCACCATCCAGATTTAACAAATGTTAATACTTTCCCATATTAGCTTTGATCTATTCTAAATGTTATATCTACCCTTGGAAACTTATTTGACTCTTCCCTGATCCTAGTTCCTGAGGAGTAACAACATTCATGAAATTTGTGTTTAACCCTTAAATGTATCTTTTTATATTTTTACTACATATATATGAATATATGGATCCACAATGTTTGGCAATCTTTGAGGGTGTTTTTAAATTTGCATAAAAGGTAGTGCATAGGATCATGAAACTTGCTTTTTTAAATTTAAAACATTATGCTTCTGAGATTCATCAAAATTTACTGAATTTTTAGTTACATCCCTTAAAATATAAGTACAAGGATGTTCTTCCTCCCTGCTTTCAAATATTCTTATGGTTTTCTTTTTCTTAATAACAGAATTACTCTAATGCCAAATGCCAAACAAGTTAAACATTTAGGGGTTTTAATTCCATCTAATTTTCAGAAGTAGAATCAACCTCTAAGAATTCTAAATAATCTTCTATTTTTCATAGTACGAGTTTTTATCATTTTTTTCAACAAAACTAAGTAGAGCTCTACTGATAAATCATGTTTACCAAATAACTAAAAGTGGGTAAAAGAAGGAGTATGAGGATTCTGAAGTGAGTAGCCAGGTGGTAGCCAACAAAAGTTTCATAAACAAGTATCCAAAAAACCAGACCTTTAGGAAAGCAAAGGAAAAGAGTTTGCTTAAAGGGGAAGGCTTAAAGAAAAAAATAATTCTAGCAGAGACATGAAAACAACAGTATATTTGGCATCCGGACATCTTACTTTCTCAGTCCAACATTTTGAGAACAGCCTACACTTTTTCTATCTTTACAATACAGCATGCAAGCTAGGTCTATAAATGTAAAACTCTAGAAATTGTACACCAATATAGAGAACAGTTTTTTTTCAAATTAACTCCACAATAGCTTTTTAGAACCTAGTGATAACCAATTTACACCCTGAGGAGGTTTGACAGACATGAAAATTATAGTTATAAATAATAGCTTACTTACAGGCAGATATACACTGGAGAACAAAATAAATAAGAAAATTAGTTTAAAGAATGTAAAAAATTCACATCTCCAATCAAAATGAAGGCAACTTTTAAAAATAAAATGAAGGAAAATGTGACATGAAAGAAATCTTTACCATTTGGTTGGCATCTACTTTGAATATCTGTTAAACTCAGAGATACAGAAAGAATAAAAAGAAGAGTTTGAAAGAATAGAGCAGAGGCCAAATTCTAACAGAGGGTATTAACAAAGACAGAAAATAAGAGTATTAAGCATTCAGATTTTTTTAAAAATCAATTTTATAGATGTGGCAAATTAACGCTTTCAGCAGAAAAGTATCGTTACACAGAATTGGCCAAGTGTTACCATACCATTTAAGCAGAAAGTGTCCAATTATTTACTTTAAAAAAGTGAAATTTTGTAACCTATGTTTTGTCCTTGGAGTAGAAATGTCCCCATTTTATTGTTTGACACTAGAAAGAAAAAGATAAAAAAAGAAACTTTGACAAAGAAGAATGAGCATATGTATCCAAATATCTCAGTGGCTTATCTAAACTTAAAAAATATATAAAACCAAAGCTTGCTAAAAATAAAATGATGTATCTTTGTATTTGTATTATTTTCTTTTCTTCTAAAACAATCATTAAAGATATACATTGCTGAAGAAAGCACCAAAAACATGATTGTCATGAGAAACACTTATCTCATAGGCCTGTAAATGAGTTATACTAATAGAGATTCACTATAATAGAGCTAAGATCAAGATCTATTAAGAGGGACTTTATTATAAAATTTTATTATGTTGATGGTTTTACATAAGAAATGGTTAAAATTGTTCACGTATTATCTGCTACTATAAAGTCAGATCTCCACTTATGATATATATTGAAGTGCATCTCTCAGTATAGTACATATAGGGAATACACATTAATAAACAAGTACTGATTTGGGGGCAATATGTATTAATACACAGTAGGCTAGATGTCATATGAGATTTTAAAGTATGTATAAGACAATTGTCATGGGCTGAACGTTTGTTCAACAAATAATTATAGAGCACCTTCTTTGTGAACAAAAATTGTGTCAGATACTGGGGATGAAACAATGAAAAAAAAAACCCATCATCTGAAGCAATAAATAACTGAAACAGGATGTGCCCATCATGATATACAAAACCCAAACATATGAAGGTTATTATTCTAGCTCAGAATCTCACAACATGAAGCTTAATCTCATTCATTATTTTGGATCAGATGCTAATAATACTAGTGTCCATAGATAGATAGACAGATGATAAATCTGTTTTGACAATAGGAGCAATTTGGCAGACACTGGTGTATAGTGTACGGGAAAGGTACGTTCTCCCTCTAAAAATTCAAATTGATATTTGACACTTTAAAAAAAGGAAGGAATGGGCCTCCCTGGTGGCGCAGTGGTTGGGAGTCCGCCTGCCGATGCAGGGGACACGGGTTCGTGCCCTGGTCCGGGAAGATCCCACATGCTGCGGAGCGGCTGGGCCCGTGAGCCATGGCCGCTGAGCCTGCGCGTCCGGAGCCTGTGCTCCGCAACGGGAGAGGCCACAACAGTGAGAGGCCCGCGTAACGCAAAAAAATAAAAAAATTAAATTAAATTAAAATAAAAATAAAAAAAGGAAGGAAGTGAGGGAGGGACGGAAGAATATAGGTCAATTTATAGATTTATTGTTATTAGAAAGGCGCATTTACACTACTCTGAGTCTTTAAAGAGATACCCACATGTGAAGCTATGTATATTGTATAGTTCATGCAATCTCCAAACTCAGGTTCAACATGGTTTGCAGAGATATATGAAAGGGCTTTGAAAAGTCTTATACATATAGAAATGACCTTTCTGATGAGATCTGAAACAAGTAATTAGCAATACTACTTTAAAGTAAAAATTATACAAAAGAACACACCGTGATAATAATATAGCAAACAGCAGCTTAAAAAATCAAATTTAAAATGAAACTAACCATTGCTTCCGAACAAAACTCTCTACTTAAAAGCGTTCATTATAATGGATATTTATTGAAGAAAGCAAACCAAGTCAGAAGCAATCACAGCCTTGCCTGTTACTCAAAATAGGACTAACCTCGTTTATATGATACATAGGATCTTGAAAGGCTTCCAAACGCTGCCTGTGTCTGTACTATCCAATATAATTTTCTGCAATGATGGAAATATTCTATAATCTATACTGTCCAATACAGTAGCCACTATTTAAGCGCTTGAAATATGGCTAATGTGACAAAAAAAAAACTGATTTTTATTTTGTTTTAATTTTAATTAAACGTAAATTTAAATAGCCACTGCTATGGACTGAATTGTGTCCCCTCAAAATTCATATGTTAAAGCCCTAATCTCCAAAGTAGTTGTATTTAGAGAGGGGGCCTTTGAGAAGTAATTAGGTTTGGTTGAGGTCATGAGGGAGGGACCGTCATGATGGGGTTAGTGCCTTTATAAGAAGAGAAACCAGACAGGCTGCTTCCTCTCTCCGCCACTCACCCCTGCCATGTGAGGAAGGTGGCTGTGTGCAAACCAAACAGCACCTTGAATTTGGACTTCCTAGCCTCCAGAATTGTGAGAAATAAATTCCTTTGATTTAAGCCACTCAATCTATGGTATTTTATATGGCAGTTCGAGCTGACTAATAAAGCCAACTATGTGGATAGTGACATAATTAGATAGTGCAGCTCTAGTAGTTTATATAAATATACCAGGCACTAGATATAAACAAAACTAGTTTGAGATTATGCTCACTTTTTGCTTTTATTCTTTAAAGCACGATTGTAAACTGTTATGACAACCCTGCTCCTCCAAAAAAAGACTTCCTCTTCCTAGCCTCAGAGCAAGTACTATAAAAGAGTGTTCAGTATCTTAACAAGGTACTAGGTTACAAAAAGTCATCAGACTGTCGCCAAGCATTATATATCAGGCCTCTTGCCAAACTGTTTTCCTGCAAATAAACTTTTGTTACATATATGAAAGTTTTCAACATTAGTATTCCAGTCATATCTTGATAAATTCTACTTAATCAGAAATAAATAAGAAAATTAAATGAGTAGTCATCTCAATCTTACTCCAATATTCTGCACAACTTCCTAATAGCATTCCTTACCAAAACATTTGATTAACAGTATTCCTTACTAAAACTTATGGTTAAAAGTAATCAACAGGGGGGTTTCCCTGGTGGCGCAGTGGTTGAGAGTCTGCCTGCTGATGCAGGGGACACGGGTTCGTGCCCCGGTCCGGGAAGATCCCACATGCCGCGGAGCAGCTAGGCCCGTGAGCCATGGCCGCTCGGCCTGTGCGACCGGAGCCTGTGCTCCGCAACGGGAGAGGCCACAACAGTCAGAGGCCTGCGTACCGCCAAAAAAAAAAAAAAAAAAGTAATCAACAGGGCTCCCCTGGTGGCGCAGTGGTTAAAAATCCGCCTGCCAATGCTGGGGACACGGGTTCGAGCCCTGGTGCGGGAAGATCCCACATGCGGTGGAGCAACTAAGCCTGTGTGCCACAACTACTGAGCCTGCGCTCTAGAGCCCAGGAGCCACAACTACTGAGCCTGCATGCTGCAACTACTGAAGCCCGTGCACCTAGAGCCCATGCTCTGCAACAAGAGAAGCCACTGCAATAAGAAGCCTGCGCACCACAACTAGAGAAAGCCTGTGCGCAGCAACGAAGACCCAACGCAGCCAAAAATAAATAAATAAAATAAAATAGTAATTAAACAAAAAATAATAAATAAATTAAAAAGAAAAAAGTAATCAACAGAATTAAAGATGGCAGGCAGAATTTCTGGAAATAAGGAGATTATAAAGTACTTACTCAAAAAAATTGACCATAGTATATACTGAGCTGAGATCCAAAATTTGACCTTATCACCTCCTTGTTTGATTTTCATTTCCAAAAGCCTTAAGATGATGTATAAGGACCTGTATGATCTAGTAATTGCAAATCTTTCCAGCTTCATCCAGACAGCAACCATAGAGTACCATTCTCCTTCTCACCTTAGAATATTCATGCGTTCTATTCCCTTTACCTAGACAGAATACCTCATTTACTCAACCTCTATTCATTTTAACATTTCTTCTTCAAAGAATCTCTCCCTATTCACCCCAGACTGGTAAGGCGGGTAACTCCTATCATATGCTCCACAACATTCTATACTTTACACAATCTCCACAACTTCTTATTACTTGTATGTGCCCGACTTATTCATCAAATTAGAAGCTCTAAATAAGAGCAGAGGCTGAGTTCTTGTTCACCACTGTGTCTTCAGCACATGGCATTATATCGAGCGTTCGATATATATGTTTATCGAATATGTGAATGATTAATGTGTTTCCTTCCCCTATTTTTTGCCAAGGACAAGAAGTATTACTACAACAAATTTTTAAAAACTGAATAAAAGTAGGGCACACCAGCAAAATGAAACCCTAAGTCCATGCAAAAGCAAGTATAATAACAGCTTTATTTATAATAGTCCCCAAATGGAAACTATCCAAGTGTCCATAAATTGGTGGATGGATCAACAAAATGTAATATATCCATATAAATATTAATGAGCAGTAAAGGAATAAACTACTGACACATGCAATAATGTGGATAAATCTCAATATCTTGTGTTGAGTGATAGACACTACACATGAGAACATACCATATGATTCCAGTTATATGAAATCCTAGAAAATAAAAGAAATCTAAAGTAGATTAGTGGTTGCCTGGTGCTAGGGGCAGAAGAAAAAAAAGACTACAAAAGAGAACAAGGAATTTTTGGGAGATGATGAAAATGTTCTGTGAGCTGATTGTGGTGGAGGGCTTTCATAAGTATATACAATTATAAAAATTCATCAAATTATACAGTTTAAACACATACAGTTTATACCTCAACTAGGTCCATTTTCAAAAAGACAGGTACACAGTATAAAACTGAGCAGGAACAGGACATCATAGTTCAGAGCAATTTTTTATGCATGTTGTGAAATGGTATATACAAATGTTTTCCTGAGTCACAGGATCTTATGCCTAATCTCGGCATCGCAAGTCCAGCACCGTGGAGGTTAAAGATGTCCAGCTGCATCTAGAATGCCAGTGGAACATGTGGATCCCAGGGTTTGGCTCTGAAGAAATACGACCCTACAAAAAAGCTTGCACCACAGAAGCTCTTAAAAGCTGGTTCTATGAATGAATATAAAATTTCCCTTAGTTTTGTCGGCAGGAATTTTTTTAAGACCTTCACTGCCTATCTAAACAATCCAAGAGTCACATAACATCCATTTTTCAGTAGCTGCAATATATTTATCTGTACTGGAAAAGTCTAAATGTCTTATCTTTACCCTGGAACAAAGTTCAGGGACTAGTTCTGGGTATGCTTGCGTGTTTGGCTTCTGTTTATCTAAGTGTCAAAATGAACTATCTAAAATAAACAACACAGGAACCTTGCAGTAATGGGGCAAATAACTGAATAACTGAAACAACAGTATCCTGTTCTTAGAACACAAATTTCTCGGGACAAACATAACTGGGATTTCAGAGTATTGCTACAAAGAGAGAATGTCTTAACCTAACAGAAATGTCCTTTAAAAATTTGGTGTAAAGTCAGATTTCTAAATTCAATTATAAAAAATCAAGTAAGAAAGTTTCTTATTTTTCCAATTCTTTCAAAAATTAAATAATTATCTCTTAATTTATATATTTCCTTATCCAGATTACAAAAGATTAAACTGTCATTCTGGGGAGCATTCCCATATGTCAAAGAGAGAGCAAAGTGGGAAGAAGATTACAGTCTTCATAAAGTACCTCTTTAGGATGTTCCTGAATTTGATGCTATGTTGGGAGTCCCTGTAACTACCCTAGGACTCACAGGACTCAGCACATCATCGTACTCATGGCTATAATTTACTACAGCAAAATAATACAGAACCAAAATCAGCAAAGGGAAAAGCGATATGAGGTGATATCCAGAGGAAACCAAGTACAAGCTTCCAAGGGTTTTCTCCCCATGTAAGAGGATGCACTTAATTCCTCCAGCAATGAATTGTGAGAACACGTGTGAAATGCCTAACCAAGGAAGCTCATTAGAGATTCAGTATCAAAAGTTTTTGTTGGGGTCACGTCTAGCCTCTGTCTAGCACACACAAAAATTCCAGACTCCTAGAAGAAAAGGAGGTGCTCGACATAAACCAAATTGTTTGTATAAATAGTTTAAGTATAGTAAACCACTCTTATCAGTTATGAAATCGTGGGAACACTCCCAGAATCCAATTTTTCTCAGATGCCAGCCAAAGGCCAATCTTATAAGCAGATCTTTCTAAGGATAGCAACATTGTTTTGTTAACTCCTTTTCTGCATAGATGCCAAAGGAGAATGACAACCAAAGGCTGATTAAAATACACACAAACACTTTGAGCACTGGGTTGCAAGGCTGACCAGCTGTCTGAACAGACATGGGCCTTGGACACCGTGTTGCCAGGTCGACCAGCTGCCCAACTGGACTTGGGCCTGGGCTGCCAGGTCACTAGCTCAAATGATCTCTTGGTTAAACATGGCTGAGGTGAACTATTATATAACTTCAAAGGTAAATCATAGAATATCTCAGATTCTCTCTCTCTCTCTCTCTCTCTCTCTCTCTGTGCCAATCAAAAAACATGCAAGAGGGTTTCCCTGGTGGCGCAGTGGTTGAGAATCCACCTGCCGATGCAGGGGACACGGGTTCGAGCCCTGGTCTGGGAAGATCCCACATGCCGTGGAGCAGCTAGGCCTGTGAGCCACAGCTACTGAGCCTGCGCGTCTGGAGCCTGTGCTCCGCAACAAGAGAGGCCGCGATAGTGAGAGGCCCCCGCGCCGCGATGAAGAGTGGCCCCCCGCTTGCTGCAACTAGAGAAAAGCCCTTGCGCAGAATCAAAGACCCAACACAGCCAAAAGTAAATAAATAAATAAATAAAAATTTTTTTTAAATGCAAGAAATAATCACTTTATCATTATTGTAATTATTACCACTTTAATTAGCATCATTTATTAATGTTTCAATGTTGTAGTGGTGGTGGTGGCCAGTGGAAAAAAAAAAAAACCCAAGTAAAGTTTCTCCATCCACAAAGGGTGTCCAATTGACTCAGGGGAAGAAAAAAAAACCCAAAAAACACCACATACAAATACATACATACTCAACAACAACAACTCTGGGCTGAACAAAATGTCTCAGGTAGTCCAAGCTCTCCCAAACAGCAGTGAGATACATTGTTCTCCCCGAATTCACAGCAACAGTAAACCACTGACTGACTAACAACCAGTCATTTAAGAGTCAGTCAAATACTTATTAACCACCTGTTATATGCCACTGGAGATATGGTAGGAATAAGATACAGTATACTACAAAAGGAATAGACAGTGACTTTACCCTCAAGGTGTGTATATTCTACTGATGGAAAGATAAAAGTCATAAAACTGCAAAACAAATAAATATATAAGAATTTTATAGGATGGCTTTGAATCACTCAGTTTTTCCTCCTATGGGGCAATCAGTGGTCATTCTCAGTAGCTACTCTTTTGAGAGTAAATTTTAGAGTATCCTAAAAATATTCTTCAACTACATACTTTGCCACAGCTTTCCACAAGAGCAGCTTGATATTTTACATAAATATTTTTAATGTGGATGCTCTTAAGCCCCCAAATTCCCTTTCAATTTTTATGCTAAGGAAATAAAGAACCAATATGTAAATATGTATAAGTGAACTTCCTGGAGCATTGTTTATAATAGTAAAAATTGGAAACAATCAGTTCTCTACTGATAAACATTTAGGTTATCAAAATCAGAGTATATACAAAAATAAAATACTACACAGCCATAAAAAATCGTTTAGACTTGATCTGCTTACGTGGTGGGGGACAGTGATATATTTTTTAATGGAAAAGACCATATTAAACATGGTGACTGTATAAAAAATAAAATAAAAATTCAAAGTAAATAAACAAGGATTATGATTTTACAAATAAACTGTCCTTTAAAAAAAACTAGTGAACATAATTCCATTTTTGTAAATTTGTGTGTGTGTGTGTGTGTGTGTGAGAGAGAGAAAGAGAGACTGTGGGTGTGTTCGCGTGTGTGTGCACATGTATGTAAAAAACTTCTGGAAGGATATATTCCAAAATATGGTGGGATTATGACTTAGTATTGGTAACACACTCTTTATTACATTAAACTAACAGGATATCAAAACTGAACACCTAAAAGGCCCATTATTATGGTTTATAGAGAGACTATCAATTAGCTAAAATAGAAACAAATGTACAGGTTAAAAAAATTTTAATGTAAAAATTAAAAATTATTGTGCATATTTAATTATGAATTTTCCTCCCAGTATATTAATTTTCAAATTTAAAATTCTTTATAAAAATTATGCTTGTATATTTTAAAGAATACCTATTAAAAAAGGACAGAGGGGGCTTCCCTGGTGGCACAGTGGCTGAGGGTCCGCCTGCCGATGCAGGGGACGCGGGTTTGTGCCCCGGTCCAGAAGGATCCCACATGCCGCAAAGCGGCTGGGCCCATGAGCCATGGCCACTGAGCCTGCGCGTCCGGAGCCTGTGCTCCGCAATGGGAGAGGCCACGGCAGTGAGAGGCCAGCGTACCGCAAAAATAAATAAATAAATAAATAAATAAAGGACAGAGAGGGGCTTCCCTGGTGTCTCAGTGGTTAAGAATCTGCCTGCCAATGCAGGGGACATGGGTTCCATCCCTGGTCCGGGAAGATCCCACATGCCATGGAGCAATTAAGCCTGTGCGCCACAACTACTGATCCTGCACTTTAGAGCCCGCGAGCCACAACTACTGAGCCCACATGCCACAACTGCTGAAGCCCGTGCATGTAGAGACTGTGCTCCTCAACAAGAGAAGCCACTGCAATGAGAAGCCCACACACCGCAATGAAGAGTAGCCCCACTCGCCGCAAGTAGAGAAAGACCTCACACAGCAAAGAGGACCCAATGCAGCCAAAAAATAAAGAAAAAAAAAAAAGGACAGAGATAGTACCTTAAAGTATATGGTGATGGAATGCACCAAGGATGTCACTTATCTACTACTCTTTTAAAAATGTCTAATTCATTAAAAAAGTTATTTGTTTTTGGTTTTTAAAAATTAAAAAGCCTAAGATATACTTCTAAATGGAGAGTTAATTATAGGGGTAAAGATGGGTAAATGAAAGAGAACTCTTTGTTCCAAAGTTATATTGATCAAATTTCTAGTGCTCTTTAAAACACACACACACGAAACAAAAACACTGGCAACCTCCATAAAACCATTTCTACGCAAAAGAGTTTCACATATGAACAAACCAAGGTCTTCAAAATCATGACATATATAAATATAAACATACAAAAAAACAACACAGGAAAGAATGTAGAGCAAGTGGAACTCTAATACATTACTGGTGAAATGCAAAACACTACAGCCACTTTGGAAAAGTTGAGCAGTTTACAGTGCTACACAGCAATTTCCCTCCTAGGTACTCCATGAAATGAAAACATACCAGTATTCAAGATGTTCATTCATATCAGCATTATTCACAACAGCTTAAAGAATACTACTCAACAATAAAAAGGAATGAACTACATATACATGTAACAACATGAGTAAATATAAAAAACATATATATATGAAATACTACAAATACAAAAATGTCTAATCACTATTAAAGTCATTCATTTTTAAAGATGAAAAAGCGTAAGATATACTTCTAAATGAACAGTTAATTCTACATTAATTTATTATACTAATTAATAAATTCATTTCACATATATTAAATACTAAAGATAAAATCAAAGAGACAGAAAACACATCAACAGTAACCTGGAGCAAGAGCTGAGAGCAGGAAGCAATGGTAAACAGTTAAGAGGGAAAATTTTGAGGATGTTGAGATGTTACTGATTGTGGTGATGGTCACACAATCATATTCATTTTCCAAAACTTATCAAGCTGGGTACTTAAAAGAAGGAATTTAATTTTATGTAAATTATACTTCAACAATACTACACACACAGACACACACACACACACTGACAACTCAGCCGTAACTTATTATCCACTACTCGCCAAAACAAACCCCACTAAAAACATCTCCAAAGTCTTAAGTAAAATATACATGCTATTGGGTCAAATGTCATTATAATAAGTATATCTACAATAGCCACATGGATATATAAGTATACGTATATCCATGCTCCCAGGTATCTAAGAATATAAATTCTTAAAAGCAAGCACTAAGCTTTTACTGTAACCAGCTCTTCATTCATATATATTCAATATATATGAAATATATTCAATATATTTTTCATAATATGATCTATTCCAGACAGAACAGAACAAACTAAATAGGGCAGAGAGAGTTTATTAGTTCTATAAAACATGGTGTTATGAAGAAAGCACTGAACTGGGAATCAAAAGAACAGGTTTTCCTAATGATATAATGGAACACAGAAGTTTTATTTTGTCAAAAAGCAAAGAGAGGGACTTCCCTGGTGGCGCAGTGGACAAGACTCTGCGCTCCCAATGCAGGGGGCACGGGTTCGATCCCTGGTCAGTTAACTAGATCCCACATGCATGCCACAACTAACGAGCCCACCTGCTGCAACTAAGACCCAGTACAACTAACTAACTAAATAAATAAACAAACAGATAAATATTTTTTAAAAAGGCAAAGAGGCACAACTTTTACATTGTCAATCTATCAAGATTTTCTTTTCACTTTAATTTTCCATCACACTAAATACAGAAAAAGCCTTTTCCTTCCAGAGATAAGTGTTCAACTTCTTTTTTTAAAAAATTTGCTTAAGTTCATCTTTTTTTTTTTTGCTTTTAAAGACTTTATTTTTAGAGCAGCTTTAGAAGTTGACAGCAAATTTGAGAGGAAGGTACAGAGACTTCCCATATGCCCTCTGCCCCCACACATGCATAGCACGCCCTATTATCAACATCCTCAAGCAGACTGGTGTATTTGTTACAACTGATGAAACTACAATGACACATCATAACCACCTGTTACTTTAAGGTTCACTCTTGGTGCTATATATTCTATGAGTTTGGACAGATGCATAATGACATGAATCCATCATTACAGTATCATATAGAGTGTTTCCACTGCCCTAAAATGTTGACTTCTATTTTATTCTATTTCTCATTGCCTCGCTTTTCTTACAAAATTATTTTTGTACTGTTTATCACTACAATCCATCTATCATTTATTTGTACGTATGATATGAAGTAAGACTATGAATTAACTTTTACCCAAAAGCAAACTAATCCTTCCAACCCCGTATATTAAATACATTTATCTTCACCAATAAAAAACAAAACAAAACCCAAAAAACAAACAGGCAGGGCCTCCCTGGTGGCGCAGTGGTTGAGAGTCCGCCTGCCGATGCAGGGGATACGGGTTCGTGCCCCGGTCTGGGAGGATCCCATATGCCGCGGAGCGGCTGGGCCCGTGAGCCATGGCCGCTGGGCCTGCGCATCCGGAGCCTGTGCTCCGCAACGGGGGAGGCCACAACAGTGAGAGGCCCGCATACCGCAAAAAAAAACAAACAAAAAAAAACAAACAAAAAAAAAACAAACAGGCAAACCTTCACCCTCTAACCCCAAAACAACACCGCAGGTCTTTCTATCTTATTTCTGTCACCAGTCAGGTTACAATGTTACTTGAAACAAATTACATAATTTCTCTAGGCTGCATTCTAAAAATCAAAAAATATGTTAAATTAAGCCTTTCTTAAGGTCCCATCTAAGTCAACATCTAGGGTTATATAATTCTAAAAATTTCTTCACAAGCATATGTGCCTAAAATCTTTATTTCAAAAATAAACTTTCTAAGAAAAAAAAAAAAAAAAGACGACACTTTATCCCTATCCTACAAATCTCAATTCAAACTCACTGAGGAAAAACTCCCCTGAGAATTAATTAGCAAGATTTTAGGTAATAATCCATTTTTCTTATTTGAAAGATTAAAATTTTGCTGAGCAAAGTTAAATATTCTGAATGACAAAAACAGCAAAATCTAGACTGACAAAAAAAGGATACGAACAAAGAAGAATATTTTATTTCTTTTTTAAGGCAGTACAGTTCTCAACCAGGGGCAATTTTACTCCCCAGGGGACTTTTGGCAATGTTAGGAGGCAATTTTAGTTGTCACAACTGCAGGTGATGGTGCCACTGACATCTGCAGTAGAGGACAGGGGTCCTGCTAAAAATTTTACAATGCACATACACTTCCCCACGCAAAAAAAATCATCCAGCACAAGATGTCAATAGTGCCAAGGCAGAAAAGCCCTGCTCTAAGGATATTACAATGCAATATATCTTCTGAGATAGTGGGCAGAGATATATCAACAGTAGAATTATCCCCTATTTGGAAATACAAGTAAACACAAAGGCATATTCTTTCTTGCACCAATCTTAAAAAATCTTTTTATGTGACACATCCAGGGAATTACAACAGCATCCACTAGGATGGCTATAATGAAAACAACAAACAATAAGAAGTGTTGGCAAGGATGCATATAAATTGGAACCCTCATATATTGCTGATGGGACTATAAAATGATGCAGCTGCTTTGAGAAACAATCTAGCAGAGCCTCAAAAGGTTAATCATAGAGTTGCCATTATGAGCAAGGAATTACTCTCCTAGATATGTACCCAAGAGAACCGAAAACATATATCCAGGGGCTTCCCTGGTGGTGCAGGGGTTAGGAATCCACCTGCCAATGCAGGGGACACAGATTCGAGCCCTGGTCCAAGAATATCCCACATGCCACGGAGCAACTAAGCTCGTGTGCCACAACTACTGAGCCTGTGAGCCACAACTACTGAGCCCGCATGCCACAACTACTGAAGCCCGTGCACCTAGAGCCCGTGCTCTGCAACAAGAGAAGCCAGTGCAGTGAGAAGCCTGCGCACCGCAATGAAGAGTAGCCCCCGCTCACCTCAACTAGAGAAAGCCTGCACGCAGCAATGAAGACCCAACACAGCCAAAAAAAAAAAAAAAAAAAATGAATACATAAATTAATTTTAAAAAGATATGTTTAAAAAGAAAACATATATCCACATAAAAATGTGTACACAAATATTCATAGCAGCTAAATATAATATGGCTAAATATTCATTAGCCATAAGAAAAAAAACTTGGAAATAACCCGTATCTTTATCAATTGATGAATGGATAAACAAAATGTGATACAGCCATACAATGGATTTTTGGATACTTTTTAAAAAATGAAGCAATCATATGGAATCTCAAAGTATCCCGAATACCCAAAACAATCCTGAGAAAGAAAAACAAAGCTTGGAAGCCTAACGCTTCCTGATTACAAAACACTACAAAGCTACAGTAATCAAAACAGTAGGATACCGCATAAAGACAGACATATAGACCAATAGTACAGAAGAGAGCACCCAGAAATAAACCCTTCCAAGACTACGCAAAGGGGAGAAGAACAGCCTCTTCAACAAATGGTGCTGGAAAACTGAATTGCCAAATGCAAAAGAAAGAAGTTGGACCCTTCTTTATCTTACATCATATATAAAAATTAACTCAAAATGGATTAAAGACCTAATCCTAAGACCTGAAACTATCGAAGTCCTAGAAGAAAACATAGGAGGAAAAACTTCATGACATTGAATTTGTCAGTGATTTTATGGATATGACACAAAAAGAATAGGCAATAAAAGCAAATATAGACAAATGGGATTCTGTCAAACTTTAAAACTTCTGCCCAGTAAAGGAAACCATGAAGAGTGAAAAGGCAACCTATGGAATGGGAGAAGATATTTGCAAATCATATATCTGATAAGGGATTATTATCCAGAATGTGAAGAACTCCAACAACTCAAAAACAATAAATCAAATAACCCAATTTAAAAATGGGAAAAATCTGAATAGAAATTTCTCCAAAGAAGATATATAAATGGCTAAGAAGAATTTTAAAAGATGCTGAACATCACTAATCATCAGGGAAATGCAAATTAAACCAACAAGGTATCACCTCATACCCATTAGAATGCCCACTTTAAGAAAAAAGAAAGAAAATAATAAGTGTTGGTATTTCCCTGGTGGTCCAGAGGCTAAGACTCTGCACTCCCAATGCAGGGGGCCCAGGTTCCACCCCTGGTCAGGGAACTAGATCCCACATGCCTCAACTAATAGTTTGCATGCCACAACTAAAGGTCCCAAGTGCTGCAACTAAATGTCCCACATGCCGCAACAAAGATCCCACACCGGCAATGAAGGTCCCGCATGCTGCAGCTAGGACGCAGCACAGCCAAATAAATATTTTTTTTTTTTTTTTTTTTTTGCAGTACGCGGGCCTCTGCCTGTTGTGGCCTCTCCCGTTGTGGAGCACAGGCTCTGGACGCATAGGCTCAGCGGCCATGGCTTACGGGCCCAGCTGCTCCACAGCATGTGGGATCTTCCCGGACCAGGGCACGAACCCGCGTCCCCTGCATCGGCAGGCGGACTCTCAACCACTGTGCCACCAGGGAAGCCCCCAAATAAATAAATATTTTTTAAAAGCAAAGAAAATAACAAGTGTTACCAAGTATTTGGAGAAATTGGAACTCCTGGGTACGGTTAATGGTAATGTAAAATGATGCAGCCACTATGGAAAACGGTATGGAGATTCATCAACAAATTAAAAATAGAACTACCACATATGATCCACCAACCCACATCTGGATATATATCCAAAAGAATTGAAAACAGAATCTCAGAGATATCTGCACACCAATTATATTAACCAGCTACAGCTGCAGTAACAAAATATTACAGACTGGGTAGCTTAAACAACAGAAACTTATTTCTCATAGTTTTGAAGGCTGGAAGTGCAAGCTGAAAGTGCCAGGTGATTTGGTTCTCTAGTGAGGGGTCTCTTCCTGACTTGAGACAGCAATCTTCTCAGTACTATGTCTGCACATGGCAGAGAGAGTGGGGTGGGTATAAGAAGGAGGAGGAGGAGAGGGGGTGGGGGGAGTGATAGGGAGGGCAAGCTCTGGTGTTTCCTCCTCTTCATATAAGGGCACCACGCTGTTGGACTATCAGATTAGGGCCTAACTTTTATCACCTCCTCACCAGCCCTATCTCCAAATACAGTCGTACTGGGAGTTAGGGCCTCAACATATGAATGGGGGGGGTGGACAATTCAGCCTATACCACGCATGTTCATAACAGCCTAATTCATAATTGTCAAGAGGTAGAAGCAACCTTAATGTTAATTGATAGATGAATGGATAAAGAAAATGTGGTATATAAATACAATGGAATATTATTCATCCTTAAAAAAAAGAAGGAAGTACTGTCATATACTATCACATGGATGAGCCTTGGGCCATTATGCTAAGAGAAATAGAGCAGACACAAAAAGACAAATGTATAATTACACTCAAATGAGTTATCTAAAGCAGTCAAACTCACAGAAATGGAAAGTAGAATAGTGGTTGTCAGGGGTTAGGAGGAGGGAAGGGGAGGTGTTTTGTGGGTTTAGAGTTTCAGTTATGCAAGATAGAGGGGTTCTGGGGACCTGTTGCAAAACAATGTGCATTTGGTTGCACACTTGCAAAACTGGTGGGAGGGTGACATTTATGTTATGACTTTTGCCACAATAAAAAGGAAAGGAAGGAAGGAGGGGGAAGGAAGGAGGGAGGGAGAAAGAAAAGGAAGAAAGAAAGGGAAAGGAAAGGAAGAAAGAAGTATTGATACATGCTATAAGATGAATGAACCATGAGGTCAGCCACAAGAAAACACAAATTATATAGTTCCATTTATATAAAATGTCCAGAATGGGTGAAGACAGACACAGAAAATAAATTGGTAGTTGCCTACAGCTGGGATAGGGAGGTGTGTGTAGAAGGTAAAAGAGATTTAACTGCTAACAGGTACAGGGTTTCAGGTTGAGGGGAACCTATAATACATTTGAGCTGTAAAACCACGGAATCATTGAAATTTTTTCAAATTTTTATTTATTTATTTATTTGTTTGTTTGTTTTTGGCTGCATTGGGTCTTTGTTGCCCAGCGCGGGCTTTCTCTAGTTGCAACGAGCAGGGGCTACTCTTCGTTGTGGTGTGCGGGCTTCTCATTGTGGTGGCTTCTCTTGTTGTGGAGCACGGGCTCTAGGCATGCAGGCTCAGTAGTTGTGGCACATGGGCTTAGCTGCTCCGCAGCATGTGGGATCTTCCCGGACTAGGGCTCGAATCCATGTACCCTGCATTGGCAGGTGGATTCTTAACCACTGAGACACCAGGGAAGTCCCAGAAACATTGAAATTTGAAGAGGATAATAATGTTAAGGTTCACTTAGGGTATCTCCCTTTATTTATGAGAAGTTAACCCAGATAAGTTATTTGACTTCCTCATGAAAACATTTCCATTATCCTACTTTCAATATATTTTGTAAATTTTTTTTTTTTTTTTTTTAATGTACGCAGGCCTCTCACCATTGTGGCCTCTCCCATTGTGGAGCACAGGCTCCAGACGCACAGGCCCAGCGGCCATGGCTCACAGGCCCAGCCGCTCTGCAGCATGTGGGATCCTCCTGGACCAGGGCATGAACCCGTGTCCCCCGCATTGGCAGGCGGACCCTCAACCACTGCGTCACCAGGGAAGCCCTATATTTTGTAATTTCTAAATGAACTAAATTAATGACTATTCTATAATCATCAAATAGCGTTTTTAAATTCAAAAAGATACTTATTGTAAATAACTCTCCTGCTGTCATCTCTGCTTTCCCTTCAACACAAAAGAGAAAAAATGAAGAGAGAAAAGTTTTGAAAGACTAGTATTATGATTATTTTATCATGTGGAAAAATATATAAATATTACCCAATGCTTATTTAGCATCCTAAGAAATATATGACACCCTTTCAGGATTAAAACACTCAGCAAACCAGAAATAGAGGGGAACTGTCTTAACCTGATAAAGGGCATCTATGAAAAACCCACAACTAATGTCATACTTCATGGTGAAAAACTGAAAATTAAGTTTTCCTCTAAGATCAGGAATAAGACAAAGAAGTTGGCTCCCCAACTTCCATTCAACACTGTACAGGAGATTCTAGGCAAAAAAGAAAAAAAGACAAAGAAAAAAATAATAAAAGGCATTCAGATTAGAAAGGAAAAAGTAAAGCTATCTCTACTTGCAGATGCCACAGTCATATATATGGAAAATCCTAAGTGATGACAAAATACTATCAGAACTAATAAATAAGTGCAGCAAGGTTGCAGAACACGAGACCAATATACAAAAAGCAATTGTATATCTATATACTAGCAGTGAACAATCCAAAAGTGAAATTAAGAATATGATTCCATTTACGATAGCATCAAAGACAATTAAATTATTAAGAATAAATTTAACAAAAGAGTACAAGATCTGTACACCGAAAACTATTACAAAAAGTCATCGAAAGTCACTGATATCCCACGCATGAATTGTAAGGCTTAATACTGTTAAAATAGCAATACTCCCCAAATTGATCTACATATTCAATGTAATCCCTATCAAATACCAGTTTCCTTTCTGCAGAATTGACAAGCTGCTTCTAAAATTCATATGGAAATGCAAAGTACTCAGAATAGCCAAAACAATCTTGAAAAAGAGCAAAGTTGGAGGACTCACATTTCCTGGTTTCAAAACTCACTACCAAAGTGACATTAATCAAGACTGTGTTACTGGCATAAAGACAGACATATATATCAAGGAAATAGAATTGAGAGTTCAGAAATAAATCCTTACGTGTATCGCCTATTGATTTTTAACAGGGGTGCCAAGACAACTCAGTGAGGGTAAAGTTAGCTTTTCCAACAAATAGTTGAACTGTATGTCCATGCACAACTGCATATCTACGTTCAAAAGAATGAAGTGGGATCCCCCACACACACCATATACAAAAATTAACTCAAACCACAGACTCCAAATGTAAAAGCTGAAACTATAAAACTCTCAGAAGAAAACATAAGCATATTTCTTTGTGACCTTGGATTAAGCAATAGTTTCTTAGCTATGACACCAAAAAAGCACAATAGCAAAAGGAAAAATAGGTAATTTGAACATCAAAATTTAAACCTTTAATGCTTCAAAGCACATCATGCAGAAAGTGGAAAAACAATTACAGAATGAGAAAAAATTGCAAATTATACATTTCATAAAAGTCTGGTATCCAGAACATAAAAGAAACGCTTACAACTCAACCAATATGACCCAGCAATTCCACTCCTAACCATATACCCAAGAGATATAAAAACATGTTCACACAGACTTGTACAAAAATATTCATAACCACATTATTCACAATAGTCAAAAAATGTAAACAACCTAAATGTCAATTGATAAATGGATAAACAAAATATGGTATATCCATAATGGAATGTTAGGCAACAAAAACAAATGAATTACTAATACATGTTACAACATGGATGTACCCTGCAAAAAGAATGCTAACTGAAAGAAACCAGACAGAAAAGGTCACATATTTTATCATACCATTTATATGAAATGTCCAGAATAGGCAAATTCTTAAGAGACAGAATGTAGATTAGAGGTTGCCAAGGGCTGGGGGAAGGAGTGAATGAAGAATTACGGTTAATGGGTACAGGACTTCTTTTTTTTTGGCGGGGGCGGGGGTGTGTGTGATAAAAATGCTCTTAAACTGATTAAGGTGACCGTTGAACAACTGTGAATATGCTAAAGATCACTGAATTTTGTCCTTTAAATGAGTGAATTATAGATATGTAAATTATTTCTCCTAAAGCTGTTATAGAAAATATTACATGTGAATAAAAACCACATCTGTAAAACATAATACAACAAGTGAAAATTTATTTGCAACAACTGAAAACAGAAGAAGCAAAGATATAAACAATCAGTTGAAGTTCCGGAGAGAGGTAAATTTCAGTATTTTGAGGGAAGCCCCCAGAGAGATGTTAATTTACTAAAAAGAAGAATTTTCCATTTGGGTAACATGGGAAGGCATGAAAATAAGAAAAAGCAAGCTGAGTAAAGCACAATTCCTACAGCACGACAAAATATTTTGCAAAGACTTAGTAAAGAATTCTGTAGTCATGTTTCTTGCAAAACTGCCAAATTTGGCAAAACCAATTTGGGCTGAGGTTATTTTCAGTACAACTGGAAAAACTGTACAAAAAGAATATATCATTTTCTAGGAGTAGGACCATAAATAAGTTAGAATCACAAAATATTACTTGGAAAGAATCAAAGAAGTCAAATTTTCCATAAAAAGGCAGAATTTCATCCTATATGTAAGATCTCTGATAGATGATCTACTTGGATGTTTTCAGAGTTTGCTAATTCAAAAGATAGGCCATGCACTGTTGCAAATTACAAAGCCAAGAACCAAATGAAAATTCTATATCAAGATAAAGTTTTCATGAAAATGGACAATTTATTAACACTATTAAAAATGATGTGCCATTTTATAGTTAACTTACGAAAGTGTAAGCAATGCTTTTTTTTTGAGTCATATGACCTAGTACACACGTACATACACATATAAGTTAATCAAAAAATTCATGAAACAATACTTTTCTTACTATGGGCAATATACTAATATCTTTTAATGCTAGTCACAGCCCACAGATCAACTCAAAAGCTCAGAAGACAAAACTCTCCAAACCACAGTAGAGGTACAGCTCAGGATAAACTATATCCTTTTGAATGAAAACATGTTAATAAAACATGGATTCTCTTTTTTTTTTTTTTTTTTTTTTTGCGGTACGCGGGCCTCTCACTGTTGTGGCCTCTCCCGTTGTGGAGCACAGGCTCCGGACGCGCAGGCTCAAGCGGCCATGGCTCAGGGGCCTAGCCACTTCGCGGCATGTGGGATCTTCCCAGACCGGGGCACGAGCCTGTGTCCCCTGCATTGGCAGGCGGACTCTCAACCACTGCGCCACCAGGGAAACCCAACATGGATTCTTATTGCTACCAACCCACTGGCTGGGTTAACTGCAAATGATTTTGCACTTATCCTCTTTTGCCAGGTGGCTGTATTTTTTTAACAAATTAAAGTTGACTTCCATCCCTACGCTCATTTTTAAATTAAAGAACTTGGTAGGGCAGGTGAGGGTGTGGTGAGTGATCTTCCATTCCCTATACACATACAATAATGACACATATGCCCATGCATAGAGGATAGATGAATGGATATTTCCTAGGATTGATACTTCTTTCAATTAATTTGTATGTATCTGCTGTATATGATCATAGCTATAAACTGTGTAACCACATTTACAAATGTTCCTGAGAAAAATGAAACCAGTTATCAATTTGGGAAACATAAATTCACTTGTAAATAATTTCCCTTAAGTTATATTTTTTTCTTTCTATTTGTAACATGTTATCTCTGGTAACATGCTACTCCTCCTCAGAAAATAACAAATTTCAGCCTTTGTTAAAAATTCAATATGCATTTCTAACAGGAAAAATATATATATTAATTAAACATCAACAACTGAAAATGTCAAGACATTTATTTAGGGTAGGCCCGGGCCCTAGAATAGAAAACCTATGACCTAAGCCATGGTCCCAATCAGGAGAATGTTATCACAAAGAGCATCTCTGTTCTTCCCTTCAGGAGTTGCTTACCATTCTCTGCTCTACCACAGCCACTATAATTAGACACTGCCTCTTATGAACTGAGCTTTAGTCTCAACCTCTGTTCCAGGGGTCCTAAATCTAAAGGCTTGGAAATTTTGTAGAGGTGAAAGAATTTCCCATGTTTTTAATGGGAAATGCCCATAGCTTTCATCTTAAAGGAGAAAAACTGGAGGCATGGCAGTCACTATAAACCAAGAAACCTGAATATCTCTTGATCATCTAGCAGAGCTGTCTACTGTCCAGCAACTACATCATTTCTTCAAGGAAAAGAACTAGGGCTTTAATCCAGTTAAAACCACTGCAACTTCCCGAAAGAATATTTATTAGGTAGCGTATACAATACCAACAAAATTCACTATGAAACAAAGAAAACAGCATCAATTCAGGCTACAGAAAGTTAATCTAAATATGAAAATATTGTTTGTGATCCAAACTACTACTTGATATATCAGCTGACAGGCAATTTGGCAATTTGTGACTTATGATGCCACAGTTATGAAGAGACCAGTTTCTCCCTTGTCAGGAATTCAGGACAGCCGAGAGACACTACTGGATTTCGGCAAGACCTTCAGGCGACTCTATTTAAAAGACTAAATTAAAAAAAAAAAAAAAAGACTAAATTTTTTAATAATTCAGAGTTACCTTCAATCCTACTGAACTTCTTCAACATCATTAAAGATAATAATGTGGATATTGTATTAGTTTTCTAGGGCTAGTGTAACAAAGTACTACAAACTGAGTGACATAAAACAACAAAAATTTATTGTCTCACAGTTCTGGAGGCTAGAAGTCAGCAGGACTGTGTTCCTTCTGAAACCTGTAGTGGGGGAGCCTGCCTTGGCTCTTCTAACTTCTAACCAGCAATCTTTGGGTGTTCCTTGGCTTGCAGATGGCATGACTCTAATCACTGTCTCCATCATCACACTGCATTCCTCCAAGTGTCTCTGCCTTCACCTCTTCTCAAAAGGACACCAGTTATTACATCGGTTCACATCACCTACTTCTCATGACTTCACATCCACCAGGAATCACCTCCACCATCTAACTGCCAAATTCCAGAGAAAATTACATTATTAATAGCCCTAAATACCTTGGAGGTCCCATAAAGATGAAATTTAGACGTAGGCCTTACCTGCCTCCAATGAGGCAAACCAATACTCTTGAACATCCTAGACTGCTACTATTTTACCAGCTGGCAGATGGCTACATAATTTTAGCCTCAGTGGGTTATGAGATAGGGTCAGATCAAACTCAAAAGCAGCAAGGTACTGAACAGTTAAGAATCACTTTATCATTTTAGTTTAAGAAACACATATCTTCTGCTGCCTTTGGTATGTTTTTAATTAAGGTGAAAACTTTCAAAAGCAAATGTCAACACTATATGATAAAATGACTTTAAGATCAGAATCTGAGAAACAGGACAGATGTACACATCTGCTGCATATCAGATAACACCTAATCTAGGATCGCTTTACATTTAAAGTTATAAAATCATGAAATGAAGAGTCAACATAGACTATAATTATATAAAGAACGAGAGAGGCCATGGCTTATACTCAATTCATTACGTTTTATGCTCATACAGGGTCTTTCAATTTCAGAACTACTAGCATTTGGGGCCAGATGACTCTTTGTTATGTGGGATATCCGGTACACTTTAGACTGTTTGGCAGCATCCCTGGCTTCTATCTAGTGAATGCTAGTAGCATCCCCTAGTTTTTACAACCCAGAATGTCTCCAGACATTGCCAAATATCCCAGATGCAAAATCACCTCTGGTTTAGTACCACTGTGCTAATGGAATGAAACATCATGATATACAATAACCTCAAATAACTGGTAAGATATAATTCATTATCTGATATTAAATATCACTTTTCTACTTTCTACTTACACATGAATATGGGAAACCTTCGTGATCTGATAATTAACAGAGTATTTTAAACTATAAAATGAAAACAAATCCTAAAGGAATCTTCTGACTGCATGAGCAGTAATAAATCTACTAGATTTATTACATCATACTGGTTATTTTATATAATTTATTATCTCTAATGAAAAAAACCCTGCAGTGATAAATATATATAATACTTATATATAAATAGAATACTTCTGAAACTAGTAACAGTGGTTGCCTTGAAATATGAAGACAAAGAATAAGAGATCTAGAGTAGAAGAAAGTCAGTCAAAAGTAGTAGTAGTTCAGAAGCCCTACTTAGGCATCTATCTGACTTAAATAACACATCAATCTCATTCTATAATACAATTAAATTGGTTCATTCAACAACTCTTGAAAATCCATATATTCACAGTCCAAGAAATACAAAAAATAGGAAACCACCCCAAGTCTCAAGAAATGTATAATCTAATAGCAAAGACAATCATGTAAACAGTAAATCATAAAATAAAAATAATTTAAATGATTCTTTCAACAAACATTGAATCCTGCTATAGACTTAAGTGTATCCCCCACAAAATTCATTGTATCCTCCAAATTCAGTGTAACCCCCCACGTGACTATATTTGGAGATAGGGCTTTTAGGAGGTAATTAATGTTAAATGAGGTCGGGCTTCCCTGGTGGCGCAGTGGTTAAGAATCCACCTGCCAATGCAGGGAACACGGGTTCAAGCCCTGGTCCGAGACGATCCCACATGCCGCGGAGCAACTAAGCCCATGAGCCACAGCTACTGAGCCCACGTGCCACAGTTACTGAAGCCCGTGTGCCTAGAGCCTGTGCTCCTCAACAAGAGAAGCTATCGCAATGAGAAGCCCGCGCACCGCAATGAAGAGTAGCTCCCACTTGCCACAACTAGAGAAAGCCCACACAGCAACAAAGACCCAACGCAGCCAAAAAACAAAAAATGTTAAATGAGGTCATAAGTGTGGGGTCCTAATCCAATAGCCTTGGTAGCCTTATAAGAAGACGAAGAGAAAGAGATTTCTCTCTCTCCCCCAACATACACATACAAGGAAAGGCCCTGGGGGCACAGAGCAAGAAGGTGGCTGTCTGTAAGTCAGAGAGAGAGAGCCCTCACCAGAATCCAACCATGTCAGCATGCCCTTGGACTTATATCCTACATAACTGCAAGGAAATAAATTTCTGTTGTTTAAGCCACCCAGTCTATGGTATTTTGTTATGGCAGCCCAAGCAGATTAATACAAATATCTACTGTGCCAGACTCATATATACTAGGGACTAGAGTTAAAAAGATAATCTCAAATTCAAGAAAACAATTCTATCCTCAAGGATGCCACTAATAGGTGAGAGAAACAGAGAACGATGAGGTAAAATGCTCTACTGGAAGCAAAAAAAGAGGATGCAGACAATCCTAACACTGACTCATCCTTCTGGGGAAAGTCAAGGAATATTTTTAAATGTCCACATCACAGAACTATAGCTTGAACTGAACTGTAATAGAAAAGTAAGGTTTCACAAGGCAGACCAGGAGAGAAGGAAATTCCATGCAAGGGGAAAATTCCAAAAGCAAAATCTTGAAGAGAACATGTTAAGTTCCAGTAACCATAAACAGTTCAGTGTTGCTGGAATGCAGACTGGGGAAGGGAGAGTAGTAGGAAATGATGCTGAAAATGTAAGCAGGAACCAGATGATGGATGTGCCATGATAAGGAGTTTGAACTTCATTCTGTGGGCCACAGGGAACAACTGAAGAATTTTAAGCAGGGGAATAAAATGAACAGATTTGTATTTTAAAGAAGCACTCTGGCAGAGTATGAAAAAGAGATTGGGGGAGGGAGAGAAGAGAGGCATTGTACCAGTTAGAAAGCTACTGCATATATTCAATATCCTATAATAAACCATAATGGAAAAGAATATTTTTTTAAAAAGCTATTGCAATAATCCAGAGAGAAACATGATAAAGGCAGGAACTGAGAGAAATAAAGGGAATAGATTATAGAAATATTTATAGGACCAAACAAACTTAGCATAGGCCTTGAAATCACATAAAAATTTTAACATTTAACCCTAACCTCTTTGAACCTAGTTCCCTCACCTGTATAATGGAAATAAGAAAAATCCCTCAAGTGTTATATTAAGAGGTAAGAAAATAATTTCTGTATGCTGTATATGCTATAGCCGTTTCTAGATGATTTTAGTTAAGTTCCTTAGAAATGACAGGATTACTTTGGTGTCTAGTAGGATGCTCTGGTGGAAACAGGCTTGGAAATGGAGAGAATAATCAAGAACCAAAGACAAAACCTGTATTTGTGGCCTAGGCAATAGGGTAAATAGTGGTGTCAATAACTTAGCCAGGAAATAAAGGAAGAACAGTTTTGGAAGGAAAAATGCTGTGACAGAAGTAAACAGAATGCTATGGGCACATGTGAAAACTTCTAGCTAGAGGCATGAGGAAAGATGAAGGATTCGTGATGGACCCAAAAAAAGTCAAGTAAGATATCAAGAGGTACAATGGCATTCAAGAACAATATGAGGGGCTTCCCTGGTGGCACAGTGTTAAGAATCTGCATGCCAAGCTGGAGACACAGGTTCAAGCCCTGGTCCGGGAAGATCCCACATGTCGCAGAGCAACTAGGCCTGTGAGCCACAACTACTGAGTCTGCACTCTAGAGCCCATGAGCCGCAACTACTGAGCCTGCGTTCCGCAACTACTGAGCCCACGTGCCACAACTACTGAGCCCGTGTGCCTAGAGCCCATGCTCCACAACAAGAGAAGTCACCATAATGAGAAGCCCGTGCACTGCAACGAAGAGTAGCCCCCACTCACCGCAACTAGAGAAAAGCCCACGCACAGCAACAAAGACCCAACACAGCCATAAATAAATAAATAAATAAAATTTTTAAAAAAAAGAACAATATGAACAGAACCAAAGAAACAGGAACTATAAATCGTTAAGTTCTGATGAACTGTGAACTACAGAGAGTGAGTGTATGCAAGAAAGAGAAAGGGGAGAGAGAGGGAAGGGGAGGGAGGGGGGAGGGAGGGGGAGGGAGGGGGGAGGGAGGGAGGTGGGTGGGTGTAAGTGAAGAAATCAAACTACCTCAGAGAAATGATAATATAGAAATGAAAAAGTTTTAAGGCTCAGAAGATAATGAAATCTTGTTATAGGCCTACGTATTTTTTACTTAACAACTGCCAACTAAAGAATGTCACTCGTCGTCTGGTTCTACAGGAATTAAGTCACTAGCCACTGCATTCACTGACCTTCAACAAACACACCCTAAAAGGAGCTATGAAGGAGATCAGGAATGAGGCACTCTGTGCTCTGAGAAAAGTAGCAGAACAGGCCTCCAGATTATTTTCAGGAGAAAATTTTATGAACCCAGTTGTTGCATCTTCCCATACTTAGAAAAGCACTAAAATCATTAACTGAGATATGTGTTCCTCGTCACTAGTAGCAACCTTCTACCAACATGTATGCCTGATTGCATGTATCCTTTACTCAAAATCACATATATGCTCACCTCCCCCCTTCCTCTTTGGAACAGTTCCTCAGAGCTATCTGAGAGGCTGTCTTCCAGGCTATAGCCCTCAGTAAGTCCCCAAATAAAACTGAAACTCTCAGCTCTCATGTTGTGTGTTTTTATTTTAGTCACCAAAATAACTTTATTTTGATAATGAAAGCTTGCTAAAGGCCTACTTCTTTATTTTTTACTTAATCACTTTATTTTAGACCCACAAATGTATTATATGCTCACTATAAAAATTTCCACTGCAGGGCTTCCCTGGTAGCGCAGTGGTTGAGAGTCCGCCTGCTGATGCAGGGGGCACAGGTTCGTGCCCCGGTCCCACATGCCGAGAAGCGGCTGGGCCCGTGAGCCATGGCCACTGAGGCTGCGTGTCCGGAGCCTGTGCTCTGCAACAGGAGAGGCCACAACAGTGAGAGGCCTGCGTACCGCAAAAAAAAAAAAAAAAAAATTTCCACTGCAGAAATACATAACATCCAATTGATCACAAAGTGCAATGAACTTTACCTCAAAATATCTCTAGACTCCTTCTATCTGTATTAATCTGTATCCAATGCACCATCCTAGTTTTTTTGTTTTGTTTTGCAGTACAGGGGCCTCTCACTGCTGTGGACTCTCCCGTTGCAGAGCACAGGCTCTGGACATGCAGGCCCAGCGGCCATGGCTCACGGGCCCAGCCGCTCCGCGGCATGTGGGATCTTCCCGGACCGGGGCACGAACCCGTGTCCCCTGCATCGGGAGGCAGACTCTCAACCACTGCGCCACCAGGGAAGCCCACCGTCCTAGTTTTGACTGTCATCATCTCTTGCCTAACCAACTTTGATAGCCTCCTTACTGGTTCCTCCACATCCTCTCATAATCTAGTCTCTATATGGTAACCAAAGTAATTTTACTTTTTAATATAATACCTGCACATAGTAATTTAAAGGTATACCGGGACATATACTTAAAAGTCTCCCCTTCATCCTAGTCCTGAAGCCATTTACTTCCTCTTTTATCAGTCAAAATAAACTAGATTATGTGCAGTAATAATCCCAAAATCTCCACTGCCTTAAACAAGAAAGGTTCATTTCTTGGTCTTGCTCCATATCCTAACTCAGGGCCTAAGTGATATATTACTTCCAACCACAGCACTGAATTGCTAATGTCAGACTCTCCAGAATTTTTTTTATCTTCTTTCTGGCATTTCCTTGATTAATCATGCATCTTTTCAGAAGCTTATTAACCATCCAGGTTCCCTATTTTGTGAATTCAAATCCTTTCTCATTTTCCCTTTGAATTTTTTTAAGGTGTTTTTCCTATTTAAGATAATAATCCTTATTTGATTACATATGTTATAAATATCTTTCTCAACCTGGAGCTGCTTTTTTCACTTTGTGATATCTCCTGTTGTACAGAATTTTTTAATTTAATGTAATTGCATTTATTAATTCCCTTTTATTACTTGTTTTTTGTACTTTTAAAGAAATCCTTTTCTAGACCAAGGTCAAAAAGACATATATTTTCTTCAAGTTTTTCACATATAGATTTTTTTTTCCACATATAAGTGTCACCTTTGGATCATTTCTAATGACCTTCCTCAGTATTAGATTTTTTTCTGCATATGTTTTGAAATTTGAGTTTGCAGTCTCAGACTTTTTGTTTGTTCTCTCTCTCTCTCTCTCTCTCTCTCTCTCTCCCAACTCCCACTCACCATTTCCTCCCCAGGATACTTTCAGGTATTTTGCCCGGATATCTATCTCCTGCTCGTAGTCCAAAACTAGGTTCCTATAATATCATTTTGAAACTCGAACCCTGCAAAGATACTGGGGATGCTGCAGATGCCATCACAGATCGGAGGGACCTTGGCTAAGTTCTGGTCATAAGGGTAAGCGTCTTCATTCTCATACTCATTAGGTCCATAGTTAATGAAAAAATTTTTAATTTTTTTACCACCAAGAAGGAAGAAGCTGTTTTTTGCTGTTGTTGTTTTTGGGGGGCATTTTTGGCCTCGTTTCAAGGAGGAACAACACCTGGGTTCAAGGCAGGAAGCCTGGTTCTGACCTTGTCACATGGTCACTTTTGGACCCTGTTAACCCTATAGGAACCTAGTTCGTACTCATCATTGCCAACTTCCCGTCCCAGAACGTGGCTAGGCATGCCACTTTGCTCTTCTACTCCAAGGAGATGTTAACATTGCTTTTGAGCTTATTTAATAGTATACCTGTCAATGCTGTTTTTGGAAAAGAAGTCACGTGTCAAACCATGAAGTTAGATACATCTTCACTAACAGTCCTTGAGTCATCATCTGGTCTTCATATCTTTGTTGCTCCTTTCCTGCTAATATCTAGCTCCTTATATTTATTACTTCATAACAATATATAAACTTCATTGATGATCAGATACTAGAAATGGCAACTTGAAGAACTCTGTATAGAATACTTCAAATGAGCTACAGGATAAGATAAAAAGCAGCTGTCATTCACAAGTTTCTTTGAAAGCATTTTCTGCTTTTTTGAAGTGAGCTTAAAAGAAACATTTAATGAACTTTAAAATGACAGTACATGTTATTTACTGTACACTCACTTTTCAAATTCTTGAGTTCCCTTCCTCATCCCACTCCACAT
Organism: Mesoplodon mirus; assembly: GCF_964341445.2. NCBI lineage: Eukaryota > Metazoa > Chordata > Mammalia > Artiodactyla > Ziphiidae > Mesoplodon > Mesoplodon mirus. The sequence goes on from NC_138984.1 coordinate 33,958,336, forward strand.
GCAAAAAATCAACAGTTTCTCCCATTGTTGCTTTCCCAACATCTATGAATCTTAGTGTCTCTTTTCTTGGGGACGGAGAGTGGCAAAAAGGGGAAGTTTCTTATCTGTGGCTGAACTCTAGTACTACTCACCTCCTTGCCTCTAAATTTCTAAAATTCCCCTCCTCTAAGCAACTCTCAGTATTAAAAACATTAAAAAACTTGTTTAAAGGGGATAGCTTTACTACCAAATACTATAGAAAGCGCTAAGAGTAATAATTATACAGACTTAAGATTCTGGGGGAAAAATCCTTCAGTGATCGGTAACTACACCTGCAAATATACCACTGCCTGATTTTAAGAAGGACACAGCTTTTCTTTCTTTCTTTTTTTTTTTTAAATGAAACTTTGTAATATTTTTTTTCTTCTAAACTGGATCTCATATACAAAAAGACAATTGCTAAACATTGCCTTTAAAACTCTTCACCCTTCTACAAATGTTTTCATATTCCAGGCAGGATGTAGGGTTACAAATGCATATTCAGTAATGCCAGCAGGCCCCATCCTCCAACTTAAACCCAGAAGACTTAATTGGAAGCAGTATTTGAAAGGAGCCTGGATATGTAAGACTAATCAATAAAATTCACTAAGTTTCTGTGTATAAATTAATTTCATTAATTGTGCTATACTATTTAGTAAAAACACACCCTTCAAGCTTAATTTTGCAATTGCTCAATATTTCTTTGGATATGTGTATTTTAAATGATGTTAGACCTTTCAATTATTGTCAAGGGTTAGTTTTTTATTTTTTCTTAGTGTCTTATTTTTATTTTTTTGTTAGATACATCCTAATTCCTCTGTTTATGGTAAGCAATAAGCAGCAGTAGGCAATTAATTAATCAATTCTACCTCTAGGAGAAAAATGGAAGGGATAAGTAAGCACTGTTAATAGAAATCTTCTGATTCCTTTTGGAGGAAATGTACATCATTCCCTTCTTTTATTTATATAGTAATTTCTTTTTCTAATTTCTCACTGTGCTTTTTGGAAGACAAATAGTAGTGAAAAGCTTAAGAATCAACAAGATACTGTCTTCTTCTCGAGACATTAGATATACTAAACGTATGAGACCTTACTTAGGGAAACTGAAACTCTACAGTTTCACATTTCCCAGTCACGGCTGTACTTAAAACATAAAACCCAAAAAAAGAATCAATAAAAACTACCTAGAAAAAGTTAACCTAATTAGCATCATGTCATTTTAAATAAACCAATCACTGAAGAAAAAGGTATTTAAATTTTTAAAGCAAAAAAGTACATGATGCTGAATTTTACCCTAAAATCAAGGCAATTGAATTTTCAAATAGAAAGATGGATGTGAGGGGAAAACTTACTATTCCTGCAGTCTAACTGAATGCCAAGATATATTGACATGTTTTTATGATATTTCTTACTCAAAGCAGATAGTGTAATCTAAAAAGAATACAGACTTTGGAGCCTGACCATGAATTTTGGCTACTATATTAATTGCGTCTACCTTATTTTCCTCATTCATAAGAGTATGGATGCTTCTGTAGGATTAGATGAGACTGGGATATATATAACACATACATAATTAATAATATACAATATATGTAGTATCATTAATAATATGTTTAATATATAATACGGAACATAGATAGGTATCATATACATATTTACATATATACATACACACACACACAGCTGATTCTTGTATGTTCTATAAAGTTGCTGCAAACACTGAATTAACAAATAATGAACATCTAGGAGAAGTACAGGGTTAGATTCCTACAGCCTCTGGTCACAACATTTTCATCAACCAAACAATATATAACATTGTTTTATGTGTGTGTCTCTGCTTAAAGAAAACTTATTTAATATATATTGTTGATACGTTAACACTGAACTCATGGCCAACAGCACTACAACTGATGCCTGAATGAAGCTTACCTAATGTAAGTATTTTCTCCACAAAAGCCTTCTTGTATTCAGGAACACCAGACAACACCTCAGTACTACATTTGTGGGCTATTTTAAGCAGTGAAATCACCAAGAAAAGCATAAAAATGAGAAAATGTGGCACTAAATAGACCACGGAGAGGACACTTTTTTATAGTATAAGAACTGAAACAAGAAGGCAGTGCACTGCCTTGTTTGACCTCACTGGGAACATTCATATCAGATGACTCAAATTTTTCACAGCTCTGCATATGTCCACAAGTGATCACAAAAGTGCCACAAGTATTGATTTTGGGGTTACAAATTTTAGTGAGTAGGTGAATTTGCAAATAAAGCATCTACAAATAATGAGGATCAACTGTATGTATACTTATACATATAGGCAAATGGTACACAATATACATGTAAAAAATAGTTTTCCCAGCTTCCCTGGTGGCCCAGTGGTTAAGAACCTGCCTGCCAATGCAGGGGACATGGCTTCAAGCCTTGGTCTGGGAAGATCCCACATGCCACAGAGCAACCACGCCCGTGTGCCACAACTACTGAGTCTGCACTCTACAGCCTACATGCCACAACTACTGAGCCCACGAGCCACAACTACTAAAGCCCGCGCGACTAGAGCCCATATTCTGCAACAAGAGAAGCCACTGCAATGAGAAGCCTGTGCAACGAAGAGTAGCCCCTGCTCACAGCAACTAGAGAAAGCTCACACACAGCAACGAAGACCCAACGCAGCCAAAAATAAATAAATAAATAAATAAATATTTTGAAATAATAAAATGAAACTGAAAAAAAAAGTTTTCCTCTTCCTGCTTCAATTACATAATCTTAGAACCACCAATGAAATAGTAATTACTGAAGACACTGGACCCAGCACAGGTATAAACATAGAAAAATAAGTTTGAGGAAAAAAAAATTTTTTTTAAATAGTATGGTTAGTGATTATATAAACTCTAGTTTTCCTACAAGATTTATTATCTCCTGATTATAAAATTTACAAAACTAACACTTCTTGCCTGTATTTTTATTGAGAATTATTGATGCCAAATATATGTTATTTCTCAAAATTATGACAAAACATACCTTAATAAGTGATGACAGATTGGACTACTATTCCCACCATAGAAAAAGTACTGATATTACCTCTAGCAAATGAGGAAATATACATGAGAACACTTTGAATACTATAAAATACTACTAAAATTCAAAGTGATAATCTTTGATCTTAGCAAACTTCCCCAGGATGTAGTGGATATTTTCTTTATATGACTTCAAATAAAATAGTAAAAACTCAAGACATACTTTCCAGGCTAAAGGGCAGAAAACTCATTCCATCTGTCACAAAGCCAATAGGATAGCAGCACTATTACAAACTAGCCATTTCAAAATGAGGTTAGTAAGTAACAGGGGAGCCTGAAGTATGCTGTAGTTCATTTCCACAGACACTTAAATAACATTTTAGCAAGTAAAATATGTTGGCCCACTACGGAGAATATTCAGAAAAGTATCACTTGTATACCTGGGCAGGCTCCAACAAAATTCATCTCTTTAAAGCTGAAGCCAAAGATATTAGACAGAAAGGTACCAACATAGGACAATTTCAGTACATATAACATTAAATTAGTAATACATAAATTACAGAGTAATAGCTATACTCTAATGACCTATCTTTGGACATGTACTCTAATGTGAAGAGTAGAGTTCTAAGTTCTTGACCACAAATAATATTTGTAATATTGGTGGGGTTCAAAACACACCACTCTTAAAAAAAAAAGAAAGAAAGAAAGAATTACAAAAAAACCCCACCATTCTAAAGTATAGCACCTTTGCATATTGAATATATCAAGCTGAAGGAATCTGAGAAAGAGCAGGTGCAGGAAGGACTTTCTGACCTCCTCCATCTCCCCTGAAGCAGATCATAAAACCTCTATGTGAGAGATGCCATCCCTATACCTGGAGAAAAAAAGCATCCTTATCTTCAAAGACAAAGGGACACCAAGAGGAATCCAAAGGAACAGGTCTTGCTATGTTTCCCCCAGTTTACTACCTTTAGCTCAAATACTTCTGTTCTATCACATTTTCTCACAATTTTCCACTCTTCATCAAACCTAGTATAAAAATGTTCAGGCTTATCTGCTTCTTTGGGTCTTCATTTCCTTATGAAGGTTCTTATATCATTTAAAACTTATATCAAATAAATTTATATGCTTTTCTGTTTGTAATCTGTTTTTTTTGTTACAGAGCCCCAGTTGAGAACACAGAAGGGTAGAGGAAAAGACTTTTTCTTCCCTACAATATTATTCTGTTTGCAACATGTGACAGTCTGAGCCTCAATCTAAGACTTCAAGTCAAACTGAAAACAAGCCTATGTAAACAAGGATAAAAATGGAAAATGAAGTAAACTGAGAATTCAATATCTATAATGATTCTTGCACCAGTGTTAGAAACTGTTAAATCAATAACATATTGGGGGCTTCCCTGGTGGCGCAGTGCTTGAGAGTCCGCCTGCCGATGCAGGGGACACGGGTTCGTGCCCGGGTCTGGGAAGATCCCACATGCCGCGGAGCGGCTGGGCCCGTGAGCCATGGCCGCTCAGCCTGCGCGTCCGGAGCCTGTGCTCCGCAACAGGAGAGGCCACAACAGTGAGAGGCCCGCGTACCGCAAAAAAAAAAAAAAAAACATATTGGAGGGACACCAAGATTTATGAGAATCAGCACCAAAAAGACATCTTTTAATATTTTTATATTGAGAAGATTACTCTCTTGCTGTGCAGATACCATACCAAAGCAGAAAGTTTTTCTAAAGCTTTAATTTTAGCCATCCTAAAATGATACAGAAGCAGCACAGAACCACCTATAATCAGGCTTCCTTGGTGGTGTAGTGGTTAAGAATCCGCCTGCGAATGCAGGGGACAAGGGTTCAAGCCCTGGTCCGGGAAGATCCCACATGCCACGGAACAACTAAGCCCATGCGCCACAACTACTGAGCCTGCGCTCTAGAGCTTGCGAGCCACAATGACTGGCTCGCGTGCCACAACTGCTGAAGGCTGCACGCCTAGAGCCTGTGCTCCACAACAAGAGAAGCCACCGCAATGAGAAGCCAGCACACCGCAACGAAGAGTAGCCCCCGCTCGCTGCAAGTAGAGAAAGCCCTTGCACGAAGACCCGACACAACCAAAAATAAATAAATAAATAAATAAAATTTAAAAAAGAAAAACACCTATAATCATCTTCAAGTACAGATACAAAAGAAGCCATCCATAAAGTATGACATGTTCACCCAGGTAGACTTTTATTACATCTAATTTACTGATTTAATTCTTTTTATGTTTTCCGATTAAATTTGAGGGCTGAAAAAGGATTTCAGGATTCACAAAGAACAAAGTCTATTCAAGCTTAAAAGTCAAAACTTCCATTTTAAAAACTGACACCGACAATTCCCCTAGAAATTTCTTGACTAACCTCTATGATATTCAGAAAATACAGAAATGTATATTCAGCTTCTCTAAGCTGAACCTTTCTATCTTGATCAACACATCCCCCAGAAGTTCCCTCTAGCTTGCTCTCTCCTCTTTCTCTTATTTTAAAACTTTCATAACAGCTTACACTGACTGTCTAACCATCTTGCAATCTCTACACCAATAAGTTGGACTCCCAATTTTTCCCCACAAAGTCATTCTATAGGGTTAGGCAAAAAGTTCGTTTGGGTTTTCCTGCGTAATGTTACGGAAGCCCCGAACGAACTTTTTGGCCAACCCAATACCTAGAGCCCACTCACTAATCTCATCCCTTTCACTTAAAGGGCTCAAACATCCAGACATTCTTTCTTCTCAACCATTTGCTTTCTGTACCCAAATACAGCACCACTCCTCTCCAACTTGACAATACCCTCATCCGCAATGATTTTGGACAGAGGCTTTTGTTTTGGTTTTTGACTCGTGTAAATGCTCAATCTAACGCTGGATTTAGCTTTGTTTTCTTATGTCTGAGACTTTTCTCAGGTCAGGGAGTTTCTTGTTTTACATTCAAAGGTTTTATTTCCTAATTCTTACGGGGCAGAAATTTTTAAGATCATGATTATATGAACAAAATACTTAGGCAGAGGAAAGGACACCTTTCGTGACTTTTTCAAACTATTTATTTATTTAGTTAGTTAGTTATTTGGCTGTGTCGGGTCTTAGTTCTGGCACACAGGATCTTCGCTGCAGCATGTGGGGTCTTTAGCTGCAGCATGCGAACTCTTAGTTGCAGCATGTGGGATCTAGTTCCCTGACCAGATATTGAACCCGGGGCCCTGCATTGGGAGTGCAGAGTCTTAGCCACTGGACCACCAGGGAAGTCCCTCATGACAATTTTAAAGTAAAAATCGTCAAGGATGAATGAATCTGCCTAAAGAATTAACTGAAATTTAGTCACAAGTTTTGTTGACTTCATCATTTTATTACCTCAAGACCTCCTTTTACCACCTTAAATATTTTTAGAATTATAAGGCACACACTTACCTTTTCAACAGTTAGAAAATATTTTAAATTTACAGAAAATCTTCAAAAAATAGTACAGTCTTTATATAACCTTACCCTAGCTTTCCCTAATATTAACATCTTACACAACCACAGTACAATTATGGAAACCAGGATATTAACACTGATAAAACACAATTAACTAAGCTACTGACCTTTTTCAGGTTTCATCAATTTTCCACTAATATTCTTTTTCTGGTCCAGGATTTATCCAGAAACTGTAATGTTTCCTTAGTCTCCTCTAATATGTGATAGTTCCTCAGTTTTTTGTCTTTCATGACCCTGAGACTTCTTTAAAGAAATGATAAGTCATTTTATAGAATGTTCCTCAATTTGGGTTTGTTGTCTTCTCATGATTGCATTGAGATTAAGCTTCTCTGGCAAGAACACCACAGAGGTGATGCTGTGTCCTCAGTGCATCTTATCAAGGAAGCCTGAAATGTTCATGTGTCACTTGGTTAGGTGGTGCCTCCCGGATTCTTCCACTGTAAATAAGGTTCCCTTTGTAATTAAAAAATATCTTGTTGGAAAGATACTTTGAGACTATACAAATATCCTGTTTCTCCCTATGCTTTCCCTGACTAATGTTAGTATCCACTGACTGATTCTTGCCTGAAACAAGAACCTATGCAGTATCTGCCTAATGATGATTTTTTTATTTCCATCATTCATGCTCCATTTATTAGCTGGAATTCTGTAAAAAAGAGCTGTCCCTCAATGTTGCTGTGAACTAAAACTTCTCTAAAATATAAAGTTTATTAATTAAAAAAATAAAATAAAATAAAGAGCTGTCCCTTCTCCCTTGTTAATGTTAGTATAGACTCACAGATATTTATTTTATTCTAGGGATTGTGATCCAATGCTATCATTGCTTATTTTGTCCCAGCTTTGGCCAGTGGAAGTACCTTCAAACTAGCTGTATCCTTCCAACATACCCTCATCATTTTTTGAGCACTTCCTTACTTTCTGGTACCATTAAATGTTCCAGTTCATCTTGATTTCCCTGTCCCAGCCCTGGAATCAATCATTTTTCTCCAGGGTTCCTTTTACTGGAGAATGTTATTTAGAAACCAAGATCTGGGCAGCAGTGTATTTCACTGCTACAGTGGTGTCATAACTTCTAGGTCTTCTCAGTGGAGAGAGTTAAGAACCTAACTCTCAATATCCATAATATTTTTACTTATTTGTTCAATACAAGTATACATTTAAAGTACAATTGCTAATAGCAATTTAGAAATGCTAATCCATACCTCTATGAGAAAGAAACATCTAGAGTATAATATTTGGGTATAACATTTTTTTGTCTTTAGCTTTATCATTTTTCAAAGTAACTTAGGTTAGTTCTTTTCCTCTCCACCTCCCTCAGTGTGATTATATATTGCTCATTTATAATACAATTAGGTTATTATTTACATATCTTTTTGAGTTCTTTCCACACCCTGTTTGATCTGAATGATTTGGTTTTTGAGTCACATACCAGTTTTAATGAACATATAAGAAGAATACTTTGTTTCTTTGACTAATGAATGGGAAATGAAAGAAAACTTGTTATCTCCTTGACAAAGAAACACAATGTTCCTGATATTAATAATCAATTAAAGACATTCCAGGAATGTCCAGACACAGGACACTCCAACCCCAGTATCCTAAAATAAGAATATAATACAAAGTAGATAAAGAGATAGTTAAAAAGAAAAAAAAAACCCATATATAACCATTGTTTGATGCTTTACCCTGTGTTTCCAAGATAGTTCAAGTGGAATGTGAAATAAAAACATGGGTAGACTTCCTGTTTCCTTGTAGGTCCTACGCCCTATTTCCTGCTTCATTCAAATCTCAAAGATAGAAGACCGATTAGAGTCCCTAATATAATTAATACTAATGCTTACAAGAATCTAAATTTTTATTTATTTTAAAAACACTTGTTGCCCACATCCTCTGTGCCAGGCACAGTGCTAAGTGCTTTACATACATTTATCTAACTAAATGAGAGCTCTGGGGAAGACCCATTAACTCTCCTATGATTCACACAGATTTGTTTCTTCCCTAGATTTCATGTACTATTGTGCCAGTACAATTAACATCTAGTGCTAATGAAAAGCTAACAACAAAAATTTGTGAAGACCAATCTTTTATGAGAAGCAATTTAACCTACCAGTGCAGATGGGTGGATATTGATAGTTAGACCTAAGAAGTAACCACAGATATATGGTTTCTATGAGAAAATGAACATATGGAATTATTTTGCCACCTAAAATTACAAAGCTTTTAAAAAACACTTTATAGGGCTTCCCTGGTGGCACAGTGGTTGAGAGTCCGCCTGCCAATGCAGGGGACACGGGTTCGTGCCCCGGTCCGGGAGGATCCCACATGCCGCGGAGCGGCTGGGCCCGTGAGTCATGGCCGCTGAGCCTGCGCATCCGGAGCCTGTGCTCCGCAATGGGAGAGGCCACAACAGTGAGAGGCCCGCGTACCACACAAAAAAAACAAAAAAAACACTTTATAGAAAGTATTTTATATAAGACAATACACAAACTTTTGGATACCAAGACCTGGCCATTACGTCTTTTAGCACTTTACTCATCATTCCAGAAAATTATGGTCAAGAGTTACACTTTTTTTGGCCGCACAGCACAGCTTGCAGGATCTCAGTTCCCTGACGAGGGACTGAACCCGAGTCACGGCAGTGAAAGCCTGAATCTTAACCAGTAGGCCACCAGGGAACTCCCTTGAAGAGATTTTTTAAACTCGGGATTTCATAAAGAAAACAGAGGATTCACTGAGAAAAACTAAATCTATTTTATAAAAATAATGTATAACTCTTGGATTTACCTGGTGGTCCAGTGGTTAAGACTCCACGCTCCCAATGCAAGGTGCCCGGGTAAGATCCCACACGCCATGCAGCGTGTCCAAAAACAAAAACAACTCTCCAAAAAAAAAAACCATTAGTGGTGTAACTCCCGGGTATAATATTTATGCAGAATATAATGTGAATACAGTATTAAGAAGTACCTGAACTAGATGGATCACACCAATATTTACAATAACAAGGTGCCACAGATGGACAGAACAAATATAAGCATGGTGGATGATGCCTGAACAGGACTGCTCAGCTATACTACCCCAGACCTAAGCCACTACTAATATCAATTACAGCATCACCACAGCTTTAAGTTTATTAGAACATTCTTGCTGTCCCTGCGTAGCAGTCAGGGCACACTGGTGATAAAGTAAAACAGCTGAATTACCAACTGACAACCTCTAACATGTGCCTAACTCCAAGCTTGTATGACACCATGACCCAAATGTCTCCCAATCTCTGGTACAGAGATTTATTTACTCATTAATGCTCAACTTTGTATGGTTTCCCTTAAAACTGGGGTCAAACCATAATGGATTAATTAACTGTACCTTAGAGAGCAATTTTAATTTGCTAAAAATATTCCTCACTCATGAAACTATGTTCATGTCCCAGAAAACAGAACAGTAAGACTCCTGTTCTGGTTCTTGGATTCCTATTAAACAATTTAATTCCATGCAAATGGTTAATATCAATTTCCTTATCTCATTGGTTACAACCTAGGGTCCTTCTGACGATGATCTGCAAAAGGACTAGCAAGGATCCTCAGAAAAATAACAGTTTCTTCCCCAGCCACAGAGTACAAAGAATATTATATCAACTCTAATCTGGAGAATAGGGTGCTCACAGCCCCAAGAGGCCACAATTTGCTTAGAACACAAAAGGCAATGGTGTTCTATGAAACATGAACAACCAAGGAACCCTATCATATCCTTTCTTACTCCTATTACTTGCCAGTTTTAGGCAACCACTTATGCAGAATATGAGGACATAGAAGGAAAGGTAAAGACAGGGCAACCCATAACTCCTTTTTTCTCTCAGGCCTTCCTTACTCATCAGTGAGCCAAACGTAGAATGTTGGTAGAATACTCATGTATTGAGAAGTAAAATAAAAACAGCTGAGTTAGTTTTGTAAGCGTTTCTACTGTTCTGGTAAAAACTACACATGCAAGTACAAGTTATAAAATATAACTTTAATTTCAGTGATCCCACAAATCAGTTAAATATTCTTATATTTGCATTTTAAGTGAGCATCACAACATAAAAATGAATGCTAAAATACATGATAATGATTTAAGTTTTTAATTCTTATTTACTTAAAATGACATTAAATGACAAATTTTAAAACCCCGTAAGTCAGACAGACATGGAAGAAAAGAAAAAGGTACATATTTTACTATCTTTTCATGCTTTTTGAACAAAGGGGTCCACATTTTCATTTTGCCCTAGGTCCCACAAATTGTGTAGTACCCTGCAAACACTCAACCTTTCCATGTCTGGACTTCAAATGAATGAATAAAAACATGATAGTAGAGGAAATGACAGAACAGTTAAACAGTACTAACTACTGTATCTGATATTCTCTTCAGGCTTCAGGAACACAAGACTTCAGTAGTGTCCAATTTATGGTATAATAAGAAGAAGCTGGGAACCAATGCTCTAAATGGATAGATATAGTCTGACATGATAAAAGGTAGAGAGGGAGGGCAGGTAACAGCCTTTGACACAGCTTGAATCATAATAGTCTTCTTCTATGCTATTAGTACTATTTAAAGTAAAAATTTTAACCAGAAGTCAAGTTCCACAAAATATATTCCTACAAGCAACTCTATGAAATACATGCCTAACTATACAAAAACAGAAACATTAAAACACATCAGGTCAATTTAAAGTTAAAATACTATCCAGGACTTCCCTGGTGGCGCAGTGGTTAAGAATCCGCTTGCCAGATGCATGAGGGAAGGGATGTGGGAACAGATGTATATGTATGACTGATTCACTTTGTTATAAAGCAGAAACTAATAAAAAAAAAAAAAAAAAAAAAAAAAAAGAATCCGCTTGCCAATGCAGGGGACATGGGTTGAAGCCCTGGTCCGAGAAGATCCCACATGCTGCAGAGCAACTAAGCCCGTGCGCCACAACTACTGAGCCTGCGCTCTAGAGCCCGCAAGCCACAACTACTGAGCCTGCGCTCTAGAACCCGCAAGCCACAACTACCGAGCCCATGTGCCAAAACTACTGAAGCCCACGTGCCTAGAGCCCTTGCTCTGAAACAAGAAGCCACCACAATGAGAAGCCCACGCACCGCACTGAAGAGTAGCCTCCGCTCACCTCAACTAGAGAAAGCCCACGCACAGCAACAAAGACCCAATGCAGCCAGAAAAATAATAATAAATTTATTAAAAACAAAAATATTATCCAAATTCATCAAGTCAGATAGGAGTCAGTATCTTTTAGAGTTAGAAAGGGCTCAAGTTCAAGTTCAACTTCTCATTTTAAAAGAATAAAATTGAGGTCTAGAAAAGTTAAATGAGTTACAAAGTTCATAGAGTAAGAATTCAAATCTAGACCTTTTGGCTCCAGTGTCCTTCTCTGCCCAATACACCATAGTGAATTAACTGAAAACAGTTTGCTAAACTAAACTGAATCACTAGTTTATATTCCACCTTTAATCTTCCATAAGCAGAAAGAAGTTTTAAATTTTCTGATATTGAAAAAGTATCGATAAAGTACAATATAAGATATCCTAAAGCTAGAGCATGGTTCCCTATGGAAACTACTCTGGCCAGTATTCAAAAGGTGCTATGAAACTACAACCCAGGCCAGGAAGTCTGTATTAATTTGCTAGGTCTACTGAAACAAAAGTACCACAAACTAGGTGGCTTAAGCAACAGAAATGTATTGTCTCTCAGTTCTGGAAGTTAGAATTCTGAAATCAAGATTTCAGCAGGGGGCTTCCCTGGTGGTGCAGTGGTTGAGAGTCCGCCTGCCGATGCAGGGGACACGGGTTCATGCCCCGGTCCGGGAAGATTTCACATGCCACGGAGCGGCTGGGCCCGTGAGCCATGGCCGCTGAGCCTGAGCGTCCGGAGCCTGTGCCGCGCAGCGGGAGAGGCCACAACAGTGAGAGGCCCGCATACCGCAAAAACAAACAAACAAAAAAAAAGATGCCAGCAGGGTTGGTTCCTTCTGAGGACTATTTGGGAAAATGTGTTCCACACCTCTCTTAGCTTCTGGTAATTTCCTGGCAATCTTTAATATTCCTTGACTTACAGATCTCTACCTTCATCTTCATGTGGTGCTCCCCCATGTGCATGTCTGTGTCCAAATTTCCCCTTTTTATAAGGACACTAGTCATATTGGATTACAGCTTGGCCTTACCCTAATATCACCTCATCTTAACTAATTACACCTGCATTAACCGTATTTCCAAAAAAGGTCACATTCTTAGGTAAAGGGGGTTAGGACTTCAACGTATAAATTTGTGTGGGACAAAATTTAACCCGTAACAGAGTTTTAACTAGAAATCCATGAATATGCTCCAGGAGACCAATTAAGAACTCTTAAATTGTTTACAACTTTGAGTGAGTGTATGCTTATGTGACCCTGTGAGTGTGTGAGTACATATATGTGGGTCATGGTGTGTTCAGAGAGAGTACACAGATTTCATCAGATTCTTACAGGAATACATGACTTTCAATGAAAAGGAAAGAATCATTGGCCTAAGCGAAAGATCATTGGATTGAGGGTTTATAATGTTCTAGGACTCCCATCATCTTTAACTGGTGAGATAAGAGCATTCATTACCTTCTAGAAGAACTGGATCCAAGTACATATCATCACACTTTGGTTAGCAGCAGAAATACTTGTGCTCCCCATTTTGCCACACAAAATATTAAAAAGACAATTAGAAAAACAATGAAAAAATCCTTTATTCAAAGGACTAGATTTAATAAAATTAATTTTTATTGCTTCAACTAAGAGATATTACGTGAAACTGAGTAGGTTTTTTTCGTTTGTTTTGGTTTTTTTTAACGGCAAGTTCTCAGTGAAGATTACAATGAAAACTAGTACAGTTTCGTGCCACCAACTTGAGTTGTGCTAAGGAGCCAGCACTTTTACCCACAATTGCTTTTACACAATCAGTGCAAATATCAACATAGTGAAAAAAGCAAATAACATCCTAGAATTACGAAGAAAATATGTTTGACCTTGCAGATACTCTGAAAGGGTCTTAAGGACTCTCCAGGGGTCCTTATTTGAGGCTTTAAAGACTTAAATTAATTCTAAAAGTCTGCTAAACCCATATGACACAATAAATACATAAATTACTGTGTAAAAGTCTCTTCTACCTCCCATTCCCACCTCATTCCCTTTCCCACCCGCTCCTCTTGAGTCTCAGAGAAGCCTGGGGTCTCAACCAACTAAATGTCTGGCTGTAATCCAACATTAGCTTAATGAAGTCCTGGCAACTTTTAGGCATTACAGACTTGCCCTAAAAGAGAGGAACCACAGGCAAAATTGTGCTAACAACAGAGCTCTTTATAAAAAAGCACTGTTGAATCCTTTCTGCTGCATGTTCATTTTAAGCAACCACTCTAATTTCTAACATTTTACTGCATCATAATTACTAACAATCCTAAAAGAAAAATGTAGTCTTGAAATCATTCAGCAACAAAAACTAAATTATATTTATTCGTTAAGAAGCTGGGTTAATTAATATGTTGAGACTCGTTGGTTGCTGCTACATGATTCCTTAATCTGGCACTTCAACAAATTTTTGTACCACTATATGTGTTAAAGATTAACATTTGGCTTACCTTGTTGCTTTAAAAATAAAACTCTTAAAATACTGCTCATCTACTTAAATGTTACATAATGAAGATTTATCATCTTATTGACTTACACCAATGAAAACACTGACTAAATACATATATATTTTAAGGATTAGCAACCTATATAGACGATGAAGTCATTTTCGCTGGCATGCAACACTTGAAGTAAAAACATGAAGTGGCCTTACTGAAAGATATCTCCAAAATTCATTAACAAAACAAAATCACTTCTATCTACTCTCATTTCAGAATAACTTTCCCTTGAAATGCTTCTACAAAATTCTTAGTACACTGCAACTGTATCAGCTACCAGGAAAATTTGTACCCACTATAGTAAAAAAAAAATCTACAACTGATAAAAACAAAACTCTCTAATTCACTTTTAGAACCACGTTCCAATCATAAAGTTGGATGCCACCACATGCCATCCAACTTTATGATTACCTAACGGGGGAGATGAGATGTGGGGTACTGCTGGCAATCTTCACTAGTTCCCCTTCACTCACTACTTCGAGTGGGTGGCAAGCGAACAAAAGACATCTGCATACTCGACAGGCTGAGTGACATGTAACTGAAAGAAAGCTACCAACCTTTGCCTGGCTTAGATAATAAGAATGTTATAAAATGTTCATTTCATTGTATGCCCTTTCATATAACTTCCAATTTTTTGGTTATGGTATGTATTATTTTGAACTAGTTTTACATTTTTAAGTTACTAGTTTAAAACTGTTTTATCTAAATCAAGCATTAATTTAGGAGAGCTGAAAATTCAGTATTAGAATTAGAGATTATAGAAGTCGAATTAATTTAAATTAAAAAGTTTGAATTGATTTACATGAATAATAGAACACAAAAAACTAATCAAAAATAAGTTTCACGAATAGTAGCTAAATTAATAATTAAGAGAATTTCTAGTGATAAAGCTAAAGACTTTTAAAACTATGCACTATTCAGCTAATTTATTTTGAGACCTGAACATAAGCACCGTTTGTTATAAAAACAAACTTTAAAATTCCCGTTATATACAGTATAACCATTATGTTCATACACCATGGAAAGACATCAAAGTATGTTATTATTATTATATTCTACTAAAATGTAAGACGACTTCCTGTTAGTACTCTAAAAAGAACTCACTTTTCAGTCAAGGAACAGTTAAAATCTGTCTTTATATCATTTAATAGGAATCTAATTCTGCAGTCATAGAACACTACATTAAACATTAGCTAAAGTCACTGGGCAGTTGAGGAACGGCAGGATATTCTATATTCTATAGCTGCATAACGTATCCTTTCAACCTGCCTAAGTAGGCAGAGAGTAGAAAGAACATTAGGAATACTTTAGGAAGAGCAGCCAGCTCAGCAGTTAAGAATGAAAAAAACTCACAAGGGAATCTGATCTCCCTAACTGTATATTAAATAGCACGAGAAAATACCTGATAGGAAAGAAAGTGCTGGGTTTTCTCCTTATTCTTTGCTCTTTATGCAAATGCTGATAGGACTATTCTAACTGTGTGATAGTCATGGTTACTAAGTACTATTGTAACTATCAGCATCAATTTTTCCAACTAAATTAGTTGGTAATTTCAAAGTATACTCACAAATAAATAGAACCTCTATAGTACTATAGGTCCTCAAGCCTTTGCATGAAACCCTTAAAGCCAAATGTGCTTTAAATTCTGAATTTTTCCAGGTTTTACAAAGTACCATGTGCATATGCCATGTTTTGGGGGGTTTTTTAATAAATTTACTTATTTATTTATTTTTGGCTGCGTTGGGTCTTCGTTGCTGCGCGTGGGCTCTCTCTAGTTGTGGCGAGCGGAGGCTACTCTTTGTTGTGGTGCGCGGGCTTCTCATTGTGGTGGCTTCTCTTGTTGTGAAGCATGGGCTCTAGGTGCACGGGCATCACTAGTTGTGGCTTGCGGGCTCTAGAGTGCAGGCTCAGTAGTTGCAGCTCGCGGGCTCTAGAGTGCAGGTTCAGTAGCTGTGGCGCATGGGCTTAGTTGCTCCATGGAATGTGGGCTCTTCTCAGACCAGGGCTCGAACCCGTGTCCCCTGCACTGGCAGGCGG
The DNA here is from genome assembly GCF_964341445.2 of Mesoplodon mirus. Taxonomy (NCBI): domain Eukaryota; kingdom Metazoa; phylum Chordata; class Mammalia; order Artiodactyla; family Ziphiidae; genus Mesoplodon; species Mesoplodon mirus. Next base: position 33,974,576 of record NC_138984.1, read on the forward strand.
ATTCTCAACCACTGCGCCACCAGGGAAGCCCTATGCCATGTTTTACACAACATTCCCTGCAGAGTCTGTGGAAGCTCCCAGTTATTGAATCTATCAGTATTTCTTCAGCAAAAAGTATGAAAATTTACACTTCGATAAAATTGTAAATATTTTTATAGGTATTCAAATTTGTTTTGCCACCAAATGAGTATGCTGCAAACTAACAAAACAGTTTTGATACTCAGTTTTTATTTTCAAAATTTCATACGAGATTGTAAACCTATAATAACTAACATTCAACTAGCATTTTCACATCTTTAACTGAATTAAATTATAACACCTTAGGAACTGAGGCTTAACACAGTTAAGTGAACATAACACACATTTAATAAGAACCTAAAAAGCAGGTCTCCTTCATCACTCCAGAAATGCATAACTAAATCCACTGACTAAAATGAAAACCCACCAGTCCACATTGACATAAACAAATGAATAAAATAAATAAGAAGAAAGGAAAGTTCTTCCTTATGGTAGAATGACAATAAATGTAGAAGAAATATTAGGTTTAGAAAAAAATCACTTTCTCAAGAATCATCAATAAACGCTGAAACTAGTCTGTTGAGGAAAAAGGCTATTCACATAGTCTCAAATGTCTCTTCACAAGTTGCTTTTTAATTATGAAGGGGAAAATAGTAACTTTCTCTGGCAGATATTACCTTAACCAAGTGATCAAAGTTAACGTTAACAGTAATGAGGCAGGGAGCTCCCTGGTGGCGAAGTGGTTAAGAATCCGCCTGACAATGCAGGGGACACGGGTTCGAGCTCTGGTCCGGGAAGATCCCATGTGCCGCGGAGCGGCTAGGCCCGTGAGCCATGGCAGCTGAGCCTGCGCGTCTGGAGCCTGTGCTCCGCAACGGGAGAGGCCACAACAGTGAGAGGCCCGTGTACGGCAAAAAAAAGAAAAAAAAAGTAGCCCCCGCTCTCTGCAACTAGAGAAAGCCCGCGCCCAGCAACTAAGACCCAATGCAGCCATAAATAAATAAATAAATAAAATTTATTAAAAAAGGAAAAAAAAACAGTTATGAGGCAAATTGACATGTGTCCCAATAGGATGGGCTAGGATAGCAGAAGCCCAAATTACTTCTGTAGCATTTCTGCTAAAAGATGATTAACCGACTCTAGTCATGAAGAAAACACCAGATAAATTCAAAATGAGGGATATTCTACAAAATAACTGACCTGTACTCTTCAAAAATGTCAAGGTCATAAAAGACAAAGACTGAGGAACTGTCAGAGATTAAAGGAGTATAAATACAGAAAACAACTAAATGTAATGCATGATCCTGGATTTGTCTCCTGGACTAGAAAAATTTTCTCTTTGGCAATAATGGACATTATTAAAACAATTAACGATATTTGAAGCCTCTGGATTAGAAAGAGGTATTGTACCAATGTTAATTTTCTGATTTTGATAACTGTGGTTATACAAGAAAATATCTTCATTTTTTAGGAAATACACTGACATATTTTGGGGTAAATGATCATCATGTCTACAATTTACTCTCAAGTGTTTCAGAACAAGAAAATACGAACATACAGAGAAAACGATAAAGCAAATGTAGTAAAATATTAACATTTGGGGAAGCTAGGAATTCTTCCCCATACATACAGGAATTCTTTGTATTATTCCTACAACTTTTTATAAGTCTTAAATAATTTCAAAATAAAAAGCTTTAAAAAAATGTTATTGCCAATGTCACTAATAGCTAGACCTAAGAGAGCAGTCCCCTCCACTAGTGCAGTGAGGCTCATTAGTCCAGAAACGCTTCATGTCAGCAGAATATCCAAGGAATCAGTGCACAGTAGGCTAAAGAAAAAAGGCATATCAGAGAGTATTACTGTTACAAGAGCAGGATACCTATGGATACTTTCAAGCAACACTTCAAACTGCAGTAGTTAACTGATTATGGGAACTATGAGCAAAATAAAAAGGACTGGCTTGGTGGCAACTGAAAATTCAATAGCTTTCACTGAACACAGAAGTTTAGCTGGACAAACAGCAAGTTGCAGAAGAGAGTTCAAAATAGCAATGATATGGCAAATGATTATAGCTGAAATCCTTTTTGTTTAGAACTTGGAAGGAGTCTGCTATCTTCTATTGAACTCTGCAGCTCTCTTCATTTAGATACTAAGCATACAGTGAGCATGGTGTATGATATTGTCTTCAAACTTGAAGTCAAGTCAAAAGTCAAAGTTATCAAACCGTGGGAACATCTCACCACTAGTAATTACTGAACCAAATAGGCTCAGGCCAAGTCCCTAAATGGAGCGTCTGTGCCCCCCTGAAGGAAGACACAAATAAACTACTACTCTTCTGGAATATGTGGAAGGCAGATGGCAAACAAGACTAAGAATTCTGAGGTTTATATATTATTTGCAGGATCAAAAAAATTACTAAACATCTTAAAAAGGAAGAAAATTCTAATATATGCTACAACATGGATGATCCTTGAGAATATTATGCTAAGTGAAATAAACCAGTCACAAAAAGACAAATACTGTATGATTCCACTTGTATACGGGACTTAGAGTAGTCAAAATCATAGAGGCAGAGAGTGAAATGGTGGTTGCCAGGGACTAGGGAGACGGGAGTTACTGTTTAATGGGCATAGAGTACAGTTGGTTTCAGTTTTACTGGATGAAAGGAGTTATGGAGATGAATGGTAGTGATAGCTGCACAACATTCTGAATATATTTAATACACCTGAACTGTACATTTTAAAATGGTTAAGATGGTAAATTTTATGTTATGTGTATTTTACCACAATAAAAAGAATTGGTGGGCTTCCCTGGTGGTGCAGTGGTTAAGAATCTGCCTGCCAATGCAAGGGACATGGGTTCGATCCCTGGTTGGGGAATTGGGATTCCCACAAGCTGCGCAGTATGGCCAAAAATATAAATAAATAAACAATTCATTTTTAGCCTCTTAAATTTGATTTTGACTTTAAAATGTGTGTTTAAAATAATAATAATAATAATAAAATGTGTGTGTTTATTTGTGTGGCTTTTTTTTTTTTTTTTTTTTTGAGAGACCATTCCAAATCTAAAGGACAGAAATTATCTCAGAGGGACTTCTCTGGTGATCCAGTGATAAAGAATCCATCTTCCAATGCAGGAGACGCGAGTCTGATACCTGGTCGGGGAACTAAGATCCCACATGTCGCGGGGCAACTAAGCCCGCGCCCCCCAACTACTGAGCTCGCGCACCTCAACTAGAGAGCCCTCATGTGCAAACTACAGAGCCTACACGCTCTGGAACCCACACCACGACTAGAGAAGAGAAAATCGGCACGCCACAACTAGAGAGAAGCCCGCGTGCCGCAACAAAAAGCCCACATGCCGCAACAAAGACCCGATGCAGCCAAATAAATAAATATTTTTAAAATATGCAAAACAATATTAAAAAAAGAAATTATCTCAGAAACCAATTAGCTTATGTCTAATCAAACTATCCTAACAATACCTCATGTTAATTGTAGAAGCTGTCTATCCAGGTATCCATACCTGTCAGAAATAAACTAAGAAAGAGGTTTTTTTTCTAAGTACTTTTTTCTGAACACTTTCTTTTTAAATACTGTAATGCTAATAGCCTAACTCCAGAAAAGATTACTGTTTCATTTAGAAAGTATCAAAAGAAAGGAAGAAAGTTAATGCTAACTAAAGATCTAACATAGGGACTTCCCTGGTGGCGCAGTGGTTAAGAATCCGCCTGCCAATGCAGGGGACACGGGTTCGAGCCCTGGTCTGGGAAGATCCCACATGCCGTGGAGCAGCTAAGCCCATGCACCACAACTACTGAGCCTGTGCTATAGAGCCTGCGCTGTAGAGCCTGCGAGCCACAACTACTGAGTCTGCGCGCCTAGAGCCCATGCTCCACAACAAGAGCAGCCATTACAGTGAGAAGCCCGCACACCGCAGGGAAGAGTAGCCCCCGCTCACCGCAACTAGAGAAAGCCCATGCACAGCAACGAAGACCCAATGCAGCCATAAATAAATAAATTAATAATAATGAAAAAAAAAAAAAGATCTGACATGGTACTAATTTTGTAGGAAATTATTCACATAAAAACGAAAGAGAATAAACAAATCATTCTTTCTCATTCTTTCTATTTATTTATTATCTCTGAAACAGTTAACTAACTCTTACATAAGACTCACTTTGTAACAAACAAATAATACTTGAACTAAAATACCTTTTAAGTTTCAGATGCACTCCTGTGGAAACAAACAAATTAGATACCCAATTTATCTGACATGCCAAAGAAAATCATGAAATCCGCGAAACACATGTTTTGTATTTTAATTGTGTGTGTAATTTTCCTTCAAATATCAACATTTCTTAATATATCAGTGCTTAATATCAACTAATCCTAAAAATGAGTATATCAAATCTAGTAACGACTTTTAATTTTTGCTATTATAGAAGCCAATAATTAAGATAAACTCCCCAAATCTGAGTCTTACTACATATTCATCAGCTAAAATATTGTGTACTAACAAAAATATGGCCTGTGGCCTAGAAAATCTAAAAATTTTACAAGCTGTGATAAATGTTTTTTACTCAACTATTCCATTTTTTCTATGATAAGCAATATCATTATAGACTTTCAAAGATATTGTAGGAAAACCTAGGCATTCTAAACCACTTATTTCCTTTTTAACCAAAGAACTGGGACACTCAACCTACAAAGAGAAAAACACTATGAGAAAAAAAGATGTAAATTAAGCATATCCCATAAATCATCCTCAGTAATTTTTAAATTTTTAAATTTTTAACTATATAATTTTGAAAACATACAGAAGTAGAGTCACTGTAGAGAAAGTGCCTTGAAGTATTTCTTATAAGTCCATATTTAGGCAATTGTAATATCTGAAAATGAAACAATATTTACTCCCTTTTCAAAACAACAAAAAGAAACTTAAAAACTTAAAACCACTACAATCCAAGCCTGAGTCTCATTTATGAAGTGAATGTTTCAGTAAAAAAATTAGTTACAGGCTTCCCTGGTGGCACAGTGGTTAAGAATCCGCCTGCCAGTGCAGCGGACCAGGGTTTAAACCCTGGTCCAGGAAGATCCCACATGCCACGGAGCAACTAAGCCTGTGTGCCACAACTACTGAGCCTGTGCTCTAGAGCCTGCAAGCCACAACTACTGAAGCCCGCACACCTAGAGCCTGTGCTCGGCAACAAGAGAAGCCATCACAGTGAGAAGCCCGCACACCGCAACAACTAGAGAAAGCCCGCCTGCAGCAATGAAGACCCAATGCAGCCAAAAATAAAATAAACTAATTAAATTTTAAAAAAAATTAGTTACATTTCCTTTCAAAGAAGCAAAGATGTGTTTATCTGAGTTATTTCATATACTTTATTAATTCTTGGTAGTTTGGATACCAACTTTTCATTTTTTAATTATCCTGGGCATTATAAATGCATTTTTTAAAAAATCTGTATATGACTCTGCTATTCTCCAGAAAACAGACCCAATTCATTTATTTCCTTTCTTTGACAGGTATTTTCCTGGAAGAAAGACAAAATTATTATTGCCAGGTCTCGAGCACAAGACAGTACTATTGAGCCATCAGAACCAAGTACTGGTTCCTTTCAACTTAAGATTCTTAGACCTGGGGCTTCCCTGATGGCGCAGTGGTTGAGAATCTGCCTGCTAATGCAGGGAACACGGGTTCGAGCCCTGGGCTGGGAGGATCCCACATGCCGCAGAGCAACTAGGCCCGTGAGCCACAACTACTGAACCTGCGCGTCTGGAGCCTGTGCTCCGCAACAAGAGAGGCCGTGATAGTGAGAGGCCCACGCACTGCGATGAAGAGTGGCCCCCGCTTGCCACAGCTAGAGAAAGCCCTCGCACAGAAACGAAGACCCAACATGACAAAAATAAATAAATTAATAAACTCCTACCCCCAACATCTTCTTTTAAAAAATTTGTAAAAAAAAAAAAAAAAAAAGATTCTTAGACCTTTGATGACAGCAACCAAAGAAACAAGAAGAGTTACATGCTGTCAATGACAGGATGAGCTCAGGAATTACAGACTACCTGAATTCGAATCCCAGCACTACCACTAGCTAAATTACCATGGAGATTTACTTAACTTTTCTAAGCCTGTGGTATGTATGTATGTATGTATGTATGTATAAATAAACAAACAAACAAACAGGGTCAACAAACTGTACTTCATAGGGGTTGAAAAGATTAAAAAAGATAAAATTGGCACAATGCCTCACACATATTAAGTACTCAAAAAATGATAGCTAATACGTTATTTTCTAGAATCTAACATTTAATTCTAATTTATAACATATGTAGCGGAAAAAAAGCTTTTTCCTTTTTGGATAGTTAAAGCGAGTAGAAAAATCTGAAAAAGAAAAGGAGAAAGTGAAAATTGATGCATGGCGCAATACTGCAAACTTCTTACGCTAATCCAGCAAAGATGGTTTACCAAATTCAGTTGGTTACTGAATTTAAAATCCACATCTATTACAAAAATAACTTAAAATTCAAAGATACATAGGACTTCCCTAGTGGTCCAGTGGTTAAGACTCTGTGCTTCCAAAGCAGGGGGTGCAGGTTCGATCCCTGGTGAGGGAACTAAGATACCACATGCCGCATGGTGGAGCCAAAAAAAAAAAAAATTCCAAAATACATAGGTTTGTGTTATTTTAAATGGTACACGCCTACTACTCATCAAAAATCTTCTTTTAAATTTAAGTGTTTTCAGTGATGGCTATTTCCTCTAATATTACCCTAGTAAAAATAAATTTTAAATATCCAAGATCAACCCTGATAAAGATTAACTTTATACCACTTTAACTGTCTTCCCCGTCTTAGTTGTAAATATTATTAAGGTTATGTATAAGAATATACTTTTGCAGATAATTGAAATTAAATCCTATCTTTTGGGACTTCCCTGGTGGCTCAGTAGTTAAGAATCTGCCTGCCCGGGGCTTCCCCGGTGGCGCAGTGGTTAAAAATCCACCTGCCAATGCAGGGGACACGGGTTCGATCCCTGGTCCAGGAAAATCCCACATGCCACAGAGCAGCTAAGCCAGTGCACCACAACTACTGAGCCTGCGCTCTAGAGCCCATGAGCCACAACTACTGAGCCCGCACACCACAACTACTGAAGCCTGTGCGCCTAGAGCCTGTGCTCCACAATAAGAGAAGCCACCTCAATGAGATGCCTGCACATCACAACGAAGAGTAGCCGCCACTCACCACAGCTAGAGAAATCCCACACACAGCAACAAAGACCTAACACAGCCAAAAAAAAAAAAAAATGCCGCGGAGCGACTGAGCCTGCGCGCCACAACTACTGAAGCCTGCGTGCCTAGAGCCTGTGTTCCTCAACAAGAGAAGTCACCACAATAAGAAACCCGCACACTGCAACGAAGAGTAGCCCCCGCTCACCGCAACTAGAGAAAGCCCACACGCAGCAATGGAGACACAGCACAGCCAAAAAAATAAAGTAAATAAAAAATAAAAATCCCATCTTTAACATAAATACTATTATTGTAATACAAACAGGTTCAAAAGAGAAAGGTTCAAAGAGACTGGACAAGCCAAAACAATCTTGACAAAGAAGAACAGAGCTGAAGGAATCATGATCCCTGATTTCAGACTATACTACAAAGCTACAATAATCAAAACAGTGTGGTACTGACACAAAAACAGACACAGAGATCAATGGAACAGGATAGAGAGCCCAGAAATAAACCCATGCACTTATGGCCAAATAATCTACAACAAAGGAGGTAAAAATATACAATGGAAAAAAGACAGTCTCTTCAATAAGTGTTGCTGGGAAAAATGGACAGCTACATGTAAAAGAATGAAATTAGAACAGTCTTTAACACCATTTACAAAAATAAACTCAAAATGGATTAAAGACCTAAATGTAAGATAGGAAACCATAAAACTCTGAGAAAAAAAATTGGCAAAACACTCTTTGATGTAAATCATAACAATACTTTTTTAGATCTGTCTCCTAAAGCAAAGAAAATAAAAGCAAAATTAAACAAATGGTACCTAATTAAACTTAAAAGCTTTTTCACAGCAAAGGAAGCCACTGACAAAACAAAAAGAACCTACTGAATGGGAGAAAATATTTGCAAATAATATGGCCAATAAGAGGTTAATATCCAAAATATATAAACAGCTCATACAACTCAGTACCAAAAAAACAAAAGACCCTCTGCCATTAAAAAATGGGCAGAGGGCTTCCCTGGTGGCACAGTGGTTGAGAATCCTCCTGCCAATGCAGGGGACACGGGTTCGAGCCCTGGCCCAGGAAGATCCCACATGCTGCGAAGCAACTAAGCCCGTGCACCACAACTACTGAGCCTGTGCTCTAGAGACCGCGAGCCACAACTACTGAAGCCCGCACACCTAGAGCCCGTGCTCCACAACAAGAGAAGCCACCACAATGAAAAGTCCACGCACCGCAACAAAAAGTAGCCCCCGCTCACCGCAACTAGAGAAAGCCCACGCACAGCAACAAAGACCCAACAAAAAAAAAGAAAAAGGGCAGAAAATGTGAACAGACATGTTTCCCAGAAGGAAATAGAGATGGCCAAAAGGTACATGAAAAGATGCTCAACATCACTAATCATCGGGGAAATGCAAATCAAGACTACAATGAGGTATCACCTCACACCTGTCAGAATGAACACAAATAACAAATGTTAGGGAGGATGTGGAGAAAAGGGAACCCTCGTACACTGCTGTTGGGAATGTAAATTGGTACAGCTGCTGTGGAAAACAGTATGGAGGTTTCTCAAAACACTAAAAATAGAACTGTCATACGATCCAGCAATTCCATTCCTCAGTATATATCTGGAAAAAACAAAAACACTAATTCAAAAAGACACATGAACCCCAATATCATAGCAGCATTATTTACAATTGCCAAGACATAGAAGCAACCTAAGTGTCCATCAACAGATAAATGGATAAAGAAGATATAGTACATATATACAATGAAATACTACCCAGATGTTGTATTTTAATACCTACAAATTAAAATAGTTAACTGTAAAACTTCTGTTGCTGAAGTATCAGTTAGGAAAATAGACTCTGCCAGCTATGTCAGGTCTTCTGGCAGTTAGCTGTAAAATCTTTACCCCATTTAAATTCTACCCTAATTCTGCCCCCAATTATTATGTTGCCTTATGGAACTTTCACTCTGCTACAAAAAAAAAAAAAATCATTGGTCAAACTCTGTTATTGCTCATAATTTAAGGTCAGTTTAGAAAAAAACTGATGAGACATTAGAGACTGCAGTCATGCCAACTTTATTCTAGAGTCCACGTATGAAAACTATCAGCCTCTAATATTATTTGAAAGTAACCAAGAATGAAAAACAGTTACCCTGGCCAAAAACTATTCAGGATATATGAATGAGCACTGGCCAAAAACTATTCAGGATATATGAATGAGCACTTCCTTGTGATAATGGGGGGGGGGGGGAAGAATATCAACAAAAAACAACAAAAATCTCAAAGTGAAATACTGAATATGTGCCTATGTGGGAAAAGAAAGGTTACATGTACTTTAAATGAGAATACAAATGAGATATGACCCAAGTCTTCAAACATTGCAATAATCTTTTTAAGAACAGGACAAACAGGAAAGTCCTGATCTACAAGGGCCGTATGACTAGGAATTATTCTTAGAGTCTGTATTCTCTGCATCATAAAGGGAGTCCAGGGAGATGGACTCTAGCCCTATTCTTTGAATTATTTTGAGGCAAAATACTTCCCATGTTTACATTTTTTCCAATAAATGAAAAATACAGATAATACTAATACATATTTGTAGCACTTACTGAAAATATTAAATAACAGATCTCTAAAATAAACATTTGAAGGAAACAGATTTTTAAAACTAATTCAACTGTACATTCTAAACACAAGAAATAGTCCTTGCTATTTAAAAAACAGTGTATCACAGAAGGAGGTGTGTAATGATACCAAAATGTTATTTGACAGTACCAGGGAGAAAAATCCAACCTGCCACCTCCATTGTCCATCTTGACTACCAAAACTGCCTAACCAGGCTTCCTATTTCTCCTTGGCTCCTCTCTAATCCTTCTCCACATACAAGCCAAAGTCACCACTGAAAAATGAAAATTAGATAATGAATTTACTCTGTTTAAAATCTTTCAACAGCATTTCCCATTTTCCTAGACTAAAATTCAAACTCTTCATCTTTCTACCATGGCCTAAAAGGCCCCGCAAGATCTGGCTCCTGCTTGCCTATCTAACCCCTCGCCATGCATCTCTCTCCCTAAGTTACTACTATAGGCCACACCAGTCTCCTTTTTGATCCTGTAAAATACCAAGCTCTTTCCCACCTTCCAGCCTTTGTGCTTTCTGTTCCTCTTCCTGCAATTATTCACAAATCTGCCTCATTTTAATTCTTCAGATGTCACCTTGTAAGAAAGGCTCCTTACCCCTCTAACACCTTAACCCCGTGACATTTATCATAATCTCTATCTTGTGCATTTATGTATTTACTACTTATTTATGACCTGTCTTCTCAACAAGTAAGTGCCAATAGAGGCAGAAATCCAGATGCCTTGTTCATGGTTACAAGATACTATGATATTCTCTTAACCTAACCTAATCTTCATAAATACAACATGTATAAGCTAGATTACAGAATGTAAGGTCTCCTACATACTTTGCTCAACATCTCCTTTCAACACTACTAAACAGTGTTCAAATGCCAGAAGACATGAGAAAACCATAAGAATATTCAAAAATCAGCTGGTGAATATTTTATCTTGGCTCATTTCAGGAGTGTTACAAACTTGCCTTCTCCTTAAACTTATGATGTCTTTAAACTTATTTTAACAGTTGCCCAAGAGAAAAGCACTAGGCTGAGTTGCCTCCCTGGATGGCTAAATGGCCTCCCTGCCTCATTCGTTAAGTGTACTTGGCAACATAAGAGGCATTACAGCATATAATTTGCTTCACATATAGCCCTTTTATTTTAGTAGCCAGTTTTTTTTTCACACATGATTAGAAAAGAACTGAATGAATCATTTCCCCCAAAAACACTGTAAAGAAAATCTCTAAAGATGCAATATGAAGAATTTTGAATTTAAATTATCAATACTTTTTTCTACAGAAATGTCATCATAAAACATTGAAACCAGATAATCATTTTCTCTTTACTACTGTAACCTGCTTAAACAAAATTATAGATCAAAAGTTCTTAGGTTTAGTGAAACATGGTATTTTTTAGGGGACATGTTACTCATTAATACTCCCACCCTTAATATACTAAAGATTTAAAGTATCGATAAAACTTTCTTGCTCAAGAAAACTATAAGGCACTCCTATCAAGGAAATATATTGAATCTATTAAAAGTAAAACAAAATCAAGCATATAATACCTCTGGTGAATCATTTAATATATATCATATAATACATTACCTAAGGGTTAAAATGGGGCTTCTTTTCCTATATCTTTCTTTTTTTTAAAATAAATTTATTTATTTAATTTATTTTTGGCTGCGTTGGGTCTTCGTTGCTGTGCACAGGCTTTCTCTAGTTGCAGTGAGTGTGGGCTACTCTTCGTTGCAATGCGCAGGCTTCTCATTGCGGTAGCTTCTCTTGTTGCGGAGCACAGGCTCTAGGCGCACGGGCTTCAGCAGTTCTGGCTTGTGGGCTCTAGAGCGCAGGCTCACTAATTGTGGCACATGGGTTTAGTTACTCCGTGGCAGGTGGGATCTTCCCGGACCAGGGCTCAAACCCATGTCCCCTGCACTGGGAGGCGGACCCTCAACCACTGTGCCACCAGGGAAGCCCCCTATATCTCTTTATGACAGCTTCTGCTTTCTTTTACTACTTACTTTTCATTTTAAGTGTTTCCTCTTACCTGATTTAAATTTTGTCGTCAAACAAAGCAAACGTAGCTAGATACCCCAAAAACTCCAACTGTCAAGAATGAAAGTAGGGCTTCCCCGGTGACACAGCGGTTAAGAATCTGCCTGCCAACACAGGGGACACAGGTTCGAGCCCTGGCCTGGGAAGATCCCACATGCCATGGAGCAACTGAGCCCGTGCGCCGCAACTACCGAAGCCCACACACCTAGAGCCTGTGCTCCGCAACAAGAGGAGCCACTGCAATGAGAAGCCCACACACCACAATGAAGGGTAGCCCCCACTAGCCACAACTAGAGGAAGCCCGCTCGCAGCAACAAAGACGCAACACAGCCAAAAATTAATTAATTAATTAATTAATTTTTAAAAAGAATGAAAGTAGTAGGAGTAATGTGGCTGGGAAATGCAACCCTAAACAGTATCAGTGAGCTCTTACATGTGTCTCTCTCTTCTGGATTGCTACTTTGATCGCTACCTGCTTAATCATCTATACTCCCCTCACAACACTTTCCCCACAAAGGATTATAAAACATTATTAGCCAGTTCTCAAGTCTTCAGAGCTCAGTACAGCACTTAAGCCAATCTTAAATAAGATAGAATATATATGTCCCAAATAACCTCAGCCTTCATCACCACTCCACCACCATGGGCTCAGTAGGATGACCGTCAACCAAATATAAAGTTCAGTGGCCACAGGAATGAGAGAGGACTACTCAGGTTGCTGAATCTTCCCCTCCTCCTCTTTTTTGTACAGTGTAGCCCACTTGACTGGGCCTCTCAGCCTCTGTCCCTGCTCCTTACAGTTGGCTCACACCTATGTTTACCACACATTTGGTCACTGTGCCTTGGCCACCTGGCTGCTCTTCTAAAGAGTACCTCCATTATGAGACGAATTCCCTTAGCCCAACCACAAAGGAATTGTGAGCTCTATGCCATGCCTTTCCAGCCACAATGACTTATCCACTGCCCAAATTATTACTATCCTTCTTGTTACTGCCTATATGCATTCTGTATACCTTACTTCAAATTTGGATTTTTTAACCCAGCCAGTAGTTGAGCATACACCATTGTATTTATGCTCTTGTCCTATAATAGGGTAAGTCCGTGAATACTGGGACAGTGATCCATACTTCTTCCATACCCTAACACAGTTAGCGTATTCATATTCAATGAATATCTTTTATTACACAACTAGTGTGAAGATAATCTATCCTAATTTTATTATTTTATGGAGAACAATCCACAGAATTTCAAAGTTGAAAGGCAGCTCAATGTGATCAATTCTCTCTTAAAAATGAAAAAGTTGGGGCTTCCCTGGTGGCGTAGTGGTTGAGAATCTGCCTGCCAATGCAGGGAACACGGGTTCGAGCCCTGGTCTGGGAGGATCCCACATGCCGCGGAGCAACTAGGCCCGTGAGCCACAATTACTGAGCCTGCGCATCTGGAGCCTGTGCTCCGCAACAAGAGAGGGAGGCCACGAGAGTGGCCCCCGCTTGCCGCAACGAAGACCTAACATAGCCAAAAATAAATAAATAAATAAATTTTTAAAAAAAGAAAGAAAAAGTCTTGAGAGGAAATATGGTTAAGAGCAGAGACTTTCAGAAATCATGAAAACCTTGGCTTGAATTCCAGTTCTGCAATTTTCTAAGTGTAAGGCTTTGGGTGATATATTTAACCTCTGTGCAACTGTTTCCTTATCTATGAAAAAAATATCTATTTCAGCAAAGCTGATACAAGGATTCCATGAAATAAAGGATAAGGATTCTGTGAAATAAAGTTAAAAACTTAGCATGCCTGTCGTAAGGAGGTATTCAGTAAATAACTCAATAAGTAATGTTATTATTAGAAGTATATACCATCAAACAAAGCACTTAATCTCTGTTTATCTGCTTCCTTAATCCTAAAATAGGAAAAATACCTACCTTTCAGCTATTTTGATAGAGAAAAACATGTTAAAAACACTCTGCATTGTACTTGACACACAACTGGCACTCATAAAGAGGGACAATATGGTTATTAAACAATAGCTATTTTATGTTGTTACTCTCATTAGCATCTACTATAATTCTTTGTATTTAAGTATTACGGTTTTTTTTTCCTTTTTGGCCGTGGCTCGTGGCATGTTAGTTCCCCAAACAGGGTTTGAACCAGCGCCCCTTGCAGTGGGAGCACAGAGTCCCAACCACTGGACCGCCAGGGAGGGCCCAAGTATTACTTTATTAATGTCACATTTTTTTGGTAAATCTTTTATACAACAGGTTCCTTTAAACAATAATGAAATAGTCATTAGCTACAGAAGTTCACTGCTTCTCCAACACAATTCTCAAGATAATTACTGAGGACGTGACTCAGTTGAATCTCACAGGAATCTCTCTCCAAACACCTTAACTAGATGTTATCTGGTAAACAACAAATTCTATAATTTGTGACCTAAATAAGTAAAATGGGCTGAAAAGATTTCAGGACTCAGTTCACTTAAGTGACAGGATGATAAATGCAACCCACAGTAATTTTAGTACTTCTGACTGTATTAACTTCCTTCTGATATTGTCATTTAATTGTTCAGAGTTTTCTTTTCACATATAATTCTTTGCTTTAAGTAATAGCTCCCAAACTTTCCAATATCAAAGCTACTGTTTAAAAAATGTCTGAATTCACAAACCTAGAAGATCTTACACAAAGAATGGTATGCTGCTTTCTAGCGTACACCAATACAGAGATAAAAGGCAAGGACAATAAGGCCAGACCAAGCGGCGGTTTGGGTGGAGAACGACAGACAATAAAAGAGGAAATTAAGTAAATTACCTTTTCTCCCTTCTCCCTCAGACTACCCCCAACTCTGTCCCTTTACCTTTTGATACCACTATTCTTTCCTACATCTGTACTACTCCTATGAAATATGACCACTAGAATGGAAAACTAGGATGACAAAAGTATTTCACTTAGTGCTATGTATTTCCACACACCAGCTGCAAAGAAAAGAACAGGTTCTGGGCTTCCCTGGTGGCGCAGTGGTTGAGAGTCCGCCTGCCGATGCAGGGGACACGGGTTCGTGCCCCGGTCCGGGATGATCCCACATGCCGTGGAGTGGCTGGGCCCGTGAGCCATGGCCGCTGAGCCTGCACATCTGGAGCCTGTGCTCCACAACGGGAGAGGCCACAACAGTGAGAGGCCCACATACCGCAAAAAAAAAAAAAAAAAAAAAGAACAGGTTCTAACTCAAACTTGTTCTGAATACATTAAATGAATATAAATGCTCAGGCATTTTAAGCCATTGATATTAGTCATATTATTTACTTACTTGATGATCCCTCAACTTTTATAAGTTAGAAACCCAAACAACCAGGGTTCTTAGAAACTTTTAAATGAAAATAATAGGTAAGGCTCTAAATGAGAGCTAAAATGTCTGGGTCCCAATGCTCAGGCATTTTAAGCAATTGATATTAGTCACCTATTTACCATAACAAGCAAAAAATCTATTATGACAAGTTAGCAGAAGTACATTTTATATATTCCAAATTAACTGCCCTTAAATGATGCTTTTCACTACCCAAACAAGACACTTTTTCTACTTGGAATTCAGTGATTAAAAGACAATTTGCCTATATAAGAAGCAGTAGAGTGCAGCAGTTTAGAGCATGAGCTGCCTGTGTCTGTATTCCCCCTCTATCACTTATTAGCTATGTTGCCATGGGCAAGTTTCTTAATTTTTCTGTGTCTAAAACTCCTCATCTGTAAATGGGGATAATACATAAGAGAATCTACCTTATTATTATTGAGTTAATATATGTACAACACAAAGAATAGTTCCAGATGGTTTAAATTATCTATACATTAAAAAAAAAAAAAACAGGGCTTCCCTGGTGGCGCAGTGGTTGAGAGTCCGCCTGCCGATGCAGGGGACACAGGTTCGTGCCCCGGTCCGGGAAGATCCCACATGCCGCGGAGCGGCTGGGCCCGTGAGCCATGGCCGCTGAGCCTGCGCGTCCGGGGCCTGTGCTCCGCAACGGGAGAAGCCACAACAGTGAGAGGCCCACGTACCGGGGGGGGGGGGGGGGACACAAATCATTAGGAAAATTAATCTGATACCTGAACAGGTAATTGAGAGAAATGCAAGTGGCCAGTAAGCATACAAAAAGAAGCTTGGCTTCCCTAATAATTAAAGCACTGCAAACTGAAACAAAATACAATGCTTTTGCTTTGGCAAAAATTGAAAACATTGATATTATACAATATTTGGAAAAGGTATAAGAAAATGGAAATTCTGATATACTACTGGTGGAAATGAAAACTAGTACAATCTTTTGTGGGGAAATTTGAAAATTCATATCAAAATTTTAAAATGTGCAAACTTTCAACAAATGATTTTACTTCCAGAACTATCCTGCATGAATAATCACAAAAATCTGTGTATTACATAGTACGTAATGATTCTACCTTTGTCTAAAAAACAAACTCTAGTTATACCCAGATGTTTATTTATAGTACATACAAAAAAAAAGTATGAAAGATTATACACCAAACTACTAACAGTGGTTACATCTAGGGAATGGGATTAGAGAAAAAGTAAAGAGGGAATGGGTCTTCTTATTTTCTATACTTCATTATCACCTAAAATTTTTTTTCATGATTCTGTGTTACAACTTTAGGATTCTAAAAAACAAAGGTTCTTTTAAAGAAATAAAGTCTAGAAGCAAAAACAAGTCTTAAAATACAAAGCAAAGTCAATACAAGTTTATCTTACTACTTCCTACAGTCAACTATCGGTGCTGTTTCCCAAATTCCTTTTGTAGATACTTGGAAAGATCACATTTCCTAGAGGTTGGGAGAGACCATGAGACTAAATAGTGAGTCTTCTACTTCTACTGCTTATTAGTAGTAGAAGTAGAAGCAGCCTATTAGCTATTTAGTGTACAAATCTGACTTAGTACAAATCCAAGAGTACTGTCTTGCTCTTAAAAGGTCTTAGCAAGAATCAGTAAAACTGAATTTCTCATAAACCTAAGTAAATGGACAAAATAATGATTCCTAGAGAAGTGCTGGATAAATGGAAAAAGTTGGTGATAAAGGCTAAAGTGAATTTAATTTAACATTCTTGATAACATTTCATCAAGCTAACACACTGGTTTAGCAAAAGGAAAAAATAATTAAATATCCCAGAAAAGTTATCTCCCACAAAAAAAACTCTGTTTCCATAAGTAACATGAATAAATTCATTCTCTGACATCATTTGACTGTTCTTAATCTTGCCTTTCTTGTCATCATGATATGGCCCTTTGGGTAGTAACTAAATATAAAAAGTTACTCTTCACACTAGACTGGCCCCTAGGGGTTCTAATCACTAACAACAGATGGAAACACTGAAAATGTATCCTCCACTAAGTATGTCATCATCTCTCTTCTGATCTAACTGGTGTTCCTTTCCAAAACTTAAGCTTTGAATCTTCTATGAAAATTTTTATTATCCACCAACATATGAATGCTATACTCCAAACCAAAACCGAAAATAATCTGCTGTCATTTATAGCAAAATAAGAAATCATAACTAAGAAGTAGTTCAGTCTAGGAAATTATTCCTGAATGATTAAAATGCCAGTAAGATTTTCAGATGCTTGAAATATTCCAAGTGTTTTATACCTGCAGGCTAACACTATATATATTACATTAATGCTTTGCTTTGAAGGTATAATAGACTTCATTTACTCATCTGTAAAATAAGGAAAAAATAATAGTAGTGATCAGTCTATTTAGAGGATAATGAGATAACACAGTAAATATGTAAGGCATTTAGTGGATATAGTAAAGGCTTAAGAAATATTCATGTCTCCTCCCTTACTCCCCCAATACAGATTTACTCACTAACTGCAGCCACTATCAAATTATATAAAGTATCTTAAATCTAACCTCTTTTAAAACATTTGATTTTCTGAATTTTTACTTCTTTGTAAAGTTAAAAGCACAATAAAAGTTGAACAAGACAGAGGTCAGCAGATACAGCCATAAGTAGTAGGGGCCAGATTGTGTAG
The DNA here is from genome assembly GCF_964341445.2 of Mesoplodon mirus. Classification (NCBI taxonomy): domain Eukaryota; kingdom Metazoa; phylum Chordata; class Mammalia; order Artiodactyla; family Ziphiidae; genus Mesoplodon; species Mesoplodon mirus. Next base: position 33,992,543 of record NC_138984.1, read on the forward strand.
GATATTTTAAATGATTTGTGACTGAGTGAGATTCTGAGATTCTGATTGTGATTCTGAGTCACATGGAGAGGCACCAGAGAGTTTTAAACAGAAAAACGTGATGATCTGACTTAAGTATGAGAAGGGTGACTAAGGATACTATACTGAAAAGTTAATGTAATAAAGCAAAAGTATTAGAGAAAACAAAAGTTACTCAAAAGCTACAAGTGAGAGAAGATGGCTTTTAGATTAACATGGTAGCAGTGGAGGTGGTAAGTAGTCAGACTAGATATATTTTGAAGGTAGAGTCAATAATTTTTTCTATCAGACTGGATGTGAGTGCGGGAAAAAAAAAAATGAAGAGACAGGATATATTCAATTTGGGGCCTGAACAACTAGAATGACAGAACTGCCATTTGCTGAGTTGGGTAAGACTACAGGAGGAACAGGCCTACAGAAGAAGCTCAGGAGTTCCGTTTTGGACACGCTAAGTTTGAGATGACTATTAGACATCTAAGTAGAGATGCAGAATACTCACTCAGCTGGCTACAAGCAACTTTATTTCAAGGAAAGAAGTTTAGGATGGAAATAAATTTGAAACTTTTCAGCCTCTAGATGTTATTTTTAAAGCTATGAAACTGGATGAGATCACCAAAGGAGTAAGTGTAGACAGAGAAAAGGACCAAGGACTGAGTCCTGGGACAACATACCATTTAGAGGTGAGGGACATAAGGAAGAACTATCAAAGGAGATAGAGAGGCAGAAGGAAAACCAAGAGTGTGGTATCTTAGAACACAAATGAAGGAAGTGTTTCAAGGAGGAAAAAAAAATGATCAAACTGAGCCATGCTGCTGATAGATCAAGATCAGAATACAGAAATAAACCAAAACACAAGAAGGACATATGCACAAAATATTCAATATGGTACTCTTTATCAAGAGAAGAAAACCAAGACAAGCTAAACATCTCCTAACAGGAATCAAGTAAATACTAACAAATACACTCAATGGAATATTACACAGTTACTGTTTGTGACATATTATTCCATGTTTAAAAGTTTGAAATGTAGAGACTTCCCTGGTGGTCCAAAGGTTAAGACTCCATACTCCCAATGCAGGGGGCACGGATTCGATCCCTGGTTGGGGAACTAAGACCCCACATGCCACATGGCATGGCCCAAAAAACAGTTTGAAATATAATTAATAAATTATACAATCACACCCACACAAAAATATACACACCTTTATTTAAAAGTTAGAAGTAAATACACCAAAATAAAACACAGTGTTGGAATTATGGGATTAACAGTATTTTCTCTTTATTTTTCAAAGAAAAACAAAAATACAAAAACAAAGCTTTCCCTAAAAGGTTGGCCTGGAGTGTCTATTACAATTATATAGCTTGGTTCATAGACTATTCTTGTCTACAAAGGCAAAGACTGAAGAAAGATCAATAATGTTGGGAAAAGTCAACTATTTCCTTATTTAAATGAAAGAAAAGAACTAGGGGTTTGGATTATCGGATACATACACATATATACATATATGTAAATGACACACTATGTCATTTGTTAAGTCATGTTTTGCTCTAAATCACACTATTTTGCACTTAAATTGCTGGGACAGAATGAAGGTAAATTATTAAGTATATTTTTGACACTGAAATTTTTAAGGGAAAACTGTCTTAAAAGATAAACGAGAAGACCTTCTGGTGTTAACAAACTGAAATTTCTCAACACCACCTGCATCTAGCCTTCCAGATACAGATGAGGAATTGCCAGAAAGAGATATGTGTGCATACGATCCTTCTATTCCCCCAAACATCCAACTCCATCTAAAACTATTATAGCCAATACCTCTGGCACAATACTTTATCATGTTCCATAATTCTTCCATCAAGTCCACAGTCAACACATTTAAGGTGAGAATGATTACACAAATTTTGTATTATAGCTTGATAATATGTGTAATGAAGTTTAAGTGTTACTTAATATGCTCAAGGCAAGGTTGACGGACAGTGTTGGACACTGGGACTCTAGGTATGTATGTAAACTTTTACATTAGCTCTTCTGGTAATAATTCCCCTAACATCTTATTGCTATGTAACTTGACATATCATACTGACTCTTAAAGGCACGCCATAGTAGAAAACTTGTACCTTACATCTACCAGTTCCTTACAAAGAATTTCTTTAAAGAGAATTTACTGAGGGGACTTCCCTGGTGGCGCAGTGGTTAAGATCCGCCTGCCAACGCAGAGGACACGGGTTTGAACCCTGGTCCAGGAAGATCCCACATGCCGCAGAGCAACTAAACCCGTGCGCCACAACTACTGAGCCTGTGCTCTAGAACCTGCGAGCCACAACTACTGAGCCAACGTGCCACAACTACTGAAGCCCATGCATCTAGAGCCCGTGCTCCACAACAAAGAGAAGCCACCGCAATAAGAAGCCCGCACACCGCAACGAAGAGTAGCCCCCAGTCGCCGCAGCTAGAGAAAACCCACAGGCAGCAACAAAGACCCAACGCAGCCAAAAATAAATAAATTAATTTATTTTTTTTTAAAAAGAATGAAATAACGCCACTTGCAGCAACATAGATAGACCTACAGGTTATCATACTAAGTGAAATAAGTCAGAAACAGAAAGACAAATCTATGATAACACTTACACGTAGAATATTAAATAGGATGCAAATGAACTTAGTTACAAAACAGAAACAGACTCACAGAAAACTTATGGTTACCAAAGGGGAAAGGCAGTGGGGGAGGGATAAATTAGGAGTTTGGGATTAGCAGTCACAAACTACTATATATAAAATAGATAAACAACAAGGTCCCACTGTATAGCACAGGAACTATATTCAATATTCTGTAATAAACCATAATGGAAAAGAATATGAAAAAGACTGCATATATGTATAACTGAATCACTTTGCTGTACATCAAAAACTAACACAACATTGTAAATCAACTATACTTCAGTTAAAAAAAGAAGTGATATGGCCAGTTATAAAATTAACTGATTTATACTGACTTCACTCTGTACCTTTTATAGTTAGAATTTACCCATCAGAGACCAATATTCAACTTCTTCTCTTTCACTGTTAAAGAAAGTTGGCCTTTAATGAAGGAAAGCTAGAATAAGCATCTCTCCCCACATTTCACACACACACTAATACCAATACCACCACTACAGCAACCCATATGCCACGATAGCTTTTGTAGACAATGTGTGTGTTCCTGAAGAGATGTATGTAAAACTGAAATCTAGTCAAGTGAATTATTTCAAATGCAGGAAGAATCAACTGACATTGACTAGGCAGAATCAGCTGACAAGGGTGACAACTGAGCCATGGACACATGTGAGCCAGCCAAGGAGAAAAAGGTTTATGACATGATGCAGGACGCTGAATTCCTTCAGTGTCCCGGAGAAGCTTCCAGGTAGGGATCCCAATGAGACCATCTGAAATACCATGGGCTCCCTGGCCTCCCAGGCCAAGAAGGATGCCAAGAAGGACAAGAAGGATGAACACAAGAACTAAGACTGGAGGGAAAAGAGTAGCTGAGTCTGCTCATTGGGTGGCATATGGTGGGGCAGGATATAGGATTAGATATGTTATCTGTAACCACTGCAACCTACATAAAAAGCTTGGCAACTTTTTTTTTTCAAAAAAAATTTTTTTAAACAGAAGCTGACCTTTAATTAAGTTTTACATTATATTGTATCCTTTTATTAAAATTAAGAATTCATGGGACTTCCCTGGTGGTCCAGTGGGTAAGACTCCCTGCTCCCAATGCAGGGGGCCCGGGTTTGATGCCTGGTCCGAGAACTAGATCCCGCATGCCACAACGAAGATCTCACGTGCTGCAACTAAGACCCGGTGCAGCCTAAATAAATAAATAAATAATTTTTAAAAAAGAACAAGTTCAGCTTCTTGCCCCTGTTCCAGACCATTAAAAAAAAAAAAAAAGAAATCACTTATAAACCAAACAAGCACATATTTTTTATAAATTCTAATTTTTGCATACTAACTGTTCTTAGAATTAAGAAATCCAGGAACTAAATAAAGTGGGAAAGAGGGACTCAAAAGAAATAGAGGATTATCCATGACCCCATAGAGAGATGTGATATCAGTCTTCCAGTATTATTTTCCTGTTCAGCTGTACCATTTGCACATGTCTAGTTACATCACTGCATCTATATAATCCAAATTCACACAAGCCCTCTCTAGCCTCCTTGCACTTAATGAAACTGCTCTAGCCACTCCAATACTAGGCAAAGTTTTACACATTTGGAGCCATGACATTTGCGCAACCAGTGCTGTACCAAGATCCTGTCAAGGGTCCTTGCTTCTTTCCAAAGGCTAATCTGGTGAAGACACTAACTCTCTCATGTTCCCAATTACAGTGAGAAGTTGTTGTCATCATTAATGTGATAGGTAAGGGAACAGACTGTAATTCTAGCTCCACAATTTACTGACTGTGTGGTGAGTTATCTAAATTCTCTATACTTCACTCACTCTATAAAAGGAGCATAACTGAACCTGGAGTAAAGAACTGTCATGAGAATCAAATGAGAAAATACATGTAAAGCTATCAGGACAGTTGCTGGCGCAGAGCAAGCACTCAATAAATACTATTATTATCATTGTTACAGCTCTGAAATCCAATTTTACAAATTTTGGCAACTGGTGCTATGTAATAGTAAAGAAAAAGATGACTAAAATCACTTTTAAACAGTGATTACTTTAATCCATCCCTTTTAAGGGCCATTATTCTAATATTTTATTTACCAAATAGATATCAAGTTTATTTTTAAGTCAATTGCTCTTTCTCTTACATTTATCAGTGCTGATCACAAAATGATAAGCCTGTCAACAATAAATGAGAATCTATGTTCTAAAAAGGTCAAGAATAACAAAGAACACTAACAAGTCTACGCTCTGAGATTTCTCCTCTTAGAATGACTGCTTGAACTTAACACCTTTTACTCTCTTCATATTTTACAGGGACCCCATGGCCTACTACTAGAGAACTTAAATAGCTAACAGAATATAAAGAACTCTAGAGAAAAATCATTCACTTTTACCCCAAAAGGAATTGTGATGATTAAGAATATTAAAATATCAGTGTCAAAATACATTCAATTCAGAAGTTCAAATTATGTTAACACAACTATCACAAACATAATAGACATTAATCAACAATATCAAAAGCACAAAAGAAAGTTCAAAAACTGTTTCAGTATCTTCCCAATGAAGACTTTTTAAACGGAAATAAACACTGTCCGTGTCTAACATTGCAATGAAAAATTTACTGAAAGTGAATATTACACTTATTAAGAAAAAATAACTGGAAAGGTGTTATGTTGCCCTTTATTCATTTTTAGATGTATAATCTATTTGGTCATCCTAAACCAAATTTAAGAATTATATGTATGATTCACTCCCCAAAATTTCTAAAAGCAAATCACCAAAAGACTGTTTGAAAAGTAACTGCAAATGAAACGAGGTTTTTCCTAAAGTGTCTCAGAACTAAAATCAAAATATTCTAAGGAAAGGATGACTACCATTTCCCCTCAAGCTTCAGTAAAATGTCAAAAGAACTTTCAGGACTCAAATCTCCTAGAAGTCTGATGTGAGGTCAAAGTTGTCTCAATGACAGGAAAGTCAGTAGATGCCAGATGCCTAAATGAAAAGCTACCAAAAATACTTCTAAGCCCAGCAGTAATTCCAAAAGCATATAAAACACGACTGTCCAGATTGAAAAGATGAAAATATTATTACTAACATACTTCGGAACAAAGTAATACTAACGATAATAACAATTAACAATATTATACAGCATATTAAGCATCTCACAGTTCTGCCTTCCTCAACATTTATTTATTCAATTCATTCGGGAACATTGTGGAATAATGAAAGTAACATGGATTCTCAAAGAGTGATCTACATCTAAAAATGAGGTTCAAGTATACGTCCTACAGTTGATGTTCTTTTTACTGTAAGCCAAATCCGCTTCTTTATATTAGAAAAAAAAAAAACCTACAGGTCTGTTTCCAAAGATCTCATAATAGACAGTGTTCACTGGTGATTAAAATGTTATTTTTAATCCTTGCATTACCTCACAGCTAAAAATGTTAAGATACCACACCCAATGTGTCTTTTTTTTCCCCCCGGCGCGGGTGGGGTGAGGTGGTGGGGAATACGAGGTGTGGGGATTCGACACTACACGTCAACGTGAAAGGTTAGTTCCCTGGAAGGACTGGGAAAGGCGCGCAGGTACCGGGCGAAGAGCGGCCGCGTCGCGACAGGCGAGCGCAGGCCTCGGCCTCTGCAGGCTCCCTCCCCCGCCAACCGCAGGAGAAGTAGCCCGGACGCGCCACCCGGGGCTACTCACCGGCCGCAGCGCTGACCAGCAGGACTGTCCACAGCAGCGAGGGCACCCGCCGGAGCCGCCGCATCGACGAAGTCATCCCTGGGCCAGCCAAGAAGCAGGAGAGCAGAGAAAAGAAATACGGAAAGTGAACGAGGGCGGAGAAACGCGGCCGGGAGGCTAGTCCTAGCTCTCGTCGGACTTATCCGGCCCGTATTACAATGCAGTTTGAAAGGACAAATGGCAGATGAGAGGACCGAGCTGCAGAGCTTTCATTCCGCTGCCGAAATTCCCTTCATTTCTCTCCCTTGCGGCTGCGGGTGTTGGTTCGCCCAGGACAGGGTGCCTCGGCCCCCCAAAGTGAAGGCATGTCTGTGGGGAGAAGCAGGGAGACAAGAAGAAAGCCCCGCAGTTATTTCCCTCGTAGTTTCACGATATCAAAAAAATATCCAGGTCTGGGAGAAAACATATCCAGGGTGCAGAGGGGTGGGGAGCGGGGATTCGAGGGGCGCCGAGGATCAGCACAAGTTCCCGACTGCCGGGAAGGGCGAAACCGGGCGGGCGGCGACGGCGCCCGGCGGCCCGAGGCGCATCGCCTGTGCTCCGGGAGGGCAAGATTCCTTTTAAGTTTCGCTTCGGTGCTTCCCTTACTCCGATTTCGAGCAAAGCAAATCCTCTTCCTCGACTGGATCATAAAAGGTGCTGGCCTCCATGGACAAACCCACGGCCTTCACGCCTTCGCGGAACAATCCTACGAGGGTCCGGCAGGTCCCGGCGGGAGGGCTGAGGGGCGGTGGGAAGCGGGGGAGGGGACGGGTCCTCAGGCTGGGCCCCGAGCTCCCCGAGACAGCGGGCGGAGGGGAGGTGCCGGGAGGCTGGCCCTTTCTAGCTCTCCCGGGTGCGCTCCTCTCTCTTTCTCTTTTTTATTGCTGCCGCTCCATCTTGCCTGAGGTAAATTCCACTGTGAAAGCCTTGTCTTCTCCCGTCAATGGCTCCTCTGAGCGAATCACAACCCCCCCCTCCCGAGGAAGCCGCCGCCGCCGCCGCCTCCTAGCTTTCCCGCAGCTCTAGGCTCCGGGCGGAGCTCGGGCGTCGCGGGCCGAGGGTGGGGGGCGGCGGGAGGGCGGATGTAGGTGGCTGGGGAGGGGGTGGGCGGCAAGGCGGCGAGACACCCCGCGCCCCTCCGGGAAGCACTTCCAGCGGCTCCGGGCAGACCAGACACAAAGGGGGGAGTCGCCGCAGCTGCCAGTCTGCGGCGCTCCCGGTCACCGGAGTCGCCCCGCCTCCGCCGCCGCCTCCGCCTCCTCCTCCGTCTCCGGCTCTTCCCGGCCCAGTCTGTCTCGGGCCCGTGGTGCAGCGCGGGCGGCAGCCGCAGCGGCGGCGGCGGCGGCTGCAGCGGCGCGACGAGGCCGCACTGCGCCTGCGCGCTCGCGGCCCCGCCCGGCCCCGCCCCTCACTCCAGGGCTAACAGGCGGACTCCGCGGCCCTAGCGCAGCCGCTGAGGTCAGAGCACGGCGCGGCCGGCAGCCCGCAATGGATAGCACTGGCCTTTCTCCTTCACACACACACACACCTTCCAGACGTCCACGCTTAGGATTTGCGTGCTTAAGAGAGGGCGGCCGCATGTATTGTCCAGCCTTTGGCAAACTCTTCCGAGCTCGATGATTTAGCCTCTGACTCCTCTGGGACTCGAGTATAGCCTCGAAGGACAGAACAACCCCCTTTGTTTCTTGGGGCCCGCGCCTGCCTGTCCGTAGCCCAAAGAATTGGGAAGGACCCACCTTTCGCAGAACCGGAGACCTTGGCCTCCTCGGGCTACCCTCACTGACTCAAACAAAAGCCGGAATTTGGAAAGACCACCCCTATATTGATAATTTTGCTCTAATCGGTGTCCTGCTTCCCTCAAGCACCCATTACCGTAACCCTCCTTAGGTAACAGGAGTACTGAACATTTGAAAGGATGCAAAGCCAGAAAGAACTCATTCTTTTACAACTGTATTCGCTGTCCCGCTGTCTGTGCATATCTGTCTCTGCAGCGCTGTTTCCACTTCGAGGGTGGGCCTTTATTCACAAAGGCTGGGGGGCCTTAGGGGCTTTTTAGGGCATTTGAAAGGAAATTTGCGGTGAGGAGTCTCCGCGTCAAGGTAAAGAGTGGGGTTGGGTCTACGCATCCGAGGAAAAGAGCAGGTCTTGCTGGTACAGAAGCTTCTTTTGAATCTGGAGAGGATCTGTTTAGTAGGGGTTTTTTTGAATTGCAAAACCCCAAGCAACCAGGATTGGGGAAGGGAATCCTTTCCACCTCCCCCACCCCCGCCCTGAAGCTCTTACACACTCCTGAGGGATCCGGTCGACTTGGGTGGGATTTTGCTGGGGGAAGAGGGAGAAGGTGACGTGCTTGGCGCCATGATCGGAAGTCTGGGTTTAATTCTTAGCTGCGAGGTGGAAAATCTGCGTGGGAGGGCGATCTTAGAGGTGAAGTCTAGCTTTCCCTTCTCCTTCTAAGCAGAAGGGTTATTCTGAAGACTGGTTTTGCTGGTCTTTCATTGTGGCTAAGGGCAGTTCAAAGATACCTTCAAATATACACTCCTGAAGTCATACTCTTTGCTTGCTTATTCAAGTCCCCTTTTATCTCTTTATCTGAACTTGATGTAAATAAATCTTCACATTCCTTACACTAGTTGCTGTTATCATACTAAATATCTTATAGGGGTTGTGGTAATACCAGCTCAGAATTCTCGGACTCTTTTTAGTGGAAATATTTTTATACTGTTTACCCTTCAGGCAGAGAGAAGTTTTTCTTTGTAGTAAAATCCCTTAAAAAGGAAAAAAAAGCATATACTTTGATTCACTAGCATTATTACTATATATGTATTTATTTATTTATTTATTTTTGCCCTAAAGGCCCCAAATAAGGAACTGGTATTGTTTTACCATTTGACTTTCAAGAAATAAGAGCTAGCACTCAGAGCAATAGGATTTAAGTATGTTAGAGGTGTAGAAAGTTTATTAATTGGTAGTATACTGTTTTTCTTTCTCAAATTGGGATTAAGTACTTGATTACTCTTTTTGTATTTGCATAAAAATTTTCCTAAGAAACAAGAAGTACCCTTAGACATATTATAAATGTATAAGTTATATAGAAAAGAAGAAAGAGTCCTAGGAAATTCATATGAAAAAAATTGTGCCACCAACTTGGTATGAATAATTAGTAGACAACTAGATATACAACCCTCTTCCCTCTTCTGTTGTTCCTTGTGTCAACTTAAAAAAATGCACAACGTGAGAGTTGCCAGTTAAGTTTTATTTGGGGCAAAATGAGAACTGCAGCCCGGGAGATAGCATCCCAGATAGCTCTGAGAAACTGCTCCAAAGAGGTGGGGGGAAGGTCAGTATATATGTGATTTTGGTGAAGGGGGCATACATGTAATCAAGCCCATATTTTTTTACAGAAGGTTTCTGCTACTCACAAGGAGCAGTCGTCACCATGAAGGATTTTAGTGTTTTTCTAGATATGACGAGATAAAAGAATTGGGCTCATAAAATCGTCTTCTGAAAATAACAATCTGAAGACCCGTTCTGCCAGTTTTTCCCAGAGCACAGAGTACCTCACTTCTGCTCTCCACCCTGAACTCCTTTCAGGGGGTGTTGAAAATCAGCAGCTGCAGAAGCACCTGATTTAATCCTTGCAGAGGTAGATGGCAAGTGCCAATGGCGAGTGCCAATTTGTAGTTGACACTTGTAATAGCTCATCTGGGACATGACTGTTCACTCACTATGAGAAAGAACATCAGAGAAAAACTAGAACTTGGCAATCAATCTGTCCAATAAGACAGACAATAAAAGTCAAACTCTGGTGAGAACAAAGGATTGGCAGGGCAGGCAAGTTTGTTATCTGTACCAGTTAGGATAAACTGGGTTGTAACAAACTTCTCAGCAGCTTATTGCAACAAAGGCTTAGTTCTCACACACTGTATGTTTGATACAAGTCATTAGGAAGCCCATCACAAATGGGGTTCACTGGAAAACAGACCCTGAAACAGATTTGCATATAGGAGGTTTTGGGGTAGTGCTCTCAAGGACAATCTCTGGAGACTGGGGGTCACAAGATTGAGCAGAGGGAGAAGTTGAACTGCAGCACAGTTACAAAATTGAGGCTTCAACCAGTTCTGCAGGGAGCTCTGGCACTAGGATGGCCCTTCAACATTGTCCTAAATTGAGTCAGGGGCTAGGTCTTTATACGCTTACGTCAACCCATCATTGGATGTGGGCTGCACCCATGGAAGGGAGGTGCTCCTTGGGTGAGAGGGCTCTCTTTAGCCAAGAGCAACCCCTCCAGAAAGGGACCCAGTTGAGAGCTGTCAGCCACCAATATTTCCAGCAGTTGGGAGACGTGGTGTTTCAGTCCTAAAGGGTGGATCTTGGAACTCAGTACAGTATCTACTACATGGAGTCTGCTCATTGTAGTCACTGAAGTCCCCAGACTGTTGGAGGCTTCACTGAGATACATGCTTTCAAGATTGCCACAATAGGGATCATAAATTTTAATTGCTAGTCTACAGTGTCTTGCTCCACCCAGAAGCAATATGCTTCACTTCCACTCACACTTTATTGGCCAAAGAAGTCACATGGCTAAACCTAACCTCAAGAGAAAAGGGAAATGTAATTCTATCCCACATGACTAGAAGTAGGAGGACATGAAAATTTGTGAACAACCTTAATAACTGCCATGGTGCCCAAGGGGAAGTTAATCCCCAGTACTCTAATCACCAAAAGTCCAACAAGTAGTATAGGAGGGTTTTCTAACATACGAGAAAAACTTTGTTGTAAGAAACTGGGAAATGAGGGGAGCAACACAGAAATCCAGGTGAACAGACCAAGAGCATCTCTAAGACTGATGGATCTTCACTAGGTGGTATGGCTCCTCATGGATTATATCTTTCCTCTGAGGTGGAAGACTTGCAAAAGCAAAGTAAGGCCCTGATTTTAGGGAGGGAACTGGCAGGACTAAGTAGATTGGAATAAGGACCAAGTCGGAAACCTTATTATGTCCTCTGAGGACTAATAGGAGTTACCTGGGCTCAGAGATAATGAATACTTTTAAGAACAAAGCTTATCATCATAAAGCAGTGGTGTCAAAGAAAAATAAAAGAAATAAAAATAAAAGAAAAATTCTTAACTCTAGAATAAAAACAATACAGATGCCCAGAAGTTAGCACTGGAACACCCTTCAGGGTCCAGTAACAGAAGGCAACTTAAAGCTGCTTAGGGGCTTCCCTGGTGGCGCCGTGGTTGAGAGTCCGCCTGCCGATGCAGGGGACACGGGTTCGTGCCCCAGTCCAGGAAGATCCCACATGCCGCAGAGCAGCTGGGCCCGTGAGCCACGGCCGCTGAGCCTGCGCGTCCGGAGCCTGTGCTCCGCAACGGGAGAGGCCACAACAGTGAGAGGCCCGCGTACCACAAAAAAAAAAAAAAAAAAAAAAAAAGCTGCTTAGAAACTTTAGGATTTAACCTTTAGGATTTAACTGCGTTATGGGACGTGGCATTGTCTCCTTTTGTAAGATTAAGTTGTAGCTGTGGGGAGAGGGGAAAACCCTGATGTGAAGTAGAAGGAAAGTTAAATTGGAGACTGACACCACCCCCCTCATCCTCTGGACCTAAAAGCAAGCTTAAGTCTCTCTCTTTCTGAAATAAGCAAAGTTTTAAAAACAAAACAAAATAAACAAACAAAAAACTTTGCTTTTGGAACCCAGATCTTTGTCCCATCTCTTTCCTTCTCTTTTTATATAACTTTTGAAATTTTAGTTAGCCTAGCTTCTGGGATAACCCTTCCCTTTAAGAACAAAATAGAATCATCTGAACCTCCCATCCTGAATGACTCACAGCAGGAGAACGTAGCCTTTCCCTAAGCATATGAAAGATCCCAATCCCAGAGGAGGAGGACTTACATTTTCCACAGATTTACCTGATTTGGTCTGGACTTCTCTACTGATACCTTGTAAGAGCTTTTCCTTGCAAATGCCAGACACTGAGCTCTGCTTTCCTCCAAAGAGTAGCAACAGGATCCTTCATTTATTCTCTAAGCTACACTAAAATATGGTTATAATTTTTGCTAAGGCTTAGAATTTTTTTTTTTTTTTTTTTTTTTGCGGTACGCGGGCCTCTCACTGCTGTGGCCCCTCCCATTGCGGGGCACAGGCTCCAGATGCACAGGCCTAGCGGCCATGGCTCACGGGCCCAGCCGCTCTGGGGCATGTGGGATCTTCCTGGACCAGGGCACGAACCCTCATCCCCAGCATTGGCAGGCAGATTCCCAACCACTGTGCCACCAGGGAAGCCCAAGGCTTAGAATTTTTTTAAAAAAGAAGTTTAACATAATAAAAGAAATCTTAAAACAGGACATCAGATCTCCTGGCTCCCTGTAGTTCTTGAACCACATCAATACCTGCCCAGTGGATTCACTTCTCCCTTTGAAAGTATTCCTTAGCCTATAGCCATTAGCCATGTTTCTAGGATCCAGTCCTGTCCTCTCCCTGCATCCAGCTGAAGTTCATCCACTCATCCCCCCATCCATCCTTTCATTCTTTCATTTATATAATCAATAAATGTTTATTGTTTATTGAACTATGTGCCAGTCACTAGTCTAGATATAATGATATAGAAAGGAACAAGGGAGCCAAGTTCCTTCCTCTCATGCTCTCATGGCACTTACCTGTGTTTGTTTTCTATTGTTGTTTAAAAAGTTATCACAAAACTAGCAACTCAAAATCACACATATTTATTATCTCACAGTTTCCATGGATCAAGAGTCCAGGCACGACTTAGCTGGGTCCTCTGCTCAGAATCTCTCGAGGTTGCAATCAAGGTGTCAGCCAAGCTGTGTTCTCATCCAAAGGCTTCTCTGGGGAAGAATCTCCTTTTAAGCTCATTCAGATGTTGACTGTCTGCCAGGGGCTGCTCTCAGCTCCTAGCGGCCCCTACAGTTTCTCGCCATGTGGCCTTCTCCATAGCTGTTCTCACAACATAGTAGCGTATTCATTTGAGCCAACAGGGAGAGTCTCTCTTACTCCAATCAGCTAAGATTGAGTTGTATATAACATAACATAATCATGGGAGTGGCATCCCATCACCTTTGCCTTATTCTATTGATTAGAAGCAAGTCATAGTTTCCATCACTCTCCAAGGGAAGGGGTTTTACAAGGATGTGAATGATTGGGGGCTCACCTTAGATTATGTTCACCACATTACCTTTTAGCAAGGAGAGACAATATGAGAGGGAGAGCTATTCTACCTTAAAAGGACTTACCAGGGAAGGCTTGTTTGAGGAAGTGTCACTTGACCTGGGATTTCAATGATGAAAAGGATTCTATCAGAATGATCTCTGCTAGGCAGAGATCTGGTAGAAGAGCCTTTTTGGCTTAGGAAACAAGCAAAAGCCCTGAACTAGTTAAGACAATCTTGGTATGTCTGATGAATGAAAAGGAGGACTGTTTATTGGAGCATAGGAGATGTAGTTAGAGAGGTAGGCATGCCCCACATCATACAAGGTTAATAGGCCATAGTAAAGGTGTAGATAATTTGCCTATTTGTTCTCAGTTCCATTCCCTTCCCTTCTCTTCTTTGTTCAGAGACTGACTCCTACAAACTCAATTTCCAAGACTCCCTTGTCTACTGGCTTCCAGTTAGGTTCAGCCAATGGGAAGTACAAGACTAAGTCCAAGCTCCTCTCATTCATTCCTTTGTTCAGCAAGTATTTATTGTCTACTGTGCTCCAGGCTCTGTACTGTGCTACTTTGGATACTTTAAGCAAAGTGGTCAAAGCCTCTGCTCTCAGGAGCTCTATGCTACCAAAGAATTTACAGTTCCTCAAACACACCTTTATGCCTTTACACTTGAACTTATATCTGCCAAGAATGCCCTTTCCCCCTCTGATTGTCTTATTAATTTTTGTCCACCATACAACATCCAGGTCACACAGTGCTACCTCTAAGAGGATTCCCCTGACCCCAAATCCCAAACAGAAATAATTATTCCCTTTTTGTGTTACCTCTATACCTTTTATAAGCTTCTAATGTTGCACTTGTCAGGCTGCGTTCTGATTTCTTGCTTTCATTTTCTCCCCTACTAGATTGTAAGCAGCTTAAAAAGAGGGATGATCTCTTATTTATCACTCTATCCCCAGCAATAAGTACAGTAACTAGCACAGAATAGGTTCTCAATAAAGATTGTTGAAAAAAACAAACAAAAAGAAGACGGTTGGGGAAAAAAAAGAACAGCTATGAAATTCTAGGACTCTTCCCTAAGGGTGTAGTCAGAAAGGCAGACAAAGACATCTATCACATTTGTTTTGGTTTTTTTTGGCCATACCACATGGCTTGGATTTTAGTTCCCTGACCAGGGATGGAATGCTGGCCCTCGGCAGTGAGAGCACGGAGTCCTAACTACTGGACGGCCAGGGAATTCCCTGTCATGTTATATATAGTAGTAAAAAGTTGAAAATAATTCAAATATCCAACAATAAAGGAACAGTTGGGTAAATTATGACATAAAAAGAATGGAATACTATAGAGCTATTAAAATGGTACTTACAGAAAATAATTAATGGCATGGGGACATGACCATGATACAGTGTTAAATTGGGAAATCAGAATGTTAAATGTAAATAATATATTATCTCAACCGTATGTATATAAGATTCTCTGTATAATTCTCTGTATAAATACACACTATTGGGACTTCCCCAGTGGCGCAGTGGTTAAGAATCTGCCTGCCAATTCAGGGGACACGGGTTCGAGCCCTGGTCCGGGAAGATCCCACATGCCGCAGAGCAACTAAGCCCATGCACCACAACTACTGAGCCTGTGCTCTAAAGCCCACAAGCCACAACTACTGAGCCTGCGTGCCACAACTACTGAAGCCCGCACCCCTAGAGCCCATGCTCCGCAGCAAGAGAAGCCACCGCAATGAGAAGCCCGCACACTGCCAGGAAGAGTAGCCCCTGCTCACTGCAACTAGAGAAATCCCCGCACGCAGCAACGAAGACCCAACACAGCCAAAACTTAATTAATTAATTTTAAAAAAATACACACACACAGAAGAGCTATTAAAAAAATACACACTATCTATTGAAGAATAGACATCAAAACAAAATTGTTATCTCTGTATGGTGGAAGTATGAATATTTTTTTCCTTTTTTATACTTTCAAATATTTTCAGTAATAAACATGCAAGGGACTTCCCTTGTGGTCCAGTAGTTAAGACTCTGCGCTCCCAATGCAGGAGGCCCAGGTTTGATCCCTGGTCAGGGAACTAGATCCCACATGCATGCCACAACAAATATCCCGAGTGCTGCAACTAAGACCGGGCGCAGCCAAATAAATAAATAAAAATAAATATTAAAATAATAATAATAATAATAAACATGCAAGGCCTTTAAAATCAGAAAAATGGTTTGCTATATTTAAAACAACTGTTATGGGGACTTTGCTGGTGGTCCAGTGGTTAAGACTCCACGCTCCCAATGCAGCGGGCCCAGGTTCAATCCCTGGTCAGGGAACTAGATCCCATATGCATGCTGCAACTAAGAGTCCACATACCACATTGAAGATCCTGCACTCTGCAATGAAGATCCCACGTGCGGAAACTAGGAAACTAAGACCTGGCGCAGCCAAATAAATAAATAAAAATAAATATTAAAAAATACAGTTATGAACGATGTCTATATGGTGCCTGAATTCCAAAATTTTTGTTTTTTTCAATAGAGGCATTTTCCTTTATTAAATTTTAGGTACCTCCACCTATCCCACATTAATCTCATAATCATGTATATCTTTGGTAGGAGTTAGTTGATAACATACTTTCTAACAGTTAATCTAGAAAACATCTTTGGGAGGAAAAAGAATATGAGGATATTAATTGTTTGGGTTTGGGAGTTGTCCAAAAGGAAAGCAGATATTGAAAAGAAAGAGGGAGGAAGCTTAGAGACACGATGACTTCGTTAATTTGTCTGGGTTGGCCATGTCTATGGCTAAGGTATTATACATGATCCTTATTTTATGTTCACACACACTTCCAAACAAGCCATTACTCAAATGTATCTACAAAAGAGGAGCAGAGTCCGACGAACTCGTATCTCCCAACTCAGCCCAGGGTTCATACCCTTGATCTTGTGTTTTTTCTTTAGTTTTAAACATCATTTATTTATTTATTTATTTGGCTGAGCTGGGTCTTAGTGGCGGCATGTGGGATCTTTGTTGCGGTATGAGGGATCTTTAGTTGCAGCATGCATGCAGGATCCAGTTCCCTGACCAGGGATGGACCCCAGGTGCCCTGCCTTGGGAGCGAGGAGTCCCAACCACAGGACCACCATGGAAGTCCCCATACACTTAATCTTGTTATCTCCTTTTATTCAACTTTATTATTAATCAACTCTTTTTTTGGGCTGCAGTGCGAGGCATGTGGGATCTTTGTTCCCCGACCAGGGGTCTAACCCACGCCCCTTGCATTGGAAGCACAGAGTCTTAACCACTGGACCACCAAGGAAGTCCCATATTAATCAACTCCTGATTGTCAGAATTACAGGTCTGTTACTTGCAAATCTGTACTAAAAGTGTTATCTACTCATTTATTCAACTAATATGTATTAAGCACCTATTATGTGCCCATCAGTGAATAAAACACAAAGATCTCTGTCTTCTTGACACTTCATTCTAGCAGAGGGAGGCAGGCAGTAAATAAAAGACATGAAAAATAAGTAAAGTATCTAGTATGTAGAAGGTGCCAAGTACTGTGGAAAAAGAAAATGAAGACAAGTTAAGAGTGATTGAATTTGGAGTAGAGAGATCAATCAGGTAATAGTATAAAATATGATAGGGTAAGATTTGTTGAGAAAGTAAAATTTGAGCAAAGATGGGAAGACACTGGCTTTTTTGGAAGATCTAAACAACCTGTGTGACCAGTTCTCGAGAGCTTAGAGGACACTGGCAAAAGAGATAGGTGATGGACTGTGTTAAGCATTTGGTCTTTATCCTACCAGTGCTGGGCAACCATTGAAGGGTGTTAAACAGAGGAGTGGCATGATCAAATATGCATCTTGCACAAATCATTCTGACTGCTAGATGGAGACTGGTTTAGAATGAGCGGATCAAGAGTTCATTTAGGAGGCTGCCTAGCTCAGCAGGAGAGAAGACCTTTATGTTAAGAATCCTTTACACCAAAAGGGCTATGTAACCCGAAGTTAATAATGGAACTAATAGTTCATGGTCATAGCTAATTATTAAAAACCAGCCACATTTTCAGAGATACTTCAACTCAACTTTAGACTAGTTCTTTACATCAATCTCAAAGTTACCAAATCTCAAAATTACCAGTTAAAATAGGAACTCAGGGGAATTCCCTGGTGGTCCAGTGGGTAAGACTCCACGCTCCCAATGCAGGGGACCTGGGTTCAATCCCTGGTCAGGGAACTAGACCCCGCATGCATGCCGCAACTAAAGATCCCACGTGCCACAACTAAGACCCAGCACAGCCAAAATAAATAAATAAATTGATTTTAAAAAAATAATAAAATAAAATAGATAAATAACAAGGTACTACTGTATAGCACAGGGAACTATATTCAATATCTTGTAATAACGTATAATGAAAAAGAATATGAAAAGGAATATATATATATATGTATAACTGAATCACTTTGCTGTACACCAGAAACTAACAGAACATTGTAAATCAACTATACTTCAATTTAAAAAAATTACTTCCTTTAAAGAAAAAATAGGAACTCAGGTACAAGGAATAAAATAGGGATGAAACAGGGCACAAGGTGGGCTGCTATACTGTCTCAGAAAGAGACAGAAACTTAAAACCGGGGTGAGTTTTAACCCAAAGGTTAAAATCCTAAGCCCCAGAACTATCACTGCAGAATTCCTTCCTGTCTGTGATCACGGGAAAAGGTGAGACAAGGCTTGTAGCTGGAATTCAGGTAAACTGTGCGGAGAAAGATGCAGAGTCTGGGCAACAGGCAGCTGTCCTACGGGAAGTGTGGCTACTTTGGCATGAGTGGCAGAGACACTGGTACTCCATAAACATATCATCTGCTCCCCAATTTTTCCAGCTCCTTTGTGAAGCTGTAGTAGAAATAATGTGTGTCATTTCCGACCAAACCACAGAAGAGCCGGCGTTATACTCCAGCTATTTCCTTCTCGCAACAATCAAGGAGACCAAGTACTCCAGCTAGTACAACTACAAGATGGTGCAGACTCCATTAGCTTGGGTCCCTGATAACTGAGTGGAACCCCACATTAACCTACACTGGACACTTATCTTGAGTGAAAAATATACTTTTATATTAAGATACAGAGATTACAGAATAGTTATTGAGCATATTCTAGTATGACATGTGTTACCTTAGACAGATAAAGTAACCAAATGACAGGTAACATCCGTGTAAGACTATTATTAAGTCAGCACATTTTTACAAAACTGGGCTGTGATTCACAAATGAGAATTATGAAGGAGAATAGCTAATATATATATTTTTTCTTTTTTTTTGCAGTATGCGGGCCTCTCACTGCTGTGGCCTCTCCCGTTGCGGAGCACAGGCTCCGGATGCGCAGGCTCAGCGGCCATGGCTCACGGGCCCAGCTGCTCCGTGGCACGTGGGATCTTCCCGGACCCGGGCACGAACCCGTGTCCCCTGCATCGGCAGGCGGACTCTCAACCACTGCACCACCAGGGAAGCCCTAGCTAATATATTTTTAAATTACTGAAACAAACTACTGGATTCTCATTAAAAAATACAAAGATTACATGAGGATCAACATAAGAGTCTGGAGCACCTGACCTTAGTCATGGGTACAAAGGGTACATCACACACAGGGAAATTACAAAGACTGATGGTTAGAAGGAAATTATCTGAAACTATAATGGTAAAAAGAGTCACAATGGGCAATGGAAGAATTTGAATACCGAATTTGGGGCTAGTTTTGCAGTTTTAGGATTTGGTTGTTCACATAGTTAAAGAACCATATCAAGTTATCAAGTTACTGGATCAATTCAAGCAGTACCTTTTTTTTTTTTTTAACCAAACAGAATGGCAAAATTCAGCATCCATAGAGTACCTCCTTATGTCAGTAAACTATCTAAATCTCTCCCATTTGTAATTAAAGGAAACAATTGGATGTAGTGGGGAAAAAACATTAAACCAAAGCTTTAGGAACAGCTCTATTGATTCTGTGACCTTGAGCAAATCATTTCACTTCTCTAGGCTTCAATTCCTCAGCTGTAAAATAAGTTTGGAATATCTATCCCTGTTTCCCTTCAACTTTAAACTTATTATTTATTTACATCACTGACTTTCCTATATTAAGAAAATTATACATGACAGGTTTCGTTTTTACCCGAAATGACATAAGCTGAACACAGAAATATTTGAGCAAAAGCTTTTCTACAGCAATTACTTTATATTAGTGAAAAATGTAGTGATTCTTTTCTTTAAATTATTTCATGAACTAGTTAGAGCTATTTGTATAATGTTGAGTCCTGAGTTATATGATTTTACAGAAAAGAAATCACTGTTTTCACATTTTTCTTCTTAAGAAATCGTGATTCCTGCTGTTCATAGCCAAAATTTAGAAGCAAGGGATTTACCCACTTACATACTAATATGTGATCAGAGTATACAATTTGCCCTTCATGATGCCCAGAAAGGTCTGAATCATACCTTACAACTTATTCAGAAATACTATGACTAGGGAATTCCCTGGCAGTCCAGTGGTTAGGGCTCTCTGCTACCATTGTAGTGGGCACAGGTTCAATCCCTGGTCGGGGAACTAAGACCCCTCAAACGGCATGGCCAAAATAAATAAATAAATAAATTAATTAATTAAGTAATTTATCAGTAAGCATTTGTTGAATCCCTTTTGGGTGTATAACTTTACACAAATGCTATAACAACTAAATTTTAAAAGCTCTCTATTTCAGTATGATGAGCATAACACAGTTAATGTTGTCAAAGAAGCATTAAAAGCATATTTCTAATTATTTCGTGTACAATTATTTGATGTGTGAAAATCTTATTTCCCCAGAAAGACATAATATTGGAGAGTAGTGGCTAAATCATATGCCACTACATACCCAGAAAATGTTCAATAAATAGTAACTGAAGTGAAAAGCCGATTGAGGACACAAAACAAGGCAAAAATATTTGATCCTGTATAGGCTTATTTGTATCTTGAGGATTAGAAGAAAATCATAATTAACATTTATTTCTTAATGCACATTTTCAAATGTTTAATACTTTTTCTATACTTTTTCCAGTTATTAAGCATGTCAACAGTTTCTCACTTAGATGCTGAGGCTGTTGCATAAGCTTTTGAAATGCACTGAAGTTAGAAAACAAGACTGTTTCGTGGCCTTATATTCTAGTTTTTCTGGCTTTTGATAAATATTTATCTGGCCTTTCATAATGACCTCCAAAAAACTGCACTGGATTATCTGCTTGCAGAAATTACGCAAATAATTTCAAAAGCAGCTGAAGCTACTGTAATACTCATCCTCACAACCTTCACCCTGTGCCAAACAAGTACATATTCATCCTTTTTAGATGTCCCTGAAACACAGAAATATCCACATCAAAACTTAGTTTCTCCTTTCTTAATCTTGAATTTCTCTAGTTAAAATTGATTAGATATTTAGAGCTAAAATGTGATGTTTTTATTTTCCAAACATAAAACAAATCACGCTTTAAAATTTGAACCTCTTCCACTTGAATGTGTTCCTCCTTTTCCCTTCAACTAAAAGACTATTTTTTTAACTGTACAATTCAGTGGGGTTTATTATTTTATTAATGTATAGCTGATGTACAATATTATATAAGTTACAGATATATAAAAGATCATTTTTAAAACCTCCTTTGCAATAGGAAATCAAGTCCTACAGCAAATTTAGGATAAAATCTTTGTTTAAATTTGGTCTCAAAAATGTTCAAAAAGCAAGGGGACTACCTACTCTTTTTTATGGAGAGAAATCCAATTTTCAGTTATAAAAATAGCAATTTAAAAGAAGGCTAGGGCTTCCCTGGTGGCGCAGTGGTTGAGAGTCCGCCTGCCGATGCAGGGGACACGGGTTCGTGCCCCGGTCCAGGAAGATCCCACATGCCGTGGAGCGGCTGGGCCCGTGAGCTATGGCCGCTGAACCTGCGCATCCGGAGCCTGTGCTCCGCAACGGGAGAGGCCACAACGAGAGACCCGCATACCGCAAAAAAATAAAAATAAAAATAAAAGAAGGCTAATCATGGGCTGCTCTCAGGGCACAACCCTATTTCACTCAGCATGAGGCTTACAGTATCTCTGGCATCTTTAATATACTTTTGCTTCAAAACCATCATTGCCTTCTACTGGCTAACTCATCGCTCTTGGGGTGATTGTTTGCCCATGTATAGTTCTCAAATTAATCAATTTTTTCAGAATATATCTGCTACCATACAGAAATGGGCTCTATACGTTTATTCTTCTTAAAGCACAGAATTAAGAAATGGAACCACCAGACTTGAGGATTTTTTTTCTCTTCTAAATATTACACAATTATCTTCCCATATACCAGAAATAAACGCCTTTAGGAAAATGCACTAAACACAAACTATTACTAGAATGGTTTCAAAGCTAAGGATTACTCATAAGCATTCTGTTTGCCAAGTTTTTATGTAGAACATCTGTAAGAAATCTTACTTGCCACTGTCTTGCCTTCCTACATCTCCCTATAAGGACTTTTTTTCTCTTGGTCACAAAGCTTCAGTAATAGAAAAATGGGAAAGGAGGGGGAAATCTGATGGGGTGATTAAGCTAAGTAACAATTTTCTAGTTAAAAGGCTAGTGATGAACATTACATTTCCGGGTGTCCATTACTACACTTATCTCAGTATAACTAAGGACAATTCTGTAGTTTTGTGAACAAAGGTCCTCACAATATTTCCAGTTTTATCCCCCTTTTTTATCCCCTAGAGTCCAGAAGTCTAGACACACAGAACCTCTTACAGTTTGCTAAACAATCCAGGCCCTTTCCCAAATTTTACTTTCTTTTTAACTTTCAAAAAAAATTTTTTTTAATTTAAAAAGGCCAGGGGAGCTCTATAATTTTCTAAAGATTATTTCTTTCACCTGCGAAGCTGTTCGCTACCCCTTCTCCAGGCAATCTTCTATTCTCTTTCAAAACCCAGCCCTAATTGTTACCTCCTGGGTCAGCATTACCTGTCTTGTCTTCTGTGTTCCCAAAAAGCTTTGTTCACCCTCTGGAGCAGTGTAACATTCCTATTCTATTTTTATTGCTCCTGATTTTGATTTGGGAAGGGAGGGGACTACGGGTAATTTTATTTTCTTCTTTATACTTTTCTATATATTTTGACTTCCTACAATATATTATATTTTTAATTAGAAAAATATAAATATTATCTCAAAATAGTAGTTCAGGACAAAGAAAATAAAAAGCAAGTAACTTTTGGTATCCAGAACAAAAATTATACTCAAGGTAAGGAAATGCAAAAAAGTTAAGCAAACTCTCTGCATTTTATCAAAAAGCAAATTACTTCACAGATGATACTTTTATCATCGGTACCATGTCCTAATATATATTTAAATCTTCTGGATATGTTAACATTCTGTTTAGTACTCTGGTTTATTACCTGTTACAGGTGTGACTTTTTATTTTTATTTTTTCTATTTTATTGTATTATATCGTTCATGTATTATATTGTGTCATTCCTCAAGTCCGCGGTGGAATAGAAAGGGTGTAATAAGTCATTTGGGACCTAGAATTTTAACTGTTGCTGGCAGGTTCCACCAGATCCACATATTTAGGTGGAATGGGAATGCTTCTGCAGAGCAAGGCATCATGAAGACAGCAAAACAGCTAACCACGTGGCTAAAATCCATAGTTTAAAAGTGCTCCCAGGCTTCCCTGGTGGTGCAGTAGTTAGGAATCTGCCTGCCAAAGCAGGGGACACGGGTTCAATCCCTGGTCCGGGAAGATCCCACATGGCGTGGAGCGACTAAGCCCGAGCACCACAACTACAGAGGCTGAGCTCTAGAGCCCACGAGCCACAAATACTGAGCCCGAATGCCACAACTACTGAAGCCCAAGTGCCTAGAGCCCGTGCTCCCCAACAAGAGAAGCCACCGCAATGAGAAGCCTGCACACTGCAACGAAGAGTAGCCTCTGCTCTCCACCACTAGAGAAAGCCCGCACGCAGGAACGAAGACCCAACACAGCCAAAAATAAATAAATAAAAATAAATAAATTTATTTTAAAAAAAAAGTGCTCCCGTACACAGTCAACACAAGCATGTCTATATGCAACAAGTCATAAATGATATGTAGATGATTCTGATGGTTATTTCCATCTCCTCTTCATTATAGAACTGGTAAAAACCCTTCATTGCAAATGGCTGAGTTGTGTTTTCTGTTTGAATTTGTCTTCTTGTGTAGTCCAATGCTGATTTTCTTCTATGTGTTCTGTTTTTGCACCATGCAGGTCTGGCTGGGATGCAAGATGGCCTCTGAGATTAATGACTTTATTATTTGCAATTAACCTGTAATTGCTGAATGATCACTTCAAACAGAGACTCTCTCCAGACTCTCTCTTATTTTTGGCCATGCTATGCGGCATGCAGGACCTTAGTTCCCCGACCATAGGGACTCTATGAATTGTGTTGGCCAGGAGGCTAGGCCAGTGCTCTGCCCAGCAAACTCTGCTTTATGCCAGGGTCTCTCACTCAGCTGTTTCCATGCTTGATGTGATCAGTGTTTTCTGTAACTGTATTGACTGAGGAGAGGTATGATTTGTATATTTTGACTTTTTCCACCTTGAGCAAAAACGTTGGCTCCGTTATATTTTCTCTGTAACATTATTTCAAACATCCATGTCGACACCCCTGTAAGGATTTTACTGTAGAGCCATTTTAATTTCCCACCGTGAGGTCCACAATAGCATTTACAGTATTGTATTGCAAATTATCTCCTTAGGAAGCCAGGAGATTATGAATTCCTTAAGGAATGGGATTTTAGCCTCAGGATTTAGCATAAATCTCACACGTATTAGGTCCTCAAAAATGCAGCACTTATTTTGAATAAATATATGAACGAACATAAAGTATACATTTTAAGAAGCAGAGAAGCATCAGGAGAAATTTTCAAATCAGTTTAAGATATAAAATGAATTTCCTGAACTAAAAGTGAGCCAATTTTTAAATGGGCAAAGGATCTATATAGATATTTCTCCAAAGAAGATATACAAATGACCATTAAAAAC
Organism: Mesoplodon mirus; assembly: GCF_964341445.2. NCBI lineage: Eukaryota > Metazoa > Chordata > Mammalia > Artiodactyla > Ziphiidae > Mesoplodon > Mesoplodon mirus. The sequence goes on from NC_138984.1 coordinate 34,017,193, forward strand.
ATGAAAAGATCAGGAATTCCCTGGCAGTCCAGTGGTTAGGACTCCACACTCCCACTGCTGGGGGCCTGGGTTTGATCCCTGGTCCAGGAACTAAGATTCCACGCCCCCCCCCACCAAAAAAAAAACATGAAAAGATGTCAACATCATTAGCATTAGGGAAATGCAAATCAACACCAGAGACACCACTTCACACTCACTAAGGTGGCTAAAATAAAAAAGACGGATGAAAGTGTTGACAAGGATGTGGAGAAAATGGTATCCTGACACATTACGGGTGGGAATGTAAAATGGTATGGCTGCTTTGGAAAGCAGTCTGACAATTCTTCAAAAATTAAGCAGAGATACCATACAACACAGCAATTTCATTCCTAGGTATATACCCAATGAGAACATGTCTACACAAATGTTCATAGCAGCACTATTCATAGTAACCATAAAGAAGAAATATAATAACTCAAATGTCCATGTGTTATACTCATTTAATGGAATGCTATTTAACTATAAAAAGGAATGAAGTACAGATACATTCTTCAACAATATGTTGAAGAAGCCAGTCACAAATGACCACAAAGTATATGATTCCAATTATATGAAATGTCCAGAATAGGCAAATCTAGAAACAGAAAGTAGATTAATGCTTGCCCAGGGTTAGAAGAAGAGGGGAGTTGGGAATAAATGGGGAGTGACTGGTACTGGGTAAGGAGTTTCTTTTTAGGATGATGAAATGTTATAAAATTGATTGCGGTGATGGTTGCACAGCTTTATGAATACAATAAAAACTACTGAATTGTCCACTTTAAATGGGTGATTGTATTCTATGTGAATTGTATCTCAATAAAGCTGTTTAAAAAAAAAGGGTGGGGGGCTTCCCTGGTGGCGCAGTGGTTGAGAATCCGCCTGCTGATGCAGGGGACACGGGTTCGTGCCCCGGTCTGGGAAGATCCCACATGCCGCGGAGCAGCTGGGGCCGTGAGCCATGGCCGCTGAGCCTGCGCGTCCGGAGCCTGTGCTTTGCAATGGGAGAGGCCACAACAGTGAGAGGCCCGCGTACCGCAAAAAAAAAAAAAAAAAAAAAAAAAAGGGAACTGAAAGGCATTTTGCCAGTAACAATTACATTGCTAATCCTCAAACTTTCATTTATTTTGCAGGGTATTTTTAAATAACACAAAGATATTTGAGAAATGCAGCAGATTCTTAAAGGAAAAATCTCTTATTCTTTATACAAACCTTAGGAGCAGGATAAAATCAGGGTGACGAAATTGGATCACTTCTTCCCCATGGGCCTTTACCTGATATTATCAGCATATTTAGAAACAATTTGATTTGTTGAAAACAATGCCTGAAATCTTAAGCTGTTTTTGGATATACAAAAGGGAAAGAAATCCTTAACCTGTAAACTTTAGTCCTTAGAGTAAACATCAGAATTTGTAAGCTTTGTTTAAGTTACTAGTGGCCTTTCTATTTCCTTCAAAACTCTTATATAAGTAAATGTTATATTAAGAAACAGAGCTGTGATAAGAGGAGAATTTCTTATAATAACAGTGCGCCTGCACCCCTGATGAGATATTATCTATTTGGTGAGATTTGTTTTAAGTTTTCTCAAAGAACAGCCAACCAGTAATACTCTCATTCAATCCCATGCAACAATTACAGCAACCAAGATGATGAAACTGATAACCAATAGTATGAATCCATTACAGTGCCAATGCTGGTCCCTACATCACAGAGGATTTCACTATTAGCACCAGAGGCAAAAAAGAATTAGTGAGGTCAGAATGGAAAACAAATGACAGGAGAACAGCGAGTGAAGTCACTAGCTCTCTAAGAAATACGTAGACTCAGAGGAAGTCTGTAATCATTTTTGCAAATAACATCACAACAGGAAGAGGAAGGTGCTTGCCTTCTAGAATGGTTCCAGGAGGATGGATTTACATGATTTGTTTTAACGATTAGTAAAGTGACATTTACTTAACTTTTACAGATTACAAAGCACTTTCACATCTATTTCTGCATTTAAGCCTCTCTCCAGAGAGGTAGCTAGAGCAGGTATTACTTGTCTCATCATCCGCTAGCATTAAGAAATGACCTATAGGGCTTCCCTGGTGGCGCAGTGGTTGAGAATCTGCCTGCTAATGCAGGGGACACGGGTTCGAGCCCTGGGCTGGGAGGATCCCATATGCCGCAGAGCAACTAGGCCCGTGAGCCACAACTACTGAGCTTGCGCGTCTGGAGCCTGTGCTCCACAACGAGAGAGGCCGCGATAGTGAGAGGCCCATGCAGTGCAATGAAGAGTGGCCCCCACTTGCCACAACTAGAGAAAGCCCTCACACAGAAACGAAGACCCAACACAGCAAAAATAAATAAATTAATTAATAAACTCCTACCCCCAACATCTAAAAAAAAAAAAAAACTATAAAAAAAAGAAAAAATGTAAGATATACAGATGGCCAATAAGCATATGAAAAGATGATCCATATCATATGATTAGGGAACTACAAAAAATAATAATAATAAATAAATGACCTACATTGAGTTCTTCTAACATGGGCAAAAAGGGATATTTTGACCCCACCACGTTAACCCAATGAATGTTTTGACTGGGTCATAGGGAAAAATAAAATTTCAAGGAAGTAATAGAATAATAGCTACAAAAGAAATTTTACCATCGAAGTAGTTAAAATTAACAGAGTTTGACAAGGATAAAAACCTGATGATGGAAACAAATCTCACTGTAAAATATACATGGAAGAAGTTGATCCTGAGCATAATCACTTCGGTATAATAAAAATGAGACTAGAAAGAAATTGGAAATAGCTTCACTGTTACTGCACAGGAATCTGATCAAGAATTAAATTGGTTATAATTATTGTTTAAATGGATATATTCATAAAAACAGGGTTCAAAATGGCAGATTAAAATCATGCACCTGATTCAAGTGGCAGGGATAAAAAAACAAGGAGGAGAAAGTGGCAAGATCAAATTCGGCATTATTGGCTTGATTTTTAGAATCCTGCCTTGCCTTCTTACCTTATGTAACATGACTATGCAATGTTAAATAAGTCTCACTATCGGGCTCTCTCTTTATCTGTAAAACATGAAGCACAATGATAGGAACTACCTCATCATGTTATGGATTAAATGAAATAATGCATATAAAATGGTTAGCGTAGTAGTGGCACACGAAAGGGTATTTTAACCCTGCCTTTTCTAAGAATTTATTGTATCCTTTCAGTGTGCCAGGCCAGGATCTGTAAAAATAGGACTCCTTGTTACTAAACTACATTACTTCATCTGTAAGTACATTTCTTGTACTTGACAAAATACCCAAAGCAGATCTCTGATGAAGCTATGACAGAGCTTTACCTCTATCTATCTATATATATCTTAAAACAGAAATTTTAATTTTGAAAACACTTTCCCAACCAACTATTGGGGTGTAGAGTAAACTACACTAATACTCCAGATTGTTAGGAAAGTACAAAATAATAAAAATACCTGTGTTTTTTAAAAAATGATGCATAAATATTTATTTTAGTTTGGCTTATCCACCCAAAATTGCTTTGTCTCTTTTCAAGAAAAAATAATTGGCCAATGAAGTAATGGCATTCTTATTTTCACTAACAATAATGAGGTATGGAATACTAGGAAATCATTCAGCCTGTCAGTCTTCTCATATGGAAAATAGACAGGATAAAATACACCCACTTCAGAGTTAATTACTGTCTTTAAACTGCTTTGAAATTTCCATATGAAACACATCTAATCTGATCTTTATCTAAGAGAGATGTGTAAGACCTGTATGGGAAGACACTATTCACGTAGAAGATAAAAATTGGCTCTTGCTTGTATAACTTGAATTTCTACTTGGCAAGAATGTAATTTAGGGCTTCCCTGGTGGCACAGTGGTTAAGAATCCCAATGCAGGGGACACAGGTTCAAGCCCTGGTCCAGGAAGATCCCACATGCCACGGAGTGACTAAGCCTGTGCGCCACAACTACTGAGCCTGCACTCTAGAGCCCACGAGCCACAATTACCGAAGCCTGTGCGCCTAGAGCCCATGCTCTGCAACAAGAGAAGCCACCACAATGAGAAGCCCGTGCACCACAACAAAGAGTAGTCCCCACTCACCACAATTAAAGAAAGCCCACGCACAGCAATGAAGATCCAACGCAGCCAAAAATAAATTAATAAATTTTAAAAAAAGAATGTAGTTTAGCAGAGGGATGCTGTCATATAATTTTTTAAATGCCTGTCTCAAAAGTATATAATACTCATTCATTTTTTCATTATTTCATTATTCACATAGTAGCTATATGATAATCAACCACAGATACACAAAATGCTCAATTCACAATTCAGACATATATAGCACATAGAACTCTTTTGTGTGGTTATACTATTATTTTTAAAAATCTTTCTTGTCTTTTCTATAACCAAAAATATGCAACTGTTTTTTTCTAACACAAGATTTCAGAAGTATATGACTAAGCAAGTGAGGAGACGGACAAGGGCTTAATTTCCAAAATATATTCAATACAGATAGCTCATACAACTCAATATCAAGAAAACAGGAACAACCCAATCAAAAAATGGGCAGAAGAACTAAACAGACATTTCTCCAAAGAAGACATACAGATGGCCAACAGGCACATGAAAAGATGCTCAACATCACTAATTATTAGAGAAATGCAAATCAAAACTACAATGAGGTATCACCTCATACCAGTCAGAATGGCCATCATTAAAAACTCTACAAATAACAAGTGCTGGAGAGGGTGTGGAGAAAAGGGAACCCTCCTACACGGTTGGTGGGAATGAAAATTGGTGCAGCCACTATGGAAAACAGTTTGGAGGTTCCTCAAAAAACTAAAAATAGAGTTGCCATGTGATCCAGCAATCCCACTCTTGGGCATATATCCAGAGAAAACTATAACTTGAAAAGATACATGCACCGCAATGTCCATTGCAGCACTATTTACAATAGCCAAGACATGAAAACCATCTACATATCCATCGACAGACGAATGGATAAAGAAAGTGTGGTGCATATATACAATGGAATACTGCTCAACCATAAAAAAGAATGAAATAATGTCATTTGCAGCAACATGGATGGACCTAGAGATTATCATACTAAGTGAAGTCAGAAAGAGAAAGACAAATACCATACGATATCACTTATATGTGGAATCTAAAGTATGCCACAAATGAACCTATCTACAAAAAAGAAGCAGACTGACAGACATAGAGAACAGACCTCTGGGGACTTTCCTGGCAGTCCAGTGGTTAAGACACTGCGCTTCCATTGCAGGGGACACGGGTTCGATCCCTAGTTCGGGAACTAAGATCCTGCATGCCACACAGCACGTCCAAAAACAAAAAAAAGAGAGAGAGAACAAACTTGTGGTTGCCTAGGGGAGGGGAAGGGAGGGATGGATTGGGAGTTTGGGATTGGTAGATGCAAGCTATTACATATATATAATGGATTAACAACAAGGTCCTACTGTATAGCACAGGGAACTATATTCAATATCCTGTGATAAACCACAATGGAAAAGAATATGAAAAAAGAACATGTATATATATGTATAACTGAATCACTTTGCTGTACAGTAGAAATTAACACAACTTTGTAAATCAACTATACTTCAATAAAATAAATAAATTTAAAAAAAAGAAGTATATGACTGAAAAAATCCCTCATAATCCCATGCCCCAGAAAACCACTGCTAGTAGTTTGGTATATATTCCTCCCTTTTTTTTTCCTTTAACTAACACACACACACACACACACACACACACACACACAAACATAATAACTAATATACATTATATAACTAATGGGTATATGTGTATATATTGCATATACAGTTAACCCTTGAACAACACGCGTTTGAACTGCACAAGTCCACTTACATGTGGATGTTGTTTTGGTATGGTACCTGTGTTTTTGTTTTACAGATATTTAAGTGTGGGGGAAAAGTTTGTGTTTGATTAGAGATCACAATATGTGGAACGAAAACAACTAGGGTTTGAGTCCTGATTCTATCCAAACTGTTTTAACTTCCTGCCCTTGAGTGAGTCATTTACCAATCCCTTTGTTTTTGAGGCAAGATAACAGTACTTGGATTTTCAACTGCACAGGGAGTTGGCGCCACTAACTACCCCCTCCCAGTTGTTCGATAGTCAACTCTGTGTGTGTGTGTGTGTGTGTGTGTATCCTAGGAAAAGTTTGTACCAATTTACACAGACATATACATATGTATATATCATTATTATTTAAAAATACAGGATTATATTATGTGTACTATACTACAGGGCTGAGGATAGAATGAGGCGAGAGGGAGGGAGGGAGAGAGAGAGAGAGAGAGAGAGAGAGAGAGAAAGAGACTTAAATGTAGAATTCAAGGAGGCATGACTCAGGGACCAACCCTGCACTCCTGTTGTGCTAACAGTGAGTGCCTACTTAGGTATTGTGCCCAGGCCTAGGTCTTGCCTCAACTAGTTGCAGTCCCTCCTGCATCTTGCTTTTTATTTTTCACGCTTATGTTATCTTGAATATCTTTCCACATAGAACTCCTTTCAGGGACTTCCCTGGTGGTGCAGTGGATAAGACTGCGCTCCTAATGCAGGGGGCCCAGGTTTGATCCTCAGTCAGGGAACTAGAGCCCGCATGCCACAACTAAGAGTTCTTATGCCACAACTAAGGAGCTGGCAAGCTGCAAGTAAGACCTGGTGCAACCAAACAAATAAATAAATACAAAAAAAAAAAGTCCTTTCAGTGCTGGAATAATCTTCCATTTATAAATAGATCGTAACTCATTTATAAAATCACCTTTTGAAGGACATTTGTTTCTAATTTACACTCTTATCAAATATGCCTGTTCCCTAACACTCTAACACTGGACATTATGAATTTTTTTTCAAGTTTCTTTTCTTTTTTTTTAAATTTTATTTATTTACTTATTTATTTTTGGCTGTGTTGGGTCTTCGTTTCTGTGTGAGGGCTTTCTCTAGTTGCGGCGAGCGGGGGCCACTCTTCATCACGGTGCGCAGGCCTCTCACTGTCACGGCCACTTTTGTTGCGGTGCACAAGCTCCAGATACGCAGGCTCAGTAGTGTGGCTCACGGGCCTAGTTGCTCCGCGGCATGTGGGACCTTCCCAGACCAGGGCTGGAACCCGTGTCCCCTGCATTGGCAGGCAGATTCTCAACCACTGCACCACCAGGGAAGCCCAACATTATGAATTTTTTAAAGCTTTGGCTGTTGGATAGATAATAGTAATACTTTGCTTTGATTTCATCTTGTATTTCTTGAAATGATGTTGGGCATTTCTTCCTCTTTATTAACCATTTGCATGATTTCTTTTTTTTATGGTTTTATTATATTATTATTATTATTTAACATGTTTATTGGAGTATAATTGCTTTACAACGGTGTGTTAGTTTCTGCTTTATAACAAAGTGAATCAGCTATACATATACATATATCCCCATATCTCCTCCCTCTTGCGTCTTCCTCCCATCCTCCCTATCCCACCCCTCTGTATGACTTCTTTGGAGAATTGCCTCTTCTTGCTCTTTGGCAATTTTCCTAAATTGTTTTTTCCTGAAATTTTATGACATCTTTGTGTATTAGGGATCTTAGGCTTTTTTCTAAGTATATTTTGAAAATACTTTTCCCCAGATTGTCTTGTGTCATTTTTGTCTTTTGATGTTGTTCATTGTTTTTATTTTTTTCTTAATTTATTTATTTTATTTATTTTTGGCTGTGTTGGGTCTTTGTTGCTGAGTTCAGGCTTTCTCTAGTTGCGGTGCACGGGCTTCTCATTGAGGTGGCTTCTCTTGTTGCAGAGCACGCTCTAGGCACGCAGGCTTCAGTATTTGTGGCGCACAGGCTTAGTTGCTCTGCGGCACATGGGATCTTCCCGGACCAGGGCTTGAACACATGTCTCCTGCATTGGCAGGTGGATTCTTAACCACTGCGCCACCAGGGAAGCCCTCAATCATTGTTTTTATTTTTTTTATTTCATTTTTTGTTTTGGTTTGTTTTGTCTTATTTTTTTGGAGTTCTATTATTTTTATGGAGTCCAACACATCAGTCTTTTCTTTTATGGCTTCTGGGTTGCATTACATGTTCAGAGAGCCCTTTCTCATTCAAAACAATTTTTGTAACAGCTTGAGATATAATTCATATACCATAAAATTCATCCTGTTAAAGTACACAGTTCAGTGGTTTTTAGTATAATGCTGAGTTGTGCAACCATTCCCACTATCTAATTTAGAACATTTCATTACTGCAAAAAGAAACCCATACCCCTTAGCAATCACTCCCCAATGCCCGCTCCTTCCATCCTCTAACAATGACTAACCTAGTTCTGCTTCTATAGTTTGCCCTTTTCTGGACATTTCAAATAAATGGAATCATACAATATGTGGCCTTCTGTGCTTGGCTTACTTCACTTAGCATAAAGTTTTCAAGTTTCATTCACATTGTGGCATGTATTGTATCTGTTTTTAATTCCTTTACATGGCTGAATAATATTGTTTACAGATATACAATTGATGAACATTTGAGTTGTTTCCACTTTTTGGCTATTATGAATAATGCTGTGAGAATTCCCTGGCAGTCCAGTGGTTAGGACTCCACGTTCTCACTGAGGACGGCCCAGGTTTGTTTTGTTTTGTTTTGTTTTTTATTTATTTTTGGCTGCATTGGGTCTTTGTTGCTCTGTGAGGGCTTTCTCTAGTTGCAGTGAGTGGGGGCTACTCTCCATTGTGGTGTGCTGGGCTTATTGCAGTGGCTTCTCTTATTGCAGAGCACAGGCTCTAGGCACACAAGCTTCAGTAGTTGCAGCACTCCAGCTCAGTAGTTGTGGTGCACAGGCTTAGTTGCTCCGTGGCATGTTAGATCTTCCCAGACCAGGGCTTGAACCCATGTTCCCTGCATTGGCAGGCTGATTCTTAACCACTGCATCAACAGGGAAGTCCCCTAAGGAGGGCCCAGGTTTGATCTCTGGTCAGGGAACTGAGATCCCATAAGCTCCACGGCAAAAAAAAAAATCTGCTATAAACATTAGTGTAGGGACTTCCCTGGTGGTGCAGTGGTTAAGAATCCGCCTGCCAATGCAGGGGACACGGGTTCAAACCCTGGTCAGGGAAGATCCCACATGCCACAGAGCAACTAAGCCCTATGGGCCAGAACTACTGAGCCTACGCTCTAGAGCCCCAGAGCCACAACTACTGAGTCCATGCGTCGCATCTACTGAAGTCTGTGTGCCTAGAGCCCATGCTCCGCAACAAGAGAAGCCACCGCAGTGAGAAGCCCACGCACTGCAAGGAAGAGTAGCCCCCGCTAGCCGCAACTAGAGAAAGCCCATGCGCAGCAACGAAGACCCAAAGCAGCCCAAAAAAACCCAAACATTAGTGTACACATTTTTGTTTGAACACCTGTTTTCAGTGATTTTGGGTAGATACCTAGAAGTAGAACTGCTGGGTTATCTGGTAACTCTCTGTTTGACATTTTGAGGAACTTCCAGTCTTCCTAAGCAACTGTAGCATTTAACGATCCCACCAGTCATGTTCCCAATTTCTCCACATTCTTGTCAATACTTTTTTTTTCCTTTTTTTGGTCTCGCGGCTTGGGGGATCTTAGTTCCCCGACCAGAGGGTGAACCTGGGCCACAGCAGTGAGAGCAATGAGTCCTAACCACTGGACTGCCAGGGAACTCCCATCAATACTTATTATCTGCTATTTGTATTTTAGCCATCCTAGTAGGTGTGAAGTCGTTTCCCATTGTGGTTATGATTTACATTTCTGTAAGGATAATAATGTTGAGTATCTTTTCATTTGCTTATTTATTTAGTTTCTTTGGAGAAATGTCTAGTGAGATCCTTTGCTCATTCGTTAATTGGATTTGTTGTTGCTGGATTGCGTTCTTTATATGTTCTGGATACTAGAGCCTAATTAGATATATAATTTTGCAAGTATTTTTTTCCCATTATGTGGGCTGTCTTTCTTTCTTGGTAGTGTCGTTTGAAGTATAATATTTTTGAATTTCGATAAAATCCAATTTATCTATGTTTTCTTTTTTTGTTTATGCTTTTGGTGTCATATCTATGAAACTATTATCTCATCCAAGATCATAAATATTTATTCCTATGTTTTCTCCTAAGAGTTGTACAGTTTTAGCTCTTAGTTTTAAGTCTTTGGCCCATTTTGAGTTAATTTTTGTGTATTGTGTAAGGTAGAGGTCCAACTTCATTCTTTTGCATGTGAGAATCCATTGGCCCTAGCACCACTGGTTGAAAAGATGATTCTTTTTAAAAATTTTTTGACCACGAAGCATGCAGGATCTTAGTTCCCCGATCAGGGATGGAACCCATGCCCCCTGCAGTGGAAGTACGGAGTCTTAACCACTGCACCGCCAGGGAAGTCCCCAGAAAAGACAATTCTTTTCCCTTTGAGCTGTTTTGGCATCATTATAAAAAAATTAGTTGATCCTAGAAATTCCCTGGCAGTCCAGTGGTTAAGACTCCTCACTTCCCAACTTAAAGGTCCATCAACAGATGAATGGATAAAGAAGATGTGGCACATATATACAATGGAATATTACTCAGCCATAAAAAGGAACAAAATTGAGGTTTTTTTAAAAAATTTTATAAATTTATTTATTTATTTATGACTGTGTTGGGTCTTTGCTGCTGCACCAAGGCTTTCTCCACTTGCAGTGAGCGGGGGCTACTCTTTGCTGTGGTGCGCGGGCTTCTCATTGCATGGCTTCTCTTAGCACAGAGCACAGGCTCTAGGCGTGTGGGCTTCAGTAGCTGTGGCATGCAGGCTCAGTAGTTGTGGCTCGCGGGCTCTAGAGTGCAGGCTCAGTAGCTGTGGCACACGGGGTTATTTGCTCTGTGGCATGTGGGAATCTTCCCGGACTAGGGCTTGAACCCGTGTCCCTTGCATTGGCAGGTGGATTCTTAACCACTGCACCACCAGGGAAGTCCCAGTTGAGTTATTTTTAATGAGGTGGATGGACCTAGAGTCTGGCATACAGAGTGAAGTAAATCAGAGAGAGTAAAACAAATACTGTATGCTAATGCACATATATGGAATCTAAAAAAGCAGTACTGATGAACCTAGTGGCAGGGCAGGAATAAAGACGCAGATGTAGAGAACGGACTTGAGGACACGGAGAGGGGGACGGGGCAGCTGGGATGAAGTGAGAGAGTAGCATTGACATATATACACTACCAAATGTAAAATAGCTAGCTAGTGGGAAGCAGCCGCATAGCACAGGGAGATCAGCTCGATGCTCTGTGACCACCTAGAGGGGTGGGATAAGGAGGGTGGGAGGCAGGCTCAAGAGGGAGGGGACATGGGGATCTATGAAAAATACCAAAAAAAAAAAAAGACTCCTCACTTCCACTGTAGGGGATGCGGGTTCATCCCTGGGTGGGGAACTGAGATCCCACAAGCGGAGCAGCCAAATAAATAAATAAATTGTTTTAAAAAAATTAATTGATCCTACATGTATGGGTTTATTTCTGAATTCTCAATTTTATTCCATTGATGTTAATGTTTCTGCTTATGCCAGTACCACACAGTCTTGATTCACTGTCACTTTGTAGTAAGTTTTGAGATCAAGAAGTGTGAATCTTACCACCTTGTTCTTCTTCAAGATTGTTTTGGCTTTACTGGGCCCCTTCCATTTCCATATGAAACTTAGAATAAGCTTGTCAATTTCTGCATAAATGAAGCAGCTTGAATTGCTCTCATTCAAATTTTATTAATATATTTACTCATGATTTCTTTTAGGACTTTTGCTATGCCAATATTATCAACAAATCCCTCTCAAATCCACTTTATTGACTTCAGTCTTGCAGTCTAGAAACAGGCTGTGAAAACATACAGAATTTTCAGGCTCTCTGAATACTTGCCTTCTCCGTCCAATTAGGCATAAGAGACGCCAAACACCATAATATTTGATTACTACCTATAGAATATCATTAATTTCAAATATAAATGTACCTTAGTGCTGTGCCCATATCCAGAAACAAGATTATGCATCATATATTGCACTACTTCGTTTTCTATTGCTACCTTGAAAAGTTTCCTCCCATTTTATGTCCATGTGCCAAATGACTGAGACTTTAATTCATGTCTATCAGTACCCTGCTCATTCCTGCTCATTTATGCCTGGTAGTATGGTAAAGTCACAAAGCAAGACATTTTAGTTAATAAGAAAATTCTATATCTTATTTTATAAAACAGTTCTTAATGTAATATAAAAATGAATTTATGATTGATTTGACTTTAACTGCCCCGGCCAAAATTTTAATTCTGAGAGTTACTCCCTATTATATCATCTAATTCCAAATGCAGATCATGCATGTAGCATTCATTTTAGGATACTTGGGTTAAACACCATGTGACATGTTATATAAGTATTACCTTTGGGTCCTAGTCAAAATTAACATTTGGATTCTCCTTTGACGGGGTTAGCTGACAGTACCTTCTTGTGGCAAGCATTTTTCTTTCTTTGCAAACTGCTCTACTATGTATATTTATTGGCTTCATTAGTACAAGTCTTCCCAGTTACCATTAGTGATGTATCTTTCTAACCAATAAGTTAAAAATAGAAATCAATCGGGAATTCCCTGACGGTCCAGTTAGAACTCCGTGATTTCACTGCCAAAGGCCTGGGTTCAATCCCTGGTCGGAGAACTAGGATCCCACAAGCTGTGTGACACTGTCACAAAACAAAACAAAACAAAAACAAAACAAAGTTAATCCAATCTCATATTTCATTGTACTTTGTCTTCCAAGTCAAAAACCTTTTCACCAGCCAGAAAATCAACATGAATGAACATCTCCAAACTTTAGAAACAGATCTAACAGTAACTTGACAGAATTGGGCATAAGGCTGTAATGAGACTGAATAAATAAGGGAGAGATTTACCAACCAAGCAGTACAATGATCCAGTGCTTAAAGTTAATTGCCTTCCATTTTCATGTTCTATCCTTTAAATCCATTGCTCCAGTTTCAAGGAGAGAAAGACACAGACTTCACCAATGAATGGGAGGAGTTTCCAAAAAGTCGGGTGCTGTTTTATAATCACCAACATTTGGTTTCTCTATATACCCAGCAGCCTTGAAGCCATTTTTTTAGCCCTCTATTAATGGTACAGTTCAGAAGAATGATCTCCAAACTGTGGTGGTCACTATTATAGCTGGTTTCTTGGTCAGCCTAGATGTAGCAACATGATGTGGAACTTTCTCAACTGAGGTTAAAAGTTGTTTCAACTGCGCCTTCACAAAAACTCAGTTGAGGCAACATAAATTAAAGATTAAGACTGTAGGCTCTAGGGACTTCCCTGGTGGTCCAGTGGCTAGGATTCTGCACTTGCACTGCAGGGAGCACAGGTTCCATCCCTGATTGGGCAACTAAGATCCCACATGCTGTGTGGTGTGGCCAAAAAAAGTTAAATTAAAAAAACCCCCAAAACTGACAACAATAACAAATAAGAAAATCAGAAGGAAGAGAAAATACACTTATAGTACTGTACTGTGTTTATCAGTACCGTAAATTTATGTTGTCTATTTATAAGATGAATCGTCAGTACCTACATCATTGTACCTACACTGTCTTACAGGATACGAAACATTGTGGATGTTATACAAATTACTAACACTGAGCATCAACAATGAAAAGATAATGTGAAAAAGAAATTCATATTTATATACAGGTATAACAACTCATGCATCAATAACGAAGAAGTAGCAATATGATTGCTTTACGGTAGCCTAGTGTAATCAATACAATTGCTTCATGGTAGTCAGCCTATACAATAATGAACGAGTTGTTATAAAATTTTTATGGCATACAGTATTACAGTCATATTCATAATACAGTATTGGAGGGACTTCCCAGGTGGCGCAATGGATAAGACTCCACGCCCCCAATGCAGAGGGCCTGGGTTCGATCCCTGGTCAGGGAACTAGATCCCACATGCATGTTGCAACTAAGAGTTCGCATGCCACAACAAAGGAGCCCATGAGACGCAACTAAGGAGCCCACCTGCCGCAACTAAGACCCAGTGCAACCAAATAAATAAATATTAAAATAATAATAATAATAATACAGTATTGGAAACATTATTACTCTTTTTTAAAAAACCACTTACCTGTGATGATAGGCCAATACACAGTTCTCCGGTTACTGGAGAGAGAGAGAGAGAGAGAGGCATACTGTATGGTAATGAAATTCTTGGAAAGCAAAATTATAAAACAGTAAGAAAGCTAACACATTATTAATTTTATATTAAATATTTCTTACCTTATGCATATGTAAGGATAGACCAGTATCTGCATATATTTTATGCATTCATGACTTAGCTAACTTTTTCTAATTTTTTCTGGAGTATGCAGTTTGTCTGTGTTTTTTCAAATTGTCGTAAATCTCCAAAAATTTTCCCTATATATTTATTGAAAAAAATCTGCACATAAGTGGACCCATTAGTTCAAACCTGTGTTCAAGAGTTAATCATATTAGGGCTTCCCTGGTGGCGCAGTGGTTGAGAGTCCGCCTGCCGATGCAGGGGACACGGGTTTGTGCCCCGGTCCGGGAAGATCCCACATGCCGCGGAGCGGCTGGGCCCGTGAGCCATGGCCGCTGAGCCTGCGCGTCTGGAGACTGTGCTCTGCGACAGGAGAGGCCGCAACAGTGAGAGGGCCGCGTGCCAAAAAAAAAAGAAAAAAGAGTTAACCATATTAAAAATACACTAAAAATAAAGACTAGAAGGGAACACACAAAAAAATATTAACAATAGTTATCTTGAGGTACTAGGTTCATTGATTATTTTTAATTTTCTTCTTTAAATTTTCTGTACTTTCCAAATTTTCTGTAATCTCCAATCTCACTTTCATAATCAGAATTTTTTTTTAATTTAATAGAAAAAAGAAATCTGACGAATATTGAGATATTTTATTTAAAAAGCTACCTCGGGACTTCCCTGGTGGCGCAGTGGTTAAGAATCCACCTGCCAATGCAGGGGACACAGGTTCGAGCCCTGGTCCAGGAAGATCCCACATGCCGGGGAGCAACTAAGCCCATGCGCCACAACTACTGAGCCTGTGCTCTAGATCCCGCAAGCCACAACTATTGAGCCCAAGTGCCACAACTACTGAAGCCCACGCACCTAGAACCTGTGCTCCACAACAAGGGAAGCCACTGCAATGAGAAGCCCGCACACCACAATGAAGAGTAGTCCCCACTCGCGGCAACTAGAGAAAGCCCACGTGCAGCAATGAAGACCCAACGCAGCCAAAAATAAATAAATAAATTTAAAAAAAAGCTACCTCAAAGAAAATGAATCAAATATAATCACGTTCCTCCTCTTTAATACCAAGTAGCAGAATACAATGAAGTAATACCCACAAAATTTGAGGGAAAATGATTGTGATCCAACACTCCTATATCTAGCTAAGTTGTTCTTCATATGCTGTACAACAGAAAGCATTCTCACACATTCTTCATTCTTTCAAGGACCCAGAAAATATACCATCCATGTACATTTTGTAGAACGATATTACTCAGAGAAGTACTACTCTAAGTGACCTCCAAATGATTTAACTTAAAGAACTCTCTTGAATAAGAAAAGCTATGATAAAAGGAAGTAAGCTTATCAAATAATACAGAGTTTAACCCCCATGAGTTGTAATTTTTTTAAAATTTCAACTAAATTTCCCTTATTTATTAAAAGTTTCCTGAGAATAAGAAACTAGGACTCCTCATTTCTGTTAAGCTTTTTTTTTTTTTTTTTTTTTTTTTGCAGTACGCAGGCCTCTCACTGCTGTGGCCTCTCCCGTTGCAGAGCACGTGCAGGCTCCGGACGCGCAGGCTCAGCGACCATGGCTCAAGGGCCCAGCTGCTCTGCGGCATGTGGGATCTTCCCGGACCGGGGCACGAACCCGTGTCCCCTGCATCGGCAGGTGGACTCTCAACCACTGCGCCACCAGGGAAGCCCCTGTTAAGCATTTTTAAGTGAAGTTTCCTCTTGGCAAATAACACCTACTCACCTGAGAAATTTTCATCACGAAGCAGAGGAGGGAAGAAATCAGCCCTCAGGTGTTTGGGTTGCACACTGTAACTGTGTGATCAACTGACTTTAGTGACTCAAGCCAAGTAATAAACAAAGAGTGAACCTGAATGTCTATGCAGGACCTAACTTGATGGGGAATCAAGGAATTCAAAAACAATCATCCAACATTCCATGGTTTGGGCCTCTGTTTTTCAGAACACTATAATTTTTCACTATCTTTGCTTTGAACTTTCTGTTATTGGAATATCCCTTCCTGTGGATTCTTTTGAAAGTCTCTCATCATGTCACTCTGAGGATCAGATTTGTTCTAGAAGTGAAATGAAAAGACACTAGCCCTAGTAAAGATGCCTGGAGTCTAGTTCAGCTCTGCTAGTTAGGCGTGATCCTTGAACTAGTGATAGAAACACTCTTTCTGAACCTCAGTGTCCTTATTCCTCACTACCTCAGTCAGGTTCGAATAAATTAATGGACACACAGATGCTTTGAACATTCTCAGATACTCTTGTAAAGGTAAAATACTATTGTTATTCTTTTTTTTTTTTTTTTTTTTTTTTGCGGTACACGGGCCTCTCACTGTTGTGGCCTCTCCCACCGCGGAGCACAGGCTACGGACGCGCAGGCGCAGCGGCCACGGCTCACAGGTCCAGCTGCTCCGCGGCATGTGGGATCTTCCCAGACCGGGGCACGAACCCGCGTCCCCTGCATCGGCAGGCGGACTCTCAACCACTGCGCCACCGGGGAAGCCCTATTCTTTTAATTTGAAATCACGACTGTTAAATCAGTCTTGATTACTTAGCACCCTTTATTTGCTCTTCAGATTAGTATCAACATCAGTTCCACTGTCAACATGTATTGAACAAGTACCAGACATTTTCTGAGCTTTAAGCCAGATCTTATTGGAGGCAAGCAGAGTTATCTTTGGCACTTCCACGTTTTGGACAGGGTTTTTTCCATCTTATGGCTCCACCTATTTCTTTGTCCTTAAAGTCATCTCCATTCAGCAGGAGAATGGGTGGTGAAAGAGTGAGGATTGGGCTTCCCTGGTGGCGCAGTGGTTGAGAGTCCGCCTGCCGATGCAGGGGACATGGGTTCGTGTCCCGGTCCGGGAGGATCCCACATGCTGCGGAGCGGCTGGGCCCGTGAGCCATGGCCGCTGAGCCTGCGCGTCCGAGCCTGTGCTTCGCAACGGGAGAGGCCACAACAGTGAGAGGCCTGCGTACCGCAAAAAAAAAAAAAAAAAAAAAAAAAAGAGTGAGGATTGTGCTTGGGAGGTTTTTATGGACCCAGAAGTGGTTTCTGCCCTGTCTGCTCACATTCCATTGGCCCGAACATAGTCACATGGCCACACCTAAGTGTAGCGCAAGCCGGAATGGATTCTAGCTGTGGGCCAGGAAGAAAAGAACACAATTATGGGTGAGCACCAAGCCTCTGCCACATGTAAGCAATCATGTGACACCAAGATTAGCTAAGTCAAAAATGGGCAGAAGACTTAAATAGGCATTTCTCCAAAGAAGATATACAGACTGCCAACAAACACATGAAAGAATGCTCAACATCATTAATCATTAGAGAAATGCAAATCAAAACTACAATGACATATCATCTCACACCAGTCAGAATGGCCATCATCAAGAAATCTAGAAACAATAAATGCTGGAGAGGGTGTGGAGAAAAGGGAACACTCTTGCACTGCTGGTGGGAATGTGAATTGGTACAGCCACTATGGAGAACAGTATGGAGGTTCCTTAAAAAACTACAAACAGAACTACCATATGACCCAGCAATCCCACTACTAGGCATATACCCTGAGAAAACCATAATTCCAAAAGAGACATGTACCAAAATGTTCATTGCAGCTCTATTCACAATAGCCCGGAGCTGGAAACAACCTAAGTGTCCATCATCGGATGAATGGATAAAGAAGATGTGGCACATATATACAATGGAATAATACTCAGCCATAAAAAGAAACGAAACTGAGCTATTTGTAATGAGGTGGATAGACCTAGAGTCTGTCATACAGAGTGAAGTAAGTCAGAAAGAGAAAGACAAATACCGTATGCTAACACATATATACGGAATTAAAAAAAAAAAAAGTCATGAAGAACCTAGGGGTAAAACGGGAATAAAGACACAGACCTACTTGAGAATGGACTTGTGGATATGGGGAGGGGGAAGGGTAAGATGTGACAAAGCGAAAGAGAGGCATGGACATATATACACTACCAAACGTAAGGTAGATAGATAGTGGGAAGCAGCCGCAGAGCACAGGGAGATCAGCTCGGTGCTTTGTGACCGCCTGGAGGGGTAGGATGGGGAGGGTGGGAGGGAGGGAGATGCATGAGGGAAGGGATGTGGGAACAGATGTATATGTATGACTGATTCACTTTGTTATAAAGCAGAAACTAATTAAAAAAAATATTAAAAAAAAAAGAAATCATTTTTCTTTCTTTGGAATTCCTTCAGCATTTATATATCCACTATATCATGTTTTGTTGTAACATTTAATTATATATTTCCTTAGATTTACGTCTCCTGCCTCCATTTTTATATCATAAGCAGGGGTCCTGCTTCAAGTGCTTTGATATTTATAGTGCAAGCTATACAACAGGCAGCATAAATAAATTTAAAAATCATGCTGAATGATTTCAGTAAAGATCTAAGAAGCTAGAATTTACAAATCAAAGTACAGAAATAACTGGTTTAGTTGCTATGGTACAAATTAATGATTAAACTATATATAATATATACATTTTTTCTTCCAGTTTTATTGAGATATAATCAACATACAGGGGATACGGGTTCAAGCCCTGGTCCGGGAAGATCCCACATACCGCGGAGCAACTAAACCCATGCATTACAACTACTGAGCCTGTGCTCTAGAGCCCACGAGCCACAACTACTGAAGCCAACTACTGCACGCCACAACTACTGAAGCCGCGTGCCTAGAGCCCAAGCTCAGCAACAACAGAAGCCACCACAACAAGAAGCCCGCACACCGCAACAAAGAGTAGCCCCTGCTCGCTGCAACAAGAGAAAGCCCATGCACAGCAACGAAGACTCAATGCAGCCAAAAATAAATTTTTTAAAAAAATTGAGATACAGCACTACATTAGTTGAAGGTGTACAGCACAATGATTTGACTTACTTACATCATGAAATTATCAGAATAAATTTAGTGAACACCCATCATCTCATACAGATACAAAATTAAAGAAATAGAGAAGAAAATTTTTTTCATGTGACAAGAGCTCAGAATTTACTCTCTTGACATCTCTTCATCTCTTTCATAGATAACACACAGCAGTGTTAATTATACTTATCATGTTGTACGTCACATCCCTAGTACTTATTTATAACTAGAAGTTTGTACCTTTTGACTGCCTTCATTCAATTCCCCCTCCCCCTTCTGCCGCCTCTGATAACCAAAAATCTGATCTCTGTTTCTATGAGTTTGTTTCTTTTTGAAGTATAATTGACTTAACAACACTATATTAGTTCCTGTTATACAACGTAGTCATTTAGTGTTTATGCACGTTTCAAAATGATCACCATGATCAGTTTAGTTATGATATGTCACCTTGTAAAGATATTACATAGTTATTGACTATATTCCCTACACTGTATATTTTTTACCTGTGACTCATTTATTTTGCAACTGGAAGTCTGTACCTCTTAACCTCCCTCACTCACCTATTTCTTTCCTCCCCACAAACCTCCACCCTCTGATAACCACCTGTTTGTTCTCTGTATCTATAACTCTGTTTCTGTTTTGTTATGTTTGTCCATTTGTTCTGTTTTTTTTAGATTCCACACCAGGAAGATAAACCCCCAGAATGTTTGGCTTTGAAGGCCAGCAAGACTTACTACTTTCGGGAGAGCCAGAGGGCTGTGGGAAACGGAGACTCCACTCTTAAAGGGAGCTCACAAAATCTCACAGGCTCCAGGGCCCAGGGCAGAAGCAGTAATTTGAATGGAGCCTGGATCAGACCCACCTGCTGATCTTGGAGAGCCTCTCGGAGAGGCAGGAGGCAACTGGAGCTCACCCTGGGGACACAACACTGGTGGCAGTCATTTCTGGGAGCTCGTTCTACCATGTGGATGCTGGTGATGGCAGGTTCCATTTTGGACTCCTCCCTCTAGCTTATTAGCACCAAGACCTGGCCCCGCTCACCAGCCTTGCTGCACCTGTACTAGAACCTTGGACCAAGCAACTAGTCCAATGGAGACACAGCCCCACCCACCAGTAGGCCTTGAGTCCCTCTAGGCCCACACCCGCCATGGGGCCCGACGCTGTCTACCAGATGGCCCAGGACCCTGCCCCACACACCAGTACACCAGCACTAGCTCCAGGACCCCCAGGGCCCTGCAGCCAGAGACCCGGGATCTAGCCCCACTCACTAGTGGGCCAGCACCAGCTCTGCAACACCCAGAAAAGGAGCATGTCAAAGGGACACAAGGGACCAACTGAAAGAACTCAAGATAGGCAAAGCTGGAACAATTTTAGTACCAAAATTAATAACATAGTGCTGGATTATAACTCAGAGTAAAATTTGGCATATATGAGTCCACACAGATATGAATGAATTAATGAATAAACAAATAAATGGGGAAGAAGAAACAAATCTTACTGACAGAATTCCATTTAATATATGTAGATTGGCCCTCTTCCAGGAGGTGAACTTAATCTCTCCCTCCCCCGTTCCATTCAGCTTCCACCTTCATGAGAGTAGGCTAGATTTAGTGATTTGCTTCCAAAGAATAGATTACAGAAAGGGAGAAAAAAAGTAACTGTTTTTTTTTTTTCTTTTGGCTGCACCGCGTGGCATGGGGGATCTTAGTTCCCTAACCAGGGATCGAACGCACGCCCTCTGCAGTGGAAGCATGGAGTCTTAACCACTGAACCTTCAGGGTAGTTCCCAAAAATATTTTTATAATGGAGAAACCTGGCAAATTCTGCCTTAACCTAGTGATGAAGGCTAACTTCACCAGTGATGTCATGTAATGTCATCTACCCCTGATATGATAAGAAGAGCACCTCACCTCTGAGGTGTTCTTTTCAAAAACCCATAACTCCAATCTATTTGTGATTAAAAAAAAAAATCCTATCTTGAGAGACATTCTACAAAATATACTCCTCAGAACTGTCAAGGTCATCAAAAAACAAGGAATAGCTGAGAAACTGTCACAGCCCAGGGGAGCCTAAAGAGACAAGATGATTAAACGTAGTGTGGTGCCCTGGATGAAATCTGGAATAGAAAAAGGACATTAGGGAAAAACCAGTGAAATCTAAATAAAGTGTGGAGTTTATTTAATAGTAGTGGACCAATGTTGGTTCCTTAGTTGTGACAAACATCCTATAGTAACATAAGACGTTAACAACAGGAGAAACTGGATAAGGGGTCTATGGGCACTGTATTGTTGTTGCAACTTTTCTGTAAATCTAAAATGATTCCCAAATTAAAACTTTTATTTAAAAAATTCTTACAGGGCTTCCCTGGTGCGGCAGTGGTTAAGAATCCACCTGCCAAGGCAGGGGACACGTGTTCGAGCCCTGGTCTGGGAAGATCCCACACGCCGCGGAGCAACTAAACCTGTGCACCACAACTACTGAGCCTGCGCTCTACAGCCCGCGAGCCACAACTACTGAGCCGGCACACCGCAACTACTGAAGCCCGCGCGCCTAGAGCCCGTGCTCCACAACAAGAGAAGCCACCGCAATGAGAAGCCTGTGCACCGCAATGAAAAGTAGCACCCACTTGCCGCAACTAGAGAAAGCCCGCACGTAGCAATGAAGACCCAATGCAGCAAAAAATAAATAAATGTATTTTACAAAAATAAAAATTAAAAAATTAAAAATGCTTATATACAAGGTAATTTTTTTGGAGGGAGCCTCAGGTTATAAAATACACTTTTGTATAAATTATTCCCTCTTGAAAGTGGTCCTATCAAGAAATAGAGGCCATGAGGGTGAGGGTGAGGTGCCCTTAGAAAGGATCCCTTAATTTTATAAACTGTGTTTTAGGTCAGAACGTATTAGCATTTGGTCTAGGAGCTCCACGCTAAGCATTTATGAGGAAATTTTTAGAATGTTCACATAAGCAACATTAGGGCCTGCCTGTCCTTGCCTGAGGCTTTATTCATCTGTCCTTGTTCTCTGGTAGAAGCTGTGGATTTGACATCTAAAGGAATATTTTCCCACTGATTTCTCATGCTAGCCTGGGGCCTCTGAGAACCAGGGGGTGAGCCTTCACGCGGAATCTGGGGAGGTTGTGATTATGCAGACCGAGCTTTCTGCATTTTCCCTTCCTCTGCTTGGCAGCCCAAGTACAAAGTCCTGAAGATAAAAGGCTTCCATTAATACCAAACCAATGGAAGTCAAAGAAACTTCTTGACTATGGTTAGGTCTTAACCACAATTCCTTTTTCTTTCCTTTCTTTTTCTTTTTTTTGAACATGTTTATGAATCAAAGTCAGGATTTTGACTCTGTTAGGCTGTGGTCCAGCTTCTATATTCTAGGAGTTCTGCAAAGATTCAAATGCAGCTTTAACAGTGAGTAGAAGCAAATGCTTTAATCCCTGGCAGCTCCTTTTCCAGCTTCCAAGGAAGGGAGGGAAATAGGGAAACAATAGGAACTGTTTTCTCCTTCTGTGCAACATCATTGTTCCTACCTTCATAGACATCTACTCTCTCCATTCATCATTCAAAGAGCTGTCCCCACTGCACTTCGGGGACTCACATCCACTTTTACACCCAAACCTTGTCATCATCACGGCTTCACTTCCTTCATTAATGTGCTCTCCGGCCACAGTCTCCTTCCTTGTTTGTTCATTTATTTATTCAAAAACTATGTATTGAGCATTAATTCTTATACGAATTAAGTGCAGGAGACAGGGTGATGCACAAGATGAAATGGATCCTGCTATTGGGGAATTTACAGTCCACTGGAGGAGGCAGACGTAGGCGAGTAAATAAATAACTGAGGGCTTCCCTGGTGGCGCAGTGGTTAAGAATCCACCTGCCAATGCAGGGGACACGGGTTCGAGCCCTGGTTTGGGAAGATCCCACATGCCACGGAGCAACTAAGCTACTGAGCTTGAGCTCTACAGCCCGCGAGCCACAACTACTGAGCCCGCGTGCCACAACTACTGAAACCCGTGCGCCTAGAGCCCGTGCCCCACTACGAGAAGCCACCGCAATGAGAAACCCACGCACTGCAACAAAGAGTAGCCGCTGCTTGCCGCAACTAGAGAAAGCGGCGCACAGCAACTAAGAACCAAAGCAGCCAAAAATAAATAAATAAAATATATTTATATTAAAAAAAAACTGAGATTCTGAAAAGTTTTGGGTAGAGGGATGAGTCAACTGTTAGAAACGTGGTTGCAGAAGGCTCTTTGAATAGTTAATGTATATGCTACAGTCTAAATGAGGAATCAGCCTGGTGAGTTGGAGGAAATTTTTCAGATGGAGGAGTCCTAGGGCCCTGAAGCAGGAATGTGCTTAAAGTACTCACTGATCTATGTGGCTGGAAGGCTGTGATCAAAGAACAGAATGAAAGGAGATAAGGCTGGGGAGATAAGCAGGGTCTACCTCTCAGGGACTTTGTAAGTCCTAATGAGTTTTCCTTTTCATGTCTTCGGAAGCCATCAGAGTTACTACCAGGGGACTAACATGATCACTTTTCTTTGGAGGGGATAACTTTTCCATATACCTTTACTCAAATTCATCAGTTGGTTAATTTTACCCTTATTTGTTTTCTATCCCATCTTATAAAACCTCAAAAATATCAACAGCAAAAACCTTTCCCTGGGGACTTCCCTGGTGGCACAGTGGTTAAGAATCCACCTACTAATGCAGGGGACATGGGTTCGAGCCCTGGTCTGGGAAGATCCCACATGCCGCGGAGCAACTAAGCCTGTGTGCCACAATTACGGAGCCTGCGGCTCTAGAGCCTGTGAGCCATAACTACTGAGCCCACATGCCACAATTACTGAAGCCCACACGCCTAGAGCCCATGCTCTGCAACGAGAAGCCACCGCAATGAGAAGCACGTGCACCGCAACGAAGAGTAGCCCCTGCTCGCCGCAACTAGAGAAAGCCCGTGCACAGCAACGAAGACCTAACGCATCCAAAAGATACATAAATAAAATAAAAAATAAAAACAAAAAACTTAAAAAAAAAAAAAAAAACAAAAACCTTTCCCTGGACCTCCCTTTCCCTTCCAACTGCTGACCTCACTCTCCTTCTCCTCTGGCAGCTTCTCTACATCCTTGCCACCAGGCTACCCTTCCTCCACCTAGGTCGCTCGCCTTCTATTACCTCCTCTTTCTTCTTTATTATTATTATTATTATTTGGCCACACCGTGTGGCATGTGGGATTTTAGTTCCTTGACCAGGGATCGAACCCACACCCCCTGCATTGGAAGCATGGAGTCTTAACTGCTGGACCACCAGGGAAGACCCCTATTACCTCCTCTTCCATGTGGCTAAGGTCTATTTCTTCAGGGCTCAACTTCAAATTTACTTCCTCAAGGAGACTTTCACTGACCTCCAAGTTGGAAAATCTCTTTTCTGTGTTTTCCTAGTTGTGTACTTTCTCATCACATCATTCCTCACACCTTGTTGTAATTTACCCCTTATCAACTGTTTTCTCTCCTATGCTCCAAGAAAACAGAGACTTTAGTTTTCCTGTTCACTATGTACTCAGCATCTGACACAGTGCCTGAAACACAGTACTCAGTACATAGTTGCTGAATGAATGCGTAACTGATCTTCAGGCATTTGGTGGCTTGCAAGGACGATGTATTGTTGAAGTGAGTGCTACGTGGGATGACAGTGTTTTTGGAATCCCAAAGGTTTCTGGTAACTCTGCATATGGATTGTTAAATTAGGAGATGAGCAGCACATGATGAATTTGCACAGCAGTGGACACAGGAAATTGGATACCTGTGTCAATGACTGTGTTAGGAGTAGTTTCACGGCTTTAGTTAAGGACAGTGTCAGTGACAGAGTTGGGAGTAGTGTCACGGACTTAGTTAGGGACAGTGTCAGATTTCTGGCCTTAATGTCCAGGGCAGCTAACTCCCCACCCAGAGTCTCTTTACTGGCTCATTCTATTGTGGATGTCTGTCTGTTTGAGGTCTTAGTTCGAAAAAGGCTTTGCACCAGCCTTTATTTGTTTCCCTGATGACGACAACTTTCAGATGTCCAGCAGGTAGCAGAATATTACCTGGCAGTGCCACTGCCCAATCTACACTGGGAAGCCTGGTTTTTAGTTATTCAAATGTAAATAACTCTCTTTGAAATAAATGTGTTTTATATTTGCTTAAGAATCAGATGTAGGTTTTAGGAAGAATGGATCAGAGTGTGACTATTCTGACTTCTGGAAGAGAAAAGCTAACAAGGAGAGTTGGTGAGACATGGTATGGTGGTGAGGGAGATGCAAGGTCAGGAACTCCTTCCTAGGTTTTGAAATGGGCAGTGGATATGAGTAAAGCAGGTTTAGAGGAGATGAAGACATTTTTTTTTGGCACATGGTGAATCTGAGTTGCCCATGAGACATCTAAGTAGCAATACCGAATGTATAAAATGTATACATATGCATGTTCATAGAAAAAATTCTGGAAGGACACACACCAAAGTTTTAAGTTATTATTTCTGAGTGGTAGGATTATGGGTGATTTTAATTCTTTTTAGTATATATATGCTATGATGAACATGTATTATTTGTGCATCAGGGAGGCGTAGGAGATGATCTTGAGGCATCCCTGTGTTCCCCGTGGCACCTATCCTAAATTGCTTTCTCTTACCTACTTACCACTTTGTTTCTTGTCCATTCAAGATTTTCCTAGATTCTGACCTTCAGGACTTCTTTTTTCCCCATGTAGGGACTCTCTCTGTCCTCAGACTGGACTCCAAGCACAGTCTCCTTGGCCTTGCCACTTGTTTCTTTCTTCTAGCACAATTTGGACTCTCCCTCAGGCCATGGTGCTGCTGGCCATCCTGAATAATAGAGAAAAGATGCTGGAATATGCAGCAAGGTACTCTTCCTTGTGAAGTATTATTTCACTTTGTAGAATTCTGTAGGACTTTGAGAACTTGGGGAGAAAGATCAAAAATGCAAAATAAAGGATTGGCAAAATATGACAGACTTATGAAGTAGATGAAAAGACAAGGCTTATGTAAGATTGAATCGTTGTTTATTTCTTGAGATGCCCTTAAAATGAGTTACGTAACGAACTATTCATCTCCACTGAGGGAAGAGCAAAAGAAAATATGCTTAAGTTGCAAAAGGGAGATGCCGGTTAGATCAGCAACTTTTAAACTTTTGGCAATGGAACACCTTCTTTAAATAAAATGGAACCTGGGAGCTCAATATATAAAACAGAGAAAAGGGGAATGGATAATGGAAGCCTGAGTGGGGACAGCTTAGCACAAACAGCTCTTTCACCCCTCAGAGGACTTGCCAAAGCAGTTTGAAAACCAGTGGTTTAGGTCAGGAGTCAACAAGCTTTACTCGGCTGCCTGTTTTTCAATGGACCATGAGTTAGGAATGGTTTTTCCAGTCTTAAATGGCTGGGGAAAAAAATGGATTATTTTATGTGACATGTAAAATTAGATGAAATTCAAATTTCAATGTCCATAAAGTTTTATTAGAACACAGCCAAGCTCATTTGTTTAGATATTATCTATGGCTGTTTTTGCATAACAAGAGCAGAGTTAAATGGTTGCCAGAGAGCATAATGTCTGTGAAGCCTAAAATATTTACTGATCCTTTGCAGAAAAAGTTTGCCAAACTCTGGTTTAGATGAAAGAAAAGGTTTTATGATACTGTTTTTAACACTGGGATATGTGATCAATGGAGTTTATATGATTTCTCCTTTTGGAAAGCATTCAAGTTAGGCTAGGCTGTGGTTTAAAGAGGTCCTGTCTGTAGGGAGGGAAATGACTGGTCTCAACCTCCCAGGATTCCTGAGTCCGTCCCTTCCAGCCCTGGGAGGCTGTGGTTTTATCCTTGGCCTCCAGCCAGTCACCTTCAGATGGCTGAAGGGTAAAGAAGGCAGCAATTACCTGGCGGTATGCCAAAAATCCGCCCCTCCCCGCCTCCCGCCCCCCCCCCCCCACCCCACATCCTCCCTCCACCTCCCAGTTTGGAGCCTGAAATTCCCGGCAGTTAAAAAAAGGATTTCCTTCAGAAGAACACAATTATGGTAAGCTCTGGCCAGCCAGTCACTACATTTCACAGGGTGGGAAAACATCTGTGATTTGGGAAGAGGAAAGAAAACCCAATTCTAAGAATTGATGAGAGATGGAGGAAAGCTCTAAGTAAGACCATGAGAAAGAAAAGCACATCTAGAACAAGTAAAGAATGAATACCAAAATCTTAATATCTATTTATGCTTTCTTTCAAATTATTACAGATCATTTAAGATCAAATCAGATCATCTTCCTTAATTTACACTTAACTACAACCCTTAGGTCCCCAGTCTAGCATTTCATAAACATTAGGTTTCTCCCATTATATTAAACAGGTGGAAGCTGGAATTATAATTCTGTCACCATAACTCTTCTGTGATTCTAGTTCTTCTGCTATAAAATGGGGATGAGGGACTTCCCTGACAGTCCAGTGGTGAAGACTCTGCTTTCACTGCAGGGGGTGTGGGTTCAATCCCCCGCGTGCCCCACAGTGCGGCCAAAATATAAATTAAAAAATAATAATAAAATGGGGATGAGACCTTAATACCTTAAAAACCATAGGGTGATTTCTCAGCCTAAAGTATAAAGACTAGTAATTGGGGACTAAGGGAGGGAATATATGTGGAGAACTGATGAATCTCAAATAATTTGTTCATTCCTACTTTACACTCCCCACTTTTTTTTTTTTTTTTATATAATCTGTACTGCATTTTATTATTTATTTATTTATTTATTTATTTATTTTTGTGGTAGGCGGGCCTCTCACTGTTGGGGCCTCTCCCATTGTGGAGCACAGGCTCCAGATGTTCAGGCTCAGCGGCCATGGCTCACGGGCCTAGCCGCTCTGCAGCATGTGGGATCTTCCTGGACCGGGGCACGAACCCGTGTCCCCTGCATTGGCAGGCAGACTCTCAACCACTGCGCCACCAGGGAAGCCCTACACTCCCCACTTTATCCTTTTTTGAAAAGCCTTGGTGATTACACTGGTGAAACCACAAAGCTAACAGAAAATATATAGCCCTCCTGCCCTCTGCAGGGAAAAAATTAAACCAATAAACAACAAAACAAATAGCCGGTATCATAGCTTTAGATAAAATGTACATTGTGGTAGCTTTGGACTATGACTTTGTTTATTTTATATTAAAAAAATAAAAATAATACATGTGAAAAATAACATAAGCACATGGCTTTTATAAAATGAAACAATACAGAAAGGAATGGAAAGCAAAAATCTGTCTCCCTATCCTCTGATCCCCAAATCTCCAATTGCTCTCTCCAAAGGTGGCAACTGTTAATAGTTTCTTGTAGATGGGTCCAGTAGAAAAAAAGAAAATAATTACATATATATCCTTTCAAAGATTTTACACAAATGGTTTCACACTGTTCTGCACTTTGCTTTTTCCACTAAATAGGTACCTGGGAGATTTTTCTGTATTTTAATGGTTGCAGTTTTTGGACATACGATTATTTACTGGCCCTTATTTATGGGTTATTGGGGTTGTTTCTGGTTTGTTTTACTACATGAACAATGCTATAATATATATCCTAGTACCTACATCTTAGTGATGTTTATGACTATATTTGTACATTAAACTAGCAATATCATTACTTGATTAGCCCTTTTAATAGATGTTAGCAAATGCCCTCCAAAAAGCTTCTACCAGTTTATACTCTTACCTATAATGTATAGGTATGTATTATTATTATATAAGGGTAATTTGATAGGGTATAACTCCTCTTATGTTTATTGATCATTTGTATACTCTTTCTAGGATTACCTGTTATTTGTACTTTTTATCTTTTTATTATTAATTTAACCTCTTTGCATATTAAAACATTTCCTTGTCATATTTTGACTATTTTACACTATTTTTGCCATACAAAAGTTTTTATGTGGTCAATTTTATCAACATTTTCCCATTTTCTGAATTTCCTATATTTTAGAAAGAACTCCTCCCTGCATAATTATAAATTTCTCTGTCTCTGTCTCCTAAACAGCTTAATTATTTATCTATTAAAGAGGTTCTGTTCTTTTGGCCTTGTTTAGTTTGGTTTTAGGTTTTTTCTTTGCTATGTTCATTCTTAAAAGGTCAAAAAACAAATGAAAAAATATTTTGACTGCATGACAATTAGTTATTTTTGATTCGGCAATGAATTCAACTTTTTCGATTTGACAATGAATTAAAACTATATGAGCCAGCATTCTATGGAGCAAATCAAATATCTTTACATCAGAATCTGAACCAAAAGCAGGCAGTTTACTATCCACGGGCTCAACAATCCCAATTTCCGTCCCACCTCTGCGAACATGGTTTTTAAAAGACTTCCTCAAACAACAAGGACCAACTGCAGAGCACAGGAAACTACATTCAGTCTCTTGTAATAACTTAAAATGGAAGAGGGCTTCCCTGGTGGTGCAGTGGTTGAAAGTCCGCCTGCCGATGCAGGGGACACGGGTTCATTCCCCGGTCCGGGAAGATACCACATGCCATGGAGCGGCTGGGCCCGTGAGCCATGGCTGCTGAGCCTGCGCGTCTGGAGCCTGTGCTCCGCAACGGGAGAGGCCACAGCAGTGAGAGGCCCGCATACAGCAAAAAAAAAAAAAAAAAAAAAAAAAGAATCTGAAAAATATATATAAAGAATACATATATAAATATATCACTTTACTGTACACCTGAAACTAACACAACATTGTAATTGACTATACTTCAATTTTTGAAAAAGGTTAAAGGACTTCTCTGGTGGTCCAGTGGCTAAAAATCCGGGCTCCCAATGCAGAGGGCCCAGGTTCGATCTCTGGTCAGGGAACTAGATCCCACGTGCCACAACTAAGAGTTCAAATGCTGCAACGAAGATCCCACACTCCACAACAAAGGTCCTGCATGCCGCAACTAAGACCTGGTGCAGCCAAATAAATAAATATTTTTAAAAATAATAATTACTTAAAAAGTAAAATAAAATAAAAAAGGTTGACCTTATCTAAGATGGTGTTATTAAGGGTGCAGTAGTTGCTGAAACAAACAAGAATATCTAATAGGTTGAATCATATGAAATTATCATTTTTATAGGTAGAAAAGTCAAATATTGGCAGTTTCATATGGTTCAAGCTAATATAATGGCCCAAGTGTAGCAAAAGTTTATTTCTTCCTCTATAAAATCCAAAATGGAAGTTCTAGATCAGTGGGCAGCTCTTCTCTAAGCCACTGGTGGTGATTCAGAGCCCCAGGTGTCTTTTACCTTGTAGCTTTTCTATCTTAACACTGGCTTCTAAGGTTACAGTGTTTATCTGCATCAAGCCAACAGCAGGGTGATAGGGCACTGAGGAGTGCAGTGGGGGATTTTATGGACCAGGCCTCCAAGTGGTGTACATCACTACCATTCCATTGGCTGGAACTCAGTTACATGGCCACATCTAACTGCAAGCAAGGCTGAGGAATATGGTCAAGCCGTGTGCCCAGAAAGGGATAAATGGTAAATGGCTTGCTAGTGGCTGCCACACAAGGTTCCCCAATCCCTCCCACTGATTTCTCCCCTGGCATACGTAATTCTCGAGTCTTACTGTTTTTAACTAGAACAGATTTTGAGTAATAATACTTTACATTTGTCCAGTTTACAAGGAATTTTTACATAAATGATCTCACTCGAGTTTCCAAGAGCCCTAAGATAAACAGAGAACTATTATTTCCATTTTATAGATGCAGAAACTGAGGCTCCAAGAGGGCACAAGTTTACTTGTCCAGGGACATGAACTAGTAAGTGGTGAAACCAGCTCATACTAACAGGAAGGATACTTTATACAGTATTTTTTGGCTTATGCAGCACTTTCATGCAGATTATTTTCACTGATCACTAGTGTAGGGATCTTCCCATTCTGACAGTCGGCTTGTGGCTTCTCCATCACGCCCAGCTGGTTATTAGCATGTTGCTGGCTCAGCAGATTATAGGATATAAATAGATGCATTTGTTGTCTGACCAATTTTTTTTCCCTGGAGTCAGGCACATTTAACATTCACTCTTGCTATGAAACAAAGGCCTTCTCTGCTTCTCGGCTCAGGTTAAGGAAGGAGTTTTGAGGCCCCAAGAACTCACAAGGTGGCTTCCCCACATTTCTATGACACAGCATGGCTCCAAGTGAGTATCAAATTGCCAAGGCTCAGGACTTCCCCAGTGGCCCAGTGGCTGAGAATCCGCCTGCCAATGCAGGGGACACGGGTTCAATCCCTGGTCCAGGAAGACCCCACATGCTGTGGAGCAACTAAGCCCGTGTGCCACAACTACTGAGCCTGCACTCTAGAGCCTGTGAGCCACAACTATTGAAGCCTGTGCGCCTAGAGCCCGTGCTCCGCAACAAGAGAAGCCACCACGATGAGAAGCCCGTGAACTGCAACGAAGAGTAGCCCCCGCTCGCCGCAACTAGAGAAAGCCCATGCGCAGCAACAAAGACCCAACGCAGCCAAAACAAAAACAAACAAAAAACCTAAACACTGCTGTGATCACCAGATGGTAATAACTGCTATTAAAAAGAAAAAAAAATGCCAGGGTTCAAAGGCTGTTGGAGAGCAGTTTTAGGATGAGGATACAGGGTACAACGGGATGCAGTTGTACTAACAACTCTATTACCTGCCAAGGGGTAGGTCTCTGCTGCTGTTATTTCTGCTGTTCTCTGCTTCCTTCAGAAGGGAGGGGGATGATTTCTCTTCCATAAATTCAAATTCCACTTTGCAGCTTTTGTCTTCATAATTTCCATATTCTCATCTTCTATTGGGATCTCTACTAGCGCTTCCCTGAATTTCCCCTTCCTCAAAACAGACTTAAAAGAGAAAAAGACCGTCATCCCAGGAGGGTGTGAGCATTGAAGTTCACTTTGTAAACTTCCTGAGGGGAGCTGCTGCTGAATCTTCTGTTCCCTTGAGTTCTCCTGGCCATCTAACAAGTGCCCAGAGTGGGTTTCCCCAAATGC
The DNA here is from genome assembly GCF_964341445.2 of Mesoplodon mirus. NCBI lineage: Eukaryota > Metazoa > Chordata > Mammalia > Artiodactyla > Ziphiidae > Mesoplodon > Mesoplodon mirus. The sequence continues at coordinate 34,049,450 of NC_138984.1, forward strand.
TTGTTGATCAACAATGTTGTAGGGGCTTCCCTGGTGGCGCAGTGGTTGAGAGTCCGCCTGCCGATGCAGGGGACATGGGTTCGTGCCCCGGTCCGGGAGGATCCCACATGCCGCGGAGCGGCTGGGTCCGTGAGCCATGGCCGCTGAGCCTGCGTGTCCGGAGCCTGTGCTCCGCAACGGGAAGAGGCCACAGCAGTGAGAGGCTCACGTACAGCAAAAAAAAAAAAAAACAAAACAAAAAAAACCAACAATGTTGTAAGGATCTTAGAAGTTTTCAGAGATGAACACAGAATTAAAGCAAAATAAATAGCATTTTATTGCTTTAAAAAAATAAACCTTTGGGGCTTCCCTGGTGGCGCAGTGGTTGAGCGTCTGCTTGCCGATGCAGAGGACACAGGTTCGCGCCCCGGTCCGGGAAGATCCCACATGCCGCGGAGCGGCAGGGCCGCTGAGCCTGAGTCATGGCCGCGGAGCCTGTGCTCCGCAACGGGAGAGGGCACAGCAGTGAGAGGCCCGCATACCGCAAAAATAAATAAATAAATAAATAAACAAACCTTTTAATTAGGATTATTTTCAAGCATACAGAAAAAAATACGATGAACATCCATATATCCACCACCACATATTTCAACAAGATTTGAATTATCTTCAGGCTATTAAGAAAATGTTTCGCTATTAATAAAATGTTTCAACATAGAGTAGCTTGCACTTTTCAGAATCATAGAGCATTAGCATTAGAGGCATTCCTAATGATTGGAATGGCACTGACTAAGTTCCTTACCTCTCCGTGCATCTCACATATAAAGTGGGCATAATAGTATTTGCTAGAAAGGGCTGTTTGACTAAAAGTTAACAGCACCTGACACATAATAAGTGCTCAGTAAATGTTAATTATCATTTTAGGCTTACTACTTCCTACTTTCCAATAAATGATAGTGGACCATAATTAAGAACCACAGAGGTGCAGCGCCACGCTTACAACCGTGCAAGTTGTTCTTTGCACAAACCTGGGGTGGGAGTCATTGATCTGTATTTTCCAGCACCTAGTGGTATAGTGTGTTGAAGAAAAGTTATCTTTTTCTACTCAAATTCCCTCTTTGGTGTAGTAGCACAGGGTTGGGTGGGAGTGTATAATCTTGAATATGATTCAGTTCTGTACTGATAAACTGGAATCCTCTTGTACATCTTGACTACAGAATTTCAAAAAATAGAAAGGGAAAATTATCGAATTTAAAACCAATTAATCCAAGTTAGTATTTTTTTAAAAACTACCATGTGCAAAACTGTGTTAACAAGAGGTTGGGGTAGATGCTAATAAAAAGTATGACCGTTCCTGAAACAGGAGCTTTCTCTTACCACTATTAGTTGGCATATAAATTACAATATCTTGGAGGCAAACTGACACTATTTTACACTTGATCCCTTTGATGCAGTAATTTTACATCTAGAAATTTATCCTACAGGAACACAAGTACATGAAGATAAATGTACAAAAACATTCACTGCAGCTCTGTAATAACCAGCAAAACAGCAAAAGAAACCAGCAAAAAACAAGAACTCTAAATACTTAAAAGAAAAATACTAAATAGTAAACACTTTGATATGAAAAAATGGTGAGGCTGGTATGAACACTGATTTAGCATGTTAAATTGATAGTCAACCAAAGCTAAGACTGAGAAATATGCAGCCATTTGGCCACACTGGGTCTTCGTTGAAGCACACGGGCTTCTCTCTAGTTGTGGTATGCAGGCTTAGTTGCCCCACGGCATGTGGGAGCTTAGTTCCCCAACCAGGGATCGAACCCAAGTCCCCTAGCATTGGAAGGTGGATTCTTAACCACTGGACCACCGGGGAAATCCCCAGAGCTAAGTTTTAAAAGACGACCTTAGAAAGGCAACAAATGGATTGAAGAGAATTCAAGGATAGAGAACTGGAGAAAGTGTTCTGAGGTTGGAATTCTGGAGAGAGGACAGAGCTCAGCCAAGGTCTTGATAAGTAAGCATACTGAGGACCCAGCAGACACTGGAGAGATACAGAAGTAGTTTAAACCAGAAAATATAAATTTGCATTTTTGAAGGGAAGGGGATGGAGGACAATGGACAATCAGTAACTTTTTAAGCATAGATTATTTTATGTGGCCTTGTCACAGAAGTTCTTCAAATTTGCTAATCAAAATTAGGTACACACAATTCACTTGAGCTTCCCATTTCAGCCTAAGTTCCCAAGGCTTTTCAATAGGACAAGTGTTTTATTTTAGCACAAAGAACCACAACCTACCTTTCGGTTAGTGTTTTTTTCTTTTTCTTTTGGACGCACCGAGAGGCTTGCAGGATCTTCATTCCCCGACCAGGGATTGAACACAGCCTGGGCAGTGAAAGCGCCGAGTCCTAACCACTGGACTGCCAGGGAATTCCCTTGGTTAGTGTTTTAAATAGTTGGGGCTTTAGCACTTAAGTGGATAGGTCTGTGATTCATCTAGGTTTCCTCCAGGCCTACAGGAGACCACTCAAGGAGTAGAAGCTTATTGATTAGTATTCTCAAGGTCTATCTTGTTTCAGATATAAAGCTTCTGGACTATACAGCCCCTAACACATCAACAGATCCCTTTCATCAAAATTTGTTAAAAATAAGTCTGTTATGTCCCAAATCAAGGATGTGTCTGGAGTAGGTGGTCCAAAATGACAATATTCTCCTGGAGGCAAAATAACCAGTTTTATTATATAAAATTTTCTAGAGATGGCTACATGTACTCATGTAGCAGTTACTTCAATCAAAACATCTACATCAGAAACATATTTCCATCTCTGAAAATTTGTACTATTTCATTTTCTACAAACCATTGTTAGGAGGAAAGCTGACCATTATCTCTGATTTGCAGGTGAGGAATTAAAATTACGAGCTGTTGACTTGACTTGCCCAAGGTTACAAGAAAAGCAGAGGTGGAACTCAAAAGCTTACAGTCATTGTAGCTCCTCCACTGCTAATGCTTTTATTAAATTGGGTTTTTTCGCACCATGCCTGTGGCATACCCAAAGATGCAAGACACAGAAGTCCATGAAACGTGTAGCTGTCATGACTATATGGCTGCCATTCATTTATTATACACCATCTTTTAGAAACAAAGATTTCTCTTCGGTGTTCTATGTCCTGGTTTACACCTCACTCCTACTGACATTTTATTTTTGCTCATCTTGTTTTCCCTTTATAACCAACCCCATTCTTTTCTATAAATAATCTTGTATTATCCTTTTTAAAGTCACTTTAGATTACCTTAAAAATAAATCAAGTGTCTAGATTAATAATGATTTTCTTGTACCTTTCAGAAATGCAAACAAATAAAGTTAGGAACAATTTTTTTCTTCCTGAAGAGACACCGAAAAGTTTTGCTCACCTGATTTTAAAACCTTGAACACAAAACACAGCTTTACTTAAAGACAGGAAAAAAATGAAAGACAGTCCAAAAAGGAAAGAGAAACATATTAGAGTGGGATTCTTAAACTGGTCCATCTAATTGCTACCTTCCAAAAGGCTACGTTTCAAATTAATGGTTCACAACTCTCACTTTTCAGGTATAATTATCAAAATACTAATCATCAAATGCTAAATAACGTACAGAAATGGCCAAAAATTCTCTACGTAAAACAGAGAAACCACAGAACTGCCTTAAAATACAAAGAAAATATTTTTATTTGTATAACAAATATTCTAAGAAATGATGATATAATAAAATTAACAGAGTTGATGTGATGTTGAGACACAAATAGGTATGAAATGCTATTGATAATTAATCATTTTGCTTCATCCAACCTCCCATTGATTATTTTAGAGAGCATCTCTGGTGTATTTCTGACTGAATTTTAAGCATGATGTATCCAGATGATTCAATTAAGAAATCTTTGAAAGAATGGTTCCTTCCATTAGTCCTCATTAACTCTTTTTTTTTTCTTTTTCTTCTTTTTCTCTGGACTCTGAAAATAACCAACAAGAATGCTTTTGAAAGACCTGTAAATGTATGAGTGATTAAAAATAACTTTTCCTCATAAAAAGCAAAGTAGGTCTATTCTATTTCCCTGGAAAACAAGTTTGGAGCAAAGACTAAAATCTAAAAATATAAAACCACCTTTATCATCTGTACCAAATGATATTCTCTTCCACCCTTAACAAAACCCATTTTGCAATAAGGTTCTAGGTTTAGGAAATGGCCCTTTATAATATAAACACAACAATGTTGCTGTACTTCCTCATCAATGCAACCATTTTTTAAAAGCTACCTGTTCATTTCTAATATACAGAGTAGAATAAAATATAGAAACCCTGCCCATGTCAATAAAGTATTGGTAATTAAAAACAAACATACAGCAATTGCTGTGCTGGTGCATGGTTCTTCTTCAGAAAGCGGTTCTTCTTTAATGTGTTTCTTTTTGTCCTTTTTCTTCTTTTTCTTCACAGATGTCTCCTGTTCTTCCACCACTTCTACTATATCTTCTTCTACTTCTACTACTTCCTCCTCTTCTTCAACTGAATAAGGTTAAGTGTAAAATACTACAATTAACATTGCATCAGACTTCTCTCCCTCAAAACCCCTCTGAGAGTCTTAGTTTTTTCCTGTCATTCAGGTCAACTATCCAATGTTTATTACATAATTTTACAATTGCAAAGGTCCTTCAAATATCTACCTAGTATACTACTACTAACTTTACAAATGATAGAAAGCTCAGAGAAGTAAAATTCTCATGATCATGTAGCTATACAGAGAGATCAGGATTAAAACAAATCATCTGTACCAAACCCATGTTTGGGGGGAGACTAGTCAATTATATTAGAAATGATTAATAAGAGTTTGGAGTTAGGAGACTTGGGTTTATCCAACCTGTTGAAACCCTGAGTAAGTCATTTAATAACCTTTATAAACTCAACTTCCTCATCCTTATAAAATTTAGTAATGTCTATCTCACTGGTCAATTTCTAGGATTTAACGATTTAACACATGAAAATTTATGCAAAATGCTTAGCATGAATGCTTGGCACATTAGAATGAGGACTTAATAACTGGTTGCTATCATTAGAAATCCATTGATCAAATACTTACTTAGTACCTACTATATGCCAGGGCTTGTTCTAGACAACTAGATACAGCAAGGTACAACACAGACAAAAATTCCTGCTTTTATGAATCGTTTACTTTAGTAGGAGAATGGAGAGACCAAAAAAAGAAAAAAAGATATGCTATAAAATATTTTACATAGTAAACAGTCCTAAGGATAAAGAAGAGGAACACTGAGGAGGGCAATACATGTGGACATCTTAGACAGGATAGTCAGGCAGATACCTAAAAGAGGGAAGGGAGGGGACTTCCCTGGCGGTCCAGTGGTTAAGACTCCACGCTTCCACTGCAGGGGGCACGGGTTCGAACCCTGGTCGAGAAACTAGGATCCCACATGCCATGTGGCCAAGGAATTAAAAAGAAAAAAACAAAATAAAAGAGGGAAGGGAGTGAATTATGCACCTATATTGAGGGAAAACATTCAGGTAAAGAGAAGAGCAAATGCTATGGTTATTTTAGGAAAGAAGGGGGGTTGGCAGGTTCATGGAATAGCAAGGAATCCAGTGTGGCTGGAGCAGAGTGAGCAAGGAGTAGAATTAGATCAGAGAGCTAATGGGGGTGCCACTGTAGCTACTACATTAAGAACAGCAGAGATGGGTATAAGTGGTTCAGTTCTAGATACACTTCCGAAGTAGAATTAAGGGACTTCCCTGGTGGCACAGTTGTTAAGACTCTGCGCTCCCAATGCAGAGGGGCTCGGGTTTGATCCCTGGTTGGGGAACTAGATCCCACATGTGTGCCGCAACTAGGTGTTTGCATGCCACAACCAAGGAGCCCACCTGCCGCAACTAAGACCTGGCGCAGCCAAACAAAAAATTTTGTTTCTTTTAAAAAAGTAGAATTGGGGCTTCCCTGGTGGTGCAGTGGTTGAGAGTCTGCCTGCCAATGCAGGGGACGCGGGTTCGTGCCCCGGTCCGGGAGGATTCCACGTGCCACAGAGCGGCTGGGCCCGTGAGCCATGGCCGCTGAGCCTGCGCGTCCGGAGCCTGTGCTCAGCAACGGGAGAGGCCACAACAGTGAGAGGCCCACGTACCGCAAAAAAAATAATAATAAAAAAATAGAATTAAGAGGATTTGCTGCCAGAACAGACTTGGGTTATAAAAAGAGTCAGTGTTAAAGGCCAAAGCAACTAGAGCTGCCATTTATAAGATGGAGAATATTATGGAGCCACAGACTGGGAGTGGTAAGGGTCCAGGAATGTTAAGTTTGAAAAGCTTAATGAATATATGAGTAAAGATACAAATCTGGAGTTGGGTGTTTCAAATGTTACTGATGGGTTTAGGGATCTCTTTATTGTTGTTCAGTTAGGAAATAGAATCACTTAAATAAATAACTTGTTTATGTTTTCTTCACCCAGAGCAGGAGACCACATTTGCTGATAGTACTTTTTTTTTTTTTTTTTTTTTTTTTGCGGTACGTGGGCCTCTCACTGTTGTGGTCTCTCCCGTTGTGGAGCACAGGCTCCAGACGCGCAGGCTCAGCGGGGCAGGCGGACTCTCAACCACTGAGCCACCAGGGAAGCCCTGATAGTACTTTTGACCACTAAGCTATTTAGAAACCCAAAATTATATCAGTCATTGCTTTAATGCCTTTCTTGCTAGACCAGCTGGTAGGCACTCAACACAGGTGCAGCTAATAAATGGGGGAGCTCACTTATCAACTCTGCAAGAGAGCCTAATTCACTGGTGAGCACCTATTAAATGTTATCACTCTGTTGGCAGGCTACCCAGTTATTACTCTAGTCCTTTCCATGTAACAGAAACAATGACGAAAAGTACTGCTGCATCAATTCTATGCTCTACTATAACAGAAATATTTCAAAAACTAATTTAGAAACCACATACCTTTTTTCTTCTATTTTAAGCTGATTCTCAAAATAGTTCACATGGTAGAAACTAAAGTTTTAGTACACTTAGTATAATCCTACATATTCAAAGAGGCACTTCTCACATTCCTCTATGAAACATGATAAATTTAACAATATCCTAATTATTCCCAGAGAACATGATGGTTTATTAAAACACCATTAGCTTTCAATATGGATGGTTTCACAATAAAGTTCAATGGTATGTACTTTCCCAAGATTTATGAAGTCTGTACTTCTTAAGGAATAAGAGTATAAATGACATTACAAAGAATTCAAACTAACCTTTAATTTTAACCTTGGCTTTTTTGGCCTTCTTTTCAACCACTTCATCCTCTTTGTCTACCTGTTCAATCTTGCGTTTTTTAGAATAGGTTGGTAGTGTGGAGTCACCAGAAGGATCGTAAGTCTTCACTTCACTGAAAGAGCCATAGAATTTTAGAAAATCCCTACAAATATCAGTAATCAATTCTAAAGAGATTTAAAAGGAAACGTCATTAGGTAATACTTACACAAGCATACAATGCTGTTTCATTTTAGTGGCCTTAGGGCAGTTTATGAAAAAGTCTCCAAAAGGTAAAGAGGTGTCAACAGTAGGTCACACTTCACACTTCAAGAGAAGTGGTGAGCTAAATGAATTGATTTAGTAATCAATGTAGTGACTATAGTATAGAAAAATAGTCAATCAGCATAGGGGGAAAAAATGGAGGAAACCTCTTTATACCAAATGATTACACTAGAAAGTAAAAACTGAACCAATTCGACTTTTAGAACACTGGGCAATTCAATGAAAAACAAAACAAAAACCCTAAATCAAATTTAATACAGAAGACTCCATCACAAGATTCCAAGTGGCAGAGGAACAAGAAGGGATATATATGGATAAAGATCCCTTGAAACCCAAATGTTTGCTTTTGTTCTAACAAAGTAGAAAGAAAAATTAAAGTACTGCGTGCCAAAAATGTGAACTAAACCTCATAATTGGTGCTTTAAGCACATGTGTTTAAAGTCATAAGCATAATGGCATGGGAACATTAAAAAATTGTTCAAAACAAGCTAAGGGGGGCTTCCCTGGTGGCGCAGTGGTTGAGAGTCCGCCTGCCAATGCAGGGGACATGGGTTCGTTTCCCGATCCGGGAAGATCCCACATGCCGCGGAGTGGCTGGGCTCGTGAGCCATGGCCGCTGAGCCTGCGCGTCCACAGCCTGTGCTCCGCAGTGGGAGGGGCCGCGGCAGTGGGAGTCCCTAGTACCGCAAAAAAAAAAAAAAAAAAAAAAAGAAAAAACAACAACAACAACAAGCTAAGGAATGTTCTATTAAGCTATCTTGCAGGCTCACAGCTGTTAACTTTTATAGGTTAAAAACATTTATAATTTAAGAAACAAAGTAGTGACTAGGTTCTCCTGGGTCTCTCCCAGATATATGTGTTATTAAACTTTTGATTTTCTGTAAAAAAAAGAAAAACAAAAACCAAGCCCAAAAACAAAGATCCACATTTTTTTCAACTAAACACAACAAATTAGGCTTTAAAAATTACAAAATACATGGTCATTGTAGAGATCTTAGAAAATTCACAATATAAAAGTAAATGTTAATTAATGTCCGTAACTGAATACATTTGGTTTCTTTTCAGAATCAAGGAAAACAATTTTTATGAATGTATATACTAAAACATATATCTAAATACGTATTTATAATGAGATGTTACTATATTGCTTTCCCTGCCACTTATAAGATTTTCCTAAAGGACTGTAAGAAGTCCTAAAAGCACAGTTTATGGATTAATGACTAGAAATGTTTTTAAGGCTCTTGACACATACCGTCAATCTGTTTTCCACATTCTATTTCTATCATCACAACCTCATCAGCATTGAACATTATCTCAAATAGTAACAAAAACACCTCTCCCCACAAGTATCTTTTGTAATTTCATAGTGAGGTCTGAATACTTATCATGGCTCTTAGCCACTTATAGACTTTTTCTTTGACTCTTTTTTTTTTTTTTTTTTTTAAAAAAAAACAGGTTTCGGGCTTCCCTGGTGGCGCAGTGGTTGAGAGTCCGCCTGCCAATGCAGGGGACGCGGGTTCGTGCCCCCGTCCAGGAAGATCCCACGTGCCGCGGAGCGGCTGGGCCCGTGAGCCACGGCCGCTGAGCCTGCACATCCGGAGCCTGTGCTCCGCAACGGGAGAGGCCACAACAGTGAGAGGCCCGCATACCATAACCCCCCCCAAACAAAACAAACAAACAAACAAAAAACAGGTTTCCCTGTGGCTTAACTCTGAATGGACTTTGGTTTTGATATGTTATACTATATAGGAACTATGAAGGAAAAATATTATCGGAAATGAGTAAATTAAATATTAAGGAAAAAGGCCAAAACAAATATATTATGTGTACTTATTGCACAACGTATAAATGTGTGTATGACTAAAAACTAGACGTGAATATGGAAAACTGTAAATGGCAAAGAAATAAATTAGGGGGATACTTAGTTGTTTTAAACAACAAAAAAACTGTCAACAATTAACTTTTAAATAAGCAAAAATTGTTCCTTCATGCTCTCCCAAATGTACTCACTCACCTTTTATGTTCATATTTTTCCGCTTTTGCTAATGCCTTTCCTGTTCCGCTTATTTTCCGTATCTAAGAAAAGAAAAATTATTAATAGTTTTCTAAGGCATAATCTCTTTATAATATATATGGTAGTATGTCAATTCTTTGTATATATTAGGTAAACTGTTAACAGCAGGCACAAAAAGAATATATTAGACATACTAAAAATGTATCATAAAAGTAAAACTGGTTAGCAAATGAAATGAAAAAGTACATAAACTACTCGTGGTTTATTAACTTTTGACAGGTAACACTTCTGCAATATGCAGGATGTGATTCTTACCCCTCTATCTTCCAAGGTTCTCAACCTGGCCTCTAATTTGGCTCTGTTCTCAACTCCCATCGCAGAACTGGAATCTTCACCAAAAGCATCATACCGGATGGCCAAAACAGTTTTGGCTGCCAGCATCCGAGAAATCTAATAGAGAACTTGAAGTTAGAGGCATTCAAACTATACTCCAAGATGAGATGTAAAAAATTCTCTCAATAATTTATTCATGAGAACACTACAGATAAATCATTGACTCTAGAATTCACTCTAGGACTTTTTAAAAATCAGGAATTACAAAAGTATTGTAAACCATACAACTCAAGCCACTTATCTTCTATTTCAATCTTTGCCACAGTATGATGGCTAACTGGTTATATACACAACCACCATTATTCTGTTGGATGAAAAGATATTGTAGTATCTTATGTCTAAAACTAGCTCAAACCATTCTTCCATCTTCCTTTAGTTTCTACTGTGTGACATTAGTCCTACACTATGAGATCATCCAGATTAAGTATAGCCCTCAGCCCCCGCAAGCTTAACTAGTATTTTATTTTACTGAACCCTTTATCTCTCTCATCACTCTGCTCTGAATTTTATAACATTTCAATTCCTATTAAACTATGTATCCTGTAAAAAGCTTCCAAGTACTTTAAGCCCCAGTTTCCTCCTCTGTAAAATAGACACCTACAACTCATAGGGCTATTAAGAGGATTCACCAAAGTCCTATCAAGTGTTAGCACAGTGTATGTGCTATTATTTTTTATAGGTCATAAATATTGATGTTAAATGTTTCCTGCCACACAGAAAACTTCTGATGTGACATCCCTGTCCCCACCAATGGGTGGAGTCTAGAAAAATAGTAACAGCAAGCACTAACCCTTTCTTCTAACCTTTTCTTTCAGTGTACATAAGTGTTTATTTAAAGAATTCACCATTCTCTATTTGATGAAAAAGAAACAGTAGGAGGAAAATGGTTTGGAGGAAAAAAAGGCCTACTCTAGGAAAACTGTAACTGACCTTTCCTTTGTGTTTGGGACTTGTCTGGCCTACAAGTGAAGCATGATAAATGAGACCATACTTCGGGGTATCTCGTCTAGACTTGAGGGCTCTGAAGAGTGCCTTTTCTGCTCCAAGAATCTGAACTGTAGAAGCTGCATGTTTGGCCAAATTCAAAAGAGAACCTTCAAAAGAAAAGAAGTAGTTACCAGGAATGTACTTGCAAGTATTTGAAAGTTCCATGTATTAAAAAGACCTATATTAATATTATAGCTACCAGAGTAAATAAAAATCTGATATAATACAGGATTCTATAGTCTGGAATTACCCCAAATTCCTGATACCTCAGCATTTGTGATTCATCCATTAACACCACAAGCAGAGGTCTGTGATGAATGTCTATGACAAATTGAAGGTTACTTGTTCAATTTTACTTATTTGCCTGAAGAGGTGGTATTACTATTTCACATTTCATTAGCATACCGTGGGAGAGATAAAAACACACGTATTCACAGACACCACCCAATCTAGCCCCTATTTTTCTGAGATTTATTTTAGACACCAGATATCCTACTACTATAGATATGAAAAAACATACAGATAATTAAAGTGAAAATTTAGTATTAGGACATCTCAGTAGATCTATGTGATAAACTTCTTACACTTTATTTACCCCTTGTTTAAGATATGGATGAGGAGGATTTCCCTCGTGGCACAGTGGTTAACAATCCACCTGCCAATGCAGGGGACACGGGTTCAAGCCCTGGTCTGGGAAGATCCCACATGCCGCGGAGCAACAAAGCCCACGCGCCACAACTACTGAAGCCCGCACGCCTAGAGCCTGTGCTCCACAAGAAAAGCCACCATAATGAGGAGCCCACGCACCGCAACGAAGAGTAGCCCCCGCTTGCCGCAACTAGAGAAAGCCCGCGGGCAGCAACGAAGACCCAATGCAGCCAAAAAAAAAAAAAAAAAGATATGGATGAGGAGATATAAGCACAATAATTAAGTATTAAAGTTGATGCTTTGTTAGATGTGCTGCACTGATTTTCTGTCACAAAACATCAATTAAGAAAAAAAATCTCTTTCTCTTTTTTTTGGCCTGGCCATGCGGCTTGTGGTATCTTAGTCCCCCGACCAGGGATTGAACCCGGGCCCCCAGCAGTGGAAGCGTGGAGTCCTAACGACTGGACCGCCAAGGACTTCCCCAGAAAACATCAATATTAATGCAGTTGCTCAACCACTAATTACATGTTTAAAATTCAACAAACATACACTCGCCTTCAGGAAGTTGTAGTAGTAACATCAAAGATCACTGACCAAAGATCAACGTTAACAAATATAAGAATGGAAAAGTTTGAATTATTGTGGGAATCACCAAAATGTGGCACACAGACATGAAGTGAGCAAATGGTGTTGGAAAAATGATGCCAATGGACTTGGTCTACACAGGGCTGCCACAAGCTTTGAATTTTTAAAAAAAGCAGTATTTGTGAAGTGCAATAAAACGAGGTAAGCCTATCCTAACTGATTTCATGCTCCTGCATTCATCTGCTTGTTCTAATTAACCAAAACAAACTTTTGACAAAGGACCACAAGTGTCTCAGAAGAGGCAGTGACTAAAGATGCCTTCATTATCCGAAAGGAAATCAGGCATACAAATAAAAATCATCATTGAACACCTTGGCCTTAGTCCTCACAAATATACCATTTACTTCTATTTATTACCTAGAATTACTTTAATAAGTGTAGTTTAAAGATAAAAGAAAAAAATATCTTACCTAGAAAACAACTCAACTCTCAATACCCATGTTTACAAATTACATTAAAATCCTCACCTGCATGGGCAATAAGCCGTGCTCCAACTAATTCACCAACCATGACTGTAACGTTGGGTGCAATGGCCATCATTCTATTTTGCAGATATTCATAGAGCTGGGTTCTATATTCGGAGATTTCAATCACCTAGTGTAGGGAACAAAATGAGTAAGTCATAAATGACAAGAGTAAAAACAGTGTAAAATTCATATGTCTAAAACATCGGAGTCTCAAATTATCACAGAGCAGTTGTACAACCCTGGGAAAATTAACCATTTCTTACCTCAGTTTCCTATAAAAGGGCTGTTGTGAAGATCTTATAAGATAATGTATGGAAACAAGCTAATACACTGCCTAAAAATAATGTTAATCAATATTACTGTTATTCTAAAAAACTCCAAGGGCTAGACATTTCTGTCATCCCCTGTGATTCTCGTATAGCTATCTTCAAATGAAAGGGAGAAAAAATACAGGCTATAAACATAAAAGTTAAAATTAAATAATTGCAGCTATACTTCTCTGCCTTTTTAATGGATTTATTATTCAGATAATGCTAACAATATAAATAAGACAGTACTCTTAACTTCATTTTAGTATATATTTCCCCCTCTAAGTATAAATCAAGATGGCATCAGATGAGGTAGTGACTGAACACCCTCATATTTATTTATCAGGTGAACAATACATTTAAAAATCATCATTGCCATCAGAAGTTACAGAGCTGGTACCACCACAACTAGTTTCTCTATGTGTATAGTTTACCTGAGTGCAGAGATGCAGAATGTTGCAAATATCTTCTTCTGAAACCTCTGTTCCCATAGATATCTCTGCAGCTGCTTTCACTTCTGCTTCAACCTCTTCTGGCAGTAATTCAGAAAGTGTGGCCGAGGCATAATTCTTCCTATCGCCTATGGAATGTTTGCAGAGGATGAGGGAGAATCACTCTTCAATAAATTATATAAAATCCACCAAATAGTCAAAAAAAAAGTAGAGATAAGCCAACGAAAAGGATGCCTAAACAAAACAAAAAGCGAACAAGTTTGACCTAGTAACTTTCCTCATATAAAGGCTTGATTTCTCTCCCCACCACCTCCCTCCAAAAAATAGAGATAACAAAAAAACCAAAATACACCATGAAACAGGACTTACAATACTGTGATAGACAATTTGTAGCTAAGGTTATACTGAAGCTAGGGCCATGAGTTCTTAGGGGTAGTAATATGATAATATGAGCCAAGTAACTCCTATTTATTAACAATCCTCACGTTCTTCTACTAATATTGCTGTACTAATAGTAGACAATTTAACACGAACAGTATAGACAGCAACACGATTTTTAATATCAATTATTATTAATATATTTCAGGATACCCCCAGTCCACAGTTGTCCTTATTAATGGTAACTTCACTGAGACACATTAACCATAAGAAGCCATTTCCAGAAAAACCAAATTAGGAGCTCCCTGGTGGCGGAGTGGTTAGGAGTCTGCCTGCCCATGCAGGGGACACGGGTTCGAGCCCTGGTCCGGAAGATCCCACATGCCTTGGTGCAACTAAGCCTGTGTGCCACAACTACTAAGCCTGCACTCTAGAGCCCGCAAGCCACAACTACTGAGCCCGAGTGCCACAACTACTGAAGCCCATGCGCCTAGAGCCTGTGCTCGCAACAACAGAAGCCACCGAAATGAGAAGCCCGCGTACTGCAACAAAGAGTAGCCCCCACTCAGCGCAACTAAAAGAAAGCCCGTGCACGGCAACAAGAACCCAACGCAGCCAAAAATAAATAAATTATATATATATATTTTTTAAAAAAAAGAAAAACCAAATTAGAGAACCATGTTTTCTGCTGCACAGGCCATTGAAGTCAAAGTTAATTTTTTCCTGAACTCTAACAGATATTAATATGGCTACACTTCCCAAACCTGCAAGACATAATAATCTCTTGGAAGTTTAAGAAAAAGAAAAAACCCCACTGTAACTCATGTTTTAAATGAGTCACAGTGAAATAAATAAATAAAAATAAATGGCTATTTTCAATGCCTTACAGGATCAAGTTACTTACCAACTTTCTGTAAACACTTGCAGTATGTCAAATTATCCGAAATAATTTTTCCTAATTCAGGGAAATGCCAGCCATACCATTCTCTACACCGCATAATGTAGTTGTTTAGTTCTTTATCTAAGTCATCTAACAGGGCTGCAGTAGATTAAAATGAAAAAGAAAATAGGAACTTAAAAGGATTTTTAAAAAACTTGTGATGAAATATAAATTTACCATTTAACCATTGTCAAGTGTACATTTCAGTGACTCACATTCACTCAGAATGCTGTGCAACCACCACCAGTATCCATTTACAGAACTATTCCATCAACCCAAACTGAAACTCTGTACCCATGAAATAATAACTCCTCGTCCCCACCTCCCCAGCCCCTGGTAATCTCTTCTACTCTCTGTCTCTATGAATTTGCCTATTCTAAGTACCTCATAAGTGGAATCACACAATACCTGTCTTCTTGCCTGTGGCTTATTTCACCTAGCATAACATTTAAAATTCATCTATGTTGTAGCATGTATTAGAACTTCTTAAGGACGAATAATATTCCATTGTATGTATATATCACATTTTGTTTATCCATTCATCTGTTAATGGGTATTTGGGTTGTTTCCACCTTTTGGCTACTGTGAATAATGCTACTATGAACATTAGCTGCGTAAGTATCTGATTACCTGCTTTCAGTTCTTTGGGTATATACACCTACAAATACAATTGCTGTTTAAAGGGATTTTAAAAATTGGAAATCGTTAAGACTTTGATGTCCAAAAATCACCCAATGACATGGGAGAATGACCTATTATATACACAAGTGAAAAAAGCAAAATAAAACACAACACAGATCCCACTTATGGTTTTATCATTTTTCATGGAAAAAGAGAAATCATTCAGTTTACATTAATAGTGTAATCCATATTATCCAACTAGTCAAATTATAGTTAGTTTTTCCTTTCTTCTATTCTGCATTTTTCAATTTACTTTACTTACTAAAAGTTCTAGCTCATCTCCCTTTTCTTCCTCAACAATTATAAAAGATATAATCTTAACAGTAGGAAAAAACCACAACAAAGAGACAAACAGATTAGCCCTCACATGTACTATACTTACAAATTGCCTGAACAATCATTGTATCCACTTTGTCAGCACTAAATTTCAATCTGTATCGGGACAAGCTGGGGAGAAGGGGGAAAAATACACATCACTAAAAAAAAGCATTTAATTAACATCTTAAAAAAACTTTTACCAGAATCCCTGTCCTGGAGCTATACTGTTTACCTTTTTCCTGCATGGGAAAATTAGCTAAATAAGAATACAATATTTAAGCTCTAAAAATACACATTTAAAAAGAAAACAAGTACATCTGTCCTGCTATAACTTACATTTCTGAAACATGAATTAATTTATGAATGATAAATAGGATAATGCTGTGCAGCTCAAACCATACTGGTTCACATATGATTTTTGCAGCATATTTAATGCTTTATGCCACTGGAAAAAAAAAGTACAGCACTGTAACACCTGAAAAGAAGAAAGCCATGTAGGAACAATATTATACATAAGGGTTTCTTAATCTTGGCACTATTAACACTGTGGGCCTGATTATTCTTTGTTGTGGGGTCTATTCTGTGCACTGTCGGATATGTAGCAACATCCCTGGCCTCAACCCCAATTGCCAAATGTCTTCTGAGGGGTATCTGATTGCCCTTGATTGAGAACTACTGCTGTGCACAATGCCAATTAATCTTATTTTATTTGTTCAAAGGTCCAGACCTTTGTTTACTGTAGTATATCTGTAATATAAATTTAACATGTCCTTTATTTTTTGGCTGCGCCGGGTATTAGTTGCGGCACACTGGACTTAGTTGCCCTGCGGCATGTGGGATCTTAGTTCCCTGACCACAGATCAAACCCGAGTCCCCTGCATTGCAGGACGGATTCTTTTTTTTTTTTTTTAGCAGCACATGGGCCTCTCACTGTTGTGGCCTCTCCCGTCGCAGAGCACAGGCTCCAGACACGCAGGCTCAGCGGCCATGGCTCACGGGCCTAGCCGCTCTGCGGCATGTGGGATCTTCCCGGACCGGGGCACGAACCCGCGTCCCCTGCATCGGCAGGCGGACTCTCAACCACTGCGCCACCAGGGAAGCCCTGCAGGATGGATTCTTTACCACTGGACCGCCAGGAAGTCCCTAACATGTCTTTTTAACTGTTAATTTTTTTAGGGTTACAAAGTTACTTAGGTTTTGAGTGGTTTACCCGTAATCCTATTTTTATTTCACAAACCCTATTATTGTAGTGCAATTTCAAAGAATGCCAAGTTATTCAGGATTATATATATCACAGTACAGCAGAAATTCCTGGTCTAACGGACCTCTGGTTAAACGTGACAAGTTAATGTTTTTCTTTGCCTCATAAAAACTCAAGAAAAAACTCAATAAAACAAGCCACACACACAAAACAGAAGAGAAGATCATTAGCAGATGAGAAAATTCAGGGAGATGGCAAGTAGATGGAATGGTAGCAAATGATTTAGGAGATGTAAAAGAGAAAAGAAAGCCCAAGAATTGTGGCATCTAATACCAGAGGCAGAGAATGTCTATCATCAGGTTCAGAGCCCAGACAATGGAGCCAAACTGCCTGGGTTCAAATTATGGCTTCATCACTTACCAGCTATACAGACTTTGGGCATCAGTTTCCTCATTTGTTAAATGAGGATACTATCACTGCCTTCCTCATAAGATTCTTGAGAATTAAGATAGTATTTGTAACATACCTTGAACTGTGCTATATAACTGTTTATTAAATAAAAATAATAAGACTATTTTCCAGTAAATCTCACCTGTGTGCCAACCCAAGACACATGGCTGCCATTTCACGTGGTTCTACCCCAGGGATTAATCCATCCATCTGTGAACGGATTCCTCTCATAAGTTCGTTAACAAGAGGACTATGGATACAACTGAGATTCAGCTTTTCCTATAAGAACAAGAACACTTGTATCAAATAAAGAACTAAACTTTTCCTAAAATTATTTAAATACTAAAATAGCATTGATTTAAATGTATACATTTCTCAGTTTCATAAAAGCAGTTTCTCGTGTTTGTGGGAGGAACACTTGAATATACTATTGGCAGAGGTCAAAATTGGTATAAGCTTCCGGGAAGGCAGCCTGTCTACACGAATCAAAGCCATAAATAGATAAATACAATTTAACCTAGTAATTTTGTTCTTTTTGGTGGTTTGAGGGATCTTTTACTACCTTACATTATTTAGCCTCTTATAAAAATTATAAAGGTAATACACACAGAAGGTTTTAATCAATAGTACTATAGAGAAGGGAACTGAATGAAAAGCACAAGTTCTGGGCCTTAGGCCTTTTCCCTACTGTTCGGATCCCTGAAGTACTTCCAAATCTATACTAACGTTAATGTATATGTGTATACATATACATAAATCTTTATAAAA
The DNA here is from genome assembly GCF_964341445.2 of Mesoplodon mirus. NCBI lineage: Eukaryota > Metazoa > Chordata > Mammalia > Artiodactyla > Ziphiidae > Mesoplodon > Mesoplodon mirus. Next base: position 34,067,636 of record NC_138984.1, read on the forward strand.
TTTAAGTTTTTACACACCCCAGGCAAACAGGATGAATCTGTTCTGGACGCCTTCATTTTTTTCACTTCGCAGTGTATTTGCTAACTCCATACATATTTACAGTTCTATTGCATCAAATGCAAACAACAAGCATGCAAAATTGTGTATGTTGCATCACATTTAAAGAAACAAATATTTAGTATGCATACAAGAGACAACCAGTGCTTAAGTTTTGCAAAAGGGGAAACTGAGAAGAAAAAATTAAAGATATTCATAATCCCACCAGCCAGCAACTTGCTGTCCCATGTGCCTTTCTGTATGTTTATTATGCTAAAATTTAATGTTTTTAACAGAAAAATATAAACTAAGACTTCTGGGCACTTCAAAGGATGAAGATAGAGATTGGTATCACTGAAAACTTCATTACCTGACGGTATTAGAAATAATCTATCCAAACGAACTTATTTAATTCACAATCCTACCTCAAAAAAAAAAACCCTCTAATCTCTTCAGCACTTTCCTACCTCCAAACACCTAGAATTGATCCTTACTTCAAGAATGAGAGAACTGTAAATCAACTATACTTCAACTAAAAAAAAAAAGAAAAAAGAAAAAGAATGAGAGGTATGTTCATGAACTTGCACTGTAATACCTACTGTAACTACTGAAAATCAAAGTACCACAACTGGGATTTCCCTGGTGGTGCAGTGGTTAAGAATCTGCCTGCGAAAGCAGGGGACACAGGTTCGAGCCCTGGTCCAGGAAGATCCCACATGCCACAGTGCAACTAAGCCCGTGCATTGCAACTACCGGGGCTGTGTGCTCCAACTACTAAAGCCCACGCGCCTAGAGCCTGTGTTCCTCAACAAGAGAAGCCACCGCAATGAGAAGCCCACGTACTGCAACAAAGAGTAGCTCCCGCTGGCAGCAACAAAGAACCAATGCAGCCAAAAATACATACATACATACATACAAAGTATCGCAACTGGCCTCTAAAATTTTCTGCCTTGCATGTTTGGGAGTCTATATATCCAGCCTTTCTTTCCATTCTCACTTTATGTTTAACCTTAGCAATTCTACTCCCTACTAAAGTTTTCCAATAAACACATACAATAAAAAAGAAATGTGATTTATGTTGAAAGGGAAAAAAATGTCACTAAACAAAAATATCCCAGGATATACATAAAGTGTTATCATTTGGGGCATCACTTATATAACCTTAGTTTTGATAATCATATTGGAAACCAATTATTATGTAGCGTAGGGGAAAACGATCAAGTATTCAAATCTGAGAACTTATGATAAACAACTCATTGCAAAAGCTAGGCTTTGCAGACTTTATGCTGTATGGTGAGTTCTGATCAGCAGGCATAAAAGAAAATTATAACTACCTTTATGACGCCTCCTAGTTTAGCATCAGCTACAGCCAGGGGTTCATGGGCTTCTTTAACTATTTTCTTCAGAACTTTCTTCAGCTGCTTATTGATTTTGCCCTCCATCAGAGCTGTGAATGCTTTTTTAGGAAGAAAAACAAAACAGTTAACTCAAAACTTTAACTGTAAGAGCTTAAGATTTTATTTAAATTTTATAAATAAAGAAAAAAAACCCCACTTCTTTTCAGAAAAGCTGAATTTAATATTACTTCTGAAGTGAAATGATAAACGTTACATATTTCACAATCTCATCTGATCTTCCCACTCTCATTTCCACTCCAGAACCAGGAGTTAAACCAGACCCAGCATTCCTTTCTCTATGTCACACAATCCTTCTGAACTCAGAATTGTAAGTTGTTAGAAACAATCTGTTTTGGAATGATAAATTGATTCACTCTCCTGTGTCACTATAGACCGACTGGCCTGATTGTGAAATACCATAAAAACTCTGTCAACCCTGTTTACACTCCTGTAAAAAGGAGTGTATTCATTTTGAAGGTTCTGCCACAGTTTAAGTATGTCCGAGTGGAGGTCTTACTTTTGCTAATCCTTGATCCAGATGTGTCAACAGGCCTCTAACTTAAAACCTCCAGCGATTGTAGAACTTACTACTGAAGGCAGCCAATTTGAGTTGGAGGCTGTTTTCATTTTTGGCAAGCTCTAAATGTGCTACTTAATAACTCTCACCCTTCTTTAGACCTATACTTAGATCCTTTAGACCCACATGGACTAATTAATCTAATACCTCTCTAGTTGTCTGGGTTTTGGCTGAATTTAAAGTATGCCTGGCAGGAAGTCTGTCACAATTTCTAAGGTCAGGCAGCAGTTTGTGCTTAATCAGCCAGGTACTTGCTCTTTCCTCCTTGGGAATTCAAATTCCCAATCATTTGAATTTCAAGTGCATTTTATCTGCTATCTGGAAGATGAAAGGTGAGGACAAAAACCACACAGATCTTACAGAGGTCTCTACACTCTAGGAAGCTAAGATTCAAGCTACTTTTGTTGAGTTCTAACAATTTACATATTGTAAAACATTGACTCCTTTCTAATATACATTTCTCTAATAATTGTATTTTCCTTACAAGTGTTTAATCTTCTCTAATTAAAAGATTTTATTCAATGTCCTGCTTCTAGCTCTCAATCTTTCCTATCATTTACTCACACTTTAACCTAGTGTTCTCCTTTAAGATTTCTTAAAAGTAAAAAAATTTCTACTCTAGATCCACTCTAACATTCACAAACATTTAACTTCCCTGTTAATCACTCTTCATTATATGTATTTTTAAAAGATGGTATACAGAGATGGTGACAGGGATAAGGGGAAGCTGAATCTTTCCTCTTCTCTATTAGCCACTATTCAGCATCCCTCAGCAGTCTTCTCCCTTCATCCAAATTTAGGCTGGCTCCAAACTTTACTGTGGCTGTTTGTAAGATGTGAAACTTACAAGTCTAACCAAGAGTAAAAATAAACCTTGCTATGCAAATGGCACATTTTAGCTGCTGAGACCACTATAAGTTGACACACTGGACTCATTCTTAGGCTACAGGTTTTAAATGTATTCCCTGACATCTACAACCACTTAGTTCTAATTCTGTCATGTCAAAACTGCCTTATAACTGGGAGAGGGAAGTTAATTCCCAGGAAGGACTCTGTTCTCTTAATAATAATAAGATGATGTTCAACTTTCTGGTGAAAACTGATGGGAAAAGGCATTGTAGATTTCTATGACTAGATTCCTGACAGAGCTCACTACCTTCATTCATTTACCCAAAAATATTTTTGTGCTAGGGATTTCACGGTGAACAACACAGTCTCTGCCCTCATGGAATTTAGACTGAAGAGTGTGTGGGGTTGACTTTACCCAGCATGCTATTTTCTCCATTTATCTTACATTATTTTAAGGACTACCTGCCCCCCAAAAAAGGGCCACTTGAGATCAGAGCTGCAGCACTTTACAACTCCAAGAGGAGCTACTCAAATCAATCTATATGAATGATGCTCCCCAGAGTTGGAGAATAGCTAACACAATCTTGCCTGGGATATTACCAAAATTCTACCCATATTTATTTTTAAAGCTGTGATGAACAGAACTATCTTTTAAAAATTTTCCAGGCAAAAATTACCACATTTATGCTTTATGGCTCTATAAGACTTCAATTACTGGATGTGTGCAGCCCTAGAACTATTTTAAAAAATTTGAAAATTGGCCTCGTTGGCTCCTCCTTCAGCTCACCCCTCTGCCAAGGTTGGGGTGGCCCATTAATATTCCAACATATTTAATAAGATTCTTAACTTTCACTATATAAGAGAACTATACCCTTCTCCTGTGGCGGTGAACAAAATTACTTGGTTCAGTCAAATGAATCTTATGGCTTAATTTTAAGCCATACTCTTCATTATGGTCCTTCATTTTCAAATTATACCACTAAGTAGTTGGCTGATCTGGGATACAGAATTTAAGCAACTGAAAATTCATGATTAGAGTTTTATATCTGATCTTGTTTTCCCTAGCATTAAAAGAACACTGAGACCAAGTGCCTACTGAAGCCAAGCCTAGTCATTAAACCCTACTCATGTCTGTTGTCTCATCCCTAGGACTAGCTGAAGGATGTAACAGTCCTCCATTCTTCTAAATCATAAAAAAATCATGCCCCCTTCAGGTAAACTGTTATGCAATTCTGTAGTTTGTGTATTAAACAAAACAAACAAACAAAACCACCACACACACACACACACCTCTACTAGTTTTCTTAAATCTTTTAATAATACTGTGCTTTTTGAAACTAAAAATGTATATACCTGGAGAGCTGCTTTATTATTATTCCAACTCTAAATCCTGGCTATTCTCAACTTTACCCTTGGATTGAAATGATCAGAGAGCAGTGTACTTGACCACATTACCTTGATCCCTTGTAGAACAGCTTTTACTGAATTGTGCTTCAGCATTATGCTGTTGGTTTCCACAGGGAGATCAACTTAACCACTTCTCACCTCTCATCACATGTAGGGGAAAAACCAGCCCTATAGTGAAAAAAGCTAACTCAATGTTGTCTCAGTGGTAGTGACGAATTTGAGTTAGATCACTTAAATTCAGTTCCAAAAAGAATGCATCATTGACAACATTGAATAGGGTTAACTCAGGCAACTGAAGCAAACAATCTTTTAATGAGGATGACAAATCACCAATATCTAAAAAACCAAAAAAGCCAGTCTTTGACTTTACCTGCCAATGCCTCTGCTGTATCCTGAAATTTCTCAAAATGTTTCAGCTTTACTCTAGAATTAAGGGGAAAAAAAAAATGTTATGGGGGCACACTGTGCAAAAGCCACATATTTAGGAGAAGAGGTATTGGACTGTTTCCAAAGCATACACCAATAAAAAATTTTCCTGCCATTGGGTATTGGTGTAAAGTTAGATATTCTTCTAAAATGACCAATTTCTCTAAATGTCAGGCTAGTAATGTCTGAACTACTATAGAGGTTGTAGGTTTTGAAGGAAACTTGGAACAACAGAAAAGAGGTTTGCTACCACATCTAAACCACAGGAAAGATGTTGACACAAATGCCTCTTACTATACAGCACAGAAGTGGCTTAAGAAAAGGTGTAAGGGTCCCTCTTACGCCAGAAATCTCATGACATTGATTTGTGCATCCAGTACAGGTTCCATTAAAAAATAACTAATTGTTAGATCTAATTCCTGTTACCCTTACTTTACCCCCTTCCTCCCTACTCACTTATGTGCAGGGTAACATTATTTTATATCAAAACAAATACATACAGTTAATCCATTGTTGTCTCAGTGGTAGTGACGAATATTTGAGTTAGATCACGTAAATTCAGGTCCAAAAAGGATACATCATCGACAACAATGAATCAAGTTAACTCAGACAACTAAAGCATACAGCCCTTTAAAAAGGAAAACTAGTCTTCCACTGTGTCTAAAATAATGTTATCTTAAGCAAGGTTTTCTCACCTCGTCAGGGAACACCCTGGTGGTACCTTAAATGCACACTTAACAATAGAAAGAGGTAAGAAAAAAGCAATTATTTCACCTTATTCCACCTAACCCCATTTCCACTCAACTGAAGTGGCATTTGTTCATATCTCTGTATATTTGCATAAATGCATATATATAGGTGTACAGCAACACCTGCAAAATGCAATCACGTTATACACATTACTCTGAAGCATGGTTTTCCAGTATACCATGTTTCCCTAACTATTTAGTATGACATCTCTTTGGGTTCAACACTCTTTAGCAAGCTTGAGTAGTTTCCTTCTATTCTAGTGAGTTTTTATTAGCACTAGCAGATGAATTATGAAATGCCCTTTGGCATCCAAGGACATAATCAAGAGATCAGTCGGCTCCTTCCTAGGACCACACTCACCAAATGGGATATTTCACAGGGTGATTCACAGATGGTGAAACAGCCTTCTTGACTCTGCCTTGAGGAAAAACCAGCTCCTTTCTTAGAATGGGCATCAAGGTTATATTCTATATTCCTGTCCAGAGACCTTGGGGAACAAAGGTATGCCTTTCCAGTATTTACTAGCTAGTTATTTTACTACGCCAGAGGGAGCTAGGAAATACTAGTCATAAAGAATAAGTAAACTATGAATTAAGTTCAAAAACACCTGAATATCACTAACTTAGAGAAATTATAAGTTAAATCAATTAGCAGCCCATGCTTTTGACAGTTATTACTTTAAACAGAAATTTATACTTAATTCACAATCAATTTATGCTTTCAAATATCTTACAAAAATAGTGTTTTTTTGGGTGCTGTCCAATCTCAACTGCAATTAATACAAATTAGCTGAGATAGCCTATGCTCCAAATAAGGAATCGAATAATTGAGCTCATACCAATATTATTCCTGACATAGAGTTCAAAACAAAAAGTTATGGATATATTACATGAAGGGGGGGCACAAACACACAAAACAAAAACAAAAACCTCTAAATGTTAACTGCTAAGTTCTTAGTTTCAAGATGACTTACATTTTATTTGCTTTCTCTGGAGTTTCAAATTCTTTCCACAAACTATCAACCTCTTGAAGTTTCTTTTCATTCAAAACCTGTAAATAAATATTTAAAATAATTTTCTTTAAATCGCACAGCTTAGGCATATACAACTATACTCTTCAAGTACAATTGTACATGCAAAATGAGGGTGGTGGGAGCTATTTTTCTCTCTGAAATTACCAGTTTTCTTACCCAGCACAAATTTTTGGTCAAACTAATAAATCAAGTAGCCCAATGAGTAACTGGATGGAATTGAGATCTAGCTGGGTATTTGTTTAAAACTTTCTATTTTTAAGGAGCTCCCTAACCCCTTCACAAAGCCTGTCATATTCACAGATCAAAAGAATTTATTTGCCTACTTTCTACACAATAAAATTTGTTCTTTAGGGACTTTCCTGGCGGCGCAGTGGTTAAGAATCCGCCTGCCAATGCAAGGGACACGGGTTCAAGCCCTGGTCCAGGAAGATCCCACATGCCGTGGAACAACTAAGCCCGTGCGCCACAACTACTGAGACTGCGCTCTAGAGCCCGCGCACCACAACTACTGAAGCCCGCGTGCCTAGAGCCCATGCTCCGCAACAAGAAGCCACTGCAATGAGAAGCCCGCGCACCGCAACGAAGAGTAGCTCCCGCTTGCCGCAACTAGAGAAGGCCTGTGCCCAGCAACGAAGACCCCATGTAGCCAAAAATAAATAAATAAATAATTAAAAAAATTTGTTATTTATTGCTATGAACATCCTGACAAGAACTACGGATTTTTCTAAAACTAAGATACCATTAGTTCTAAGACACATCCTTATGTAAGAAATTTTAACATGCCAAGGGGAAAAAGGGGTACTTTTATCTATGAAACACAGCCATTAACATTTAGGTATATATTCTTCAAGACTTTTTGACTGTCTATGCTTCATTTTATTAATGCGTACTTTTAGGAATCGTGCTATACAGTTAACACTTAACATATTGTGGACGTAACTCTAGGTTTTAACAAGAATTGCCTTGTATGAATATACCATCGTTTATGCCCTTATTGATAAATATATATACTTTTGTATGTATACATGCTGTATTTCTTAGGACAAATTATTGGAAGTGGAGTTAAATGATCATATAAGAAACGCATGTTGACAGATGTATTATCGAAATGCCTTCAAAAACTTCTATTACTTTCACTTAAATCAAGAGTGAATAGAAGTTCTTATTTTCCTACACCCTCACCAATACTGTGTGATAAGTCAGCTGCCCAAGTATAAGCTAGGGTAGGATCAATCCTAAAATCCATTTCACCCCATATTTAACATCCTTGAAATTGGGATGTCTTACAATTGATGGCAAGTCAGTTTAACTAGCAGTGTAAAATAACAGTGTATTATACTTGATGAAATATAGTATTATAGATATTATACATATCTTGTGGGAAAAGGCTGCTGATCAACTAAAAATTATACCTTACCAACAAGCCACATTTCACCAAATCCACAGTACCACAGTACCACAGAATACTTGCATAGTAAGACTTATTACCCAGTTATAGCCTAGTACATATTTCCATGATGAAACATGAAGAAATACGATATTGCACACCACCTTTATTTTCTGTCAGATGAGACTGGCAAGATGACTTTAAGGATTTACTGTGTTGTTTAAATTTAATCCCACACACAGCTGAATCAAACATATTTACAGAACTGGAAAAACAGGAATCAGTAATGAAGCAGTAAACAATTGCAAAGCACACTGTTTTATATTAAAAAAGTACAAACCACTAACAGTTCTGTTTTGTATATCATTAAAACTTTAGAATACAAAGACATTCCATCAAATCTCATGAATGCACTGAAACTTTAATTCAAAGTTATTTTTTTGTTAGAGGAAATTCACAGAATAGTAGTGATTTTTAGTAGTAGTTTACTCAGAATGCGGTTAACCATACCTAAAGTTCAATGACTGTTGACAGGATACGTACCAAATAGGGGATATGACTCATGAGTAAAATTCACTTTTTTTTCTAGTTGAAAAGCAAGTATATTTGAAGATAAAATTTGGATAACAAAATTGGTATATTAAAGAGATATTATTTCAAGTTAAAACAACAAAGGAAATGTAATGAAATCATGTTAATTCATGACCACTGAAAGGTCTCCAAGGACTTTGTTATGGCAAACAAAACCTTGGCTACTTTATGTTCCCAGTCGTGCACAACAGACTGAAAAGAACATTACTAATAAAGTCTGAACAAAAACAGAATTAGAAATAACTACTGCATTTTCTGTTATACATCTATCTCAATTTTTTTTTTTTTTTGCAGTACGCGGGCCTCCCACCACTGTGGCCTCTCCTGTTGCGGAGCACAGGCTCCAGACGCGCAGGCTCAGCGGCCATGTCTCACGGGCCCAGCCGCTCCGCGGCATGTGGGATCTTCCCGGACCGGGGCACGAACCCGTGTCCCCTGCATTGGCAGGCGGACTCTCAACCACTGCTCCACCAGGGAAGCCCCATCTATCTCAAATTTTTAATCATTCATTTTCAGACAAGGAAATCTGAAATATTAATATGCAAAATCCATTTTAAGTTTTATCATTTTGTTTTAAGACGGAATGAATAACTTAGCTTTTGTCACCACTGAAATCTTTAGCGCTGCTGTTACACTGTTGGCTAGTTTTACTATAATAAGTACCATATGTACCTATTTACGTTTACAAAAAGTGAGTTATATAGTATGTAAGTTATACCCAACAAAGCTGGAAAGCTTATTGCATAGTAATCATGTTATATAGGAACTTCGGTAGTCACGTAAAAAGCTCTTCCTCGAGCCCTTGAGAAATAAAGGAACACACACCACTATGCTACACAGCAGCACTGTACAACGTGACTACTAAGAATTTAAATGACTTAAAATTAAAATTCATCTCCACAGCTTTACTAGCTACATTTCAAATGCTAAATAGCTGTATGTGGCTAGTGGCTACCATACTGGGAAGCACAGCTACAAAAGGTCTGGGATGAATAAGACTGAAGAATGTCTAGTCTTACTCTGTGTGCCATGTGACATAAGGGACACAGGCTTGAGTTTCTGCAATATTCGACAAATAATAATAATAGTTCTTTTAGGTATTGTCTCTGCATTTATATATAACTTTATTAACAAGCAACATTTTTTGGAAAGTTTTAAATGCTTTTTGAATCATTGTGTATATATGGATATGCATATACTGGGCCATGATATAAAATGTATTCTTTACTGTGAACTGAGATTAAAAAAAAGTTTGAAAAACTTTCTTAAAGCATTCTCATTCAAGCATGGATTTTTGCAACCAAGGTAATTTTATACCCCAGCATTTTGAAAGATTATGGGAAAGGGAGCTAATAACCTTGTATTGCATATCTCCACACACATAGATATTTCACGTACTATGATATTCACCCTTTTAAGGTGTACAATTTACTTTTTAGTAATTTTCACAAAATTGTGCAACCGTCACTAATTCCGGAATACTCTGTATGCCTATTTTATTCAGAAAGAATCAATAACAGCTACTAACTCCAAATATTTATAAATGAAGCAATATTTCAATATATTTAAGCCTTTAGTTATTTCTCTAATATTAGGTTACCTAAAACATAAACCACAATTTTTAACAATGTTCAACAGTAGCTTGCAGATAAACAACATTAAAAACTGCAACAGAATACTCAAGACTTATTTTTATGGAGAATACTCTTTACTAGTAGAAATCAATAAATCATATGACTTTATACTTTATGATCCAGGTCTATAAACTATACAATTGCTAAACCCAACTCCTCCCCATTGTTAGAAGCAACCACTGGACAGTGCAAAGTTACCCCTCCCCTCTTAGCATCCAGGTCAGGAAAGTATCCGTAACATCTATTTGGATGAAATTCATCCACAGACGCTGATTCAAAATATGACAGACTACTCTGGCTAAGAGAATTTGGGGGCATGTGCAGAACTCTAAGAATTTAGAGGGACCTTCCTGGTGGTGCAGTGGTTAAGGCTCTGCACTCCCAATGCAGGGGGCCGGGGTCCAATCCCTGGTCAGAGAACTAGATCCCACATGCATTCCGCAACCAAGAGTTCACATGCCACAACTAAGGAGCCTGAGAGCCACAATTAAGGAGCCTGAGAGCCGCAACTAAGGAGCGTGCCTGCTGTAACTAAGACCCGCTGCAACCAAATAAATATTAAAATAATAATAATAATTTAGAAAAGACTGCAAAAAGCTGGGGAAAGTCTAATAGACCCGTTCCCAGGGTCCAAAGCCTTTTAGTCCCTTAAAACTGCTAATACTACAATCTCAGACAACTCTAACGAGAGGAAAAAGAGGCAAAATCAGCTTTCGGTTTTTAATTATCTCACTGGTTTTCTTAAAAATAACAAGTATTTAATGTAACATGCAAATAGAAGTATATTTTCAAATGTCAAAGAGAAACTTGGAAAATAAAATGAAAAACTTTCCCAAATAAACATGTTGGTATGTACCCTTCCAGACTCTATGCACCCGTGTACCACACAGGTTTTTGATTTATAACTAGAATCACACTGTATATAGTTTACCTAGCATTTTTTGACTTATCAGTACATATGAAAAATCTGTTTTTCGTTGCTATATTCGTTGAACCCAAGAGTCCGACACGTAGATAGAACTCAATTTACCTCATGCTTCCTAACATCTCAACAGCACCCTATTACATGAGCGTCCCATTGCTCAGTTATTTCCTTGCTGATGAACTTGAAGTTAATTTCAAACTTTCCCTATTAAAAAAACCAAAACTCAGGTTGGTTATATCCAGCTCAGATTTCCCCCCTGGGCTTCAAATCTGAAATGACCACTGTATTTCCACGTCTAACAGACATCGAAAGCTTCACACAGCCCAACTGCAACTCTTTAGTATCCTCCCCATTCCCAGCCCCCAAATCCCTAAACCTTCTCTTCCCTTCCCTACCACCACAAACCCACTTACTTAAACCCAAACCTCGCATTCTTCAACCAGCCAATCTCGTCAGTTCTACCTTCTAATTTTCTCCTGATATTTCTTTCCCTCCATGCCAGCCTTAACCGAAGCAATTTCATCTCGTCTACATTAATGCAAAAATATCCTTCTTCCGTTCTTGCACCCCATCCCTCGTAATCTATTCTGCACAGAGCAAAACAAGTGCATTAAAAGACAAAGTTAGATGAGGTCACTCCTCTGTTAAAACCTTCCAATCATTCCTCAAAACTCTCAGGACAAAACCCATACTCCTCATAACCTGTAAAATTCGAATACGTCTCCTGTCCACCTCTCTAACTGGGCCAAATCCTCTTACTGAACCCAGCGCCCCAAACGGCGCGGCCACGTGCTCACCGAAACATGCGCCTCCCAGGCCCAAAGCCTTCCCCCTTTCTTTCAGAGCAGGGGGACAGAAAAGGCGCCCACGCGATCCTGAGCACCATCGTCCTCTCCTTACGTCTTTCCGTCTCCTCTCCTGCCCAACACCTGCCTTCCCCCTCCAACGGCTCAATCTCCCACCTACCTTAAAGATGGCGTAGCCGACGGACGTTTCAAACAGCACCAACATGGTGACGACGGGTCAGGGCACTGCGCGGCCCGCCGCCGAGCTCTTATATCAGTGAAAAAAGACCAAATCTGCGGCCCCCAAAGGCCCGCAACGCCACGGCTGGCCAAGCACCAGGGCGCCCACCTTCCCGCAAAGAACCAGATCACGTTGCCTAAACGTTCCACACTGCACTACAAGCAGAACCCATGAACGCACTTCTCCTTCTCCAAGGCTTCTAGGTTATGACCTCACTTCCGCCAGATGACGTGCGCATAGTGCGCCCTGGCTTCCGTTATGTTCCCGCCACAGAGGACCACGAAAATATCGCGAGATTTCTTAGGGAAGAAAGTGAGCTCTACACGGTTAGGCTCACGGAAATCTGAAAGAGAAAACCATCGCGTTTTTTTCTGTGTGTGTGGTACGGGGGCCTCTCACTATTGTGGCCTCTCCCGTTGTGGAGCACAGGCTCTGGACGCGCAGACTCAGTGGCCATGGCTCACAGGCCCAGCGGCTCCGCGGCATGTGGGATCTTCGCGGACCGGGGCACGAACCCCTGCATCGGCAGGCGGACTCTCAACCACTGCGCCACCAGGGAAGCCCAACCGTCGCGTTTTTTAAATTGTTTTTTAAACTCCCATATATGATGTATTTTACCTTGAGAGAAATGCGAAGCTGTCTCGTCTGTTTGCCTTAAGCATTTGGCATTTGGAAAATGCTAGCCGCTAGACTTTACTCCCCCGATCGCCCTGCTTTGAAGTCATCAGAATGACCTCACCATGACTGTCACTTTTTTTGCGAACACTCGTAGCCGTTCTCTTCTCTCTGGCCAAACTGATTTTTACCATAGATGTCGTCCAAATATATGTAGACCTTTCCCGTTTTTGCTTCAAGGACTCTCGTCTGCATTTAGACTTTGTTTCCTTGTTTTAGTGTAATTTGGGTCCTTTCAGTCTCAATGACTGATTTAAATACCTCAGTTATTCCACAAGTCTGGCTTCCAATAGGAGTAAAATTTCCTTCCCCACTTCCCAGGCCCTGTATGCAGACTGCTTGTAAACATTCAGTTGCAACCTGCTGAAAGTTATGTAATACTAAGTTACTTGATTTTCTCGAGCAGCTCTGCAACCTGGGATCAAAAGGAATGAAAATCTTGAACTGAGTAACAGAAAAGGTGAAAGTGGGGAAAAGTCAAGGCATGAGAGAATCTAGGATATAGACAAGAGTATAGCCACAGTATACCATGTAGTCAGGGAGGCAAGAGAAACCAAAATGGCTTGATGTGGAGAGGGAGTGGGTGGGTGGATGAAGTGGAAACACTATGTCTGTGTCTGGTCTCCTTAATGGAAGTGCCATCTGCCAGAGAGCACAGTCTATATCTTACACTTATTGTATCCGTATAGAGCATCGTATTGTGCTATGCATGAAGTAAGATCTCATTAAGTAATTCTTAAACATTAAGTGAGTGAATGGGAAGTAAAATTATTTTCCTTACATCCAAAGCTTGCATCCTTTACCCAAAGAGAAATGAAACCACTTATTAACGAGAAACATCTTTACTGTGGCATCTTCGAGAAGTTGTCTTTGCACATTACCATTTATATAATCAGCTATTGATGCGTTAGTCAGGGGTTCAGAGCTGCCTCTGATTTTGGATTTGGATCTTGACCAAATACAGTAATTGCCTGAAAATTCTCTGTTACAAGAGAAGAGCAAGAGATTCCATACTTCATTAAATAAACTGCTAGGTCAAGGGCAAACAGCACAAAGTATGAGGAGGAGAATATGGGAGACCATAGATATCCCAAAAAAGGGGCTTATAATTAACTAGTGGCTTAGCAAGGTGACAAAAATAAGAAACATGGTTCTTCTGTTCTCTCCCCATCCCAACCACATCTTTGTCCCAGCTAGAATAAGTTCCATGAAAATTCATTGTTGGACCCCCAGTACTAAGCTAGTATCTGGCTTATAGTAAGAACTGCATGAGTATGAATAGTGAATGGGTAAATGAATGACTGGAATTAATGAATGATGGGATCCAATTATATCAAGGTGCTAACAGAGGTTTCCAGGTACTTTTTGAGACCTACTGATATTAGCAAAAGTTATCTTTTGCCCAGAGACCTCCTGTGTGCCTTGTACCAGGAAGGGGATGTTCTGGATCTTTCACGTAGTTTATGTAGTGAACATCTTTCATGCAGTCAACAAATATTTGAGTGTCTACTCTCTGCCAGGCATTCTTACAGGTACTAAGAACATAGCAGTGAACACAACATGGAAAAACCTCCATACTTAATGGAACTTATATTCTAGTAAGGGGAAACAGAAAACACAAAAATACCTAGTGTATTAGATTATATAGATGCTACAGAGAAAAGTAAAACAGTAGAGAAAAATAAGATGTTTTAGGATTGGGCTTCCCTGGTGGCGCAGTGGTTGAGAGTCCGCCTGCCGATGCAGGGGATACGGGTTCGTGCCCCGGTCTGGGAGGATCCCACATACCGCGGAGCGGCTGGGCCCGTGAGCCATGGCTGCTGAGCCTGCGCATCCGGAGCCTGTGCTCCGCAATGGGAGGGGCCACAACAGTGGGAGGCCCGTGTACCATAAAAAAAAAAAAAAAAAAAAAAAAAAAAAAGATGTTTTAGGATAATCAGGAAAGGCCTGATTGAGGAGATGACATTTGAATATGAAGATATATAGAGGAAAAGAGGGACTTCCCTGGTGGTCCAGTGGTTAAGACTCTGCACTTCCACAGCAGGGAACATGGGTTGATCCCTGGTTGGGGAACTAGGATCCCATGGCCATAAATAAATAAATAAATAACACAGAGGAAAAGAGGCAAAGAGAACACCGTATTCAAAGACATCATGGCAGGAGGGAGCCTGGTATGTTCTCAGAACAGTGGAACCAGTATTGGAGTCACTATAAATGACCTCCATTTTAAAATAATGAATTACAGGGCTTCCCTGGTGGCTCAGTGGTTGAGAGTCCGCCTGCCGATGCAGGGGACACGGGTTCATGCCCTGGTCCGGGAAGATCCCACATGCCGCGGAGCGGCTGGGCCCGTGAGCCATGGCCGCTGGGCCTGTGCATCCGGAGCCTGTGCTCTGCAATGGGAGAGGCCACAACAGTGAGAGGCCCGCGTACTGCAAAAAAATAAAAACAAAAAAATAATGAATTACAGGGAATGCCCTGGCGGTCCAGTGGTTAGGACTCTGAGCTTTCACAGCTGAGGGCCCATGGTCAGGAACTAAGATCCCGCAAGCCTTGCGGCCAAAAAAACAAAAACAAAAAAGCAAAACAAACAAACAAGAAAAAGAATTACAATTTTAGGGACTTCCCTGGAGGCGCATTGGTTAAGAAACCTCCTGCCATTGCAGGGGACATGGCTTCAATCCCTGGTCTGGGAAGATCCCACATGCCGCAGAGCAACTAAGCCTGTGCACCACAACTACTGAAGCCCATGCGCCTAGAGCCCGTGCTCTGCAACAAGAGAAGCCACTGCAATGAGAAACCCGCGTACCACAATGAGAAACCCGCGTACCGCAATGAAGACCCAACGCAGCCAAAAATAAATAAATTTAAAAAAAAAAGGAGTTACAATTTTATCAGTGTAACAACTAATATATTTGTTGGTTTTCAGTGCGCATAAGAAACGGCAGTAGGTACTCTTATTGTTACCCTCATTTTCCTTCTCAGAGAAGTTAAGTAACCCAAGTTTTCCCCTTATCTTACCCTGTGGGCCCTATGTAAATCAAAAGCATTTGTTTCAGTTGAGTTCCTATGCTCATTTTAGAGTTTCCTGAACATTGAAACTTAAAACTTTGGAGGCTAGTCTATCCAGAGAACACAAAGGTGATCTGTTATAGTGACAAACTTGTCCAAGAAAGTCTAATCTCTGACCAGATAAAATACAGTTATGCCCATTCATCACTTTCTTGTGAGCTTGGACAAAATCAGTAATCCCTGTAAACTAATCAACTCTGGATACATGGTCAAAATTGAGTTTCTTTTATTTTTTTGGCCACATGGCATGAGGGATCTTAGTTTGATCGAGCCTAGGCCCCCTGCAGTGGAAGTGCAGAGTCCTAACGACTGGACTGCCAGGGAATTCCCCAAGACTGAGTTTCTTACTTGTAAAGCTGAGGTCCATATCCTGCACTACATCATAGTATGGGCCCAGGCAGACCATTAGCTGGTATCTACCTTTGACATTACCATCTCTGCTTTAACTTCAACATTCCTTGCCTGCAGGGAGCTTAATATCTTTTTCGAAAATAAGATCTAGGACTTCTCTGGTGGCGCAGTGGTTAAGAATCCACCTGCCAATGCAGGGGACACGGGTTCCAGCCCTGGTCCGGAAAGATCCCACATGCCACAGAGCAACTAAGCCTGTGCGCCACAACTACTGAGCCTGCACTCTAGAGCCCTCGAGCCACAACTACTGAGCCCGCACTCTAGAGCCCTCGAGCCACAACTACTGAGCCCGTGTGCCACAACTACTGAAGCCCGTGCACCTAGAGCCTGTGCTGTGCAACAAGAGAAACCACCACGATGAGAAGGCCACGCACCACAACGAAGAGTAGCCCCCAATTGACGCAATTAGAGAAAGCCCGTGCCCAGCAATGAAAACCCAATGCAGCCAAAAAATAAAGAAATTTATATATATATATATTAAAAAAATTAGATCTATCCATGTTAGACAATTATAAAATTCTAAAGGATAGCTAATTTGTTTATATGCCTACTACATACTACACCATATATTTTGTCTTGGTCATTCAGAGATGCAATACATAATCCCTGCTGTCAAGGAGTCTATGATTGGTGGAGAAAGCAAACTAGCACAACATGACAACAATACAATGGAAGTAAGCAGGAGTCCAAACCTCAGTTTCGCCTCTTACTACTTATGGATCTTTGGGTCCTTGGATAAATGATTTAGCTTCTTTGGCATTTTTGTGTGTGTTTGTGTGTGTGCAAAATAAGAGTAACATTTACCTCATAGAGTTATTGTGACTATTAAGTAAGATAATATTTTCGTTTGACATAACTTAAGTGCTCAGTGACTGGCCTTTGTTACCATGCAATTAAATTAAACTAAAACAATAATTCAAATAGACTGGGGGGGGAGATATCAAGAAGGAAACTAAAGAAATGTGGAACAAAATCGACACTGCCTGCTTCTACTAGGGATAAGCATACGTATCACATCCTACAGGTAGGAAACAAACACGCATGCACAACACTTTGCACACTGAAAAAACAAAAACAAAACACAACAAAACCAGGGTCTAGTTCTGGATCCCAAATTAAATGAAACCTTGAGCCTCCCTGTAAATTGCTGACTCTCAAACAAAAACAATTCTATTTCTGACTTTCGCCATGCTAATATCTGAAGATATGGGGGGAAGCTTTATGGATAAGATAATCATGTGAGAAAATTGCTATTTGTCCTTTATTAACAGACTTAATTTGATAATCTTGGTACTTTGTGGGTATTTTCCTTTTAGAAGATGTTTGTTCAGTTATTCTGCTTTGTTTGGTGGTGAGCAAGCCTTTTAAATACTGGCCTTCTTAATTTATTGGCCTCCTTAGTCTTCTTTTGGCAGTTTCAGATTCCACTGAGAATTCCATGTGGATTTTCCCTATCAGATCTGAGTACACTCCATTGCCAGAGAAGGGAACCAGTGGGCTATTTTCACCTAGACATAATCTTGCTGATTCCTGAGTTCACTCTCATGTGGCAATAGACTTTGACCAAATCTCTTTCTGGGTTTCTGGTTCTATGTTTCAAGTTAATGGCCAAGTCTGGATATAGTTCTGGTTTTGATTTGTGCACAACTGCTGGTGGCAGAAACATGGAATCTGGCATTTATTTGTTTGTTTGTTTATGATGTAACCTTTTTGTCTACACTAGATGGCAGACAGAGGGAATCTGGTCATGACTGTGTAGCAGAAGTCAGAGTATCTGTCTTTCTATGTTTGTATTTTAAAATTTTTTTGTTGGTTTGTCTTTCTGTTTGTTTGACCTGGCAGTCTATGTTGTTTGTCTCGTCTGTAGGTCATTATGAGTTAAAGAACTAAAAATATTTTATGTGTCCGTGAACAGAAAACAGCTTTTTGAGGTCTGGAACTGCTATAACCAACTGGTGAGTATTATGTTCTGTGTTTCCTTTCAACCCTTGGCTGAAGTTGGAGAACTATGGCTACTGGTTTGCTGTTTGTGTATGAATGAAAAAAAGCCTTTTCCTTCCCTGCAAAAGAAAGGTAGCTAGCCTTAATAATGGTTAATTTATATTTCTGTATCTTTAGCTGTCTACCCTCTCTCTGAAAACTATTAGAGATTAATTGGTCATAAAAATCTGTCATTTGTATGCAATCAGAAAAATCACCATCAAAGGGGAGAATATGTATACAATGAAAGAAAAAACTGGGGGAATTCCTTCACAGTCCACTGGTTAGGACTCTGCACTTTCACTGACGAGGGCGAGGGTTTGATCCCTGGTCAGGGAACTAAGATTCTGCAAGACACGCAGCATGGCCAAAATAAATAATAATAATATTTTTAAAAAGAAAAGAAAAAATTGGAATTCTTTTCATATGATGTATGGTAAATAGTTTGACCTTGCTCAAAGAGAGGTCTGGCCTTTGCCCTTGGCTTCTGGGAGGTAATCTGTGTCACACCTGATAGGAGTGTGTTCCTTTAAAGTGGGGGTTGGCCTTGGCCATGCCAGAAAGGCCAACCATGTGACCAACCTGGAGACTGAGTTCAACCATATGGATCATCAATCAATCAATCAATTAATCATGCCTGTATGATAAAGCCTCAATAAAAATTCTGGACCTGAAACCTCAAGTGAGCTTCCCTGGTTGGTGATACCCCTGAATATTGTCACACATGGATGCTGGAGGATAAAAGCATCCTAATTCTGTGGGAAAGAACTCTGGAAACTTTATGTTTGGAACTCTCCCAGATTTTTCCCTGTGTGCTTCTTACCTTGGCTGATTTTGGCCTGTATCCTTTCCCTGTAATAAACTGTAACCATGAATATAACATAACAGCTTTCGGTAAATCCTGTGAGTCCTTCTAGTGAATTGTCTAACCTGAGAGTGGTTTTGGGAACCCTCTCAACTTGCAGTTAGTGTCCAAGGTGAGGGCAGTCTTGTGGAAAACTTGTGTGTTCTCTAAACAGGACAGATGGCTCTAAACTCTTCACTTTGGCTAACTCCAGGCATATGGATTTAGAACAAAGAAAAGAGAACTTTAAAATGGATTCAGTTGTTTTATATAACAACTATATGAATGAGCCTGAATGTGTGATACAATGGAACTCTAAATAAAGTAGGACTTACTGTTTATGACTTGTCTGGAGCTTCATAATCTCCTAAGAAATCTAAAGGGTTCTGGAGGCATGACTTTTTCTCTTCCCCCATTTTTTTTTTTGCAGTACGCGGGCCTCTCACCGTTGTGGCCGCTCCCGTTGCGGAGCACAGGCTCCGGACGCGCAGGCTCAGTGGCCATGGCTCACAGGCCTAGCCGCTCCGCGGCATGTGAGATCTTCCCGGACCGGGGCACAAACCCGTGTCCCCTGCATCGGCAGGCAGACCCTCAACCACTGCGCCACCAGGGAAGTCCTCTCTCCCCTTTCTTATAGGGACATAGGAAAGTCCCATAGAAATATACAAATGAACTAAGTCAAGGTGTGACAGAAAGCTCCATGTATAAACAAAGTATTGGGCTGGCCAAAAAGTTCGTTCAAGTTTTTCTGTAACATCTCATGGAAGAACCCAAACGAACTTTTTGGCCAACTCAATATTAACAAATCCTAAAGTTGTGCCCCTAGATTAATTCATAATCTGACTGAACAAATATTATACAACACAGTGCATGATGGCTCAGGGAGAGTTCCAATTAGAAAATTCTTCAGAAACAACTTCCCTGGTGGTGCAGTAGTTAAGAATCTGCCTGCCAATGCAGGGGACATGGGTTCAATCCCTGGTCCAGGAAGATCCCACATACCGTGGAGCAACTAAGCCCGTGCATCACAACTACCGAGCCTGTGCTCTAGAGCCACAACTACTGAAGCCTGAGGGCCTAGAGCCCGTGCTCTGCAACAACAGAAGCCACCGCCATCAGAAGCCCATGCACTGCAAGGAAGAGTAGCCCCTACTTGCTGCAACTAGAGAAAGCCCGCGCACAGCAGCGAAGACCCAACGCAGCCAAAAATTAATTAATTAATTAATTAAAAAAAGAAAGAAAATTCTTCAGAAAACCCTAGCTTGCCTGAGATTTAAATAAGATTCTACTATTGTGTGAATGTGATATATTTTGAGTAAATATGTTAGTATACTTTTGCCTATCTCCAGAAAAAAAGTAATAAAAATTATATATATATATATAATGGCCTCGCCATGCAGATTGCAGGAACTTATTGATAGTTTCCTGGCCAGGGACTGAACCTGGGCCAGTGAAAGCGCTGAGTCCTAACCATTGGACCGCCAAGGAATTCCCTAAAAATTATCTTAAGTTTAACAGAGCTCCTATTTGTCTGGCTTATAGAGATTAATAGTTACTTATGTCACTTATGTTCATATCTTGTCTCCTTCTGATAAGTCTTTTAATTACAGTCCTTCTGCAATTCAAACCCTAAATTCAAAATAATAAAACTGTCCAGATGACTTTTACACCTAAACTTTATTTGGAGTCTCCTAGACAGCAGTAGACAACAAGGAAGTTCTTTTTCACCTGATACAAAGGAGATGATGCTGATTATAATTAAATATGCTTGGCATTCTCTGGATATTTAATTATTTCAACACTACTATGAAAGTTCTCTTGTTTCTCAAGCTCAAAATTTGAGAAGAACTGCTAAATAAAAAAGAAAACTTGGGGCTTCCCTTGTGGTGCAGTGATTGAGAGTCCGCCTGCCGATGCAGGGGACGTGGGTTCGTGCCCCCGGTCCGGGAGGATCCCATATGCTGTGGAGTGGCTGGGCTCATGAGCCATGGCCACTGAGCCTGTGCATCCAGAGCCTGTGCTCCGCAATGGGAGAGGCCACAACAGTGAGAGGCCCGCATACAGCAAAAAAAAAAAAAAGAAAAAGAAAAAACTTCTGTAAGTTAATTATATAGAATCAAAATGATATCAATTATTGATATGAGTATGCTTCAGTAACTGTGTACTTTTCAGGTTGGCTAGAAACACACTCATGTTCACATATGAAGAAACTGTATTAGTTTCCTATTGTTGCTGTAACAAATTACCACAAATTTAGTGGCTTAACACAAACTTGGGACTTCCCTGGTGGCACAGTGGATAAGACTCCGTGCTCCCATTGCAGGGGCCTGGGTTCCATCCCTGGTCAGGGAACCAGATCTCACATGCATGCCGCAACTAAGAGTTCTCATGCCACAACTAGGGAGCCCACGAGCCACAACTAAGGAGCTCATGTGCTGCAACTAAGGAGGCTGCCTGCCACAACTAAGACTCGGTGCAACCAAATAAATAAATTAAAAACAAAAACAAAAACAACACCAACGCAAATTTATTTCTCATAGTTCTAGACATCAGAAGTCCAAAATGGGCTAAAATCAGTGTGTCAGTAGGGCATCTAGAGTTTGGAGACTCCAGGGAAGAATCTGTTTCATTGCCCTTTCCATCTTTTAAAGGTTTCCCACATTCATGGCCCTACTACAGTTTTCACATGTCCTCTCAGACTCTGACTCTCTTGCCTCCCTCTTTTATTTACAAGGATTGTTGTGATAGGATTGGACCCACCTGGAAAATGCAAGATAACTTCCCAATCTCAAGGTTCTTAACTTAATTGAATCTGCTAAGTCCCTTTTGCTCTGTTTGGTGACATATTCACAGGTTCTGGGGGTTAGAAATGGACATTTGGGAGGGGGGCATTATTCTGCTACCACAGACAGACATCAGAACTGTCAACAGATTGGTTACTCTTTTTTAAAAGAAGAGTGATTTTATTTCTACGTATCTAGAAATAATATGTAATTTAAGAAAATATTAATTTTTTTGAGCAATGCATTCTAAAGTATGTAGGGGTGAAATGACATGTCTGGGTTGCCTTAAGAGAACTCAGGAGAGAGAGAGAGATGGTGAGAGACAGAGAGTCAGGAACTGTTCAAAATCTTAATGATTTTTGAATCTGGATGTTTGGGCAAGAGAAAAGGTGGCTGATGGAGATACTCTTTGGGTTCTACTAAATAGATAGGAATGATCCGAGTGAAGTGAACTAGGAAGGGGATAGGATTCTCTTCTACTCAGAGAGAGCAGTATTGTATTAATAAGTTTTTTAAATGTTCCTTTTTTTGTTGTTTTAATTTATTTTTTATTTACCCATTTTTGGCTGCGTTGGGTGTTTGTTTCTGCTCGCGGGCTTTCTCCAGGTGCAGCAAGTGGGAGCCACTCCTCACCGCAGTGCGTGGACCCCTCATTGCAGTGGCCTGTCCCGTTGCAGAGCACGGGCTCTAGGCGCGCAGGCCCCCAGCAGTTGTGGCCCTCGGGCTCCAGAGCACAGGCTCAGCAGTTGTGGCGCACAGGACCAGCTGCTCTGTGGCATGTGGAATCCTCCCAGACCAGGGCTCGAACCCGTGTCCCCTGCATTGGCAGGCGGATTCCCAACCACTGCACCACCAGGGAAGTCCCTCCATATTTTATGATGACCTTAAGGACCTAGGGAGGGACTGTCCCTCCCTGTTAATTCCCAGAGATAGTAAAGGACTTGCCTGGGAACAGGCAAGCCAATCAATCCTGAGTCCACACCCCACCCAGCTCCTTTTACCAGGCTGTTGTAGTTCAGGATGCTGTCCTTCTACCCTAAAATAGCCCCAGGGCCAGACGCTGGACATCCAGGGACCAACCGTACAGCTCTCCACTCAACTCAAACTGTCGAGTCCTAACCTGCTCAGCTTGCTGACTCTGCCTCATCCTTTCCTTCCTGTGAAAACCACAATAAGGATTTTTTTTTTTTTTTTTTTTTTTGCGGTACGTGGACCTCTCACTGCTGTGGCCTCTCCCGTTTTGGAGCACGGGCTCCGGACACGCAGGCTCAGCTTCCATGGCTCACGGGCCCAGCCGCTCCGCGGCATGTGGGATATTCCTGGGCCGGGGCACAAACCCGTGTCCCCTGCATCGGCAGGTGGACTCTCAACCACTGCGCCACCAGGGAAGCCCACAATAAAGGATTTTAACCATGCTTTCCTCTCACTCCCTGTGCCTCGCGGTGCTTCCGCGTGTGGTCCTGTGTGGTGTGCCATGCCTCCTGCTTCCAGAGATCTGTGAATATAAAATCTTTTTCCTTTATGGCGGTCATTTCCATATCTGCATGTCTTATCATACTTGATTAAAACAACTCCTGAGCACGTTTTATTTTATTTTATTTTATTTTATTTTTTGGGTGGGGGGACATGTGGGATCTTAGTTCCCAGACCAGGGATGGAATCCATGCCCCCTGCACTGGGAGCATGAATTCTTAACCATTGGACCACCAGGGAATTCCCTGAGCACATTTTAAAACAAGTATGCCCTTCCCAAAATAAACGCGTATCAGGAGTTAGAAGAATACTATAGAATGTAAGCTCAGGGAGAGTAGACACTTTATTTGTTTTGTTCACTGCTTGAAGTGGAACACTACTGTAAAACAAATACCTGTGTGGCATTTACAGAGCAGGGTGGTGGTGGGCTGCAATGAACCTAGTATTAGTGGCTGAAAAGATGGTTAGCCATGAGATTCAGTGGCAAAACATTTGCCAAAATTGTTGCCTGAGATTACTTGAGCAGCAGACCATGTGTCTACTGAGTCCTGGGGGACTGGAATAGAAAATAGAAACTTAACAGAGGTTATTTTTAGCAGTGTGTGGCAAGATATTATAAGAAAGAGATGAGATCAGGAAAGAATTCCCTCGTGGGATTGTAAGAAATAGAAGGGAATAGAGTCTAAAATTTGGGGCCTTGCAGGTAAAAACTCTGGCTGCTTCTAGACCTCAATAGTAAGAGATAAAATAGTCTTTGAGATTTTTCTTTTCCTCTTCAGCTCTTTTCCCTTCATTTTCTCTTCTTTTTTCTCTCATTTCCTTCCTGAATTATTTTACCCCAAGTCATTAAGTAGAGTCATTAACTAGTGACCTGGTGTCACCTGAATAGGAGTGCACAGCCTGGGGTGAGAAGGGTGTCCTGCGGAGGGGAGGCTTAGCAAGCGGTGTCAGAACTTGGGCGGGGGAGGGAGACGTTCATGTGGATGGCTGTCCAGCATAGGATATTAGAGCTTGAGTGGAGTGAGGGCATCCCTGTGGGGTAGCAGGCTGGTGTGAGGTATCAGAACACCAAAGGGGTTGACCTACTCCCAGAGAAAGAGACCTTCACAGTATTTACCAGTGGGATTTCAGAACTGCTCTGGCCCAGTGAATACTGTGTGTCTTCAGTTCTTCCTTGTTCTGAATAAGAATGTTTTTCGCAGTCTTCCTTGCATTACTAATGGGTGTGGCTGTGTCTTGGCAGATTACTGGTCTTTTTAGCTCCTAGGTCACCAGACCATAAAAAGTCATATCTGAGCCTGATGAAGAAAACTGGACATTACCTGGAGAGCCTGGACTTTGAGCTGGATGTATTTACTGGGTGGAACTTTGGGCCATCCCCTTGGTGATGGAGAAAACATTATCTATACAAAGGAAAAATAGTAAACAATATACGGTGACAAAAAGAGCTGACTGTGCCACGGCCTGGCAGCGGGTCAGCAATGTCTTTTCCTTTCATTGAGTCACAAGAAAGGTACATATCCTAGACTCATCTGGTTGAGGCCATGTGACTAGATTCTGGCCAGTAGGATATGGGTTGAAGTCATGTCCCATTTCTAGGCCTGCCTCATTCTTTCTCTTGACCACTTGAATGCAGAGAGGATCCAATTCAGGACTCTGAGAAGAGCCTGGAACAGGGATTGGTAAACTATGGCCCATGGGTCAAATCTAGCCCACCAAATGTTTTTGTAAATAAAGGTTTATTGGAACATACCTATGCCCATTCATTTACATATTGTCTAGGGCTGCTTTCATGCCACAATGGTAGCACTGAGTAGTTCTGACAATATGTCCCACAAAACTTAAAATATTTGCTATCTGTCCCTTAATAGAAAATATTTGCAGATCTCTGCTTGAGAAGATGGGGCCACCACAAGTTGATTGGAGACAGAATCCTTGAATCAAAATATAAAATGCTGCCTGCTGAACACCCAATTCAGGCTGTGATGTGAATGAAAAATAAAGCTTAATTTTGTTAAGACATTGAGATCTTTGAGTTACTTGTTAGTAGCTAGTTACCTTGTTACTAAAATACTGCTCTCCCCAGTATCTGGCTCATGGCAGGAACTAAATAATTATTCGTTTACAAAAGTAGTACATTCGTGGTGTAACAAACAATCTAACTATTATCCAAAAAATGTAACAGAATTTGAAAGTTCCTGTAATCCCTCCTTGGTAAAGAACCATTGTTAAGAGTTTGATGTATGTTATTGTAAACTGTGTGTGTATATGCTTACATACATACATTAGGTGACTTGGTATAGTGGGTTAAGATGATGGACTCCAGAGCCAGACTGCCTGGGTTCAAACTCCAGTTTTTTGTCTATGAGATCTTGGGCAAGTTACATAACCTATTTCTTCCCCATTTTGCTCATCTGGAAATAGTGTTATCTCATAGGGTAATTCTGAAGATTAAATGAAATAATTTATACTTTGCTTAGGGCAGTGTCTTACAAACGGTAACTGTTTGCTGTTATTAGTAATAATACTACTTTTGTAACGGTTTCTTTTCCTTCACAGAAATGGAAATCATAATAAACATACATGGGGTTTTTTTGGTTGTTGTTGTTTTTGTTTTTTTGTTTTTTTACAGTAAGTATAGCTTGGATATCTTTCCCATGTCAGTCTCTATAGATTAATCTCATTTTTAAAAATGATCGCATATAATTCTATTTTAAGGATGTAGCATAGGGACTTCCCTGGTGGCACAGTGGATAAGACTCCAGGCTCCCAATGCAGGGGGCCTGGGTTCGATCTCTGGTCAGGGAACTAGATCCCACATGCATGCTGCAACTAAGAGTTCTCATGCTACAACTAAGGAGCCCTGAGGCCGCAACTAAGGAGCCCACGTGCCACAACTAAGGAGCCCGCCTGCCACAACTAAGACCCGGCACAACCAAATAATTAACTAACTAACTAACTAAATATATATATATTTTAAAAAAAAAGGAAGTAGTGGGCTTCCCTGGTGGCGCAGTGGTTGAGAGTCCGCCTGCCGATGCAGGGGACAGGGGTTCGTGCCCTGGTCCGGGAAGATCCCGCGTGCCGTGGGGCGGCTAGGCCCGTGAGCCGTGGCCGTTGAGCCTGTGTGTCTGGAGCCTGTGCTCCGCAACGGGAGAGGCCACAACAGTGAGACACCTGCGTACCACAAAAAATAAATAAATTAATTAATTAAATAAAATGAAGAACAAAGTTCAAGGACTTACACTATCTGATTTCAAGATATCAGATAGGGCTTCCCTGGTGGCGCAGTGGTTGAGAGTCCGCCTGCCGATGCAGGGGACATGGGTTCGTGCCCCGGTCTAGAAAGATCCCACATGCTGTGGAGTGGCTGGGCCCGTGAGCCATGGCTGCTGAGCCTGCGTGTCCGAAGCCTGTGCTCCGCAACAGGAGTGGCCACAACAGTGAGAGGCCCGTGTACCACAAAAAAAAAAAAAAAAAAGATATCAGATGGTCTGACACTTATCAGTTAACTTAATTTTCAGCCGACACCAAAGCAATAAAAAAAAAAAGAAAAGAAAAAAGGAAGAAAAAGAAAAATATACACTTATTTGAAGGTATGTGAGGCTTACTAAGGCAGTGAGGATTTTCAAGGAAAAGATGTCAGAAGAGAGAAGTCCAGAGAAGTGAGCCCCTACTTTGGTGCCACTTCTCACTTTGTGGAATTTGCTAACCCAAAGGTGATGACTAGGGGAATGGGAAACTGAACAGAAAGCAGTGGCTGAGAGATGGAGAAACTAAACAGAGCTTTGGGGTGGGGGCCACAAAAACTGGAGTTCAGTTGGATAATACACATTTTTTTCCAAGCACATGTGTATCACTTACTAAAACTAACCATATGCTAGGCCTTAAAGCAAGTCTCAACAAATTGCAAAGCACTGAAGTTGTATATGGTATATTCTCTGACCACAGTGAAATTAAGCTAGATATTAATAACAAAAAGACATGTAGAAAATTCCTATACATTTTGAAATTAAGGAATACACTTCTAAACAATCCATGAGTTAAAGAAGAAATTACAGTGAACATTATAAAATATTTTGAGTTAAATAGTAATGAAAATATCAACACTATATGTCAAATTTTGTGGGAGGAAGCTGAAGCTGCATTTACAATGAAATATTTACCATTTATAGATGGTAAAGAAGAAGAATTTAAAAATCAGTGACCGGGACTTCCCTGGTGGCGCAGTGGTTAAGAATCCGCCTGCCAATGCAGGGGACAGAGGTTCAATCCCTCTTCTGGGAAGATCCCACATGCCACAGAGCAACTGAGCCCATGTGCCACAACTACTGAGCCTGCGCTCCAGGGCTCGCGTGCCGCAACTACTGAGCTTGTGCTCTAGGGCCCGTATGCTGCAACTACTGAAGCCTGCATGCCTGGAGACCATGCTCCACAAGAGAGAAGCCACCGCGATCAGAAGCCCACACACTGCAACCAAGAGTAGCCCCCACTCACCACAGCTATAGAAAGCCCGCTCATAACAATGAAGACCCAGCGCAGCCAAAAAAAAAAAAAAAAAAGTAAAAAAAAAAAAAAAAAATCAGTGACCTCAGTATTAATCTCAAGAAGCTAGAAAAAGAAGAGCAAATTAAACCCAAAGAAAGAAGAAGGAAGGAAATAGTATAAAAGCAGAAATAAAATAGCAATAAACCTACAATACAGAGAACCAAGAAAGCCAAAAGTTATTTTCTGAAATGACTGATAAAATTAATACAACTCTAATGAGAACGTACAAGAAAAAATAGAGAAGGTATAAACAAGCAATATCAGGAATAAAAAGGGGGGTATCTTCTGATTCTACAGACATTAAAAAGATAGCAAAATATTTATATACTTCATACTTGATATAGAAAGTTTCAGAATAACACTGCTAACATTGTTATTAATATTAACTCACTTAAGATTTGTGCTTTTTTAAAAAAAAATTATTTATTTTTGGCTGCATTGGGTCTTCATTGCTGAGTGTGGGCTTCTCATTGCGGTGGCTTCTTTTGTTGCAGATCACAGGCTCTAAGTGCGTGGGCTTCTGTAGTTGTGGCACACAGGCTCAGTAGTTGTGGCTCACAGGCTCTAGGGCACAGGCTCAGTAGCTGTGGCGCACGGGCTTAGTTGCTCTGTGGCATATGGGATCTTCCCTGATCAGGGCTCGAAACTGTGTCCCCTGTATTGGCAGGTGGATTCTTAACCACCACACCACCATGGAAGCCCCAAGATTTGTGCTTTAAAAAAAAAAAAAAATCTGTTCTTTTTTTTCCTAGAATATATCCCGTTTGCTATGTACAATCAAATTACTGCCCTTGAAATAATTCTTCACTAATGGTTAGATCATTAATTTCACACACACTTTGGGTTGAACTGGTTTTGTTTGATTTGCTTATTTATTTATGTGGTTGCGCTGAGTCTTAGTTGTGGCTCATTGTCTCCTTAGTTGTGGCACGTGGGCTCCTTAGTTGCGGCATCCATGTGGGATTTAGTTCCCTGACCAGGGGTCAAACCTGGGCCCCCTGAATTGGGAGCACAGAGTCTTATCCATTGCGCCACCAGGGAAGTCCCCCTGAACTGTTTTTTTTTTAATATATAAATTTATTTTTATTTATTATTTTTGGCTGTCTTGGG
Source organism: Mesoplodon mirus (assembly GCF_964341445.2). Lineage (NCBI taxonomy): Eukaryota > Metazoa > Chordata > Mammalia > Artiodactyla > Ziphiidae > Mesoplodon > Mesoplodon mirus. Next base: position 34,096,570 of record NC_138984.1, read on the forward strand.
TCTTCGTTGCTGTGCGCAGTCTTTCTCTAGTTGCGGCGAGCAGGGGCTACTCTTCGTTGCAGTGCATGGGCTTCTCTTGTTGCCAAACACAGGCTCTAGAGCGTGTGGGCTTCAGTAGTTGTGGCATGCGGGCTCAGTAGTTGTGGCTCACAGGCTCTAGAGCACAGGCTCAGTAGTTGTGGTGCACGGGCTTAGGTGCTCCGCAGCATGTGGGATCTTCCCGGACCAGGGCTTGAACCCGTGCCCCCTGCATTGGCAGGCAGACTCTTAACCACTGTGCCACCAGGGAAGCCCTGAACTGGTTTTTTTTAAAGAGGAAAAAATAAGATATGTTACTCTCACTATGTCCCAATTTTGTAATTTTTATGAGATATGGTGACTTAGGTAAAATATTTTGTTTAGTAATGTTTCCTCTTAAGTTCATCTGTTCTTTTATCTGAGTGGGCTATTTCCTTTTGATTTTCAAAAAAAATTACTCTGATGTTAGTCAATATTTAACACAGTTTTTAAAAAATGGATTTGTTGAGACAAATACAATGGATTTGTTGAAACAAATACAATATACTTAAAATGTTGAAATCAGAAACAAAAAATAGATTAGGTTCCAAAATCATTCCAAAGAGCGACTAAGTCATATTTTGACTCTAAAAATCAAGTTGGAAAAAAGTCAAAATTTTTTTTTTTGCGGTACGTGGGCCTCTCACTGTTGTGGCTTTTCCCGTTGCACAGCACAGGCTCCGGACGCGCAGGCTCAGCGGCCACGGCTCACGGACCCAGCTGCTCCGTGGCATGTGGGATCTTCCCGGACCGGGGCACGAACCCGTGTCCCCTGCATTGGCAGGCGGACCCTCAACCACTGCACCACCAGGGAAGCCCTCAAATTTTTCATTCTATGTATTTTCCCCTTTGACTCGGTTTTTCTTCCTTTTTTTTTTTTTTGATTAAAAACTTCTTCTCTATCTCTGACTTCTTTTCTTTCCCCAGTGAGAAAATATGAGTGTGGGAATTGCAGGCTTCACCAGTTTCTAATTTTATGCACTGTTTCTATTCATAGAAGACAATATGTCGATTGCACATGTAGTCTTATTGAAAAGGCCTCTTCTTCAGAGCTACTGATATTATAATAGGGAAATTATTAGAAAAATAGGAATAGTTGAAGTTTTTCTAAGCCTGTTGGATGATCTGCCAATGGATGGGAAATGCTTCCACTTTTTGTTACTTTGCTTTTGCACCTGAGGCAAAAGGTACCACATCCTAACAAAGGCAACTCTCTACCATTTTCCCACCATTCCTTACTTTTACGTTTTATACCTTTTCCAGCCCTTAAGAATGTTCCAACTACCAATGGCTTCCACACACAGGGCTTAACTCCCTCAGATGGCAAAGAAGTTTTTTATCCCTCAACTCAGGAATTTATTCTTGGCTCGTTTGCCCATTAATTAACATAGCTGTGGAATTCTGCTTCACCCATAGTGTCCTGCTAGTGTACGAAAAAACTGTTGTGATTCTTTTTTGGGGAGGGAAGGAGAGAAGAGACAAAGAGCTGATGACCAAAGAACGGCCCAGGGCATGGAGGCAGAACAGATTTGCAGGTAATGTTTAATTTCTCCAAGAATTTTGTTTGAGAAACACTAGAAGACTGGTCAAAGTTCTTCTTGTTTCCCAGCCTCTCCAATATTACTTTCAGACCAGCATTCTTCTGTTTAATTTAAAAACTTGTTCTTGGGCCTCCCTGGTGGCGCAGTGGTTGAGAGTCCGCCTGCCGATGCAGGGGATACGGGTTCGTGCCCCGGTCTGGGAGGATCCCATATGCCGCGGAGCGGCTGGGCCCGTGAGCCATGGCCGCTGGGCCTGCGCATCCGGAGCCTGTGCTCCGCAACGGGAGAGGCCACAACAGTGAGAGGCCCGCATACCGCAAAAAAAAAGAAAAAAAAAAAAACAAAAAAAAAAACTTGTTCTTCCTCTTACTGCCATACACTAAACTCATTCACTGGACCCTGTCTTCCCTACACTCCCAAGCTACACTGTCATCTACAGTAACTTCAATTTTTATGTTATAACCCATCCAACACCCTAATCTTATATTTCTCTATCTTATAACCCATCCAACACCCTAATCTTATATTGCCCTATCTCCTCATTTCTCAGGACACTTTAGCCACTCACTTCAGAGCCCTCACCCTACTCCGTTATCACCAAGAATTTCTCACCTCTGAAATCTTAAATTCAAGCCACACTCTTATTGCCATAACACACCTGAGGAATGTAAGACCTCCCGGCAATAATTGTGGTTTACCTTGACTGTGATTCTCAAGGTGAGGAGTGAGGAAGAAAGGAATGAACTGCTAAGGGCATTCATCTGAATCTCAGAGGTTTGCTTAATTTGAAAACCCTCACGGGTGATTTTGATGAGCATTCTACAGGTAGCATTTCTCCTGCCTTTTCTACCTGTTATAAATCACTGAAGGAACTGCAGTAAAGGTCTCCTGGGTTCAAATACTGACTCTATCACTTATCTGGGTGAGTTCAATCTCTCTTGCCTCTGCTTTTGCACCTGTGAGGATAGCATTATCACTTATTCATACTTTATAGGATCAAGTGAAATAATAAATGTACAGTACTTGGAAGAGGGTCTGCAGCTTAATAAATGTTAAGAATGGTCATCATCAACAACATTTTTATGCCAATGATTTCCAAATCTCTTATCTTCAGCCTGGATCTCTCAGTGCTCCAAATCACATCAACTGCCTGCTAGACATGTTTCCCTGGGTGACTCTGGGCACTGCATACTTACATCTAAATCTTATCCTTTTTTTTCCTTTGCAAATCTGTTCCTCTTCTCCAAGGTTTTCTATCAAATCTTAAAATGATAACATCACGTCAAGTTACCCAAGTCAGAATCTAATCAGTTTCCAAAACCTGTTGATTTTATCGTCTCCATTTCCATCTTTACTACCATTGATCTAATTTCTTGTCATTCTCTTTTTTCTTCTGGACTACTGTTGCAACCTCCTAACTTATTTCCCTCCTTTTTTGTCTTGCTTCTTCACATTGCAGGCTGGTATTATCACTTCCCCTGATTAGAAACTCTTTATGCCTCCTACACCCCTTCACTGCCATCCTTATGCCTTTCAGGATTAAGTCCAAATTTCTTAATATGGTTTACTAGACTTTCTGTGAATGGGCCCTTACTTTCCTTTCTGGCAATTTCTTCTAGCTCCTACTTTCCAAACCATGGTCCTACTATACAGAGCTTGTCATGCTTGCTTCTTTACCTCTTGTCAATTGTCTAGGCCAGGAAAAGCTTTCACTTCCCTTCCTCCACCTCAAAATATGGTCTTTGGACTACTAGAGGACGTGGGACTTTTTCAGGGGGTCTGCAAGTTCAAGACTATTTTCACAATAAGACATTATTTGTTTTTTTCACTCTGTGGACATTGGCACTGATAATGCAAAACCAATGGTTTGTAAAACTGCTGTCATTTTAGCATGAATCAAGAGAGACACCAAATGTACTAGTATTCGTTGTATTCCATACTGTGATGCACTTGAAAAAAAGTTTCACCTGAGAATGTCCTTGATGAAACAGTAAAAAATTAATTATGGTAGGCTAATGAATGGCCTCCCAAAGACGTCCACTTCCTAATCCCTGAAACCTGTGAATATGTTACTTCACTTGGCAAAAAGGATTTTGCTAATGTGATTTTTTTTAAACTGGAGTATAATTGCTTTACAATGTTGTGTCAGTTTCTGCTGTACAACGAAGTGAATCAGCTCTATGTATACATATATCCCCTCCCTATTGGGCCTCCCTCCCACCCCGCCCCCTATTCCACCCATCTAGGTCATCATAGCGCACCGAGCTGAGCTCCCTGTGCTATACAGCAGGTTCCCACTAGCTATCTGTTTTACCCATGGTAGTGTAGATTTGTGAATCCTAATCTCACAATTCATCCTACCATCCCCTTCCCGCCCCCCCGCCGTGTCCACATGTCCCTTCCGATCCTCGGTCCTCCGAGGGTCCCTCCCCATCCCTGCTGACCCCCTCACAGTGGGTGGGCCCCTCCTGAGCGTGGGAACCCCTCCCCTCCCCCAGCTGCCCCTCAGGGGCACCAGTCCCGTCCCGCCTCCACTGCTCCTTCCCCCCCTCGCTCCCCCTCATGTCCTACCCAGTCGCACGGGGGTTCCTCTCATCCCCTTAGGTGTCCTAGGTTCCCCACCAGTGCCTGGTAGGTGCCCTAGTTGTAAGGAGATGCGAACTCTGCGTCTGCCTACTCCACCATCTTGACTCCCTCCTGCTAATTTGATTTAAGTTAAGGATTTTGAGATGCGGTGGTTATCCTGGATTACCCGGGTAGTTCAATGTAATCACAAGCGTTCTTATAAGAGGGAGACAAAAGGGTCAGAGTCAGAGGAGATGTGACCACAGAAGCTAAGGAGACGGAGAGGGAGAAAGGGAGAGAGGGAAGGTGGGAGGGGAGGAGGGGAGTTATTAAAGATCCAGCAGGCCCTGACGATGGAGGAAGGGGCCGCGAACCAAAGAATGCAGGTGGTCTCTAGAAGCTGGAGAAGTAAGAAAATAAATTCTCCCCAGTAATTCTCTGGTGGTCCAGCAGTTAGGATTCTGAGCTTCCACTGCAGGGGGCACGGGTTCGATCCCTGGTGGGGGAACTAAGATGCCACAAGCAGTGCAGCCTGACCAAAAAAAAAAAAAAAAAATCTCCCCTAGAGCCTCCAGAAGCAACTTGGCCCAGCAATGTCTTGATTTTAGGATTTCTGACTTCCAGAACTGTAAGATAATAAATTTGTGTTGTTGTAAGCCATGAAGTTTGTGGTAATTTCTTATAGCAGCAATAGGAAACTAAAACACTAATTTTGCTAAGTTTTAATGCTTGAGTAACTTTTAAAAAATATTCTATGTGAAGAAAAGCAGTCATTTCTTCTCCATAAGATTGCTATCTTGGGACTTCCCTGGTGGCGCAGTGGTTAAGAATCTGCCTGCCAGAAGACCTAAATAGACATTTCTCCAAAGAAGACATACAGATGGCCAAGAAGCACATGAAAATCTGCTCAGCATCACTAATCATTAGAGAAATGCAAATCAAAACTACAATGAGGTATCACCTCACACCACTTAGAATGGACGTCATCAGAAAATCTACAAACAACAAATGCTGGAGAGGGTGTGGAGAAAAGGGAACCCTCTTGCACTGTTGGTGGGAATGTACATTGATACAGCCACTATGGAGAACAGTACGGAGATTCCTTAAAAAACTAAAAATAGAACTACCATATGACCCAGCAATCCCACTACTGGGCATATACCCAGAGAAAACCATAATTCAAAAAGACACATGCACCGCAATGTTCACTGCAGCACTATTTACAATAGCTAGGTCATGGAAGCAACCTAAGTGCCCATTGACAGACGAATGGATAAAGAAGAAGTGGTACATATATACAATGGACTATTACTCAGCCATAAAAAGGAACTAAGTTGGGTCATTTGTAGAGATGTGGATGGATCTAGACACTGTCATACAGAGTGAAGTAAGTCAGAAAGAGAAAAACAAATGTCATATATTCTTGCATATATGTGGAAACTAGAAGAATGGTACAGATGAACCGGTTTGCAGGGCAGAAATAGAGACACAGATGTAGAGAACAAACGTATGGACACCAATGGGGGAAAGTGGCGGGGAGGGTGGTGGTGATGGGATGAATTGGGAAATTGGGATTGACATATATACACTAATATGTATAAAATAGATAACTAATAAGAACCTGCTGTATAAAAAAATAAATAAAATAAAATTTAAATGATAAAAAAAAAAAGAATCCACCTGCCAATGCAGGGGAAACAGGTTCGATCCCTGGTCCAGGAAGATCCCACATGTCGCGGAGCAACTGGGCCCGTGTACCACAACTACTGAGCCTGTGTGCCACAACTACTGAAGCCCACGCACCTAGAGCCCGTGCTCCGCCACAAGAGAAGCCACCACAGTGAGAAGCCTGTGCACCACAAAGTAGAGTAGCCCCCGCTCACCACAACTAGAGAAAGCCCGCTCACAGCAATGAAGACCCAACGCAGCCAAAAATAAATAAATAAAAAATAAATAAATTTATTTTAAAAAGATTGCTATCTCTAGGAAAAGCTCACAAGAGATTGAGTTATAAGCTTGTTTAGCCCTTAAAAAAAGGAACAGTATTTTTATGTGACAGAATGAATGACAGGTCAATAATGGTTATTCAGACTTGGAAATATAGCAGACATTTTCTCAAAAAATGAACAGATGAGCCTAACACTTAAAGAAAACAAGTGACAATATTTGTTGTCAATGACAAAATTTGACCTTTCACACAAAAATTAGCATTTTGGAAAAATTGTACTGATCATTGTGAATTTGACAGTTTCCCAGTATTTAAAGACTTTTTCTGTTAAGTCTGTGAAAACAATGAATGTTATTTTTAGATACCGTATAATGAAATGCGTCAACATTTAGGAGATCTGTATAACTCAGTGCATCAGTGTTTTCTAAATGACCAATCCATCATGTTATAGAATTATGCATGGGTGAAAGACCTCTCTGAAGTGCAAGACAGACCAATGGATTTTTAATGTAACAGAGCACAAAAAGTTCATTGATACGGTTTCAAATTCCACATTTCAATTAAGAAGCTATACTCGTCAAGTTTGGGTGTGCTATGAAAGAAAATATTTACATTTATCAGCAAAGGCTATTAATATAGTCCTCCTCCCCTCTCCCAATTACATGTCTGTATGAGGCTGGATTTTCTTTACATATTTCGACCAACTGCAACCAATATGGCAACAATTGGATGAAGTAGATATAACTATCCTGCTGTCTTCTACCAAGTAGGCATTAAGGAAGTTAAAGACATTTGCAAAACTCAAAATCACTGCCAGTCTACTCACTAGCTTTTTTTGTATTTGGAAAACATGGTCATTTTTCATACAAATATGTTATTTATGCTAACACGTAAAGGACTTATTATTTATTTATTATTTTTAATTAAAAATTTTTTTACTTATTTTTTTGGCTGTGTTGGGTCTTTGCTGCTGCGCATGGGCTTTCTCTAGATGCGGTGAGCAGGGGCTACTCTTTTTTTTTTTTTTTTTTTTTTTTTTTTTTTCTTTTTGCGGTATGCGGGCCTCTCACTGTTGTGGCCTCTCCCGTTGCGGAGCACAGGCTCCGGACGCGCAGGCCCAGCGGCCATGGCTCACGGGCCCAGCCGCTCCGCGGCATATGGGATCCTCCCAGACCGGGGCACGAACCCGTATCCCCTGCATCGGCAGGCGGACTCTCAACCACTGCGCCACCAGGGAGGCCCAGGGGCTACTCTTCATTGCGGTGTGTGGGCTTCTCATTGCAGTGGCTTCTTTTGTTGTGGAGCACGGGATCTAGGAACACGGGCTTCAGTAGTTGTGGTGCACAGGCTCAGTAGTTGTGGCTTGCAGCCTCTAGAGTGCAGGCTCAGTAGTTGTGGTGCACGGGCTTAGTTGCTCTGCGGCATGTGGGATCTTCTCGGACCAGGGATCGAACCCATGTCTCCTGCATTGGCAGGTGGATTCTTAACCACTGCGCCACCAGGGAAGTCCCCAAAGACTTATTATTAAGGGTAAGCTGGGGCAAAGTGAGAGAGTGGCATGGACTTATATATACTACCAAATGTAAAATAGATAGCTAGTGGGAAGCAGCCGCATAGCACAGGGAGATCAGCTGGGTGCTTTGTGACCACCTAGAGGGGTGGGATAGGGAGGGTGGGAGGGAGGGAGACGCAAGAGGGAGGATATGGGGATATATGTATATGTATAGCTGCTTCACTTTGTTATAAAGCAGAAACTAACACACCATTGTAAAGCAATTATACTCCAATAAAGATGTTTAAAAAAAAAGAAAAAAAAGATTACATATGAGATTTCATGGTGTCAATAAAATGGTGGGAAGTTTTTTGGTAAAAAAAAAAGATATACATAGATACCCACAGTTATGTTCAAAATGTATGTAGAGATTTTGAAAATGGGGAAATCACTATTTCATTAATAATGTTTTGTTTAATTAAAATTGCAAAAGTTTAAAAAGTACAAGTGCAATGCTCTTATTAATCACCTATATCCATAATTTCAATGAACAGTGTGTAGTTTTGGTCATCCTTATTGTGTTTTTTCTGATTATATTATTGAAATGTAATCTTACATTTGCTGAATCTAATAATAAAAATGTGGGCTTGTATAAAAAAGACATTATTATTTTTCAGTGAGTTAATACATACTTTAAAATTTTCTCAGTTTTAATTTTTAATATGGTAAACATCAATAGATATAACACACATAAACAAAAGCTCTTTGGGGTCTTCAATAAATTTAAAAGTTTAAAGGAGTCCTGTGACCAAAATGTTTTGAAACTGCTGCTCTAGCCTATTTCAACTTCCCCTTTGGATTTCAATTTAGATTTTATTTATTTTTTTGCATGCTTTTCATGACCATCCTGGTTGGATGTGAAGGTTCTATATACTCCCTTAATAATACACTATACTTCACTTATTAGCAGCTCTACACTTATTAGCATTATATTTTTGTTTTTGTTTTATATAACAATAGTTTTATTGACATATAATTAACATCATACAGCTCACCTATTTATTTATTTTTATTATTATTATTTTTTAATCCAACAAACGTAGATTTATTTTAAATCAGTTTGGTACATGATACAGATTGGTTTTGCAGTTTTTTTTGTTTTGTTTTGTTTTGTTTTGTTTTTTACATCTTTATTGGAGTATAATTGCTTTACAATGGTGTGTTAGTTTCTGCTTTATAACAAAGTGAATCAGTTATACATATACATATGTTCCCATATCTCTTCCCTCTTGCGTCTCCCTCCCTCTGGTTTTGCAGTTTTTAATGAACTGAAATACAAATTTCTAAATACAGCAGTGTCTGTGCAACAAATATCTGTAAGGTAAAATAAGGGATTTTAATAGAACTACAATCTGCATGAACAAATCAGATGAAAAATCTGAAAAGGTTTCTATATACCTTCCGGATTAAAAAGAACCCCCAAATTATTAATGGCCCAAGATACTAAACTGCTAAAGGAAGAGGGGGAAAGCCTGTGAGTTCTGTTGTAAGAGTTCTTTTTGTAAAATCTAATTCCATATTATGATTCTGTTAGAGCAGTATTCAAAATTATAGAAGATGAGAGGCTTCATCAGCTATATTTTCACAAAAATAGCTATAGTGTTAACATTAATGTGTGGCAAGGTATTCCTATCTAGGTAAATGGCAATTATACCATTGTAGCTAATTTTTACCACTTTGGGAGAATGGAAATTCTGTATATTTTCAACTGAATCTTGTATCTTAAAGCACTCACTAAAAACTAATAGCCATGGCACCATAATAAAATTTTTTGTGAGGTACGTAAAATATTACTACTGAGGGAAACAAAAATGTGAGGTAAGCCTACCTTTCCCCCAAAACTTTTGAAGCCAGAGATTTTAAACAATCAAGGCACTTGAAAACTTAGGTATATGTACCAATGTGCAAGTAAAACAAACTTTAGCTGTACCAGCAAGTAAAGAAGAAACAGTAAATCTTCATTTTAAGAACCTTTAATTATCTAAATGTAAGGAATTTTGGCTTATGAAATGGACCAAAGCAACTTGTCATTTCTTCCCATAAAATATTGAAAACCAAGTGCTAAACACAGCCACTATAGGCTAAAGAAACTAAAACAAAAAAACCTTAATGACCTAGAAAAGCAAAAGCTCATTTTTAAACTGATTTAAGCCTCTGAACTAATCCAATGTGTCAAAGACAGGGAAGAAGTATCCCTCTAAACCTGAAAAAACTAGTGCTTCATAAGGAAGCTAAAGAAATAAAAGTATGCATGCTTATTATACTACAGCAATTGAAACTGAGAAGAAGAAAGGATGGAAAAGGAGAAAGAAAAAGTACAACCTGTTTATCCAGGGCAATCATCATTAAAAATCTACAGTAATCTGATCAACTAAAATTTTTTCTGAAATTATACTGCTCATGTTTGCTGTCTCAAAACTTAAAATGATTGTCTCATTTAAAGAGTTAATAAATGATTCTAAAACAACTTCTTTCTTTCTTGCCTTACAGAAGTTACTTTTCCAGAAAGCTTCGTGGAAATCCTTTTAAGGTACAACAGTGTTAAGATAATTTTTTGAAGTACAAAGGAAAATATAATTAAATCAACTTTATCTCTATACTTTTTAACAGCCATAAGCAAAATGTTGGGAGATTCAATAGATGAAGGGTTTTGACTTTGTATAACATCCTTTAAGTTACTCAGGCTTGAAATAAAGTAGGTAAGTTTTCAATTAAATACTAACAGTATGGTATCTAAAAGTTGGTTTACTACTGCTCACATCAACAGTTACATCCTCAGACCAACCTTTCCCTTCATTAATGTGAAAGAACAAATCACCAACATTTTAAGTTACAGTCTACCTTTTAGTCTGTCTTTTAAGGCACTGTTCTTTATTTTCTCAATCATATAAGGTGCTTTACACGTATGAACAATAACCTGCTACACTTTAATGTTTTGTATCCTTTCCATTCATTTCTTTAAATCTGGAATGTAATTCCCTGTGAGCTCACCTATTTAAAGTGTACAATTTTTAGTTTTTCAGTGTATTTACAGAGCTGTACAGTCATCATTCAAGCAATTTTATAGCATTTTCATCACCCCTCAAAGAAACTCTGCTCTTTAATAGTCACTCCCCATTTCCCCACTAATCCTCCAGCCCTAGTAGAATGCTGGAGCAGTAGCCCACTAATCTATTTTCTGTTTCTATAGACTTGCCTATTCTGTGCATGTCATATAAACAGAATCATACTTTGCAACTGGCTCCTTTCACTTAGCATAATGTTTTCAAGTTTCATCCACATCATATGAAGACTTCATTCCTTTTTATGGCTTAATAATGTTCCTTTATATGGCTATACCACTTTTCTTTATCCATTAGTCAGTTGATGGACATTTGGGTTGTTTTCTTTTTTGTTGTTATTATGAATAGCAAAAATATGAATGAATTATGAATTCATTATGAATTATGAATATGGCTGCTGTGAACATCTGTGTACATGTTTTTGTGTGAACATACATCGTCAGTTCTCTTGGGTGTATACCTAGGAGTAGAATTCCTGGGTCATGGTAACTTTATGTTTAACAGTTTGAGGAACTGCCAGAATGTTTTTCAAATGAAGTGTTTTCCAAAGCGTTTTACGTTCCCACTAAGTAGAGTATGAGGGTTCCAATTTCTCCATATCTTTTTCAGCACTTATTATTTTTCTTTTCATTTATAGACAATATCCTAATGGGTCTGAAATGGTATCTCATTGTGGCTTTAATTTGCATTTCCCTGATAGCTAATGGTGTTGAGCATCTTTTCATGTCCATTTGTATATCTTCTTTGGAGAAATTTCTATTCAGATATTTTGTCCACTTTTAAATTGGATTACTTGTCTTTTAATTGTTGAATTATAATAGTTATGTATTCTGAATATTAGACCTTTATCAGATATATTATTTGCAAATATTTTCTTCTATTTCTTAGGTTGTCTTTCTAACATAAGAGACAAAAGTTTTAATTTTGATGAAGTCTATATTATTTATTTTTCTTTGGTTACTTGTGATTTTGGTGTCATATCTAAGAAGCCATTGCCTAATTTAAGATCAAGAAGATTTATACGTATGTTTTCTCCTAAGAGTTTTACAGTTTTAGCTCTTACATTCAGGCCTTTGATCCACTTTAAGTTAATTTTTCAAATATTGTGATAGTGATCCAAATTCATTCTTTTGCATATGGATGTCCAGTTGTCCCAGTAAGTTTTGTTAAAAGACTTCTTTCACCATTGAATTGTCTTGGCATTTTTGTCCAAAATTAATTGATGTGTGAGGATTTACTGATTTATTCTGGAATCTCAATTCTGTTCCGTTTTTCCATATCCTTATGCTCTATGCTTTTGTCAGTAGGGCCACTATATTTTAAAGAACTCACAGAAGGACCATTCTTTAATTCAAAGCAGTGAAGTCAAGGATCGGAATCAGCTTCTTCTCCCCAGCAGTTTAGAACTTTCAGGAGCATCTTTTTCATCAGTAGCCATCAAAATCCTGTCCAATGGGATCATGTTTTGTTTTGTTTCAATTAAGTTCATGTGTCTGGCCAGGGTTGGTTAACCAAAAATTCTAGCTCTAGTGTAAGAAGCACTAAAGTGCTAGGTATACAGTATACACTACTGTATACACTAGGTATACAGTCCAATTTATTCAGGGAGATCGATGAGCAAGGCCAGGAGGAGACAATAGAAGTATCTTGGCTCAGCCTTCAGAAACGCGCAAGGTATCGGAGGGAGGGGTCTGTGCTGTCAGTACGCTTCCAAACATCGAGACTAGGCACCCGGAACTTTTCCCCAGGGGGATGGGCTCGGGACCCAGGCACAAGGCCTAGTCTAGGTGCAGCTGAGGGGACTGTCGTTTATTCACTCGCGCGACCACCACTAAAGCCGCTCGACCCTCCCGCCTCCGGGCAGACCCCCGACTGGTTTTCCCGCCTCGCCTGTCCTCTCTTCCTTCCCCGTCCTCTTAGCGCGTAGCGGAAGTGACGCCAGGCGTACCGGAAGTCCCTCCAGCCGCGGTGTTGTGCTGTGGGGAAGGGAGACGGATTTGTAAACCCCGGAGCGAGGTACTGCCTACCCGAGGCCGCTGCTGTGCGGAGACCCCGGGGGAGACCACCGTCACCATGTCTGACCAGGTACTGGCCTGGGAGCCATCCGATGGCGGTGGCCGAGGCCTTACTCTGCACGTCCGCCAGCCACTCGGCTGGGGCCCGGGATGGAGGCGCGGGGGAGGGGAGCGCGGAATGGGGGAGGGGGCGGCCGGTGGGGACTGGGCTGGCGAGGGAGGGGAGTGGAGTAGAACCGGAGACGCCCGGGCCTACCGCGGGCCTTCGGGAGCCGCCCTGCCCCTCTCCTGGCTGGCTCATCACCCCCTGTGCCCCAGCGCCTCTGGTCGCGGCCTCAAGTCGTCTCCCTTCTTTCTCCGGGGCCGACCAGGTGCAGAGCTCAGCTTCTACTTTCCCGAGAGGGTCCGTGGGGAACCCGTGTGCCTGCCTCTTCAGAGGACCCATTGCAGAAGCAGGGCCCTAGGCCCCAGTTATGTAACGGGAGAGAATACCTGCCCCGGAGCCTCCGTGGCCCTGAAAAGCGGGTGGACTCCACTTTTGGGTTCTTAGTCTTTAGATAGTCTTGGAGTGGGGACGTGGGGGCGGGGGGGGAGGGAGACATTGTCTGGTGTTGCTGGGAGCCTGGAAAGCTCTGCCTTCCGTTCGGATTGCAGCTGGGGCCGGGCTGCCTCTGCTCTGCTCTGCTCTGAGTCCTTTTCCGTGTGGGTGTGCAGAGCTGTCGCCTCTTTCTTGTACTTTCCCATTTCTTACTCGGGATTGGTTCAGTAGCTCTCCAGTTGTAAGAGAGAACTCAGAATAATCAAGAAACAAAGTAGAACAAAACTGCTAGAGCAACAGAAAGCGTTTCATCTGGGCGTTAACATGAAGATGACTGATACCTTTGAGGAAAAGGATAGGAAAACTTCGTGTATGTAGAACAGTAGCAGAACATTTGCAGAAAGCTTCTAGTTATAGCAGAGTGCTGCATCTGAATGTTAATGTCAAGAATTTACTTGGGATTTGCACTCAATCAGGAGTGTTCGATTCTACGTGGTAAGCTTTTCTTCCTCCTTTTCTAGTTAACCATGTTTATGGCTAGTTTTTTACTTTATAGGTTTTTTGTCTGGACTTTGTTTTGTTTGCTCAGACGACTTTGACTTTTTAAAGTATTTTTGGACCTTTTGCTTGTTTAGTGATAGTTATCTAGAAAACTGTTTCTCATTCAACCCCATAATGTACTTGAACTTTTAAATTTAACACACTTATTCCCTTGGCTTTTAACCCAGTTCAGTTTTGTACCACTTGGTGAGAGCAAGTGAGGCTTTTGTGGATTTGTACTGTTGCGCAAAATGTTCATTTATATTTTTAAGGTTAAACCATAATCTAGATTCGTTTTGGGTGGATATTCTTACTAACAGTCTAGATTAATTCCTAAATTGGTATGGGAATGGCATTATAACTGTCTCCCTAGATAGTTGTTTACTTGGTTACCAGGGAGGAAAGAACAGGTGTAAATGCTTAATTTCATCAGCCTTTTATTTTGATGCTCAGAAGTGGCTAGGAAGCCTGTTGAAATTTACTATAGTCTGATAAAAGAGCAGTGTACAGAAGGGATTATACAGTAAATTGTAGAATTTATTGCTCCAGTTTGAATTCCAGTCATTTAAAAGAGACTTGAAGGAAGAAATAAAACACCTAGGCCACTAACAGGTGCCTCTAGGCAAGAGGTTGTTTAGATTCTTTTCAGGGGGTCCTTGAGGCCAAAACAGTTTTCACAATAATACTAGGACATTGTCTTTTCCACTGTCATTCTTTCATGAGTGTTCAGTGGAGTTTTCTAGAGATTGACGTGACCTGGTATATCACAACAGATTGAAATATATCAGTAGAAGCAGATGTGGAAATCCAGCTGCTGTTAAGCCAGACACTGAAGAGATTTGCAAAAATGCAAAACAGTGCCACTTTTCTTACTAGTTTTGTTTTGAAAAATATGTATTTTTTAAGATTGATGCTTCATTGCTACTTTCAAGAAATTGTGATTTATATACACAGTACCATTTAATGAGGGTATCATCATATCCTTACCAGTGTTTCATATTGCTATTATTAGAATATTTTTCGGGACTTCCCTGGTGGTGCAGTGGTTGAGAATCTGCCTGACAGTGCAGGGGACATGGGTTCAATCCCTGGTCTAGGAAGATCCCACATGCCGTGGAGCAACTTAGCCTGTGTGCCACAACTACCGAGCCTGTGCTCTAGAGCCCACAAGCCACAACTCCTGAGCCTGTGTGCCACAACTACTGAAGCCCACGTGCCTGGAGCCCATCTCCGCCACAAGAGAAGCCACTGCAGTGAGAAGCCCGTGCACTGCAACCAAGAGTAAGCCCTGCTCGCCACAACTAGAGAAAGCCCATGCGCAGCAACGAAGACAAAACGCAGCCAAAAAAAAAAAGTTTTTTTTCATAAATAGCAACATGAAAAATATTTTTAATAAAAGTACATTATTTGCTAATATATATTGGGTTTATTATCTTAAAATGAATTAATATGTATATAAAACCTTTTGCAGTTTCAGTGTCTAATACTGCAAACCTCAATAGATATAACCAACCTAACAAAAGCTTTATGGGGTTCTAAATAATTTTTAAGAATGTAAAAGAGTCCTGTGACCATAAAGTATGAGCACTGTTGCTCTAGGCTGATTGACCAACATCGTTGTTAATAATAATCGGGACCCAGTATAATTTTAGTGTTGGGATGCTAAGGATTTAAAGAGATAAGAAGCTGAACTCTTACCCTGATGAGGCTTATGAGTGAGAGTAAGAATCCCAAGTTACTACTGTGCCATATCAGCAGCATGAGACTGAACCACTGTCCCCAAAAGACAATATAAACCAGGTTGTTTTAGAACGATGTATTTTCTAAGGCATCTCTCAGAAGGTTATTGTCTGTGCTAAGATATTGGAATTGAGTAATAATTTCAAGTTAAAATAGGTGGACATTAAAGTCACACAAGACTTGAATTGCTGGGTTCTCCATTGACTAATGAAAAATGATTATTTTTGGAATTTGAATGAAATCATTTCTTATAATTCTAACAATGCCATCATTATCCAGTGTACCATTATTGAATAATCCTCTAATACAGGTTCTAAACCTGAGGATCATGAATCCTAAGGGCTGAAAATCCACTGAAATTGTATGGAAATTGTATGAAGTTATATTTGTGCATGTGTATTTTTTTAGGGAGAAAGGATCCATAGCTTTCATAAGGGGTACGTGATCCCTCAAAAAAGGTGAAGGACTAGCCTTTAACCAATAATAGAGACGTGATTGGGTGCTCACTTTTAGCCTAATTTCACGTTGCAGCAAAACTGAGCACTTATGTAGAACAAGAAGTTTAATATCAAACTGGTAAGGGTAATTTGTACAAATATTTTTCCTTCCTCCTTCCTTACATTCACATTTATAGTGTTTCTTTTTCATATTAGAATCATGAAAGGCAGCATGGACTTCATCTCTTCAATTCAGGTCTGTTAATTTGTAATAATTGGATGACTGATTTGCTTCAAATGCTGACTGAATCTGTTGTAGTAGTTTTACTCGGTCCATCCCCACCTCAGAGAGAGGGCTGGCAGAGAGGGAGAGAGATAGAGATATTGATTGAATGATCTCCTTTTATCTTTAGCCAAGGATTTTGAAGCATTATGTAATTCTGGTTATCTGTTGGTACCTGACAGACTACTTCAAAATGTAATGGCTTAAAGCAACAGTCTTGTTTTGCCCATAAATCTGCAATTTGGGCAGGGCTCTGTGGGTTGGGCTCATCACTGCTCCTTGATGTGTGGGGCCTCTGCTGGGATTACTCACATGACTGTGGGCTGTAACAGATGGGTTCTTCATATAGTCTCAAGGCCTCTGTGAGTGCCCTCATCATGTATTCTCTTGAGCATGGGGACCCCAGGATATTCAGACTTACGGCAGCTCAGGGCTCACAAGAGAGTGTTCTAGAGAACCTTGGGTGGAAACCCCAAGCCTCCTAGAACCTAACTTTGGAAGCCACTTCTGCATTCTGTTGGTCGGGCAAATCACTAAGTCCAGCCCAAATTAGGGGAAAGGCATTTATTTTTATTGAGATATACGTGACATATAACATATTAGTTTCAGGTGTACAACATAGTGATTCAGTATTTGTATATATTGTGAAATGATCACCACAATAGGTCTAGTTAACATCCATCACCACAATGGTTACAAATGTTCTTTTTTTGTTTGATTTTGAATTTTATTTAATTTTTTATACAGCAGGTTCTTATTAGTTATCTATTTATACATATTAGTGTATATATTGTCAATCCCAATCTCCCAGTTACAAATTTTTCTTGTGATAAGAACTTTTAAGATCTACTGTCAGCAACTTTCAAATATACAATACAGTATTATTAACTATGGTCACCAAGGGAAAGGCATCTAAACTCCATTTCCTTTTTTTTTTTTTTGCGGTACACGGGCCTCTCTTTGTTGTGGCCTCTCCCCTTGTGGAGCACAGGCTCCGGACGCGCAGGCTCAGCGGCCATGGCTCACGGGCCCACCCGCTCCGCAGCATGTGGGATCTTCCCGGACCGGGGCACGAACCCATGTCCCTTGCATCGGCAGGCAGACTCTCAACCACTGCTCCACCAGGGAAGCCCTAAACTCCATTTCATAATAGGAAGAGTAACAAAGAATTTGCAGTTATCCTTAATCTACCACATTAATTGTATTTCTTTTGTTAGGATAGCGTTATTCCCTGCAGCATTCTTTATACCTCTCTGTTGTTGATGTTTGCTGATCTTTCTGTTAGCTTGAGATAGCAGGAGAATATGATAAACTAGGTGTATATTAAAGTTCATAATTACGTATACTATTTATGTCATAGAATAAGTATTAGCATACTTATAAGTATGTTAAGAATAAGTATTAACATACATAGCTGCATACTGTAGCTATGACTTGAGCATTTAGTTAGTGATACATACATTAAACATTCCATGCCCCAGGAGAGGAATGATGTATTTTGTCTTCTCTCTGACAGATCTATGAAGTGCTGCTAGTAAATGTTGATTATAATAAAACATTTCAAATAAAATGTTACCTGAATATTATTTAATAGTATTTAAAAAACTGAGTACGATTATTATGTTAGAGTACTCATGAGGGGGGCTTCCCTGGTGGCGCAGTGGTTAAGAATCCACCTGCCAATGCAGGGGACACAGGTTTGAGCCCTGGTCCGGGAAGATCCCACATGCTGTGGAGCAACTAAGCCCGTGCGCCACAACTAACGAGCCTGCGCTCTAGAGCCTGCACGCTACAACAACTGAGCCCGTGTGCTACAACTACTTGTTGCGGAGCACGGGCGCCTAGAGAAGCCCGCGCACCACAACGAAGAGTAGCCCCCGCTCGCCGCAACTAGAGCAAGCCTGCGCACAGCAACGAAGACCAACGCGGCCAAAAATAAATAAATTAAATAAATTAATTTTAAAAAAAGTACTCATGAGGGTTAGTGGAGTAGTTCAGATTTCAAAACTGTAAAGCAGTTGTCAAATATGTATTGACACTCATTAGCCCCCCATACCAGTTAGAATGTTTCTATTATAGGTTATATATTTAGTGTTGTTATCATTTATTTAAGTGCCTTTCTCCATTTTACTGTTTGCTTTCCAGGGTCAGGAATCAGGCTTTATTCACCCTTTTTTTCTGAAGTGCCTAGCAGAGTGACTGAATACTTAGTGAAAGTTTTAAAAGGAATGAGTGGTCAGATTCATTCATTTAACAAGTATTTATTGATGTTCCAGGCAGCATTCTAGGCCCTAGAATTGAAAGGTTGCCTCAAAAACGTGAAGCAGCAGGTATCTTTCTCCTCCTCTTTCAATTCCCATGATGTTTTGTTATTGAGGAAGGCTTGGTTGTCATGCAGTAGTTTTCCTTTTACGATGTGTTTGCATACCTTCTCCATCTTTAGTTCTATTAGCAATAGACCTAGGAACTTTATCTCCAAAATTGAATCATTTGCTTCTTCCAGGACATTGGGATATTATCCATTGCTATGGATAATAATAATCCTGTGCTGCTTGTGGGATCTTAGTTCAGTTCCCCGACCAGGGATTGAACCTGGGCCCAGGCAGCGAAAGCACTGAGTCCTAACCACTGGACCACCAGGGAATTCCCATTTTCTCTAAGTCATGTTTGGTATCCCATTTTGGAATGTATTAAAATTGTGTGTGTGTGTGTGTGTGTGTGTGTGTGTGTTTTGTAGATTATTCTCTGATATTCTACTTTTAAAAAGTCATGTGGGTAAGGCCACACAGATCCTATTATTGAGTACCTTAGTCTTATGGTTTAAAATTTGGAATTCCTGCAACACGACTTAAGTTTATTTAAAGATATGTTGTATTTGTTATACTTTTATATTTTGACCATTCTTTTTGCATTTGATTGCTTTTACTGAGCTATTGAGAATCTGAAGGAAAAGACCTGAAGGAAGAAAGGGTGGAGTTCTATTTGCTGGACCTGCTGTTCTCAGTAGCCAGGGTCAGATATTTTTAAAGGTTTTACTGAAGATAAATATATATATATATGAAAAAGTGTACATAAATGTACAGTTTGCTGAATTTTCACAAACTGGTCACATCCATGCAGCCAGCACCCAGATTAAGAACGACTGTCCAGGGCTTCCCTGGTGGCGCAGTGGTTAAGAATCCACCTGCCAATGTAGGGGACACGGGTTCGAGCCCTGGTCCAGGAAGATCCCACATGCTGCAGAGCAACTAAGCCCATGCGCCACAACTACTGAGCCTGTGCTCTAGAGCCCCTGAGCCGCAACTACTGAGCATGTGTGCCACAGCTACTGAACCCACGTTCCACAACTACTGAAGCCTGTGCACCTAGAGCCTGTGCTCCGCAACAAGAGAAGCCACTGCAGTGAGAAGCCCGTGCACCACAACGAAGAGTAGCCTCCGCTCACTGTAACTAGAGAAAGCTCGCACGCAGCAATGAAGACCCAACGCAGCCAAAAATAATAATAATAATAAAAAAAATAAGTAAATTTATTTTTTAAAAAAAAGAAGAATGACTGTCCTGACTACTAACATAGATTAGTTTTGCCTGCTTTTATACATTATAACTTTTTATAAGTGGAATCATACAGTATGTATATATTTCAGTGTATAGCTTCTTTTGCTCAGCATTGTTTGGAGATTTGTCTATATTATTGTGTATAGTTGTATGTTGTTAAATCCCATTGCTACATTGCATTCCATTGTATGACTATACCACAATTTACTTAACTATTCTGTTTTTGATGCACACTGAGCTGGTTTTCTAAGAGCTGTTTTTTAATATAAGCCAAATGCTACCTATTTAGAGCACCTCCTACGTCAATTTGGATTGCTTTTGGACTAAATAACAGAAAGTCTGATATATAGTAGGTTAAACAAGTTTGCAGTTTATTTTTCTAATGAAACAAGAAATTCGGACATAAGTAGTTCAGGGATGGTAAGGCAGTTCCACCATGCCTTCATACTTCTTTCCCCTCTGTCCTTAGCAGGTGTCTTCACTCTGATGCTTGTCTCCTTGCCGGGAAGGTTACTTTGTGTCTTGTTCCAGGCAGGAGAAAGGGATGGAGCAAAGGATAAAAGTATGCCAAAAAGTATGTACCAGCAAAAATTATGTCACCTTCTATCTGCTTGGCCAGCACTGCATCATGTGGCCATAAGAGAAGATTAGAATTTTTTTTTTCTTTCTGTTTTTTTTGGCTGGCAAATTTAGGCTTCCCTTTGTAAGGAAGAGGGGGAAATGGATCCTGGATAGGTAATTAACAATGTCTGCCATACCTCTAAATCTGCCTGCTAGTACTTTTGGATACAGTGAAGCCAGTTTGTTCTAGGCTTTGCATAGGTCCGTAGTCTAGCTGCAGAGAGTAGGGTTTATATAACCAGCAGGATTTCCTTTTCTTTTTTTTTAATATAAGTATATATATATATATATTTTTTTTTAACTTTAAAACATTTATTTTTGGCTGTGTTGGGTCTTCATTGCTGTGCGTGGGCTTTCTCTAGTTGTGGCGAGCGGGGGCTACTCTTCGTTGCGTGCAGGCTTCTCATTGCGGTGGCTTCTCTTGTTGCAGAGCATGGGCTCTAGGCGCGCGGGCTTCAGTAGTTGTGGCACGCAGGCTCAGAAGTTGTGGCTCACAGGCTCTAGAGTGCAGGCTCAGTAGTTGTGGTGCACGGCTTAGTTGCTCTGCGGCATGTGGGATCTTCCCAGACCAGGGATTGAACCCGAGTCCCCTGCATTGGCAGGCAGATTCTTAACCACTGCACCACCAGGGAAGTCCAACCAGTGGGATTTTCAATTATAATTTTTAGTTCCTGAGAAGTTGCCTTTGTTTAGTGTTTAACTGCAATTCTAGGGTTGAATGTAAATTTACGGAAGTCCCAGTGTCTTGACAGCTTGACTTAAACCTTCAAGTTATGGAGCTAAGTCTGGTCAGTTTTATTCCAAATGTCTAGTACTGTCTCATTAAATTTGAACATAGGCAGCATGCACTGAAAAAATATGTGTGTGTGTATTTTTAGAATTGTGGTAAATCCATTGAAGTATGAGGAAGATGACTTTATTGTAATTTGGGGGTCTGTATCTTTAAATAATGGATACAGTTATTAGAATCATCCAAATTTTTTTTTTTTTTTTTTTTTTTTTGCGGTACGCGGGCTTGTCACTGCTGTGGCCTCACCCGTTGCGGAGCACAGGCTCCAGACAGGCAGGCTCAGCGGCCATGGCTCACGGGCGTAGCCGCTCTGCGGCATGTGGGATCTTCCCGGACCGGGGCATGAACCCGTGTCCCCTGCATCGGCAGGCGGACTCTCAACCACTGTGCCAGCAGGGAAGCCCTGAATGTATTTTTAATGAAATGTTTTATTATGGAAAAAGTTTATATATAATTGAACGCATATACCCATCTCTTGGCCTATCGTATTTCATTTGCATGACCCCACTCCACTTAATAACATTATTTTGAAACCAACCCAGACATTGTGTCTTTTCATCTGCAAATATTTCAATGTATATCTCTAAAAGAGAAGGACTTTTTCTTTTAACAAAACCAGGATACTGTTGTCCGACCTTTAAAATTGAACAGGTTTGTTAATGTCATCAAATAAGAGTAAATGTATTCTTTATTTTTAGTTTTCCCCAGAATCTCCCCTCTTTCAGAAGAATGGACAATCCTTGTACAACTGGAAGGGTCAGTGACTGACTGGGGGTAGTTAAGTGTGGTGCTGTTTTCCTGTGATTGAATTGTCAACATACTGATGGCCATAGTGATTTTTAGCAAAGTTCTTGTTCTTTTGACTTTGAAATGGCACAAAAAAATCCTTCTGTTGAATTCTGTACATTTGTAAATGAGGATTGTTGTGTTCTCTGTCCTTTCCTGTCCAGTTCTTCTTTTCAGATCCAGCTATCTTCTATTTCTAAGCTGTTTAATTTATATCTTGGAAAGAAGAGTTGGTAGTGCCTGGTGTCTGATAAATTCCTTTTACTGTTCCAGTTACCATGATTTAATCTCTAGATGACACAGACGAGAGAATTTAGAGGTTTCCAGTTCCTGTCTTTGATCTTGTACACACGTTTACTTTTCTTTACATTACCAGTTTCTTCTGCTCTGGGGCTGTGTAACCTTTCCAGCCAAATCAACCAGCCCTCTCTGGGATTCTCTTTTCTCTGATGACCTACTGTCCCACACCCAGTGCTGAATGCTTTCACTGTTTGGTGACTAGTGTGCCATACCATTCTGTATTGGCTGCTTTTTTACAGGGGAGAGAAGGAAAGTAGGCATACAAAAGACACTAAGATCACTGGAGACAAACTTTGGCCTTTTTTGTCCAAGATCTTCTCATTTTCCAGACTAGTTTGTCAAAGGAAAAGAAAAAAAAGATAGCACATGAAAAGTTGGATGACTGCATTAGGCAAGCATGAGGCTATCAAACAAGTGGGTGTAGATGACATTGCTCTAGTGCTTGAGAGTTGGGAAGAGATCACCAAAATGGAGTGAGTAGGGAAAGTGGCAGTTTATTTTTGGAAATTTCAAATCCTAGTATTCACATGTTCTTATGAAATTGAAGTGAATTATCTCTTATTCCCAACTGTGAATATAAAACGCTGAAAGGATTTTGTTTGTATTGACTATTGTGTACAGTAGAAGTATGAAGCGTTAGTAAGATTTTGTGGTATGATACAGAAAATAGTGCTGTCAGCTTAATTCAGCCAGCATTAAATAATTGCCTGGTATTTGCCTGACACTACAGAGATTATAAAGATGAAAAACTTGGACCCTTGTAAGGGAAGTCAAGACATACAAAACTGTCACAGAAAATGTTAATTTAACAAGCGTATTGAGTATCTTCAAAATATATACTAAACACTGTGCTTGACCAGAAATACAGAGAAGAGTAAGGCATGCCAATAAGGAACTCAATCTGGTGGGAGACGCAGATATGCAAACATGTTATAATAAGATTAAAGTAAGCAGTATGGGAACATTTAAGAGGGTGATGAGGGAAATCATTTCGTAGGAAGTGATGCTTGAGTGGTCTTGAAAGGCGAATAGAGTAGGAAAGGGCATACCAAGCAGAGGTGATTAATATGTACTGAGATAGTGGAGATAAGGTAGAGGGTGCCATGTTTAAGGAATTGTAGATCATTGTGGCTGGAGCAAAAGATATTATTAGCAGGAGAAGTAGGAGAACAAGGCTGGATTGCTACGCAGGGACCAGCCCACGGAAGACCAGTGTATGTTGGCTAAGGAGTTTGAACTTAATCCTGAAGATTCTCGGCAGATCAGATTGCATTTTAGAGAAATGGCTCTGGTTGTAGTTGGGAAGAATTAATTGAGGGGAGCTAGACTTGGGGCATTTGTTATGCTATTGCAGTCATGCTAATGAGCAACAGTGAGTGCCTGAACTAAGGCAGTGGAATGGAGAATGAGAGTCACTAAGAGATATAATTGTCAGAATGATGAATGATTAAGTGTGAGATTTAAGAGAGGAAGAGTAGCCAAAGATGACTACTAAATTTCTGTTGTGGGCAGCTGAGTGTATGGTAACCATTTATTGTAATTGGGAATCCAGGAGGAATTGTAGTTTTTTTTGATTTTGGTTTTCAGAAAGAGGAGTTAAAGCTAACAGAGGAGTTAGAGATAATGCATTCAGTTTTGGACACTTAAATTGAGGTACCTATGGGGACATCCAAAGTGGAGATAGATGTTCAAGCACTTGAAAAAATGAGTGAAACTCAGAAAAGTTGTCAGGTTGGTGAGGATGGTTGTGAGTCATTAGTATTTGAGAGGTAGTTGGAGTTATGGGTCACCCAGAAAGAAGAAGAAAAAGAGGATTAAAGACATGGAACCTAGAGGAGCACCAGCATTTAAGGAAGTGGTCAAGATGAGGAGACAATGGAATGTTGGAGGCCAAAGGTAGAGAGTTTTCAAGGAAGAAGTCATAAGTATCTGTTGGTTAAAGATGAGACTTGAAATTGTCCACTGGGTTCTCATAAGTTTGAAGAAAAAGATGAGGCTGACTCCTCGAGAAGACAGTAAAGGGGGAGTGTTTTTAAATTGAGAATAAATGCCATAAAGGATATGAATAAATTGCCAGTGGGAGCGTTAAAGGAAAATATTAATCCCAGTTGGAAGGTTGAGGGGTGCCGTGGTTCCTGGAAGAGTTTTTTTTAAATACTGGACTTCAGGTGATGTGTGGGATGGATTTTTGTGAGATGATTTCAAGAGAGGTTGAGAGAGGATATGTATTACAGGTAAAGGAAACAAGAACAGCAAAGGGCTGAAGGTGGAAGAATGTTTATAGACACGTTCAGGGAATAGCAAATAGTCCAATTTAACCAAATCCGTGGTTTGTAAAGGAAGTGGAGAGAGAAAAATGAGAATTGAGCTTGGTAATGGAGGAACTGAATGAGGCGCTGAGGAGTTTGGTTCTAGGCCTTAAAGCACCTTTTTGTTAGGGGTAGTTATTACAGTCAGAGAAGCTGTGCTTTAGAAGGAGTCCTGAAGCAGTGTGGACAATGGATTGGAGAAGGGGGAAGAACTCTTTTTGTTCTGAGTAGCCTCTGTAGCTACCCTGTCTAGGAAACACTGGAGCAAAATCACTTCCATTATGCTGATGTATTGCTGCTCCGGTTGCCTGGGGATGTTTTTCTCGTTGTGGTAACTCCTGTAAAGCTTCTTAACGCCCCTTCTCTTAGTTAAAGAGGACTCAGGGCTTCTTTGCTCTTTGTTGCCCTTCACTGCGTGGAGTAAGCTGTCCTTGTCCTCTCTAGATATGTAAAGGAAGAAGGAACTGTTTACTCTGAATATAAATTCCTAGAAATGTGGTTGTGAGACTATGTTTGAAGACAGTCTTCTAGTTTTCAGGTGAAATACTGTCTCACTAAAGAAGGTTAATTTGGCCCGCTGCCATAATATGCGGTAGTCAGCAAATGTTGAAAGTACTGCAGAATGGTAAACAGGCAAGGTTTCACACTAATGAAGTCAGTTCTATTTTATCTAAGCATTTCCCATGACTCTAGCCTGTATCTTAAATTTAAAAGCTACTTCTAGTTTAATATATTCAATAAAATTTGAATGTTAAAGAGTTTGTTAGTTTTCACTTACTGGCATGAGATAAACAGGTAATGTTACTTTACTTCTGAAATACAGTATAGTTAGTTATATTCTTATTGAGCATGGATTAACAGCTCAAAATTGCTGTGAATCATAAAAAAGCATATATTTAAATAAGTGACTAATATGGTGGCCAAACTAAGGTAAAGTGCATGGGAAAGCTACTTTTTGTTGTTGTTGTTTTAATTAATTAATTAATTTTTGGCTGCATTGGGTCTTCATTGCTGCGCATGGGCTTTCTCTAGTTGCGGTGAGCGGGGACTACTCTTCGTTGTGGTGCGCGGGCTTTTCATTGCGGTGGCTTCTCTTGTTGCGGAGCATGGGCTCTAGGTGCATGGGCTTCAGTAGTTGTGGCTCACGGGCTCTAGAGTGCAGGCTCAGTAGTTGTGGCGCAGGGGCTTAGTTGCTCTGTGGCATGTGGGATATTCCCGGACCAAGAATGAAACCCGTGTCCCCTGTGTTGGCAAGCAAATTCTTAACCACTGCGCCACCAGGGAAGTCCCGGCAAAGGCACTTTTATCACACCATTGACTGAAATTTACCAAGCTACGCCTTTACTAAAAATGGCTTACTTTTCTTAAATACTTCATGGCAAAGTTGTTTTAACTAGTTTATTCTAACTTCATTTTCTTTTCAGTATGCCTTCATTTGAAATTATCTTATTTCTGATATAATTTATAAGAGGATTATACTCTTCTGTCTTCCAATTTTGTCTCCTCTTTCCTTTTACTACTTGCTCTGTTTGGGCTTTTTTCTTATTCCAGTTTAAGTCTCCTAATTTTTTTTTTCAGCCAAGCCTAATCTTTTAAAATGGGATATACTGCTTCAGATAGTCTAAAATAATAGCTGATATAAAACTGATTTGTTTTGACTCAAGACTACGTTAGGCCAATACTTTGCTATTTGATTTTCCTTTCTAAGTAGACTTTGCTTATGTTAATATGATTAATTTATGTTTCTTAGTACCGTTTTGTAATTGGAGTAGTTAACTTCTCCCAGTAGGTTGTGAGAAAATAATCTTGGATTCAACATGTTTGGTTAAGGATTCATGGAGAAGAGCTTCCGAGGACTCATAGGAGTTGACTGAGGATAACAGTTTCCAGGTTGTTCCTTTGTGTAGCAGCAATAGCACCGCCTGGTACTCAGTTAGAAATGGGTCTTACAGCCCTACCCCAGGCCCACTGAACAGAAAACAGGGTGTGAGGCCCAGCAGTCTGGTAACAAGTACTGCAGGGGAGTCTGATGCTCAGTGAAGTTTTAGAACCATTACTATAGGATTATTATGGTAAAAGAGACTTCTTTCTTGATTTTTGGTGATCTTTAGAACTGGTGTTTGAGAGACTAATTGACTTAGGACCTTTTTTGCTTAATTGGCTGGCAGAGCACAGAAATGCTCGCTCTATTTTCAGGTGCAAATTTCGTACCTTAAGTCAAAGTAATGGGTGAATAATTAAAATAGCATATAGGAACTTTTATCTTTATATGTACTTTTCTTTCAGGAGGCAAAACCTTCAACTGAGGACTTGGGGGATAAGAAGGAAGGAGAATATATTAAACTCAAAGTCATTGGACAGGTGAGTTTCATTATTTTTCTCCTTTGACCCTGGAACGTGTGAATGATTTCTGACACACAGAGAAAATGATTTAACTAAGGCAAGTTATTTAAAAATGGCGATTCATTTACTACATATGCCTCTGTTGGAGGCAGAAGAGGGTGATACTGTTTTCTTAATTGCTCTGCTAGGCAGATTTAGATCACCTTATTTCTTCTAATAAAACTTTTTTCTTGGTTAGCGTGCTTCGGTGGCAAATGTAGCGACTACTCTTGAGTGATAATGCTAGGGCCCTTAAACCAAAGGGCCTCTCAGGCCTTTTCTTGACCCCTTTCTCTTTCTGGGCACCTTATTTCTACAGACTCTGGCCTGTATCTTATTGACTCTTTTTGAGATGTTAACAGATAATTAAGGTTAGCTGAAAATTATTGGAGGAATGCATCTTCCTAGTTGTTTTTTTTTTTAAGGGACAAAAGAAAGAACTAGTAGACACTCATCATGGAAGTATGAGAGTACCATTTCCCCACATTCTCTGAAACATGGGATATTACCAGTCTTTCAGTTTTGGGCCAGTGTAATAGCTAGACATTTTATTTTGCATTTCTCTGATTATCAATGAGGTATAATTTTTTTGTCTGTTAAGTTTATATTAATTGTGTGTTCATATCCTTTTCCTATTTTCTGTGATCATCTTATTTTGAAAATTTTTATTAAGATATAATTCAGATACCATAAATTCATCATTTAAAATGTATAATTTAGGTGCTTTAGTATATTCACAAGGCTGTACAACCATTACCATTATTTGATTCCAGAACATTTTCATCACCCCAAAAAAGACACGATGTATTCAATAGCAGTAACTCCCCATCTTCCTTTCCCCCCAGCCTCTAGTAACCGCTAATTTACTTTACTTTCTGCGTTTATGGATTTGCCTATTTTGGACATTTCATGTAAATGGAATTACATGATTTGTGACCTTTTTGTGTCTGGCTTCTTTTCTTTAGTATAATATTTTCAAGGTTCATTCAAATTGTAGCATGTTTCAGTATTCCACTCCTTTTTATGGCTGAATAACATTTCACTGTACGATATACCGAGTTTGTTATCCATTCATCAGTTAATGGACATTTGGGTTGTTTTCGTATTTTGGCTATTATGAATAATATTGCTATTAACATTCATTGTAAGTTTTGTGTGGATATGTTTTCAGTTCTCTATATATCTAGGAGTGGAGTTGTTGGGTCTAATATAGTAGTAACTTTTTAAAACTTTTTGAGGAGCCTCCAAACTGTTTTCAGTGGTGGCCGCACCATTTTACATTCCCACCGACAATGTATGAAGGTTTGTTATTTTACATTCTAGTTAATACTTGCTGTTGTCTTTTTTTTATAGTCATCCTAGTGAGTGTAAAGTGGTATCTTGTGTTTTTGATTTGCATTTCCCTGATGGTTAATGATGAGTATCTTTTCCTGTTCTTATTGCCCATTTGTACATCTTCTTTGGAGAAATGTCTATTCCGATCTTTTGTCCATTTTTAGATTGGATTACTTGTCTTTATTTTTGAGTTATAATAACTCGTCATATATATTTAAGATATTAGATCCTTATCAGATAGATGGTTTGCACATGTTTTCTCCCATCTTTGGGTTGTCTTTTTCACTTTCTGGGTTATGTCCTTTGCAGAAACAGTTTTTAATTTCGATGAATTGAATTTATTTTTTCTTTTGTAGCTATGATTTTAGTGTCATATCTAAGGAACTATTACCCCATCCAGGGTTGCAAAAATTTATACCTATAGAGTCTTCTAAGGTTTTTATGGTTTTAGCTCTTACATTAAGTTTTTTTTTTTTTTTTTTTTTTTTGTGGTACGCGGCCCTCTCACCGCTTCGGCCTCTCTCGCTGCGGAGCACAGGCTCCGGACGCGCAGGCCCAGCGGCCATGGCCCACGGGCCCAGCTGCTCCACGGCACGCGGGACCCTCCCGGACCAGGGCACGAACCCACGCCCCCTGCATCGGCAGGCGGACTCTCAACCACTGCGCCACCAGGGAAGCCCTACATTAAGTTTTTGATCATTTTGAGTACTTTATGAATGATTTTTATATGAGTTTGAAGGAGAGTCTAACTTCTTTCTTTTGCATGTGGCTATCTATTTGTCCCAGACCATTGATTGAAAAGTCTGTCCTTTTCGCATTGAATTGCTTGACATCTTTGTCAAAATCAATTGACCATAGATATATATGGGTTCTGGGCTGTCAATTTTATTCCACTGATTTACAGGCATACCTCAGAGACATGCGGGTTTGGTTCCAAACCACTGCAATAAAGCGAATCACATGGATTTTTTGTTTCCCAGTGCATATGAAAGTTATGTTTACACTATAATGTAGTTTTAGTGTGCAATAGCATTTTGTCTAAAAAAACCAATGTACATACCTTAGTTAAAAAATGCTTTAGGGCTTCCCTGGTGGTGCAGTGGTTGGGAGTCCGTCTGCCGATGCAGGGAATGCGGGTTCGTGCCCCGGTCCGGGAAGATCCCACATGCTGCGGAGCGGCTGGGCCCGTGAGCCATGGCCGCTGAGCCTGCGCGTCCGGAGCCTGTGCTCCACGACGGGAGAGGCCACAACAGTGAGAGGCCCGCGTACCACACACACACACAAAAAAAAGCTTTATTGCTGAAAAGTGCTAACCATCATCTGAGCCTTCAGTGAGCCTTTTTTTTGCAGGGGTAGGGTTTGAAATATTTAGAGAATTTCCAAAATGTGACACAGAGACCTGAAATGAGCAAATGCTATTGGAAAAATGGTGCCAGTAGATCTGCTCAACTCAGGTTTGTCACAGAGCTTCAGTTTGTTAAAAAAACACAGTATCTGCAAAATGCAATAAAGCAGAGTGCAATAAAATGAGGTACGCCTGTGTATGTTTGTCCCATGCCATGGATTACCTTTTTAACAATTACTGATTTGTAGGAATGCTTTATATTTTCTTGATTTTTCTTGTCTGTTATATATGTTGTGAATATTTTCTTCAGGGTCTCTTAACTTTTGTGGTGCTTCTTACTGTATAGATGGTTTATGTTTTTATTAAGTCACATTTATCAATCTCCTTTTTTTTTTTTTTTTTAGTGGTTTCTGAGTTAAAATCTTGCTTTAAAATAAGGATTTCCCAGTGTCAAGATTAGGGAAAAAGTCTCCCTAAGAAGAACAGAAAATATTAAAAAAATTTTTTTAATGTTAGCTCTTTAATTCATCTGGAACTGATTTTAGCTTATGGTGTGAGGTATTGCTCTAGAAATTTTGTCTGTTTGTGAAATTATACATAGGACAAGAATTTGTATTTATTTATTTATAAATTAAAAAAAAAATTGGCCACACCTCACAGCATACGGGATCTTAGTTCCCTGACCAGGGGTTGAACCCACAGCCCCTGCAGTGAAAGCGCTGAGTCGTAACCACTGGACTGCTAGGGAATTCCATTTTTTTTTTTTAATAATTATAGTTACAGGGCTTCCCTGGTGGTGCAGTGGATAAGAATTCGCCTGCCAATCCAGGGGACACGGGTTCAAGCCCTGGTCCAGGAAGATCCCACATGCTGCAGAGCAACTAAGCCCGGGCGCCACAACTACTGAGCCTGTGCTCTAGAGCCCACGAGCCACAACTACTGAGCCCATGTGCCTAGAGCCGGTGCTCCACAGCAAAGAGAAGCCACCGCGATGAGAAGCCCGTGCACTGCAACGAAGAGGAGCTCCCGCTCGCCGCAACTAGAGGAAGCCTGCACGCAGTAACAAAGACCCAATACAGTCAAAAATAAACAAACAAATAAATAATTAAAAAATTATAGTTACAAACAAAACATGCAACTTCCACTAACATGTATTTTTGAATGTGATATGTAATCATTAGGATTGGCTTTGAAATTTTTACAGTATGCAAGTGCCAGTATTTTTTTCTGATGGTTGCCTGGTAGTTTACTTGACAGTCTGGGTAGAAAAAAATTATCTGTGATCCCGTATATCAATTTGACTGACTCATTTTACTCATGCAAGAGAAGCCAGACTCTGTGTGGTGACTTGTTATGGCAGGAGTAAGTGTCGTTATTTTGTGGTCAACGTCCCCTTTGTAGGTTTTACCGTCTTCAGTCACACTTCAGTTGTGGGGGTACTTTTTGTTTTGAGTTGCCTTTGGGAGTTTGTGACAGTTCACATTTTCATTTTGAAAACAGAATAGGCATGCAGTTCTGAAGGAATGCATTCTTTCACATACATACTTTTACTTATGCTGCTAATTATAACACCCCAAACAGATTATCTTTATGTTCGTTTTATTAAATTTATTTTGAAATGGGTATATAGCAACTTTGAGGATGATTAGAGTATTTTAATAAACCTGTTAGGAATGCTAAAAAGAATATTTTGGTGGGAAAATATAGGAGACAAGGTATACATTTCTATTTGTAGTATATGTGTAATTAAGTAATTTTGTTTCAAGCAAAGCAAATAGCTTACACAGAGAGTGACTTTTTTCCCTCATATCTCCATAGGATAGCAGTGAGATTCACTTCAAAGTGAAAATGACAACACATCTCAAGAAACTCAAAGAATCATACTGTCAAAGACAGGTTTGTATGTTATAATATTAAATTCAGTGCTTTATATATCATTAATTTTTCTTTCTTGTCAAAAGTAATCCTTTGGGACTTCTCTGGCGGTCTAATGGTTAGGACT
This sequence comes from Mesoplodon mirus, assembly GCF_964341445.2. Lineage (NCBI taxonomy): Eukaryota > Metazoa > Chordata > Mammalia > Artiodactyla > Ziphiidae > Mesoplodon > Mesoplodon mirus. The sequence goes on from NC_138984.1 coordinate 34,128,273, forward strand.
TTGCGAGAAGAAAGAGATCATCTAGGTGTTAAGATAAGTAAAACAATAAACATTTGTTTCTGTTTTTTTTTTTTTTTGGCCACTCTGCATGGACTGTGGGATCCTAGTTCTCCAACCAGGGATCGAACCCGCGCCCTTGGCAGTGAAAGCGCAGAGTCCTTACCACTGGACTGCCAGGGAATTCCCTGTTTCTGTTTTTGATATTAATTGTTATGCTCAGTAAAGTCTTTTAATTGAGGCTCAACTAGCTCACATTTGTTATATGATGGGAGCTAAAACTGGAAACGAACATGTATGAAGTGCAATATACTAGTAGGTACTTGGATACATTGTCAACTACTGTTGACAACAACTCTGAAGAAAATTATATGGTCTTTTTACCTCATCTGTAAATGAGGGAGTTGATTATTGAGAAAAAACAGTGCAAAAGTGAAAACTAAACTGATCCAGAATTGAAGGTACTAGGTTTGGGGAGATAATATAACATCAAGTTAGTATAATTTCTAGCTTTCTTTTTTATGCTTCAGAGTCTACAGTCTTTAGAAGTTTCTATACTCAGTTCACAGAGGCTTGATAATTTTTTTCTTATATTTGCTGATATACAAGGAATGGGACACTCAGTATATCTGAAGTATGGAATACTTACCCAATAGAGAGAGACTGAATCATCTTTCCATTTTGATTTTATAGACTGGTTTCTGTAGAAACTTTTTTGACTCCAACATAAGATATTTCTTTTTTGAAAGATCCTGCAATTAAAATCAAAGAATATTCCACCCTTGTCAGTCATGTTTATTTTTTTATTATTATTATTTTTTTGCGGTAAGCGGGCCTCTCACTGTTGTGCTCCCGTTGCGGAGCACAGGCTCTGGACGCGCAGGCTCAGTGGCCATGGCTCACGGGCCTAGCTGCTCCGTGGCATGTGGGATCTTCCCGGACCGGGGCACGAACCCGTGTCCCACTGCGCCACCAGGGAAGCCCAGTCATGTTTATTTTTAATATAACCCTGGAAATAATTTTTATTTATTTATTTATGTATGTATGTATGTATGTATGTATGTATGTATGGCTGCTTTGGGTCTTCGATGCTGCATGTGGGCTTTCTCTAGTTGTGGCGAGCAGGGGCTACTCTTCATTGCGGTGCGCAGGCTTCTCTTTGTGGTGGCTCCTCTTGTTGTGGAGCACAGGCTCTAGGCTTGCAGGCTTCAGTAGTTGTGGCTTGTGGGCTCCGGAGTGCAGGCTCAGTAGTTGTGGTGCACGGGCTTAGTTGTTCCACATCATGTGGGATCCTCCTGGACCAGGGATTGAACCCGTGTCCCCTGCATTGGCAGGTGGATTCTTAACCACTGCACCACCAGGGAAGTTCCAACCCTGGAAATAATTTAAAACCAGGGTATTTCCCTGCGGTCCAGTGGTTACGACTTGGCTCTTTCACTGCTCCCAGGTTCAATCCCTGGTCGGGGAACTAAGATCCCGGAAGCGTGGCCAAAAACACAAAAAATAGTTTAAAACCAAATACAGGGTAAGTTTGCAAGGTCTCATATATTTAAGTATAGTACATATTGGAAGATAGTTTGAATTTTTTTGGATGTTTTTGGGATAGTATTGTATTTAAACAGTGAAAATCTTAACACATTAGTTATTGAGCAGAACTTTCTAATACTTTTGGACTAAATGATTATTGATTTGTACTTATTAGTGAAGTTATTTCTCTTTAAATGAGCCACCTATTCTCTTTTAGCTATTTTTGTGGAATAAGTGATTAGAAAAATATATTTTAATACCTTTTGTGATATTTATAGTGCTGTAAATGGCATCACAGGTTTACTGTAGTTTATCTGGCTTGCTACTGTGCTTTACTGAATTTCTATGACTTAATCTGTTTAAAAACCAATTTTGCTTGTACAGTTGGAAGCTAGTGAGGCTGCTCATCCAATATCTGACTTTATCTTTATGTTAGCCTACAGATTTGAGAGGAAACTATATAGAATAGTGGTTAAGAATGCACAGGCTTAGGAGCAGATTTAGCCTTCAGTTCTTGGCTAGCTTGTGTGCCTTCTCCATACCTTAGATTCCCTAGCTGTAAAATGAAGATAACGTGATAATACCTACCTTCCAGGGCTGTTGTGATGAAAATTTATGATTATGTTTATAAAATACTTGGTACAGGGAGTGCCTAGCAAATAGTTGGTACTCAGTAAATGATAATTATGATAGAATTAGCTCTCTAGTTTTATTATGTTCTACATATTCTGGTGAAGCTTTCATACTTGCTTTTTGTGCATCAAAGTACCTGTTATCTCTTCTAAGATTTGTATATTTGTATGTTTTCTACCTTTTTAGGGAGTTCCCATGAATTCACTCAGGTTTCTCTTTGAAGGTCAGAGAATTGCTGATAATCACACTCCAAAAGAAGTGAGTATAATTTCTTCTCTGATTCAAGGCATATTTTTAATTCTGCATTGAATGATTTGGTTCACTGGTACCATTAATCTGTCCTTTTCTTGAATATTCTCTGATTTAACTGGTATATCATTTGTCAAAGAGAAAAATAATCTTTTGGGTTGAACTTCCCTTGTATTGCCTTCAAAAAGTGCCTGTAAAAAGAGAGGTGGAAAGTAGAAAATGAGCACTGAAATTGTCATAAGGCACATACTATGTCTTTTTGAGGACGGACAGATGGTCCTCAAATTTGGCAGATTTCTGGTACATTTTCATGATGATGGTGACCTTCACGGTTCAATTTTGACTTTTGACCCATTTTGAGAACTTAATATAGAAGCTTAGTGTATATTAATATATTTGGCTCTGTCATCTTGGTTTACATTTTTTAATGCTTCTGTGCCTTTATTTGTTTTGTTGTATGTATGGACTGTTTTCTCTGTTTATATATTCCACCCTCTCTATTCCCATCCCCACCTCCACCCCCCAGGCATCTGAAAGTAATAACGTGTGAGAGAGAGAATGTGTGTATTTATATTTATACAGATTCCCCCCTCCAAATACAAAATAACACTTTTGATATTTCTGATAGTGGGAACAGTGTATGGTTATTATTAGTTTTTTGGTTTAAAAACATTTCAAACTTACAGAATTATGAGACTAGTATAATATTCTCCTTTATAACATTTTTCCTAGATGCACCAGTTATTAACATTGTGCTATGTCTGCTTTTTTGTTCTCTCTGTATATACAGATTATCATTATTGGTGGGCCATTTGATATTGGCCCTTTACCCCTAAATATTTCAGTGTTATTGTTCTCCTAAGAGCCACAGTTAAATTATCTAATTTAAGTGATTTAACCTTGATACAATACTGTAATTGAATATATAATCAAAATAGTCTGATTTTGCCATCTGTCTCAGTAAGGTCCTTTATAGCTCCCTCCCTTTTTTTTTTTTTTTTTTAACTTGACCTGGGATCTCATCCAGGATATGCATTCTAACTAGTTATCATGTCTCTTAGCTTTAATGTGGAACAGTTACTCAGTCTTCGTTTTTCATCACACTGACATTTTTAAAAAGAATTCAGGCCAGCTATATTATAGAATGTCCTTCAATTTGGGTTTGTCTGTTGTTTCCTCATGATTAGATTCAGTTTTGCATTTTTGGTAGGAGTAGCACAGAGTGAAGCTGTGAAATTCCGAGTGCATCATATCAGGAGTTATATGATGTCCATTTGTCCTGCTATGGGTAATATTAACTTTGGTCATGTAGTTAAGATGGTAACTGCCAGATTTTTAATCCATTGTAAAGTTATCATTTTCTTTTGTAATTAATAAGTAATTTGTGGGGAGATACTTTGAAACTGTGTGAATAATGCCGTTCTTTAGATATTGGCCAGTGGGGACCCCTTCAATTTGGCGTCTTTCCTTTTTGACACCTCTCCATCTCTTTAGAAAGTTTTTATTTTGAAATAATTTTCAATTTACAGAAAAGTTGCAAGAATAGTCCCAAAAACTGTACTCTCTTCCACTTAGATTCACCAGTTTTTAACATTTTGCTACCTATGCTTTATTATTCCCCTCCCCCCATATATAATATATGCGTGTGTGTATATATGTATATATCATCCAAACCACTTGGGAGTAGGTTGCATACACCATGCCATTTACTAAATATTTTAGTGTGTATTTCTTAAGAATAAGTATATTCTTTTACATAACCACAGTACGGTTAATAAAATTCAGGACACTTAACACTGTTAGAAAACTTTAGTCTTCAACCTAATTTTGTCATCTGTCCCAATTATGCCTTTTATAATAAATTTCCTCCCTCGTCACAGGATCCAGTTCAGTATCTGCATGTTTTATTTAGGGGTCTCTTTATTTTATTTTATTTATTTATTTATTTTTGCTGTATTGGGTCTTCGTTTCTGTGCGAGGGCTTTCCCTAGTTGTGGCAAGTGGGGGCCACTCTTCATCGCGGTGCGCGGGCCTCTCACTATTGCGGCCTCTCTTGTTGCGGAGCACAGGCTACAGACGCGCAGGCTCAGTAGTTCTGGCTCACGGGCCCAGCTGCTCCACGGCATGTGGGATCCTCCCAGACCAGGGCTCGAACCCGTGCCCCCTGCATTAGCAGGCAGATTCTCAACCACTGCGCCACCAGGGAAGCCCAGGGGTCTCTTTAATTATCTTTAATTTGGAACAGTTCTTCAGCCTATCTTTGTCTTCATGACATTTACATTTTTGAAGAATACAAACCAGGTATTTTCTAAAAAGTCTCTCAATTTGGGCTGTTCTGTTTCCTCATGACCAGATTCGGATTATGTATTTTTGGCTGGAATACTACATAAATGGTGATATGTCTTTCTCAGGGCATAATATCTGGAGTATCTGAAGTCCCTTATCATTGAGTTTAACAGTTGTCTTTTTCCTTTACTGTGTAGTTACTATTTTTCCTGTTTTAATTGAGTAATTTGTGGGCACATACTTTGAAACTATGTGACTATCCTTTTTCTCATCAAACTTTTCCCTGTAGGTTTAGTATCTACCCACTTTCTTAAGTACTTCCTTACTGTCTGGCACAAGATATTCCAAACTCATGTTGTATTTTCCCTGTCCTAGCTTGGCATAATCTCTGCAACACAGAAGATATTTAATACATTTTAGTGACACCTCCCTCACTATCATTAAGAGATTTATCTTCTTAGAAGAATAATAATGGGGCAGTGGGAGAGAGTAGGTATTTAGGGAGTGACCTCTTTGTACTGTTGTTTACTCATCTCTGCTAATGTACTACTTTTTTAAAAAATTAATTTATTTATTTTTGGCTGTGTTGGGTCTTCGTTGCTGCACGCGGTCTTTAGTTGCGGCGAGCGGGGGCTACTCTTCGTTGCGGTGCATGGGTTTCTCATTGCGGTGGCTCATCTTTGTTGTGGAGCATGGACTCTAGGCATGCAGGCTTCAGTAGTTGTGGCATGCAGGCTCAGTAGTTGTGGCTTGCGGGCTCTAGAGCACAGGTGCAGTAGTTGTGGCGCACGGGCTTAGTTGCTCTGCAGCATGTGGCATCTTCCCGGACCAGGGATTGAACCCATGTCCCCTGCATTGGCAGGCAGATTCTTAACCCCTGTGCCACCAGGGAAGTCCCTCTGCTAATGTACTCCTTAAAGCTGATGGCTTCATATTCTCCATAGTTTGAGGACATGTGGTGCCTTCCTGATTTAAAGGTTCCTTGTAATGTTTGGAATTTTAGTCCTTGCAGTATTTACCAGGCTATATGTGCAATTAAAATTAAAAGTTAATAGCCTCTTTAATTAATAATTATTTTAATATTCATATGTCTATCACAATCAAGATATCCATAATACTAGAGCCAGTTAATCACTTTTAAAAAATTCTAAATCCACTTAAGTCTATGTTTTATTTTTAGATTTCTTAGCATATTTTCATTTTCATATTTTGTAATTCACAAAATTGTCACCTATAAAATACTGATCTTGAACTTAACTTTGAAATGTTATTTTTCATTTCTTTTGTGATCCACTATAGTTCATTGGAAACAGTGATAGTTTTTGTTTTCAGTCTGTCTATTACAGTGCTCCTTAACCCTGTCTGCACATCAGAATCAACAGATTTACAGTCCTTTACAAGCCTCACTGAGTGTAACACCTGAGTTTCTATGCCACACCAAGCCCCCTTATGCACTTCTTTATTTTTTAAATAAAGAATACTTGTGTTAAAAATAAATACAAGTACTAGAAAACCAAACTACCAAAGTATATAAAACGGAAAATACACTTTAGATATCTCTGCATTCCCATTTCTCAGAGGCAACCATTATTAATAATGTCTTTTAGAAAAAAATTCCAGAATATTTCAATGCATATAAAGCACAGTAAAAAAAAAAAAAAAAACAAAAAAACTTAATTGTCTATACTTTGCTTAATGTTCTGTATAAGGCATTTTAAAGGGTCTTTTTTCTTCTTCTTTTCCTTTCCTTTTCTGTAAGAGCTGAGAAGGGTTGGTCTGAAAAATCTAGCTTATACAATTGGAGGTGTCAAATAAGAGTAGAAGTATAGTAAGTTTTCTTAACATTGAGTGGTTACTATCAAAGAAAATAATAGTTATATGCCAGAAGGAATTGTAGATGACAAAGCAAACCACTTAGAAATTAATCCTTAGGCAGTATTTTTCTAACTAAAACCACATATATTTCAAAGTGAGATCAGGTTTTTTTGAAAGAGATTCTATCAGGTAATTACATCTAGAAGTAAAATGCGTTTTAGAAAATATGCCATCAAACTATTATTTAAACTATTATATACATGTTTCATTAGATTTAAAACTCCCTTAAGGTACTTTTCAGAAACACTTAAATTTTATATGGTGAATAAACTGGGACGTGAAGTTGGCTCAGCAAAATAACATGAATGACTTCATAGACATAGTATCAGAGGAAAAGTTATACCTCTCTGTTCTTTAAAACTTGGTTGTTTTGGGCTTCCCTGGTGGCTCAGTGGTTGAGAGTCCGCCTGCCGATGCAGGGGACACGGGTTCGTGCCCCGGTCCGGGAAGATCCCACATGCCGCTGAGCGGCTGGGCCCGTGAGCCATGGCCGCTGGGCCTGCGCGTCCAGAGCCTGTGCTCTGCAACGGGAGAGGCCACAACAGTGAGAGGCCCGCATACCGCAAAAAAAAAAAAAAAACTTGGTTGTTTGTTTGTTTTGTTTTGGCTGCGCCATGCAGCATATGGGATCTTAGTTCCCTGACCAGGGATTGAACCCATGCCCCTTCATTGGAAGCACAGAGTCTTAACCACTGCACCACCAGGGAAGTCCCCCTCTCTGTTCTTTAGATGAAAGGAAACAGTATTCTTTTTTTTTTTTTTTTAATAAATTCATTTATTTATTTATGGCTGCGTTCGGTCTTCGTTGCCGTGTGCGGGCTTTCTCTAATTGCGGCGAGTGGGTTCATTGCGGTGCACAGGCTTCTCATTGCAGTGGCTTCTCTTGTTGCGGAGCATGGGCTCTAGGCGTGCGGGCTTCAGTAGTTGTGGCGCGTGGGCTCAGTAGTTGTGGTGCGTGGTCTCAGTAGTTGTGGCTCACGGCCTCTAGAGCACAGGCTCAGTAGTCATGGCGCATGGGCTTAGTTGCTCTGTGGCATGTGGGATTTTCCCAGACCAGGGCTCAAACCCGTGTCCCCTGCATTGGCAGGCAGATTCTTAACCACTGTACCACCAGGGAAGCCCGGAAACAGTATCCTTAGAACAGGATAACTATGGATTACTTTTGTATCTTTTTGCACTTTAAAACAGTGGCCACATAATTGCAGCCAATTAACAAAAATAGTACTTTTATATTGTACTACTAACACTTTTCTTTTCTCTTACAGTTGGGAATGGAGGAAGAAGATGTGATTGAAGTTTATCAGGAACAAACAGGGGGTCGTTCAACAATTTAGATATTTTTATTTTTTTCTTTTCCCTTAATCCTTTTTTATTTTTAAAAATAGTTCTTTTGTAATGTGGTGTTCAAAACAGAATTGAAAACTGGCACCCCATCTCTTTAGAACATCTGGTAATTTGAATTCTAGTGCCCATTATTCATTATTGTTTGTTTTCATTGTGCTGATTTTTGGTGATCAAACCTCAGCCCCATTCATACCGCCCTCTCCTTTTTAAAAATTACATGTGTGCACAGAGAGGCCGCCTTTTCCAAGACTGTGCATTTACAGGCTTGTGATAAATAAGATTGACTAATGCGAGTGTTCATAATGACTTTCCAATTGGCCCTGAAGTTCTAGCATGTGATCGCTTCACTCCTGGACTATGACTTTCAGTGGGAGATGGAAGTTTTTCAGAGAACTGAACTGTGGAAAAATGACCTTTCCTTAACTTGAAGCTACTTTTAAAATCTGAGGGTCTGGACCAAAAGAAGAGGAATATCAGGTTGGAGTCAAGGTGACAGAGGTGGTGAAAATAATGACTAACTCCAAAGATGGCTTCACTGAAGAGAAAGCATTTTAAGATGAAAGAAAAATCTTGTCAGAAGATCCCAGAAAAGTTCTAATTTTCATTAGCAGTTAAAATTATTCATGCAGAAGTGTATACAGCAGAACGCTGCTCTTTTTGACTTTATTTGTACTTTTTGGCCTGGGATATGGGTTTTAAATGGACGTTGTCTGTACCAGCTTCATTAAAATAAACAAAATATTTGTAAAAACCGTACCAATGTTCATTTTATTTTTAATTGTACAGAAGGAAAAAAGAAAATGCTTAAAACATAAGGTTTTCTTGCATAATACTGGAAATTATTGTTTGTACATGGTACACATGTTTTCTTTAGTACTGTGCAGTGATGACGATCATGACTTTGAAGCCCTGAAAGTTACTGAAGTGCCTTCTGAATTAAGGATTTAATTAAGGCCACAATACCTTTTTAAATACCCAGTGTTGTTTTTTTTAAAAACTTGATATTCCTGTATGGTGCATATATATGATACAATTACCCAATATGTTGAATAAATGGGCACGCCAAAAATTCTTAATTGATATTGATAATTTCAGTTTTTCCCTTAACAATTTACAAAATGTTCTCTGCTTAGTTAAGGTTTGGTATATTTTGTCTATATTTTCTTTTATTTCTTTATATCCTCTCTTTAAACTGTATAAAATTAAAATACCAAATTCGTTCCTAAATTAGAGGGCTTAACTTTTTCTTTTAAATCCTTAATGAATCACAGAATTCAGTATATCTGTGCATATACGTAATCCTATTTCATATTATTCCAAATAGAATGTCATCTAACTACATTAGAAGAGTGAATAAGACCTATCTCTAATGCATTTTATAACCTGTTATAGTTTGAATCCCTTCTCAAGTCCCCTATTGAAAAATAATTGGCTCGCCTTATAAATTCTTATATTTGACCCTAACTGAAAAATTATTTGTATTGTACATATATAGTCTAGCTAAATTAGAGCTTTTAGACCATTACCTGGCATTTATCATTATATTAAATAGTAACTAGGAGTCAGACCTATTTCTAGAAAGTCCTCATTGAGTTGCACATTTCTGTCAGGCCTGAGTAGCAAACCTCATAGGCTATTTGAGCTATCCAGAATGCGTGAGTATGTAGTTTGGTATCTTAGCTTTGTTTACATCTCTTTCTGAGGGCTCTCAGCATTTAGGTGGTGGAGCTTAACTATAATATAATCTGGGGGATATAATTTTCTTGATTTTAGTTTATTGGATTCTTCTAAATGCTTTGCAGTCTGCTATGGTTAACTGAAAAATGTGCTTATCTGGTTAGTAGTGCTGATAAAATAGGCTTTTCACAGCAACGATTTAATAGAATATCAGATTTGGAAGGGACCTCGAATACCATTTAGTGTAGCCTCTCTACCTGGTGCTTGACTGCAACGTCCTAAATTTGTAAAAGAAGGGAGAAAATAAAATCAGTAATGGTAATTTCCCCTGCAAGGATGTTTTCCTTGAGTGTTCTTTCTTCTCGGTTGAATTATTTGAGATGCTCCTTTCTCACCTAAGTATTATTGAATGAATTGAATGAATGAATGAATGTGCAAGTAGGATCGACAAGTTTGAGAAGAAGTTTTAAGTGGCATATTTAAATTCACTGTGATAGCCAGTGTTTTGGCCATTTTATTTCTATTTTATATAAAGCAAGTGTTTGAAAATAAGCATCAAATCTATGCAAGTCCAATAACACAGCAATACAGACTCAAAATTAAGCTTGACTTCTGGATTGTGGGAGCGCAGTTCCTGTAGAAAGCACCTTACAAGCATTAGTGGGAGACTTGAGGGAATCATCTGCGAATACTAAGTTTTTTTAGCTGTAGACAGTGAAGTATAGAATAGGGCCAAAGGAAATTCGTGGGAAAATTCAGGTTCAGATACTGCTTGCTTTAACATCTTTTTACATAATCTTATTTGCTAAAGGTCCTTCATCCCCTTTAATGATCAATCTATGATAGATACTTATCAGATACTTACTGATATTAAGGAGATGTTAAAGACACATTATCTAATCAAGACGCTTATAGGATCAGTGTGATTTTATAAATGGGGAAATTATGTGAGTGGCTGGTTTTTCAAGACACAGGAGCAAAACCTCAAGATCGGTTAATTTTCTGGGCTCTAGAATACAATGTTGTCCAATAGAACTTTCTGTGAGGATGAAAATGTTCTATTACAGTAGCCAGTAGCCACATCTGGTTATTGAGCACCTGAAATGTGGCTAGTGTGAATGTTTTAACTTACATTTAAATAGCTACCTGTGGCTACTTATTTGGATAGTGCAGCTCTTAATCTGTACTTTGAGGGTGTGAGAATGCCCTCACAGAACAGCTCAGTTTGCTCAAATGAATATTTATCAAGTGATTACCTTGTTTTAAGTAGAAATTAAACTTTAGATTCTTAGGAGGAAATGGATGTGGTTTTGCTTTATAAATTATAATAAAATTCTTAATATGTAAATACATGAATTAGCTCCTCTTTGCTAATTCAGAATTATTGCATTATAGAATTTCCATTTACCTACAGCTCTTTCAGAGACACTGAAATGAAATACTTCAGCTACCCTAAGATTATGTTAATGTCTTACTGAAATTAAGCTGAAATTTACTGAAATTCAAACAAATTATGAAATTATTGGCTAATTTTAGGCACCAAAGCTTCTGGATTTACGTGATTCCAGAGAACATAAAGGATTTAGGTGTGTGACAAATTTGGGTTGAGTAAGGTTTGGGTGGTGGGGAGGGAGGGCCTAGAGTGAAGTGAAGTGTGGGGTGAGGTGAGGTGAACCAGATGAAACGGAGCTAACTGAGCTCAGGATGGAACTTCATTACAGAAGGAAGTTACTCGTTTTCTGTCACCACCTCCTAACTTTTTAGTTTTCTTCTAGTTTTAAGGTCTTGGTACTTGTAGGAACTGGAAGTAAGAGTAGACCCATGGTCTGGAAATGTTCTGTGTCCACTGTAGGCCATTGGCTTCCTTACGGAGTTCTTGGTGGAAATGAAGATGTTTCTTCAAAGCAGCTTTTTGCCTAAGGAAACAACCCCACCCGCAACCACAATACTGATTAAGCATCCTAGAAATTGTCCTTATAAGCTCATGGAAGAATTTTGGATTTCAGTCATCATCAGTTAGACTTGCGGCTACTGATCTTGCATTTTAGTGGAAAATCATACTCTGTTCATTTAGTGACTTTACATGTGAGGTTTAGAGTATCATGATCCTCCTACTAGGTGAGTAAAAGGAAAGGTGTAACAGTTCGTAAATTTGTATTGCTGGAAGGGACTCCCTTGTTTTGGGGATGAAGAAACAGGCCAGAGAAGTTAAGTGTACCTGGGCCAATGTCACACAAGTGAAGACGAAATCAAGCTAGTTGGCATCAAGTTCTCCTAACCCTTGCTGGAATGAGGCTCTTTCACACCCCTCACATAACCCTTAAATTACTTGGTCTTTTGCTTTCAGCTACTTGGATTAGTGTTGCAAAATTGCTCAACTTCCCCTCGTACTACTTGGCAGTTTTTTCGTGGAAAACTGCAACTCCAGTAGCTTGCTTTTGGTTTCAATACTTATGAACCCAACCCTACTGCTATGATACATGGAACACATAATTTTGAAATTGAATCAAGTCTTCCCTAATGATCTGTTTTGTAATTCTCATATCAGCTGAGGAATGTTTCAGGAGAGGAACAACTCAAGGTTAGGTGGAATACCTTGAAATAGAGTTGTTCTGGCTTCCTTCTTTTTCTGGTCCCCTAAAGAGTATTTATTAGCTTAGATTAAGCTTAAGTTGTAGAAAATAACTTTCAAGGGGTAAATTGTTTACAGTTAAGATTGGAATTGTGGTTTTCTGTGTTGGGCTTCTTTACCCTTCACTTTTAATGGTTCGAAAGGGGGATGACTGTTGCCTTCACTAAGAGGGGAAATTTATGATATAACCACTACGGAGGACCTGGTTTTTAAAGAGTCAATTGAAACCACTTTACTCAAGAGATTCTTTTAGCAGAATGATGCAGTGATCATAACTATTGCGAGAGAACTAAGGGGGAAATGCTGTTGTCCCCTGATGGCTGATTCTGGGCTATTTCTCCTCACAAGTCCTACCTCTCTGACCTCATCTGGAAGTATTCTTTGTGCCTTGTTCACTTCATTCCAGCCATGCTTTCTTTTATTCTTCCACCATGCCAGCCTCATTCCTTTCTTTGAACTTTTGCACTTGCTGTTTACCTACTGGAATATTTTTCTTTCATTCAGGTTTCACCTTATGTATCACCTCTTCTAAGGTGTTACCCTGGCCGATCCATCTGAACTAAACCTCCTGCAATCCTATCACGTCTTTAAAGAATTTCTGAATAGCATTTATTGCCAGCTTAAAAAATCTTTGTTTAGAGTCTGTCTCCCCACCCCCACCCCTAGAATGTAAATGCTGTGGGAGAAGAGACATCTGTCTTGTTTACCCCTGAATTCCCAGTGTCCAGAATAGTGTTTGGCACATAATAGGTACCCAATAAATACTTACTGAGAAAGGTACTGGTTCAGGACCAGGGGGTCTTAGATCTGGTCCTGGTACTGCCCCTAAGTCACTGTTAGCCCTAATCAAGATCCTTCTCTCTGGGACTTGGTTTTCTCATCTGTGAACCAGAGGGCTGAGATAGATGATCGTAAACTCCTTTCTAGCTTCAGTACGAGTTCTTTAAGCCATCAAGAAATGCTGTGACCTTTGCAGCAGGAGAATCCCTATTTTTTAGTTCTTCCAAACCATGCTATGGGAAGTGGGAGAACTTCACGTCCCCGAAGGCAGTGCAAAGCTAGTACTATAGCAGCAGGCGGTCAAGCCTTTGAACAACCCCACCTACTGCAACTGTTGCCCAAATAGCAAACACCTGGCTTGTTCCGGGACTTGTTTCATGGCTTCCTCCAGAGCCAGCCTTGCCGCTTCCTCTTCCTTTCGCCGTCTGTCCTCTGCTTCCAGCCGAGCCCTCTCTTCTGCTTCCTGTTTCCACTGCTGATACTCCAGCCGTTCTTCTTCAACCATTCCCATCAGGCGCTTTTGTTCTTCTGCTAACTGCAGTTCCAATTCCTTCTGCCTTTGCTTCTCTGCCTCTGCAGAATAGAAAGGCAGGTAGGCTCAGCAGGGGTCTCATTATTGGGGAAAACAACTCTGATCTCTCAAGTCTGTGATTCCCAGGGACTCCCGATGAGATATCCTGTCGCCTACCTGACAGCAGGTTGCCAGATCCTCTGTGGGGATTACCTTGGGTTGACTTACTAACTTAAGAGTCCTTTATCAAGCACCTACTATGAGATATCCTGTCGCTTACCTGACAGCAGGCTGCCAGATCCTCTGTGGGGATTACCTTGGGTTGACTTACTAACTTAAGAGTCCTTTATCAAGCACCTACTATGAGATACCCTGTCGCTTACCTGACAGCAGGCTGCCAGATCCTCTGTGGGGATTACCTTGGGTTGACTTACTAACTTAAGAGTCCTTTATCAAGCACCTACTATGAGATATCCTGTCGCTTACCTGACAGCAGGTTGCCAGATCCTCTGTGGGGATTACCTTGGGTTGACTTACTAACTTAAGAGTCCTTTATCAAGCACCTACTATGAGATATCCTGTCGCTTACCTGACAGCAGGCTGCCAGATCCTCTGTGGGGATTACCTTGGGTTGACTTACTAACTTAAGAGTCCTTTATCAAGCACCTACTATGAGATATCCTGTCGCTTACCTGACAGCAGGCTGCCAGATCCTCTGTGGGGATTACCTTGGGTTGACTTACTAACTTAAGAGTCCTTTATCAAGCACCTACTATGAGATATCCTGTCGCTTACCCGACAGCAGGTTGCCAGATCCTCTGTGGGGATTACCTTGGGTTGACTTACTAACTTAAGAGTCCTTTATCAAGCACCTACTATGTGCACTGCACTGTGTGCAATGAATACAAAACCTTGGGGAAGAAGTTTCCAGAGCCAGGTATGTTCATGGGTGGTATGCAGACGGGTTGGGGACAGGTGTCACAGCAGGGTCTGGAGAAACTTGGTGCTTACTCAGCTGGACTGACCAGTCTACAGAGTGTCATCTGCTAAAGTGCTTTCCTATTCCTCAAACGTGAGGCCGTAGAGATTCCACACATCACCTGAAAGGCTGCCCTGAAGTTATCCAGATGTTTGACTGTTTCCATCTGCTAGGGAAGGAAGCAAGGAGCAGGGCTATGTCTCCAATTTAGGCAGCTTCTGAGCAATGCTGGAAGGGCAATGAAAGGGGCAGGGTCCCACTTCAGGAGATTACTGAATTGGGAGTGGGACCCAAAAGTCATTTCCACAAGCGAGTCTTTCTTATTTTGATCTAATATCTCAACTCACTAGAGTCACACATATTAATCACTTTGAAAAAAATCACCTTATCCATTTAGAGTGCTTCACACTGAGACTTAGGATAGGAATAACTGGGGAGAGTCAAATGGACACCCACAGTGGGATAAATACACTTCTGTCCCAGATAGATGGGCGTGGCAGACAGCTGAGTCCCCCCCGCCAGCCTTCTTGGCTTCCTCCCGCTGCTGCTTTCTCTGCAGTTCCTGCAGCTTCCTCCCGAACTCCTGTTGCTGCCGAGCTCTCTCCTGGACCATTTGCAACTGGAGCCACTGCTCTTTCTCCTCCTTCTCCTGCCTCTGCTGTTCTTCCTCGAGTTTCTGTTTGCTCAAGCTGAGAAAACCCACAAATTGGTCAGGGGAATGGCAGAAAACACTGTCCTTGTAGGACAAGCCGTGCCTCTGATGGAGGCTTTGCAGGCTGCGGGCCACACGGAGCGTCTCATTCAGAGGAGACTCGTTTTCTAAGGGAAGCCTAACTGAAGAGCAGAAGCAAGATACACAACAGGCCTGGAACTAGAAGCCTGAAAGTTTCAACACAGCTCTGTGCTCTGGCACGGGGGGCCTAAGTTCCCAGAGCCTCATTTTCCATTCTTATCAAATGGATTTTGAAATTCCTGTCTCACAGCGTTGTTGTGAAGATTCAGTGAGCCCAGAGGCCTATGGAAGAGACGAACACAATGCACACACATGTGGCAAGAGGCGCAACAAATGTTTGCTGGACCGGATCTCAAAGCCCTCCCGGGAAGATCCCGTGAACATCTATCTGGAGTAACCCTAATGGTTCAAGACACCACATCTTATCTTTGGTCCAGATTGTCCCTGGGATAACCAGGATAGTGAAAAACGAGACGTGCTGTTTTACTTCAGGGCATGAGCCTCAGAACCAGCTTTACCCCTAGTGGAAGTCAACCCTTGCCTTATCTTCTGCTTCCTATCGTGGCCGTGGCCGCCGTGGCCGCCCTACCCACCGGATCTCCTGCGCGTGGCTCCGCGGCTCCAGCTCCAGCTCCTCCTTCATCTTCTCTGCCCTCTCCAGCTGCTCCTGCTGCCTTCTCTTCCTCTCCACCTCCAGCCGTCTCATCTCGGCCCTCTCTGCTCGCAGCCTGGCCCAGGAAACTTTCTCTGGCTCCCTCTTAGCGAGGAGGGCCTAAGGAACCAGAGTGTTCTTAGTGCAAGGGACGTACGCTAATCACGGGGACCTTGTCTCGGCAACGAGCCATCCTCCACCCACGGGATGTTGCCTCTAATTAGAGATTAGGTGGTTTCCACACTCTGACCACAGCCGTATAAACTCTGCCACCACTGGCCTGGGCTCTGGGATCTGCTCGACCTGGATCTAAGTCTCTCTCTTACTTGCTTCAGAATTTGGGGATAACAACTTAATTTCTCGGATATTGTCTTCCTTTTAGCTGGCTGTTACCAGAATTAACTGAAATAGTGAAAGAGACAACATAATGTCTGGTACATCGTTTGTCTAGATGCACGTTATAATCACCCAAGGAGCTTTTAAAAAGTACTTGAGTCCAAAAGCCCCACCCAGACCAATTAAATGAGAATACCTAGGTGGGAGGCCTTGGTGGGTTTTCAAAAGTTTAATTTAATTGTTTGGCCACGCCACAGGGCTTGTGGGATCTTAGTTCGCCCACCAGGGATCGAGCCCAGACCTGGCAGTAGAAGCTCGGAGTCCTAACCACTGGACCGCCAGGGAACTCCTTTTTTTTTTTTTTTTTTTTTTTAATATACTTTCTTCTTGGTGGTTAAAAAAAGCATATTCCGGTGATTCTAACGTGAAGCCAGGGCTCAGAACCACAGGTTCTAGATAAAGGCTGTTTTAGGGGCAGACTTAGGTGTAAATGTGTCAGACTCATATTTAATCCTATGCAAATCCACTTTTTCAATGAAACGTTCTCTTAGTTTCTGTGAAGAGCGTCTTAGCTTTCTTTTTCTTCCTGATGCCTCCTCCTCAGTCAGAAATATCCTCATGAGGGGAACCTTGAATGGCAACTCTTCCATGGGCACTCTGTGTATCCAACTTGGGGTGGATACTTCCTTGCTTTTTAGCCTTTGCTGAGGCAGCATGGTACTGTGGATTGACAATAAATCTAGAAATTCTGAGTCTATAGCAGGCTCAGAAAAGTTCTGCCCACAGCTTAAAATTTTCATCTGCTGTATAAAGCAGAATCCTATAGTCTAGGCAGCTAGGAAGGTTGAGAACTAGAAGGGAAAAATCTTTCTGAAATCCTTTTTGGAAGACCACAGGCTGTAAAATAAATAAATACACAATAATTTAAAATAGTGACAAGAGCTCTGATTTTGGAGTCGAAAGATCTAAGTCTTGGCTCTACCACTTGATGGTTGTGTAACTTCTGGCAACAAACATCTAACTCTTTTAAGCCTCAGCTTCTAGGTCTGTAAAATGGGATGAATCATACCTGGGTCACAAGTGTGTCTGTAAAGATTAAATGAAATTCAGCAGAGTTGTACCATATTTGCATGTAACTTATGAGAGTTTAACCATAGTGGTTTAGCTGTGGGTACGTTTGCAGTGTTTAAAGAAGAGGGAGATAGATGTGTGTGTGTATAAGTTACCCATGGCCCAGATGTGTGCCGCAGAAAAGCAGATTAGGAATGGAGGAATTTCTGCAGCTTTTGAGAGACAAGCAATACATGAACTCCAGGCCAAGTCAAGAATATGTACTTGGCTCTGAGGCCTGAATTCACCTTTCCTTGTAACTGTGAGGCCTGTACCTCTCACAACTGGGTGCTGTGCCAACTTTCTGCTCTTTATGGGTGGGTACCTGCCCTAGTAGTTTGAGAGCCTCACAGAATACATCATTTCAGAGGGGCTTTGCCACCCTGTGTCTTTGATCAGATCTGGCTTCTTAAAGGGTCAGAAGGTACCAAAGTAGAACAAATAAAGCCACTATGTAGTAGAGCTGTTTCAGTAACTGCAATGTAATTCAGGGCAGTTTTTCCCACCTCTGCAGTTGTACCAGTGAGGACTGAAATCCCTCTGGCCAAGGTGAGAATATTGGACCCTACCTTGGAAGGGTCCTTATGGCTTCCCTCTTCTTCAGATTCCATGTTCCCAGGGACAGTTGCAGTCTGGGTGGGCGATGATCTTCCATCTATAGAAACTTGTCTCTCAGGGGCATTAAATTTGGAAGAAAGCCAAGGGTCCTCTACAACAGAGCCTGAAGGAAAGAAACCTCCATCTGAGGTGTCTTTAGTTTTCTTAGAGTTAATGACATCAGGCCCACTCAGCTCTGCTACTATTTCCAGATTCCTTTCCTTCTGTGTCTTTTTCCCTTTGACTCCAGGTTTTTTTTCTTTGGGAATTAGCTCTGATTTCTTTTCAGCCTTTGATTCCTTTGACTTTCCTGGGAGAGAGCGATGGGGGATAGAGACATAGCTAATCAACGTGATCTCTGCGTCCTTTTCAGTAACTTTAAAACTTCCGTGTGCAATGGAATCACCTGGGTGCAGATTCCTGAGCCACACCCCTAGAGTCTGATTCTGTAGGAATCTGCATTTTAACAACCACTCCAAGCGTTTTGAGAAGGGTAGTCCATAGACTACCCTTTGAGAAACTGTCTTATCCTACTTGGATCAACTGTAATTCAGCAGTCTTGCTACTAAAGAACTTCTGATACACCCTGACCTATGGTGGGGGTAAGACTCTCTGGAGGGAAGACCTATAGGTACAGCTGGAAAGTCATGCCTCAGGAGTCTAGCTTGAGGTTGCAGCTTTGTAACCTGGTAAAGTTTAAACCTTCCATACTCTAAGGCCTCTTCCTCAATTCTCCTCTGGGGCCACAAGTATTTCCTTTCCCAGTCCTGCCAATGCTACTCAAGTTACGGGCTACAGTGATGTAAATTCAGCAAGACTTTAAAAAGCAAATCTCAAAAATAGATCTGGATGAACAACAAGGTCCTACTGTAGAGCATAGGGAACTGTATTCAACATCCTGGGATAAACCATAATGGAAAAGAATATAAAAAAAGAATGTATGTGTAGAACTGAGTCACTTTGCTATACAGCAGAGATTGGCACAGCATTGTAAATCAACTACACTTCGATTTAAAAAAAAAGAAAAGATCTGACCCAGGAAACTATCCAGTGTCATCCTTTTTGACAGCCCTTGATTTGTTTCGAGGGTCTTCATATGGCTGGGAAAGCACGAGTGTAGGTTTTAGGTTAAAGAAGGTCCTTAGAACACAACATTGTAAATCAACACTACTCCAATAAAAATTAGTTAAAAAGAAAAAAGGAGGGTCTCCCTGGTGGCGCAGTGGTTGAGAGTCCGCCTGCCGATGCAGGGGATACGGGTTCGTGCCCCGGTCTGGGAGGATCCCATATGCCGCGGAGCGGCTGGGCCCGTGAGCCATGGCCGCTGAGCCTGCGCATCCGGAGCCTGTGCTCCGCAACGGGAGAGGCCACAACAGTGAGAGGCCCGCGTACCGAAAAAGAAAAAAAAAAAAAAAAGAAAAAAGGAAAGAAAGTCCCCAGAAGCATAGGAACCTGAATTCCTTGTGGGGTGCAACACAAGGAACCAAGAAGAAAAATGACAGCTGGAGCAACCATTCAGAGCACGTTGCAACCTTCCCCTTCCCAAATGCTCTCACGGACCAATTCTCAGATTGACATATTTATTATTCACAGAGGCAGTGTTTGAGAGTTATGAGTTTGGAATCAAATGACAGGACCAGACCCTGGGTCCACCACTTTACCGTTTGATCTCTTTGATGTTACGCAAGTCACCCAACCTCTCCACATGATATAATAGTAGCGCTTACTTTATGGAGCTGTGGTGGGGATTTCATGACGTCATAAATGCAGAGCTCCTAATTCGGTGGGTATTCATTTAATAGGTGTTAGTGTTATTATTGTAATTTTCTCTCTTGCTGATTACAGGTCCCTAGGGTCCCCTGGTTTCCTCTATCCTTATCTCCCAAGATATTGACATGAAGTAAGGCTGCAACACCACCTCAGCTGTGGTAGTCAAGGAGACTCAACACAGATAGTTTGTCCCATAGGATCCATGCTGATTCTCCATGGCACCTCCTGGCTACCATTAGGTGTGTTCTCCTGGATGGTCCCTTACCAACAGCAGCCTCTGCTTCCCCACGGAGCTTTCCTTCTCTCTCCCTCTTGGGTGCCTTGGACTTATCTGTCTTGGTTCTTCTCTTTCTCTTGGCTTTGTCAATCAACTCCATCTCCTAAAGGTGAAAAATTAAGGAAAGGGAACATGATATATGTAGAAAGCAAGGAAAAAAAAACCCATCAAAGGGAGATTATGTTGGGAATTCCCTGGCAGTCTAGTGGTTAGGGCTCGGCGTTTTCACTGCCGGGGCCTGTGTTCAATCCCTGGTCGGGGAACTAAGATCCCTCAAGCCCTGTGGCATGGCCAAAAAACAAACAAACAGGACTTCCCTGGTGGCTCAGTGGTTAAGAATCCGCCTGCTGGTCTTCCCTGGTGGCGCAGTGGTTGAGAGTCTGCCTGCCGATGGAGGGGACGCAGGTTCATGCCCCGGTCTGGGAGGATCCCGCATGCTGCAGAGCGGCTGGGCCCGTGAGCCATGGCCGCTGGGCCTGTGCGTCCGGAGCCTGTGCTCCGCAGCGGGAGAGGCCGCAGCAGTGAGAGGCCCGTGTACCGCAAAAAAAAAAAAAAAAAAAAAAAAGAAAGAAAAAGAGAATCTGCCTGCCAATGCAGGGGACATGGGTTCGATCCTCGGTCTGGGAAGATCCCACGTGCCGTGGAGCAACTAAGCCCGTGCGCCACAAGTACTGAACCTGCGCTCTAGAGCCCGCAAGCCACAACTACTGAGCCCATGTGCCACAACTACTGAAGCCCGTGCGCCTAGAGCCTGTGCTCCACAACAAGAGAAGGCACAGCAATGAGAAGTCCGCGTACTGCAACAAAGAGTAGCCCCCACTCGCCACAACTAGAGAAAAGTTCATGTGCAGCAATGAAGACCCAACGCAGCCAAAAATAAATAAATAAATTTATAAAACAAACAAACAGAAACAAAAAACAAAAGAAAAGGGATATTATGTTGAACAAGACAGAATGGCTGAGAATGGAATTCATGTGGGTTCCATATGAAGCAGAAGAGTGATATTTATTTATTTATTTTGAATTTATTTATTTATTTATTTATTATGTATTTATTTTTGTCTGTGTTGGGTCTTCTTTGCTGCATGTGGGCTTTCTCTAGTTGCGGCGAGCGGGAGCGGGCTTCTCATTGTGGTGGTTTCTCATGTTGTGGAGCACGGGCTCTAGGCGTGCGGGCTCAGTAGTTGTGGCACACGGGCTTAGTTGCTCCACGGCATGTGGGATCTTCCCTGACCAGTGCTTGAACCCGTGTCCCCTGCATTGGCAGGCGAATTCTTAACCACTGCGCCACCAGGGAAGTCCCAAGAGTGATATTTAGAGAATGTGGAGCTTGTAGGGAGATCCTAAGGTTCAGCCTTTGATATAATTTCAGTTATAATTTCATAAAAAGAAAGAGAAATAGAATATACTTTATGATCTGGCCCCTATTTTGTTTTCTTTTTCCTTTTTTGGCTGCACCTCACAGCTTGTGGGATCTTAGTTCCCTGACCAGGGATTGAACCCGGATCCACAGCAGTGAAAGCCCGAGTCTTAACCACTGGACCACCAGGGAATTCCCTGCTCCCTTTTTTGATGCTAAACCATCATCTACAGAGCTGGATCAAAGTGAAGCAGTTTTCACCTTTGATAGATTGCTGTTGCCACAATTAATGGTTAACTAGTTTAAATAAAATCAAAGCCAGCTCTATTCACTGCTGCATCGTTTCCTAACTTTTGGGAAACTTCAAGCATATGACCACAGCCATGTCAGTCTTCACCTTTCCCCATGGGCTGGAACAACATAGAGTTTCTTCCTAAGAGAGGATGGCCACGACTACCCACTCAGTACCTGTGATGTGACATAATAAGAAATATATATTTGGTCTTCGTTGCTAGCCTCTGACACAGAACTCCTAAAATTCTTGTACAGGCATACCTCAGAGATATTGTGGGTTTGGTTGCAGACAACTCCAATAATGTGAATACTGGAATATATCAAGTCACATGAATATTTTTGTTTCCCAGGGCCTATGAAAGTTTTATTTACTTATGTAGTCTATTAAGTGTGCCATAGTGTTATGTCTAAAAAAACAATGTACATACCTGAATTTAAAAATACTTTACTGTTAAAAAAATCATCTGAGCCCTCAATGGGTCGTAATCTTTTTACGGTGGAGGGTCTTGCCTTGATGGCTGCTGACTGATCACGATGTTCGTTGCTGAAGGTTGCAGTGGCTGTAGAAATTTCTTAAAATAAGACAATGATGTTTGCCGCATTGATTGACATTTTCTTTCATGAACAATTTCTCTGTAGCATGCAATGCTGTTTGATAGCATTTTACCCACAGTAGAACTTTCAAAATTGGAGTCAATCCCCTCAAACCCTGCTGCTGCTTTATCAACTAAATTTATGTAACATTCTAAATCCTTTGTCATTTCAACAATCTTCACAGCATCTTCACCAGGAGTAGATTTCAACTCAAGAAACCAGTGTTTTTGCTCCTCCATAAGAAGCAACTCCTCATCCATACAAGTTCTACCATGAGATTGCAGCAATTCAGTCACATCTTCAGGCTCTACTTCTAATTCTAGTTCTCTTGCTATTTTGACCACATCTGCAGTTACTTCCTCCACTGATGTCTTGAACCCCTTAAAGTCACCTGTGAGGGTTGCAGTCAGCTTCTTCCAAGCTCCTGTTAATATTGATGTTTTGACTTCGTTCCATGACTCACAAATGTTCCTTTGTTTTTTGGCTGTGCCTTGCAGCTTGCAGGATCTTAGTTCCCCAACCAGGGATTGAACCCGGACCACAGCAGTGAAAGCGCTGAGTCCTAACCACTGGACCATCAGAGAATTCCCCACAAATGTTCTTTTTTTTTTTTTTTTTTTTTTTGGTGGTACACAGGCCTCTCACTGTTGTGGCCTCTCCCGTTGCGGAGCACAGGCTCCGGACGTGCAGGCTCAGTGGCCATGGCTCACGGGCCCAGCCGCTCCGCGGCATGTGGGATCTTCCCGGACCGGGGCACGAACCTGCATCCCCTGCATTGGCAGGTGGACTCTCAACCACTGCGCCACCACGGAAGCTCCCCACAAATGTTCTTAATGGCATCTAGAATGGTGAATCCTTTCCAGATGGTTCTCGATTTTGCCCAGATCCATCAGAGGAATCACTAGGTAGGGCAGCTAGGGTCTTACGAGATGTATTTCTTAAAAAAATAACACTTGAAAGTTGAAATGACTCCTTGACATGTGGGCTGCAGAATGTTGTGTTAGCAGACATGAAAACAACCTTAATTTTGTACATCTCCATCAGAGCTCTTGGGTGACCAGGTGCATTGTCAATGAGCAGTAATATTTTGAAAGGAATTTCTTTTCTGAGCAGTAGATCTCCACAGTGGGCTTAAAATACTCAGTAAACCATGTTGTTAACAGATATGCTGTCATCCAGGCTTTGTTGTTTCATATACAGAGCACAGGCAGAATAGATTTAGCATAATTCTTAAGGGCCCTAGGATTTTTGGAATGGTAAATGAGCGTTGGCCTCAACTTCAAGTCACCAGCTGCATTAGCCCCTAACATTCAGCCTGTTCTTTGAAGCCAGGCGTTGACTTCTCTCTAGCTCTGAAAGTCCTGGATGGCATGTTCTTTCAGCATAAGGCTATTTCATCTACATTGAAAATCTGTTGTTTGGTGTGGCCACCTTGGTTAATTATCGTAGCTAGATCTCCTGGATAACTTGCTGCAGGCTTCTGCCTCAGCACCTGCTGCTTCACCTTGCACTTTTGTTATGGAGACGGCTTCATGCCTTAAACCTCATGAACTAACCTCTGCTCGCTTCAAATTCTTCTGCAGCTTCCTCACCTCTCTCACGCTTCATAGAATTGAAGAGAGTTAGGGCCTTGCTCTGGATTAGGTTTTGGCTTAAGGGAATGTTGTGGCTGGTTTGATCTTCCATCAAGACTACTCAAACTTTCTCCATATCAGCAATAAGCCTGTTTTGTTTTCTTACCATTCATGTGTTCACTGGAGTAGCAGTTTTAACTTCCTTCAAAAACCTTTCCTTTGCATTCACAACCTGGCTAACTGTTTGGTGCAAAAGGCCTAGCTTTTCGGTCTCTCTCAGCTTTCCATGTGCCTTCCTCACTAAGCTTAATCATTTCTAGTTTTTGATTTAAAGTGAGAGACGTGAAACATTTCCTTTTACTTGAACACTTAGAGGCCATTGTAGGGTTACTAACTGGCCTGATTTCAATATTGTTGTGTCTCAGGGAATAGGGAGGCTTGAGGAAAGGAAGAGAGGGAATGGCTGATCCGTGGAGCAGTCAGAACACATATTTATTGCTTAGGCTCACCATCTCATATGGGCATGGTTCACGGTGCTCCAAAACAATTAAAATGGTAACATCAGAGATCACTGATCACAGATCACCATAACAAATATGATAATAATGAAAAAACTTGAAATGTTGTGAGAATTACCAAAATGTGACACAGAGGCACAAAGTGAGCCAATGCTGTTGGAAAAGTGGTGCTGAGAGACTTGCTTGAAGCAGGCTGCCACAGACCTTCAATTTGTAAAAACACATTTATCTGTGAAGTGCAACAAGGTGAAACATAATAAAACGAGAGGTATGCCTCTAATTTCTGGAGCATAAACAGGAAAGGAGTGTCTTTTGTTGTTCATTAACAAGCCCCTTTCAACCACACCTGAGCTTATGTTAATGGGGCTATTTTGGAAAGCCCCTAAGGAGGGGGAACCAACCAGGGGATTAGAGGGTTGGACCACCTCAGAGGAGGGGAGAAGGGCTAGAAGTTGCATTAATCACCATTTCCCAGTGATTTAATCAATCATGCTTATGTCATGAAGCCTCCATAAAAGCCCTAACCAAGGAGTTCAGATTGCTTCAGGGTTGGTGAACACATCTATGTAGTAGGAGGGTGGCACACCCCAAACTCCATGGGGACAGGAACTCCTGTGCTTGGGACCCTTCTGGGCCTTGCCCTGTGTATCTCTTCATCTGGCTGTTCATATGTATCCTTTAAAATATCCTTCGTAATAAATCTAAACTAGTAAGTAAGTGTTTCCTAATTTTTGTGAGCTGTTCTAGCAAATTATTGAACATGAGGATGGGTCTTAGGAATCCCTTATTTTATAGATTGTTGGTCAGAAGTACAGGTGACAACCTGGGACTTGTGATTGGTGTCTTAAGTGGAGCAGGCATGTGGGACTGAGCCCTTAACCTGTGGGGTCTGTGCTAACTCTGGGTAGCTAGTGTCAGAGTTGAATTGTAGGACACCTGGTTGGTGTCTAGAGAGCTGGAGAATTGGTTGATGTGGGAAAATCCTTCACACATGTGGTGTCAGAAGTGATGTGAGTATAGGAAAACTGAGTTTCCTTTTAGTACCTTAGTAGAAATTAGAAATGGGTACCCCATCCTTCAGAAGAATGCAACCCAATACTGGGGTGCAGGGCATGGTGAGTGGACCCCAGAGTGGATTTCAGCTCCCACTTTCCCCCTTTGCAGGTGCCCTTGTATAGTAAGCAATCTATACAACTGTACATGGCAGCCCTGACGGGAGCACCTTCCAGGTAGGGTTCTGGACCAAGCTCCTACCTAGGTGTTTACACTCACATGACTGATGTTGGTTGGTGTCTGCTGGTTGAACAGTCTTGGTTCAGTCTTCCCTTTTTTTCCTCTTGGAAGAAGAGATATATCTATAGGATCCAACCCCTCTGGGGAGTCAGGCCCATGTCCTGGGAGTCCTCTGTGTTGATGGTGCACATTATAATCTCTGCCCCTTTGAAAAAAGCAAAACAACAGGACCAAACTAAAGAAGAACTCTGATGTATACAACACTATATGTAAAACAGATAAACAAGAAGGATTTGCTGTATAGCACAGGGAACTA
Organism: Mesoplodon mirus; assembly: GCF_964341445.2. Taxonomy (NCBI): domain Eukaryota; kingdom Metazoa; phylum Chordata; class Mammalia; order Artiodactyla; family Ziphiidae; genus Mesoplodon; species Mesoplodon mirus. Next base: position 34,154,127 of record NC_138984.1, read on the forward strand.
TATTCAGTATCTTGTAATAGCCTATAATGGAAAAGAACTGGAAAAAAAAAAGATATGTATTGTATAACTGAACACATGGCAGTACACCTGAAACACAATATTGTAAATCAACTATACTTCAAATAAAACGAAAAAGAAAAACTCGTGGACACAGAAGAGGGAAAATGAACAAACATTAATTGAGCATCTGTTTTCTGCCAGGAACTGCACTGTGGTGGGCATTTTACACACTTGGTCAGCCCTCTTTTTCTCAACACATCCCTGAATAAAGGAAATTAGAAAGTTAGTCTTCACTTTTGGGGTTCTCTCAGGCTAAGTTCTAAACCTTAGGGAGAAGGAGAAATAGTTTTTTGTTTTTTAAATTAAATTTAATTTATTTTTTATACAACAGGTTCTTATTAGTTATCTATTTTATACATATTAGTGTATACATGTCAATCCCAATCTCCCAGTTCATCCCACCACCACCACCCCCTGCTTTTCCCCCTTGGTGTCCATACGTTTGTTCCCTATATCTGTGTCTCTACTTCTGCCTTGCAAACTGGTTCATCTGTACCGTTTTTCTAGATTCCACATATATACATTAATATACAATATTTGTTTTTCTCTTTCTCACTTACTTCACTCTGTATGACAGTCTCTAGGTCCATGCCCATCTCTACAAATGACCCAATTTCATTCCTTTTTATGGCTGAGTAATATTCCATTGTAAATATGTACCACTTCTTCTTTATCCATTTGTCTGTTGATGGGCATTTAGGCTGCTTCCATCTCCTGGCTATTGTAAATAGAGCTGCAATGAACATTTTGGTACATGACTCTTTTTGAATTATGGTTTTCTCTGGGTATATGCCCAGTAGTGGGATTGCTAGGTCATATGGTAGTTCTATTTTTAGTTTTTTAAGGAACCTCTGTACTGTTCTCCATAGTGGCTGTATCAGTTTACATTCCTACCAACAGTGCAAGAGTGTTCCCTTTTCTCCACACCCTCGAAGAAGGAATAGTTTGCCTCTCTGGGGTTGCATATTTATGACTTTAACAAAATGAAGTAGGATTACCTAACTGAAATTTCTTCTATCGAAGGCTTAGCTGAAAAAAAAGTGACCTTTAAGAAAGGTTGTCACAGAAACATGCGCCTATATATCCATTTCTTTATGCCCTCTGAATTCTATTCTTGATCGAATTCAGATACCAAAATGTCACGTACTGTGTTAGTGTGATCCCTTGTAGAACTGCTGTCCATGTGTCTGGAGGATAACTGACTTATGTTCTCTGGGTAAAAAGGTCACTGAGAAAGAGCCATACGGATTGAGTAACAGCTGCAGCAGCAGCTACTGTGTGCCAGGCCTGGTCTTGGATATTTTATTTTTTAGCTAAATCAGTATTATATTTACTGAGTTGGGCTAGCACAGCGCCTTACTAGAGAAACTTGAGAAATAGTTATCAAATGAGGTAAATGGAATTTCCTGTAAATATATGAGTCCTTAAATCATTCAATGTCACTCTATAAAACCTATAGAAGAATACTTTAGAATTTAGTGCTAGGAAAACCTTTATTTCCCCTGAGGAACCGGCATGCTGCAAATGAGAACCACAAAACCCGATCGTGTTGCCCCCCCCGCCCCCTGTTTTTTTTTTGCTTTCACATTCAGTCTGAAAGTCTGAACTTTGGTCACAATGACTATAATGACTTTTGGGGAGTGTTGGTTTTCTTTGTTCTTTTCCTCCAGATTAAAAATAAATTCTTTTTGATTATCTCATCTTTCTTTTTTGGTGGATAGGGGGTTGTTATTGTAAGCAGTTTAAATCCATTTTGGAGAAGATGAGATACAAAAGTTAAAACGTGGAGTTCTTCCGAGAGCTGCCTCAATACTCAAGTGCCCGTTCCCTTTTTTGTTCCTAGAGATCACCCAGCCTTTCTGACCCAGGAGGGAATCCTTATACCCTGAGGCAGGTGAGGGCAGGTTCTAAAGTCACCAAGGCTCATGGGAGGTCACAGAGGCTATCGGTCCAGCTTGCCACTGCCAACCGGGGCTTGAGTAAAGTGACTGGGCCTGACCGGCCGAGCTCATAGTAAGCACATGGTGAGCACACAGGAATCACTTAATACACGTTAGCAATTTGTATTAGTATTATTGGTATTATTGATTTTACCCAGAGCTGAGTGAATGCTGAGAGGAGAAACCAAGGTTGAGCTGAGAGACCTCTGCTTTCGAGGCATGTCTGCAGAGCTCACATACGTGGAAAAATGGAGAAAGCTGCTTCCACATAGTTAGAGTTCAACTTTGCTCTTCACCCACCCAGCCAAAGAATATGTTTAAGTAGGAAACACATCACAGTATAATCCTCCCCAAGAATCTTTGTTTCTTAGACAATAGTTTAATTCTGGCTGGTAGAGCATGGGGCTGGTTAGCTGAGAATCTTCATGCCTCTTAGAAAAAAACGGAAATGAAATGAATGAAAAAGAAAGAAAAACAAAAGGAGAGAAGTCCATGTCATTATGACTTTGAATACTTTGGACAGTATCTGCCTCAGGGGTCTGGGTGTGCTCAGCCAGGGAAGCACTAAGAGGGTCAAGGGTCATACTCCTCCGCTCTGGGTCTGTGAAGACAAAGAGCATCCTTAATTAGCAAAGGACAGCAGGCAGTGATCCCACACATGAGAAAACTTCTCCTCTGGTGAGCAGTCAACGGCATGCAGATTAGCACAACAAAGTATGTTATACCTAGGAAACTGGCAAATGCTGCAGAAACTAGTGCTGACACATGGCAAGTGACATTAAAATCAGTAAGCCCCTTTGGGAAAGCGATGTGACAGTACATATCAAGACCTAGAAAAACGTTCTTGTCTTTGATCAGGAATCTCACTCCTGTGTATTTTCATAAGGAAATAATTTAAAAGAAGAAACAAGCTTTTTGTACAAAGTTATTTATTACAACATTATCATTAATAATAAAAAATTAGAAACAGCCAAACAATGGGAAATTTATGATGCATTAATTTGACATTTAGAATTATGGTTGAAAAGATAAATCAGCATGGAAAATATGATATGGAAAATATGATATAATGACAAGTAAAAATAGTAAACTATAGAATTGTGTATTAAAACCGTAAAAGCTGGAAGAGAAAACAGAAAAAGGAAATAACATGCTAGATAAAGAGGTTTATGTGTTTAAACTTTTTCTTAAAACCCCAGTGTGGTTATATCATTGAAAAGAAAACTGATTAAAAAAAAAAAGTTATATTCTGAGGAAGGCTTATGCCGGCTGCACAGCTATTGCTGGGTGCTCTGAAGACCATATTGAGTAGTTTTCAGAATGAGAAGTCTCCAGACTGACCTCATATTAGATTAGGCTACTTTTTATTTTAGATACTGTAAGCAACTTTTAATTATGAAACATATATTTCATTGCAGAAAATTTGGAAAACACAAGCATAAAGAAGAACCCTCCTTGCCAATCAACATATAATTATTAGAATGACTAAAAAGACTGACTATATCAAGAGTTGACACAGATGCAGGGGAACTGAGACTCATTCACTGCTGGTTAGAATGTAAAATGGTACAACCACTTAGGAAAATAGCTTGACAATTTCTTAAAAAAATTAAATATTGGATGTACCATAGCATTCAACCATTATTCTCGTAGGTGTTTTACACAAGAGGAATGAAAGCATATGTCCATAAAAGGACTTATACGCAAATGGTCATAGCAGCTTTATTTGCAGTAGTCAAAAACTTGAAACAGCCAAAATGCCCATCCACAGGTGAATGGATAAACAGGCTAGTATATACATACAATGCAATACTATTCAGTAGTAAGTAGAAATGAAGCATTGTTGAACTCAATAACATGGATGAATCTCAAAAGAATTATGGGGAGTAAAAGCAACCAGACAAAGAAACGTTATACATGGTATGCTTCCATTTATATAAAATTCCATTTATATAGACTGCAAACCAGTCTATAGTGACAGAATGCAGATTGGTGTTTGTCTGGAAATGATAGAGACTAGAGTTGGGGGAGGCATGAGGAAACATTTGGGAAAGATGAAATTAAAAAAAAAATTATTTATTTGGCTGCACCAGGTCTTAGTTGCAGCACGAGGGATCTTCAATCTTTGTTGCGGCATGTGGGACCTTTTAGTTGTGGCATGCAGGATCTTTAGTTGCAGCATGTGAACTCTTAGTTGCGGCATGGAAGTCTTAGCTGTGGCATGTGGGATTTAGTTGCCTGACCAGGGATCGAACCCAGGCCCCCTGCATTGGGAGTGCTGTTTCTTAGACACTGGACCAACAGGGAAGTCCCCTGAAATGTTTTATCTTGATTGTGGTGATAGTTTCATGGGTGTCGACATATACAGTATCAGAACTTACCTAGTAGATTTTAAAAGTTCTCATCACACACACAAAAATTGTAACTATGTGTGCTGACTGACATTAACTAAGCTTATTGTGGTAACCATTTTGCAATATAAAGTCACCATGTTGTACACCTTAAACTAATACAACGTTATATATCAATTAATCTCAAGAAATCTAGAACCTCCCCCTACAAACCATAACAATATTTAATGTTTCAATAGAAGAAAATTGTTGGTTGAATAATTTTATATTCTACCAAATAATTATACCTAATTAAAATCTAAGGAAAAGTGAAATTGATTGCATTAAAATCTTTATAGAAAAAGTAATATTTAACACTTAAAGAAAACTTATCTAATTGTACAATTTAAATAGGTGTAATTTATTATAAGGCAATTATCTCTTGATAAAGCTGCTTAAAAAACTTAAAGATATATTAATACAAATAAAGTGTCTAAAACAGTGCTGGCACCTGTTAAAAACAAGAACCAAAAACAAACAAACAAACAAACAAAAAACCCCTGACTCATGATCCCTCTACTCATATACAACTACAATAAAATACTTTGGTGTGTATACTTTCATGCATATATAATAAATATATAGAGTTGATAAAATAATGTATATATAATTTTAATCTATTTTTATGTTATTAGAATTTCCCATATCATTAAATATTCTTAAAAATGATTTTAATAGGGCTTCCCTGGTGGCACAGTGGTTGAGAGTCTGCCTGCCGATGCAGGGGACACAGGTTCGTGCCCCGGTCCAGGAGGATCCCGCGTGCCGCGGAGCGGCTGGGCCTGTGCGCCACGGCCGCAGAGCCTGCGCGTCTGGAGCCTGTGCTCTGCAACGGGAGAGGCCACGACAGTGAGAGGCCCGCGTACCGCAAAAAAAAAAAAAAAAAAAAAAAAAGATTTTAATAACAGCATAGCATTTCATCATATGGATATACCATAATAGACTTAACAAACATGTAACTTTTAAAATTCAGGTTGTTTTGAATTTTTTTTATAACTAAAATGAACTTTGCATAGCATATCCCTGAAAGGAATGTTTCTGATTATTAAAGGACTTACTCGTTGTCCACATCTATGATTACTGAAGAATGTACAGTCTTAAAGGCACAATGTCTGCTGCTGAATTGCTCCCCAGAAAATTTGTACCAATTTACACTCCAAGGAAATGGTCATTCATTCCTTTATTTATCACATGTTTATTAGATACCTACTACCTGATGGTCGTTGTGTTAGGTGCTGGGAATATAGTGGTGAGTAGGACGGATTCACACATTGGTCTCAGGAAGCTTAAATTTTAGTGGGGAAGATGGATATTAGCACAAAGCAAAACAAAGCAAAACGAAATAATTTTAAAAAATGTTTTTTGAAAGGAAGACTCTTAATATTCAATCCTCACTTCTCTCTTTGAGCAGTAGATTCTTGCATGAATTAATTGATTTTTCCTCAAATTTGTTTAAAGGTATTATAACTTTAAAGAAAGATTTGAAAAGAAAAAATTTACCTGTCATCCCACCAGCATTATTCCCTTAATCCTAGTTTATCCATTTTTCAGTGTTCAGTGATGTCCGCACCACCACCCAGAGGAACTTGGGTTCTCTTCTGCCATTCCCAAATGTTAAGGGTGGCATCTACTATCTCATACATCAACCTCCAGACTTTGGAGTAGGGACAGAATTGTTCATGTACACGGTGGTGGTTGAGGGAACTGGAAAGGTTGATTGCGGTGGTACCCTGGAATTTGTTTTGTCTTGGATCATATGTAATAGTAATAGAGAGTGGGAGCTGATTTAAGTATTTTTGTGATTGAGAGGAACTCTGTGAGAGTTTCTTTCCCTAACTTGGCTGGCTTGGTAAAAGCTGTCTCATTGAACAAGTTTCACTGCGCTTCACCACTATTTTGAACTTTGGGACAGGGCACCATATGACCAGCAGAGGGCGCGTTTGTATCGACCAAAAGATGGGGTTCTACAATTGGTGTGATTTCACCACTTTGATTAGAATTGAAATCCTGTCGCTGGGACGTGGACCATAGCAGGGTGTTTTGTTTTGTTTCTCTAGTAAAATAACCTTATATTTAGGAAGAATTGGAATAAACTAAGTCAGTACTTTGAATAATAACCTACAACTTTTAACTGCCTTAAAAAAATCTGTAAAATATTTTAGGAATGCAGAGTATAGAAAAATGACCGTATAATGATTACCCAGGAACTTACCACCTACCTTTGTGAAATCTTAACATTGTGCCATATTTGATTCACATTTTTTTTCTAAAGAAAACATTTAAGATATAGTCTAAGACTTTATTGTACCACATGTTATCCTATTTCCCTCACTCTCTCCCCAGAGGTAAACATTCTCTTAAATTTGGTATTTATCAATTGACTGGGTTCAGAATATGCTATCCCCAAACATGGCACCTTGGCATACTGAGTATTTTAAGCTGAAGGAATTTGAGAAAGGGCAGTGTAGGTTATGAGACGGCTACTCATGTGAGAGGTAGGTTCTACTTGGAGGAAAGGGGTGCCCTTATCCCTGAAGACAGAGAGATTCTGAGAGGAACCCAAACAAACAGGCCTTATTCTGTTTCCCCCAGTTTATTACCCTTTGTGCTTACCTTTTGTACTATCACATTGTCCACTCTTTATCAAACCGAGTATAAAGATGCTCAGGCTTAACTACTTCCTTATGAATCCTCCTGCATCACATAAAGCTTACATTAAATACATTTGTGTGCTTTTCTCCTGTTAGTTTGTCTTTGTCAGTTTAATTTTCCAGCCCAGGCAGGGCCTCTAAGAGAGTAGAAGAAAAGTTTTTTCTCTCCTACACTGTCCTCATGTATATTTTTATATCTTTACCACATATAAAGCACTTCTAAACAACATATAATATTATTTTACATATTAAAACTTCGTACCAGTAATATCATTTATGTCACTTTTGCAACTTGCTTTATTTTGCTTAAAATCTTGTTTTTGAGATTAACCCCTGTTAATACATATAGTTTCCATTCACTTATTTTAAGATCTTGTACCTTATTATACCGTCATATAAACTTACCACAATTTATTTATCAATTTTGCTATTGATGGCTTTTTTATTTCCAGTTTTTTGTGATTACAAACAATGCTGCAATGAACCTTCTTGAGTGAGTCACTGTTCATACATGAAAGAGTTTCTCTAAGGTATACCTGGGAATGGACTTGTTCGGTTGCAGGGTATATGCATCTTCAATTTATTGGGTATTTCCAAATTGCTCTGAGTTTCTAAAACTCCATATCCTCATTAATAATGAGTGTGTACAGACAAAACTTTTTGCTAATCTTGTATATATGAAATATCTTTTTCTTTTAATTTGAATTTTCCTGATTAGCAAGTTTGACTAAGAAATAAATGGTCATTTATTTAGGTTTCCTCTTCTGTTAATTACCTATTAGTATCTTTCACCCATTTTTCATTTGGGTTGATTGTCTTTTTAAAAAATTAATTAATTAATTAATTAATTAATTTTGGGCTGTGTTGGGTCTTCGTTGCTGCACGTGGGCTTTCTCTAGCTGCGGTGAGCGGGGGCTACTCTTCATTGCGGTGCACGGGCTTCTCATTGCAGTGGCTTCTCTTGTTGTGGAGCACAGGCTCTAGGTGTGTGGGCTTCAGTAGTTGTGGCACGCGGGCTCAGTAGTTGTGGCTTGCGGGCTCCTGAGCACAGGCTCAGTAGTTGTGGCACATGGGTTTAGTTGCTTCGTGTCATGTGGAATCTTCCCCGACTAGGGCTCGAACCCATGTCCCCTGCATGGGCAGGCAGACTCCCAACCACTGCACCACCAGGGAAGCCCGGGGTTGATTGTCTTTTGCCTTCTCTATTTGTAGCAGTTTTTGGTGCATTTGGGGTACTAATACTTTGTTGGTTATATGCACTACAGATGTTGTCTTCTAATCTGTATTTGTCTTTTAACTCTGTTTAACATATCAGAAACTTTAATTCTAATATAGTTGGGTTTGTCAATAATTTTCTTTATGGTTTGTGTTTTGAATCATGGGTAAGAAAATTTTCCCTTTCTCAAATTCATAAAGATATTCTTGTATATTTTCTTCTAAAAGGTTAAGAATTTTGCTTTTTCACATTTATATCCTGAATACATCCGTTATTTTGTGAGGTAAGGATTTAAAAGTTGGATAACCAGTTATCTGAAAATTATATAGGGAATAATAGCTCATTCTCTCCCCACTGTTTTCTAATACCACTTTTGTCACATTTCATTTCTGTATATGGGTGCATTTATTTCTGGATTCTCCCTTCTGTCTGTCCCTAAGTCAATATCATAGCCTTAAAGTAATTTTTGATATGTGGCTGGGTAAACTCTTCCTCTTTGTTTTTCTTCAAAATTTTATTGGCAGGACTTCCCTGGTGGTCCAGTGGGTGGCCCCCCCAATGCAGGGGTCCTGGGTTCTATCCCTGGTCGGGGAACTAGATCCCACATGCAGGCTGAAATTAGGAGTTTGCATGCCGCAACTGAGAAGTCCATATGCTGCAACTAAGACCCGGTGCAGCCAAAATAAATAAATAAATAAACAACTAACTAACTAACTAACTAACTAACTACTCCAGGGAGACCCATTCATTGGTGGGTACCCCACACTTTAAAAAAAAATTGTATTGGCTATTTTTGACACTTCTTTATGCATTTTGTGATCAACTTATCATGTTCCACCAAAGACCCTACTGGGGATTTTAAAAAATAGAGTTGCGGGGCCTCCCTGGTGGCGCAGTGGTTGAGAGTCCGCCTGCCGATGCAGGGGATACGGGTTCGTGCCCCGGTCTGGGAGGATCCCATATGCCGCGGAGTGGCTGGGCCCGTGAGCCATGGCCGCTGGGCCTGCGCGTCCGGAGCCTGTGCTCCGCAACGGGGGAGGCCACAGCAGTGAGAGGCCCGCATACCGCAAAAAAAAAAAAAAAAAAATAGAGTTGCATTGAATTTATAGATTAATTTAGGGAGAACTGTCACCTTCAAATCTTTGAACATTATATATAGCACTATATAGAATGTTATATTTATTCAGGCCTACTTTTAGTTAATTTAATAAGATTTTATAATTTCTTCATGAACGTCTAACATCTTTTTAGATTTATTGATTTATTGCTTTTAAAATTTATTGATATATATATGTTTTAAAATTACATTTATTCTGCCTTCCTATATAATATGTACCACTAGATAACTAAATAGTAGAAGAGAAAAAAAATTTTTTTTGGTAGGAGTTTCCCAAGTAATTCATAACCTTTAATGAATGAATGGATCTGTAGCTGGTGGCATCGTGAAGAGACTGGCAAACATTACATCTCCTGATGGAAGAACACAGTGCCCTCCATGAAGTGGTCTTGTGAAAGCCAATCCTGAATCTGCTCAAGTCTCTAGATCCAAATTCTAACTTACAGAAAATACAGAAGACAGAGAAACATGTTAAACTATACCTTGAAGATTCAATCAGTGAAATCTAGATTGTGGGAAACTCTACAGTAAAAGTCACCCAGTTTCCTAAAAATAAACTAAGTGAGGGGAAAGAAAATAGAAATGAGAAGATTCGATAAATTAAAGGACCCTTAAAAGCCATATGTTGGGACTACCCTGCTGGCGCAGTGGTTAAGAATCCGCCTGCCAATGCAGGGGACACCGGTTTGAGCCCTGGTCTGGGAAGATCCCACATGCCGCGGAGCAACTAAGCCCGTGCATCATGACTACTGAGCCTGTACTCTTAGAGCCCGTCGCAATGAGAAGCCCACACACCGCAATGAAGAGTAGCCCCTGCTCGCCGCAACGAGAGAAAGCCTGGGCAGAGTAACGAATACCCAACACAGCCAAAAATAAATTAAAAAAAAAAAAAAGCCATATCAACCGATTGCAAACAAACCCTAAAACAATTACAATAATTTTGAGACAATTAGAATGTTGAAAAAACTGATTGGATATTCAATTATATTAAAGAATTGTTCTAATTTTTAGGTACAATCATGGTATTACAGTTATGTCAAGAGTCTTTTCTTGTCTTTTAAAGATATATACTCAAGTGTATATGGGTAAAATGATATGAGCCTGGAATTTGTTTCAAAATACATAGAAGGCAGGAAGGAATTGGGGATATAGGTGAACAACATTGGCCAGGAGATGGGTATGTGAAACTCATAGGTGCTGTTCTGTCCACCCTTGTGCATGTTTGGGGTTTTCCATAATAAGAATTATTTTTAAATTGCATTATAAATTGTACTTTATGTTTGCAAATACTATTTTTTTCCACAATTGATTTTCGTTATTGATGTATATTTAGTAATCTTGCTGAATTTTTTTGTTTGTCTTTTAATGGCTTGTCTTTTAACTGAACAGCCGGTGGATCGAGTTCTGCCAGTTGCTGAGTGAGAGACTTAACTAGCTGGAGTATCAGAACAACATCATCACTTTCTATAATCTTCTACAACAATTGGAACAGATGACAACTACTGCGGAAAACTGGTTGAAAACCCAACCCACTACCACATCAGAGCCAACAGCAATTAAAAGCCAGTTAGAAAATTGTAAGGATGAAGTCAACCGGCTGTCAGTTCTTCAGCCTCAAATTGAGCGATTAAAAATTCAAAGCATAGCCCTGAAAGAGAAAGGACAAGGGCTAATGTTCCTGGATGCAGACTTTGTGGCCTTTGCAAATCATTTTAACCAAGTCTTTGCTGATATGCAGGCCAGAGAGAAAGAGCTACAGACAATTTTGGACACTTTGCCACCCATGCGCTATCAGGAGACCATGAGTACCATCCTCATGTGGATCCAGCAGTCAGAAACCTAACTCTCTGGTTACTGTCGCTGAATATGAGATCATAGAGCAGAGACTCGGGGAGTTACAGGCTTTACAAAGCTCTCTACAAGAACAACAAAATGGCCTAAACTATCTCAGCACCACTGTGAAAGAGATGTCAAGGAAAGCGCCCTCTAATATTAGCAGGAAATATCAGTCACAATTTGAAGAGATTGAGGGCCGATGGAAGAAACTCTGTGCCCAGCTGGTCGAACATTGCCAAAAGCTAGAGGAGCAAATGGCTAAACTCCGAAAACTTCAGAATCATAAAAACCCTGAAGAAATGGATAGCCGAAGTTGAGGGCCTATAGAAGCCCTCAGATTTTTCACATAGGTAATACTATTGTCTGAGAATAATGACAGTGTCATTTCCTCCTTTCTATCCTCTTCCTTTTCCTTTATTTTGCCTTCCCTACTGTACTGGTACAATGTTGAATAAGAAGCAATGATAGAGGGCGTCCTTATCCTAGTCCTGCCTCTAAAGAGACTGCTTCTGAAGTTCTACCATTAAAGTGTGATGTTTACTGCAGGTTTCGGTAGGTACTCTTTTTAAAAAATATTTATTTATTTATTTATATTTGGCTGTGTTAGGTCTTCGTGGCTGTGCGCGGGCTTTCTCTAGTTGCGGCGAGCAGGGGCTACTCTTCGTTGCGCTGCACAGGCTTCTCATTGTGGTGGCTTCTCTTGTTGTGCAGCACAGGCTCTAGGTGCGGGGGCTTCAGTAGTTGTGGCGCGGGCCCTAGAGCGCAGGCTCGGTAGTTGTGGTGCATGGGCTTCGTTGCTCCGCGACATGTGGGATCTTCCCGGACCAGGGCTCAAACCCGTGTCCCCTGCATTGGCAGGCAGATTCTTAACCACTGCGCCACCAGGGAAGCCCCTTGGTAGGTACTCTTTATCAAAATCAGGAAGTCCTCTTCTATTCCTAGTTTGATAATTTTAAATCATGAATGGGTGAATTTTATAAATTGATTTTTCCTTTTGCATGTATTGAGATGACCCTAAGTACAGAAACAGATTTTCAAATGTTAGACCATTTTTAATTCTGCGGTAAACTGAATTCAGTCATGGTATATAGATATGTATGTGTGTGTGTGTGTGTGTGTGTGGGTGTGTATAATGATTTGATTGGCTAATATTTCATTTAGGAGTTTTGCACCTTTGATCATAAGTGAGATTGGTCTATAAATTTTCTTCTTATGCTGTTCTTGTCTCTAGTTTCAACTGCTTTTTGGTTTTGATGAATCTAGGTCTCAAGTTAGAAATGAGCTTTACTTCCTGGAAGGTGAAGAGAATTTTCAGGATCAAGGGGCAACAGCTGTATTCTGGGATTCTGGGGTCTTTCCTGGGGTTTCCATCCTGGGCTGAGTGGAGTGAGCCAGAAACAGTCTTAAGGATGTGTCACTTCCCACTATAGAGGAGAACTTTGAAAATACTTTCCAGAAGGAGAAATAAAGGAGTAATACTAGAGGATGTAGGTCATCTAGGCCAGCGGTCCCCAACCTTTTTGGCACCAGGGATCGGTTTCGTGGAAGACAATTTTTCCACGGATTGGGGGCAGGGATGGTTTCGGGATGATTCAAGCACATTACATTTATTGTGCACTTTATTTCTATTTTTATTACACTGTAGTAGATAATGAAATAATTCTACAACTCACCATAATGCAGAATCAGTGGGAGCCCTGAGCTTGTTTTCACTTGCCACTCACTGATAGGGTTTTGATATGAGTCTGCAAGCAATTGATTTATTATGGTCACCGTGCAGTCAAACCTCTCTGCTAATGATAATCTGTACTTGCAGCCGCTCCCCAGCGCTAGCTTCACAGCCTCAGCTCCACCTCAGGTCATCAGGCGTTAGATTCTCATAAGGAGCGCGCAACCTACATCCCTCACATGCGCAGTTCACAGTAGGGTTCACACTCCTGTGAGAATCTAATGCCGCCACTGATCTGACAGGAGGCGGAGCTCAGGCGGTTATGCGAGCAATGGGGAGTGGCTGTAAATACAGATGAAGCTTCGCTTGCTCACCTGCCGCTCACCTCGTGCTGTGCCGCTCAGTTCCTAACAGGCCACGGACCGCTACTGGTCCGTGGCCCGGGGGTTGGGGACCCCTGATCTAGGCTGATAAGAACTAGCGGACTATGCTGAAGCCAGTACCAGGGCTCCAGATAGCAGAGCCTGGCAGTGTAGGGTGACTGTGCAGCCCTCACGCAGAGAGGAAGTGAGGAGCCCCAACCCATGTTGTGAGGTGGCCCTTTGCAGTAGTGCCACCTTCCAGGCTGTGGATTCTGACATAATGGCAATGCCTCAACTTCTGGGCACATATTTCTTGTCTCCCTATTTTCTCCCCAGCGTTAAGAGAAATTTTTGCATCACGGGCTGCTTTACTTCTTGGCACAGATTGGGCAGTCATTATACTTGCTCCTTTTTTTAAAAATATTTATTTATTTTATTTTTGACTGCGTTGGGTCTTTGTTGTGGCCTGTGGGATCTTTGGTGCGGCATGCGGGATCTTTCGTTGTGGCCTGCGGGCTCTTCATTGTGGTGTGCAGGCTTCTCTCTAGTTGTGGCATGCAGGCTCAGTAGTTGCGGCACTCGGGCTCTCTAGTTGTGGCTTGCGTGCTCAGTAGTTGTGGTGAGTGGGCTTAGTTGCTCATCAGCATGTGGGATCTTAGTTCCCCGACCAGGGATAGAACCCGTGTCCCCTGGAAGGCGGATTCTTAACCACTGGACCACCAGGGAAGTCCCCACTTGCTCCGTTTGGAGCTGTTTATTCCTGGAGTCAGGAACTGCCCCTGAGGAAACGCTTTCAAAACCAAACTAAATTGAACTAAACTAAACACCTACAGACACTGAGTTGAGAGAGACTTGGGTTACCTTGGTTTTAATAATTAGCCACGATTTTGCATAATTCTCCTGGCTTCTAGACCTCAGTTTCCTTTATCTACAATATAAAAGAACTTCTAGAGATTCTAAATAATCTCCAAGTTTCATGCTGGCTTTCAAAAAATGCTGCCATTATTTTGTGGTATTTCTTCAACCTTGTAACTATTTCCTAATCAGAAACACATGGATGGCTTTACAACTCTTAAAGAGCCAGGGCTTGGAATCATAGAAACCTGGGTTCATATCTCAGCTCCTTCACTTACTGGCTGTGTGACCTTGGGCTATTTACCTAACCTCTCTGAGCCTCATTTGCCTCATCCGTGAAATATGGATAATGTACTTTATCTCATAAGGTTGTGGTGAGGATAAAATAAAAGTACAAAAAAGAAAGTACCTAGCAAAGTGTCTTTCTGCAGAGTAAGTGCCAAAAATTCCTTCCCTTTTCTCCACCCAGGTGACGATGTGTGGAAAACTAGCCAAAAGATAAGCTTTATAAATTTAAAAGTTTAAATAGTTTGTCTGGCACTTCAGGGTGTTTCCCGTTTGCCTGCCTCCCACCTTCTCCCTAGAGACTAAGTTGGCCTGTTTGGCAGATTTTGAGGCTGTCTAGCTCTGTGAGTCTCCACCCAGGCCTGGGATCCGCAGGAGGTGCCAGCGGGTAGCGACATCACAAGCTACCGCAGAGAGGAGAAGAAAAGACTAACAGATGCGGCCCGGAGGGCCGACCCTTTGGGGCAAGCCGAGCCTGGAGTCCCGAGCTCGCTGCAAGGAGCTCCGTTTGCAAGGAGGTCAGAGGCGGCAGGTGGAGACGGCCTCGCGCTGGCGGAGCGGCGGCGCCGGGCGGGCACCGGCGGGAGAGCGGGCGCCGCCGGCCCCTGGAGCCGCCGGTGGGGGGCGGGAGACGATGGAAGGCGCGCCCCGCCGCCGCCTGCTGGGACCTTTCGTCCTCTCCTCGCTCCCCCGATTTGCCACACTTTTTTTTTTTCTTTTTGAAAAACCTGCCTGAAGGTTCTCTTCATTTCCGATTTCTCCACTTTATATGTGTGTGAAGCATTTCTTCTCTATTTCCCCTTGACCTTTTTGCTTTCTCGCCCTTTACCTACCAGCACTCCAGCATCCGCAAACGCTTCTTTTGGTAACTGTTAACAGCCAGACTTGATCTCTACAGATGGAGTCTGGGAGGTCAGTCAGATCTGGAGCCTCGCCTCTGCCCAGCTCTGTGGCCAAGGACATGTTCCTTAACCTCACTGTGCCTCAGTGTTCTCATCTGGCAAATGGAGATAATAAGAGCTCCTTCTTTACAGGATTGTTATAAAAATTAAATGAAACAATTTATAGAAAATGCTTAGCCTGATGCCTGGCACACAGTGAGTGTGAACTGCTACCCCTGTCTTAATGGCTTCACTGCAAATGCACTCTGGGTTCACTAAACTCCTTCCATCATATCCAGCATCACCTCCTCCAGGGAGCCCTCCGTGACTTTTCCCCGTCTCTCCCATGCTGGTCTGGATCAGTTGTCCTTGTGTTCTCTGGGAGCACTAAACACGTCGAATACAGAGATGGTTCTAACCATGCCTGCCCAGGTCTGGCTCCTCTATTAGAGTGGGAGCTTCATAAGGAGTGTGTCTCATCCAACCACAGAGGGCCTGGCACTCAGTAGGGGATCAGCAAATGGTCCCTAAGTAAATGAAGGCAATTTCCATTCATGCAGCGAGCGGTTAAAGACCTAAGAAGGCTCAAACCTGGGGTCTGAACCCTGGAGCTGTCTCAGCGCTAACACTGAGACTTCCACTCTTCCCCTTAACAGAAACAATCCCAAGGTCACTGAGTCATAGGAAATGAGACGAAGAGATTGGAAGATCAGTTTTGTTATTTTCTGATGAGGAAGTGGAAGCCTAGAGAGGCCAGCAGGTCTCTTGCGGCCTCATGCCCTTACAGGAGGACCGTGGTGAAGACTGTGTTCTCATTCTTGACCTGCTGGGCTCTCACTGGCCACTGTGGCTGAGCCTGGGCCCCCGTGCAGCATGGGGACTGCTGGTCTCTTTCCAGACTTTCTTGGTCAGGGCCCACCCAAGGGTGACTGGGGTGGCAGAGCTTTATGTGCGACACACTGAAATGGTGGCTGGCTTTCTCTGGGAGCGGGTGTAGTGGAAGGAGCTTGGGAAGGAGGCCCAGCCCCAGTCTGCTTATCGCTTATCACTGTGCAACCCCGGTGAGTCATAGATGCAAAGAGCATGAGGGTGGGATGGGGACTGAGAGATTATCCAACCCACTGCCATGGTTTATGGAAAAGGAATCCACAGCCCAGAGAAGTTATGTGTCCTAGACTATGGGCCTAATCAAAGGCAGAGCTGGTGACTGAACTGATATCTGTCGAATCTGAAACCCAGGGTCCTCAGTGAGTCTATTCCAGGGTTTCCCAAATAATAATGGACACATGAGTCCCTTGAAGGTCTTGTTAAAGCACAGGTAGGTCTGGGTGAGACCCCAGATTCTACATTTCTAACAAGCCCCCAGGTTCTAGCTAGAAAGGGTCTAGACCAGTGAGTCTCACCTTCTAGCTCTACTATGATGTAACTACTTAGTGCACTAGCCACTGATGAGACCAGTCCTGTCGGGTTAATGAAGGCATGGCAGCTAGTGGGCCCTTCATCTAGAAGCCAGTGGGGCCAGCACCCTCCTCACCTGCTTGTCCTTCCCCAGCAGTGTTATTCATTCACGACCCTTGTTGGCTGCTTCTGTGTCTTTGGTGGAGATGCAGGTCCTGGCTGGTGGCTCTGGGTCTGTGAGGGCACCCCTTTTGGAGGACTTGGACCTTACTAAGCCTTGCAGGCACTGTTTCTTCACAGGGCGCGTGCCAGGCCCAAAGCTGAGTGTTCACTGCAAGCTCTTGAGGGTAGGAACCTTGGTTTTGTCATCTCTGAACCTCTTGAATACTCATTCATTCCTCCATTCATTGGATTCATTCATCTATGGAACATTGCTAGGCCTGGCTACCTAAGGCGCAGTCCTTGTCCTCAAGAAACGTACATAACACATGGGCTATAAAGTGGTACTTAGTGGTTGCCCAATAAGCATGTGTGAAATTGAATTACGCTTCGGTGCTCTGGGGGAAGTGGCAGTGTCGTCAAGTGATAGAGAGGGCAATGGAGAACAGCTGGTATTGGCCACTTCCTCATAAGGGGCTTGTTGTCAAAGAAGGGTGTCTGGTTCCTTAGGCAGTTCCCACTAGGGTCAGTGGAAATGACAGCACTGAAGCCTCACAGGAGTCTCTGCACTTTTCAAAGTGATCAGGCAAATTCACAAATGCATTATAATTTTTAGCTCTCCCTTTGACGCTGTAAAGACCGACGGAGGAAACAGGGATGCTCAGGCAAGTCACAGAGGGGGCGCCTAAAACACGCATGGTGTCTGCAGCAAACAGAGAAATGACCCACCATGGTGACTCTGAGTCCACGAGGTAGGAAAGTGGTAGCATCTGCAAGACAGAGCCATCTACCCACACGTGGCAGAGATGCTAACTGCCACCTAATGTCCACTCCCCTCAAGCTTTAGCTTGGCACGTGAACACCCAGCAAGAGACTTTATTCCCCAGCCTCACTTGTAAGAGGCCAGCGGACATGAGCAGAGGTGGAAGAGGTGTAAGTCCAGAATTAGGTCCTTAAAAGTCAGCTGTGCCTTTTCCTCTCCTGCCCTGCAGGGTGAAGGAAAAGCTGAGCCAGCTTTGACCATGCAGACAAGGGTGATAGCAAAGGGGGTGGCAGAGAGATGATAAGAGAGAAAGAGCCTGGGTCCCTGGACAGCCCTGTGGAGCGGAGCTGTCCTACCGCCTGCCTGCCAGCTTGGACTCTTCCACGAGACAGAAGTAAAACTTCCGTCTTGTTTGCAGTCACTTTAGTTTGGTCTTTGTTAGAACCAACGTCCTAACTACTACATGTCTGTCTCTTGAATAAAGCAATGACGCCCGGAGCTTTTTTTTTTTTCCTGGTAGAATAGAAATGGCTCATTGGTTTCTAAGGTTTTCTGTGAGACTTGCCTTTTGTCCCCCACCCCCCATTGTTTCAGGCTACTCATTAGGCGTCCTCTGCACTCATGCAGGGCTCCCCAAATCTCTCAAAGCTATTGATAATATCTTAAGCTCTGCCACATTCCAAGGGGTTATGTCACTACCACAACATAACCTCACTCAGATTGGGTCTGTTGCCCACCCCTGGACTTAAGTAAGAGGAGGACTTACGCAGAGGACTCAGTCAGTGCCCCAGGAGCAAGCAATCCCACCTCCACTCCCTGCAATTGAGACCGACTTGGAAAGTAAATAAGGCATCATGTTACATCATGTTATCAACTTAGAACAAGTCTCTCCTGATAAGGCTACTAAAATTAAGGTTTTTAAGAAACAGACTAATACCTAACCTTTAGTGAGCACTTACTGTGTGCCAGGCATTCTTATAAGCACATTGCATGTATTAACTCCTTTATGTCACAACCACCCCACAAGATAAATACTATTAGTATCTCCATTTTACAGATGTAGAAAAAAGTTGCCCAGAGAAGTTTGGTAACTTACTCAAGGCCACACAGTGAGTAAGTAGTGGAACCAGGATTTGAGCCCCGGGACTCAGACTTGATAATAGATGCTCTTGATCACTGTGATGCTGCCTAAACAGTGTCCTCCAATCCTCCTACTCCCATTACGTTTAAAAGAACAGATTAAATTGAGTCACTGCCAAATTCAGAGAACTAAATTCTGGAAGCAATGCTCAGGGCAGTGGTTCTCAAAGTGTGGTCCTTGGACCACTAGCCTCAGAATCACTGAGGAACTTAATAAAATTGCAAATTCTATGACCTCAGCCCAGATCTAGTGAATCAGAAACTCTGGAGGCAGGGCCCAGATATCTTTATTTTTATAAGCCTTCCAGGTGGTTCTGAGGCACACGGAAGTCTGAGAACCGTTGGCCTAGTAAATAAACAAGAACTGAAACAAGAATGGAAATTATGTTCTTTCCTTGGACTTTGGGGGTGGGAAAGAGAGGGAGAAAGAAAAGTTTTGTATTTAAAATGAGCAATTTCCCAAACCCTCTCTGATTTGGAGGTTGCTGATTTGACCTGTCTTGTGAAAACTTGCAAGCTGTATTCTCACCAAGTCCAAGACTCATGCTTTTCTCATTGGATGTGGCCCCGGCTCACTGCTTATAATTAATCTTATAGATCACTACTTAATTTAGAGTAGGAAAAAAATCCTGACAATTAGTCGTAAGATCTATGAAGGGAAAACTGATCCTTAAATAGTTAAAAAAAAAATTCCTTGGCACTCCCACCTTTTTTTCCCTTCAAAGATTTGAAATTCTTTTTAAACATTAGCATTTATCATTCGGGACAGGCAAATGCCTTCTTTAATTTTCTGTGGTGATATTTCACTGCGTTAAAGACTGTCTGAATAACCTTTATGGAACTCAGCTGGGCCTCTCTCTCTGTCAGGAGACAGGAAATCTGTTTTGACTGACTTGGTCGTTGCTTAGATTTGGCCGTGTTCTACGCTGCCTAAAACCTCCACTGCACTTGGCCAAGACCCTGGGGCCTCTTCGGTGTTCACAATCTAGATATGTGATTTACGATATGGAAGATCTGAAGACTGGAACACATTTCCCTGGCTATTGTCACTCAGCTTTGGAAATGGAGGTGGCGAGAGACCTATGTCAGCAGAAACCTTGCTTAAAAGTTTGACCGAACACAGGGATCAGGCTACCATAATATTTTACTGTCTGATATCCAGAAACAGTGAAATCTTTTAAAATGAGTGTACACATTAATTGTAATGAGTATAAAAATTAATTTTTTTGGAGTGTCAACTGAAAGAAATAGTAAAAGATATAAACAGAAAAAGATCAGGTTAGGGTGAAATCCCCAATCCATGACTTTGCACATTTATCTCCAGTGAGCTCTGTGGTCTCTCTCACCCCATGGGGGTCCAGATGAGATAGGAAGAATCATAGTGTCATTTCATAGACTGGTAAACTGTGACCATGAGAGGGTAGATACTTATTCATTGTGATGGCCAAGCTGAGATTAACATGCACTAAAGGGCTGTGGTGCATGAATTACTTCATTTATTCCTCATGCAACGTTATGAGGGCAGTACTGTTTTCAACCTCAGTTGAGGACACTGAGGCGGGGATGTGAAGGCAGAGGTAGTCCTATTCCAGAGCCCATGCTCTCTACTCAGCTGCCCAGATCTGCTGCTGCTAGCCTATATAGAGCACCTCATATGACTTAGAGAAAGGCATTCCAGTAGAAGGGCCAAGTAGGGAACGGAGCCTCCTTTGGGTGGATGCACCCAGTGCTGGAGTGCGTGGCTCAGGCTGCGCAGCACAGGCTGGATTTCAGCCCCTCTCGCTCCCTCTGCTGGACGCCTTTGTACAGCAAACGACAAGCGCAACTGGCTGGCAGGCCCTGCATCCACTCCTTGAGAATACATCTCTCACACATCTGTTTCGACTCCTGCAAGAAGCAATAGGGATAAAGACCAGCTCTGCTACCTGGGACTAGCTAACTGCAGCATCCTGTAGCATGCCCAGGTGCCCCCAGGGAAGAGCTTAGAGCCTAGTTCAGGGTATCAAACTATGAACTATGCCAAAAAGCCCAGTTGTGGGCCCTGTCTTTCCAAGAATCATCATCATTATCAAATGCAGCATCATTTTTGGAGGAAGTCACACTCAGGCAGCTCTGGCCACCCAGAGCTGTGGGTGACACGGGCTGGGTCTCTAAAGATGCTGGTCCCCCCCTCTGTGGAATGTTAACCCTCCAGGCAGAGAACCTCAGCTCCCTCACTTGCATATCCAAGAGCCTATGAAAGCAGGAGAAGCCAGAGGTAGAGGTGCCTGTGGGATCTTTTTTGTAATGCCCCAAAGTCTCCATTCTCTTCTATCAATCTGCAGCTGCTGGCAGGAAATAAATCTTTCAATAAGTCCAAGGACATAAAAGCACGTTATTATCAGCTGGCTTGTGATACATTAAGAGAACATCAGAGTCTGTATTCTGACTTCCAACCCATGACCTGAGAGGAAATGGAAGGGTCATTCCTCATTAACGTCTTTGAACAGTGCGAAGTTCATCCCACAATTATTGCAATCAGACTATAAAACCCAACCCAGCTGTTTCTACCTTGAGGTTCTGGATGATTTTCTCTGAGGGGTCCTCCAGGTTCTTCATGATAGTCCAGTTCATCTCCACTTTCCTGTTAGGTTAACAACAACAATAAATACATAAGACAAAATAAGTGCCAGCACTCCTAGGGTCCATGCCCTTTAGTAAAAGCGGGTCCAGTTTTCTTAGTTGTCTCTTCTTCTTTGTCTATCTGTTTTAACTTGTGTCCAAGAATTCTGCTGCCAGCGCAAAGGGCCCTGAAGAGCCAGGTGGGCTTAGCAGTGGCCTTGAGCACTGTCCTTATCTGTCCTCCTCTGTGGGAGGCTTGTCCCACCTATCAGAGCAGTGCTCCATGCCTGGCATATGTGGGAAAAAGAATGTCACAGGCAAAGGCCAACTGGCAGAAGGCAACAGGGTACCTCTAGGGACTTGAAGGAGGTTCAGTGTGACCAGAGCAGAGATGGGGTGAAGTGGGAAGGGTGGGGAGGACTCAGACCCTCAGGGCCTTGGAGGTTGTTTAAGGATTTTGGCCTTTACCTTGAAAACAAATGGAAGGCACTGAGGGTTTAAAGCAGGGCAGCAGAAGGATCAGACTGGCCTTTTGTAGGGTTTCCAGGATTACCACGGATAAGGTTCCTTTTTTTTTCTTTTTTTAAAAATAAATTTATTTATTTACTTTTGGCTGCGGTGGGTCTTTGTTGCTGTGTGCAGGCTTCAGTAGTTGTGGCACATGGGGTCAGTAGTTGTGGCGCAGGGGCTTAGTTGCTCCGTGGCATGTGGGATCTTCCCAGAGCAGGGGTCGAACCTGTGTCCCCTGCATTGGCAGGCAGATTCTAAACCACTGTGCCAACCAGGGAAGTCCCCATATTAGGTTTCTTATCACATGGAATCCCCTCTTCCTTCTTTCTCTGAGTCACACAAGCTGCTTGCAATCCCAGCACCCAGAAATCTCTATAATGATGGTCTTCAACCCTGGCTGCATCTTAGAATTATTTGTGAAGCTTAAAAAAAAAAAAAAAAGATTCCTAGGACCTAACCCCAAATGTTAAAGTCAGACTTTCTGGAGCTGAGGCATTTTTAAGGCTTCTTGGGTGATTCCGTCATGCAGCCAGGATTGAGAACCATGGGTTTTCTCTAGAGGATTGGAAGAACAGCTCTTCAGTTGCCAAGGAAACGTGGCAGGTAGAGTCAGTGACTCAAGTAAAGCCCTCAGTGTTTGATGAGGCCAGCTCTTGGCCTTTGTCACCTGGATCTCTGCTTAATCCACAGCTTCATTTCAGCTGTGGAGAAGGAATCTGAGGACCCTAGAAGCCTCTCCTGGGACTAAAGTTCCTCACCCTTTAGTTGACAGTTTTCCTCTTTATTATCAAATACCCCAGCTGCTTTGGAAAGACACAGTTATCTGCTAATTTGTTTGACATTCTCTTCTTGCTTGATGGCTTTTTACCCCGTGTGTTTCTCACTTGTTAGCTTAGTGTTTGCAGCTGATGAGATATTCTGACGTAAAAAAACCTAAGGCAGCTAAGTAATTTTCTTTCTTTTGCATTTATCTCTTTGGAGACAAAGCACATTTGGCCTGATGCAGTAAAAAAAAAAAAAAAAATCATCTCTGAATAAATGGAAATGTTTTAAAAAAATGATTGCAGGAAAAACCTGCCTCAGTCCAGTAAACTGCAAAGTTAGAAGACTAGAAAAGAGATAATTTTTTTAAAATTCTGTTTATAAATCCTTCTAGTCTAACAGGAAATTGGATTAAAAGGGAGAAACAAGCTTCCTCTTTTGGAAGAATTTCAAAGCTCAGAAGAATAAAACTTGAGTCTTAACAACATGCAGCTATGGGCCTTCAGGGACAAGAAATATTCTTCTCATTTCACAGATGGGGAGACGGAGGCAGAGAGAGTTGGGGATTTGGGAAGAATCTTTTGATGAGTTCCTGTTAGAAAAAGAAATACAGTAGTCTTAATTTGAAAGTCTGGGGAATTCCCCGGTGGTCCAGTGGTTAGGGCTCTGCACTTCCACTGCCGGGTACCTGGGTTCAATCCCTAGTCAGGGAACTATGATCCCACAAACCATGCTGCGAGGTCTTAAAAAAAAACAACATTCTGCCTGTTGCTTAGAAAAGTGTCAAAAAACTATAATTTTTTACATATACAAGCACACATGTGAAAAGACTTATACCTAAGGTCATTCGTTGCAACAGATTGGAAACAACCTACATACCCCATCAATGGGGGATGTGTTAAATAAATTATGGTCAGGGCTTCCCTGGTGGCGCAGTGGTTGAGAGTCCACCTGCCGATGCAGGCAACACGGGTTCGTGCCCCGGTCCGGGAGGATCCCACGTGCCGCGGAGCGGCTGGACCCATGAGCCATGGCCGCTGAGCCTGCGCGTCTGGAGCCTGTGCTCCGCGACGGGAGAGGCCACAACAGTGAGAGGCCCGTGTACTGCAAAAAAACCCCACAAAATGAATTATGGTAATTTACACAATGGAATACAATGCAGCCATTAAGAAGCATCTCTTAATGAATGAGCAGAACTCCAAGATATATTAAGTAAAAAAAAGTAAGACTGTGAGCAATGTGTACAATATATAAAAACATGTATAAAATATCTGTCTCTTTTTCTACCTGTATTGGCCTGTGTATGCATACTACAACTCAGGAAGGGTACCCAGGAAACTAGCAACAGTGGTGTCCAAGGGGGAGGGAACCCAGCTGGGAGACATACCCTTTTATACTTAAATTGTTTAAACTTCCTGAGTATGTTTCGGATTCAAGATTTGAATTGAAAAAACTAAACCTAAAACGTGGCAGCAGCCTGTCACTTGTAATGAGTTACAGAGGTAGTGACCGAAACACAGGCAGGAATACTTGGTGAGTGAACAAAACAAGCTGAAGGACGGAAAAGTCAAATCCCAGCTCTGTTATTCTGGCCAAGTCATTTGCTCTTCACCTCTACATTTGGCTTATGAATATTTATTGGGTGTCTGTTGCGTGCCAGGTACTGTGCCGGGCGCCGGGGGCACAAAGCTGAAAGATCTATTTGTAAGAAGCTCAGTGACTTGCAGAGAAACAGGAAATCTCACTGTCGCCATGCAGTGTGATAAATGCTGTGACAGATTATGACAGGTTTCTGCAGGACCTCACGGGAGGTGAAGCTAAGTTAGGCTGGGAAGGTTGGTTTACCAGTGGACATGGTGCTAAGTCTTGCAGAGAAGGGGAGGTTAGGGCAATTCCCGCAGAGGAAGGAGCATGTACTGGCTGGGGGGCACATTCTGGTGTGGCTGCAGGGCCCGGACGGTGGGAATCAGACACGGGCCAGATCTTCCAAGTCGCAGCCTGGAGTTTTAAAAAGACATTCATTTGTTCTATTTTTCTATTTATAAAAGAAATACATTTTTGATGCCAGAATTAACCGGAAGGCCAACGGGGACGTGGTAGGGAATTTCAAGCAAACCAGTGGTATGACTGAGCTGTATTTAGAAAGAGCGCTGGCAACAGGGTGGTGTTATAGGTCTGGGGCGGGGTGGGGTGCATGGGGATAGTAACAAACACTTTGTAAACACAAACTGTAGCACTGAAACCAGACAAGAGAGACAGTTGCCTGAGTGGTTGTGGTGCAGATCCTGGAGTCAGACTGCCTGCCCTGAAGCCCTGATCCGGTACTTCATGACTTACAGGTCATGCAAGGTACTTAATCCTTGAACCTCAGTTTCTTCAACTGACAGGGGCTGGGCCAGGTGGCCTGAAGCTCTCATCTGTCCTTGGAGAACCTTCCATTGGTCCTGCCCTCGCCCCTCACACACAGCGCCCTATCTGAGCATGGTACTTCTGGGTTCACAGAGGCTTCGGGAAGGAACGGCTGGGAGGATGGGGAATGCAGGAGCCAGAGGCGGGGCTCCAGGGGCCTGTATGTGCTGTATGACCTATCATTGAACCTCAGCCTCTCCATCTGTGAAATGGGGGTAATGATAAATTTTGTACGAGTTCTTGAAAAGCTAAATTAGGAAAATACATTTGGACATTCTGTGTAACATATGTAACACATGCATCTAAATGACTAATTTCAATGCCTTCTTAATGCTGGAAGGAAATCAGTGTCTCATTTGTGAGTGTCAACTTTAAGGTTGTACAACTTCTCTTGTGTATTAAAAAGATCCCACACCTATTCTTTAATAGAGAAAACGGATTTATGAAAGTCATAAGGTATCTTGTGTTATTAAAATATTGTCTCTTCTCCTCTCCCAGGTTCTGAAGCCAGAACAAAGAAGTACAATTAAATTCTTCTCAGGAACAGAACAGATAGGCCTCATCAATATCAGGAATTGTGGGTTTGGTGGCTTTGAATCCTAGTTCCCTCTGCTGCCAGCCACATCACCCTTGGTCCTCTCATCTTGCCAATCCTCAGTTTCCTCATTTGCATGGTGGCGAACTGCACACTTAACAGGAAGGGGGTTGGGGAAATTAAATAAGGTTTAATATGTGAGAGGCCTGGCTCTCAGCAGGGACCAGTGAATGTTTCTTTCTTTCTCTTTGTGAACTGAACCCTTTATAGATGTGAACATTCTTTGAAAATTATTATTTCATGTAATTCTCACCTCACTGCTGAGAGGCAGGTATGGAGGTCCCAGCATTATTATCTCCATTTTACTAAAGAGGCAGCGGAATCCCAGGTGCATTACAAGGTTACTCAGAGTCAGAGAAAACCCAGGGCTTCCCAACTGCTGGTCAGATACTTTAATACTGATAATAGTCTACTTAATCCTGGGCTTCTTTCTTTGGGAACTGTAACAGACTCAATGCCCTGAAAATTTTTCCTGGCGAAATTATTATTCAGGTGTCCTTGAATCATTGCATCTCGAAACCAGCTTGTGATCCCTTTGCAGCTCTCCTGCTGGTGGTCAACAAAGCTGGTTTCAAGGGCTCTAGCACTAGAACTTGCCTCCTGAGGGGCCTGCTCCATCTTAGGACAACATCTTGAGCCCAACGTTGTTTTGCTGTTACTTCTTCTCACTGAAATCCATGCTGTCCTTTCCCCACATGACCACAGGATTCAGTGGCAGTGACAGCCATCCTCTGCTTGGTGGCATGTGCCCACACCTGCCTGCATAAGTAAAACACAGGGCTGGCCCCAAACCAGGGGCAGGGGACTGCTCGAAGTACCTGATTTCAGGCAGGCTCCTCTGCCTTGATTTGAGGGTACCAAGTGATAACTGCCTGTGTGAATGCTGTGAGGTGGAACTTATTTCTCATTCTTCACATCTTCTGGGCATAACATACACACTCTTTGATGTCAATGTTGAGTATAAGCATATTCAATTCTGTATCTAGCATTAATTGGCATTATTGCTATTTTCTTCCCCACTACCACGAACTAACCCTGATAATTTATTAAAATTCCTGGGGAAAAAAAATCTCTACCTTAATTTATTCATCAATTACCATTTCTTTTTCAAAAATAGATTTTTTAAAAACATGGTTCAATTTTTACGTGAACCCAGATGTACTCTGGATCAGTCGTGTTTCCCCAAGTCTAAGCATGATACAGATTATCCTATAAAATGGGCTAATAGCATTGCCTTCAGTGTTACCAAGAGGTTTTTAAATTTGAGGAGGATTCCACGTGTAATAACTGAGAAATGAATGAGTCTCTCCTATAGCAACCTGCGCCTGCCTCTGCCACAACACTGTGCTGATATTATCTGCTTCTTTGTTTATCTTCCTCTTAGATTATAGGCTCCTTGGAAGGCCAGGGATGGAGATGATTCATCTCTGTATTCTCAGTGCCTAGCACAGTGTCTGATATACAATGGATGCTCAATATATGTTGTCTGAAGGAAAGTGGATGATCATTGGGAGAGAAAGCTTTATGTTGGGTCCACAGAATGCAGGTGGGAGTGAGGGGAAGGGCAGAGTCCTGGAGAGTCAGAAAATATTCCTGCAGCAGACTGGATGAGTGCACAGGGATGGAATTTTCTAGAAGGAGCTGTGCTGGCTGCTTAGCTAATGTGGTAGGTAGTGCTTTTGATTGGATAGGACTCAGTTGGGGTCTGCAGTGTTGAAAACATGGGATCCGGAGCAGGGCTGCCTGACTTTGAATCTTGTTTCTGCCATATTCCAACTGTATGTCATTTGAGAAGTTACTTCAGCTCTCAAGACCTTAATTTTCTCATCTGTAAAATGGGATAACGCTATCTACTTCTTAGATTAGTTTTTTGAGTTAAATGAGTTCTTGCCTGTAAAACTTAGAACAAAGCCTGGCACGGAGTAAGTGTTCATTTATGTTAGCAATTGTGATTATTTACATCTCTTTCCATTTTCCTTTTCTGCCTCAATATATATATATATATATATATATATATATATATATATATATATATATATAATTTATTTATTTTTGCTGTGTTGGGTCTTCGTTTCTGTGCGAGGGCTTTCTCTAGTTGTGGCAAGCGGGGGCCACTCTTCATCGCGGTGTGCGGGCCTCTCACCATCGTGGCCTCTCTTGTTGCGGAGCACAGGCTCCAGACGCGCAGGCTCAGTAGTTGTGGCTCACGGGCCTAGTTGCTCCGTGGCATGTGGGATCCTCCCAGACCAGGGCTCGAACCCGTGTCCCCTGCATTAGCAGGCAGACTCTCAACCACTGCGCCACCCGGGAAGCCCTGCCTCAATATTTTTATTTCTTACCCTCATCCCCTGAAATGTGTACTGCTTCCAACACGCACCAGGCAAAAATGAATGAAATGTCCTGTGACTAGGCAGGAAACGCACAAATGAAATGTGTAGACTGAATTAGACAGCCTGTATGCCTTTCTTGATTTGAACTCTCCATCCTTTGCTGTACAATCCTGAGATTTGTGCCTTTCTACAAGGCACTCCCTAAGAATCTGGGAGCTACCGTGTCAACAAGGAGAAGGTCTATCTAGGGGGAGCTGTTAACACTGAACATTTGCAAGAAAAGATATAGTCTTTGGGGCAAGGACTGGTCTGGGAGTCAGAAAGTCTAGCGTGTCCCCGTGAGTCTCATGTAGAAGCAGGCTAAGTTACAATTTCTGTGAGTCTTGAAAAGGGTGGACTGGAAAGCGGGCCTTAGGGTTAACAATGCCTTTCCTTCTATAAGGAAAAGGATGCCAAAATTGCTGGATGAAAAAGTGTAACACAAAAGCATTGTGGACACTAAATACACAAAAAATTATTGTAAAATTCCTCACTTGCAGCTTCTAGAGGCTCCATAAATATTTTCTTATTTCCATAGCAGTTATCAATTTACTATATATGTTGCCTGGAGCAACATATATGCTGTTGTATCTCAAATGCCCAGAAAGTGCCAGACACATATTAGGTAGTAGATGCTCATTATGGGTTGAATGAATGAATAGTGGTAATGATGATATCTCATCCCAGGAAGTACCAACCATAATTCTTCAAGCCCTGAGGGAAGAACTCAACTGTTGCTAAGTAAACGAAAAGGATAGTTTCATTAATATAAGTGTTTTGGGATGAACTGTGTTCCTCCAAAATCCATATGTTGAAGTCTACCCTCAGTACCCCAGAATGTGACCGTGTTTGGAGACAGGATCTTTAAAGGGGTAAAATGAGGTCGTTAGGGTGGGCTGCAATCCAATATGACTGGTGTCCTTATAAGGAGAGGAGATTAGGACACAGACTGCGTGTAGAGGGAGGACCATGTGAAGACACATAGAGAAGATGGCTATCTATTGACACAAGCAATGAGAAAGGCCTCGGAAGAATTCAACTCTGCTGGCACCTTCAACTTGGACTTCGAGCCTCCAGAATTGTGAGAAAATAAATTTCTGTTGTTTAAGCCGTCCATCTGTGGTACATTGTTGTGGTGACCCTAGCAAGCTAATACAATGAGTAATGAATCAAGGTAATTATTTTGAATACTTGTAGCAAAAATCTTTTGTTTTGCTCCCCAGAATCATTCTCTTATTCAACTTTTAGGTTTTCTTTTTTTCCTTTTTGAGACACTCCTCCCTTCCCTCCTATGAGTTCCTGTGGCTCCAGGCTGGGGAAAATCAGAGTATTCCATTCCCCTGGCCATGGCAATTCATTTGCATATGGGCATGTGACCCAAGTTGGGCCAGCGATTTAGAAAACAGAAGCTCATGGCTATCTTGCAACCATGGGGAAAGAGCCTATCTAAGAGGAAACAGGAAAGCAGAGCCCAGCCATGGAGAGAGACAGATTTGGGGCAAATACATGACTCTTAAACAAAGCCCCACCTTGCAGAGCTGGGATTGGGGTCGTCCAAAGAAGATGTAACCTAAGAACTTTGGATCAGTGAGTTTAGGAGGGTGACCCTCACAACCTTGGAAGTCCCTGCCAGTCTATAGCACTGGATAGTGCCACCATCAAGAACCCCATGAGTATTTGGTTTCTTCTCCTCTGTTCCTGTCTTTCTCAGTCACTTCTTATCAAGGGCCTGGGATGTTGTCCTCGAGGGTAGGATGAAGGATCTGAGATCCTTCCATGCCAAGACTCGCTTTGTTCCTGATCAGTTTCATATATTCCAAGGTCATATATTTCCTGTTCATTCACCTCCAAGGGGGCAAAGAATGGGGAGGAAGAAGGTTTTAAGTCAGAGAGCTGTGGGATGAAAAGGGGGTCAATCTGTGGATCATTTAGGAAGTGTCTTCCATGTGCCAGGCGCTGTTAGATGCTGGGGCAGGAAGGCATATTGCAAAGATGGACACATGCCATCCCCACCACAGAAACTCTCAGTACCCTAAGCTGGATACAAAGCTGAGCTTGGGAGAGTAATGAACTCCTAGAGAGCAGAAAACAGGGTCAGACATCCAGAAGAGGATTGGCAGTTGCCTTCTAAATGGTTAACTCAAGAATTAGTCTTCCCCGTAGTAGGAATATCAGCTCTACCAAGTGACGGTGGTAAAACAGTAACAGTTATTTTAGCTACTGTCAAGATAAAATGAACGATATTTGCCTGTTTTATGAGTGCTTCAAGGTTATCCTTTCTCCTCTCTGTTCCCTGTCCTCCCCCAACCAAACCAGACACCCAACTGATTTGTCCCCGATGGCTGCCTGCAATTACTGTCCTAATTTGTTCTCTCTTCATCTGCTACAAACTGCCTCTTTTCTGTCCCTTCTGATAAAGCAAGATCTCTGAGGGACTTCTGAAGCTGTTTTTGTACCATGCAGAAGTGCATTAACTGGAATTCCTGTGTGTGTGTGTCTATAAAACCCCTAGTCTTCTCAGTGTGAGATCACCTTCAGGAACGGCGTCATGTCGATGTGCAGCTTACGCGTGTGAAATTCTCTTCTGTCTGAACACATCAGCCCTTTATTTATACGACTTGGAGGCTCTCCTGTCTTCTGAGCTGCTGCCTCCAAGGACTGCTGGGCTCCCTGCGAAGAGAAGCAGAAAGCCCAACGTTCATAGGAATGATACACAGTGTGACAAGAGCTAGTCCGAATCCCCAAATATTTATAGAAAGCAATTCTTCATCGTTGGAACACTCATTGTAACACCTATTTTTACCATGGAAGACACAGGGGATCCATATGTATAGAGAATAACCCGAGTTTGGTTAATAATTCATACCTGGGGTCGGCGTAATGGGAAAGTGGGAAAAGGGACCTTATTATGTTCGAGGGTAGTACTCATTTTATTTAATCCTCTCAACAACCCTGTGAGGCACGTATTGTTATTCCCATTTTGCAGATGAGGAACTGGAGGCTCTGGGAGGTTAAGTCACTTGCCCAAAGCCATACAGCTGTTAAACGGTAGAGCCGGAATCATGGACTGCCTAAAACTCCTGTTTTAATGAGGTCTTTTTTGATACATCTACAGCTTCTATGAATAGTTATCAAACCTGCCTTGCAGCAAATAAAGTTATATCAAGATTCCAGTTTATTTCCAAATTTAACATGTATTTGATGTGTTAGAAAGGGTGATTTGAACAAATCTAGCAGAGAAGGAAGGAAGAATGGGCCGTTGGAGGAGTCTGGGAGGCCCTGGGGGCTCTCCCATCTCCTGTCGCCACAACATGCAAATGGTGTCATGCCTCAGAGCACGACAAAGTATAATCTGAACTTGCTTTCCAGCCCATGCCCCATACTGCAACCTAGGTGATCTTTCTGGATGCAAACTGGACCACATCATTCTTCAAAGGTCCTTACCCTCAGGATGAAGGCCAACCTTCTTAAAAGGCTTATAAGACCCTTCCTGCCTGGCCCTGGACTATCTTTCCTATCTCATTCCATCATTCAACAAAGATTTATTGAATGCTTGTTCTATGCCCAGGAGAGAGGATATGGCAGTGTAAGAAGCAGACAGAAGTCTTCACTCTCAAGAAAACTGCACATACATCCTACTGAGGGGGAAGAGATAATAAGCGAAAGGGTGGAACATAAGTAATGTCTGAAGGTGATTCATGATGTAGAGAAAAATAAAGCAGAGGGGAGTGAGGAGTAGCTGGCGAGGGTGGGTGGAGGTGGCAATTTTAAGCAGTCAAGGGCCCCTCTTCCCACCTGCCCTGGCAAGAGAACAGTGTTAGCGCAGAGCCCACAAGAAGGCGAGGGAAGTTTCTGTGGGGCTCTCTGCAGGAAGTTTTGACCTCGCTGTGGAAACAGCAAGTTCAGAGGGCTGACATCAACACTGACCCTTGCTTCAGTTCCTGGAGCAAGGCTGCCCGCGTGCCCTTTCCTCCCCGGGAAACACACCCCTCCCTTCTAACTCCTCTTCATCCTTCAGGTCTGGCTCATCTGTGCTTCCCATGACAACCCAGAGAACTGAGCCCTTCCCACCGCTGCCCAGAGTGACACTCATGCTTGTACAGCCACCTCTCCTCTGCACTAGACTGTAAGCTCCATGAGGGCAGGAACCATAACTATGCTGTTTCCAAGTAGCTGCAGTACCCAGCACAGAGTCTGGAAATGAATACACACTTGATACATACTTTCAGAACAAGAGGAATGATAACATTACTGGCAAGCTACATGTTATGGCCCAACTTAGTTAAAATAGGGAGGGCAAGATTCTGCACGCGGCAAGGAAGATCCCGTGTGCCGGAACTAAGACCCGGCACAGAGAAATAGAGAGAGAGAGAGAGAGAGAGAAAGAAAGAAAAAAAGAAATAGAAAAAAAAATAAAAAAAAAAAGAGGGCAAGAAAGACAGCTTTCCAGGAAGCATGTGCTGACCTCCAGAGGCCTGTCCTCTGCATAGCACTGGCTCCTCATTCCCAAAGAGGAAAGTTACTTGTTATTTGTCAGGGCTGATTTCCTGGGGTCACATACATTAGTGTGCCATGAGATCACCCTGGGTGTGGATTTGATCACTTCCATATTTTCAGGAGACTAATTCACGGATGGCTGTCTCTCTGGGCATAACTCTCCTTCCCATCACATTTATATTACTTTTAAGTGTTAATGATGAATTAACAGTTCGTGGGTCCCCACAAGCAGCCATAATTCCGATGAACACCCACACCCTTTTCCTTTGTTTTGAAATGTGGCTAGAGATAAAGATTCTTCTGGACAAATACATATCCAAGTTTTTGTCATCTCAGCTACATATCTGATTCGCTTCTCAGAGTGAGACCTCCCCTCCCTGTTTCTAGATCAAATGAAAGCGTTTGGTCCAAACAAGAATCAGACAAAGTATTTCAAGCTTTCTAGCTTCCGAAACCACGCATGAATCACTGGGTGGAGTAATAGAAATCAGACAATACTGATTTGAGGGAAATTTCTCTATTATCTCTAAGAGAAGATTTTGTGTTAGGTCGGAGGACAAAAGGCACAGCCAAGACTAGTTCCAATGGCTGGAATTACTTTAACTCCTTATGTGGGGCTCAGATTAAAGAGTGGAGAGTTGAGAGGCTTTGAGAAAAGTCTCTCCAAATCACTTGACCTATAAATCGTTTGATAAAACAATTCTCTTGATTATATGGCTCATCTCCCTAACATTAAGGGGCCATCAATTCTGGCTTGATGGAATGTTTCCAATGAAGGCTCTATAGTCACTGGAATGTGCAGTACTGTTTTTGCTTATTATGATCAAGTATTCTAACAAACACATGATAGTGAAAGGGGGTTTGGGAGATGGGAGGAAAGAAGATTAAATACTTAAAGAGGTTTCTGGGAGGTAGTGGTAAGAGGAGAGAAAGAAAGTTGAAAGCGGGAAAGAAAGCTATGCACTGGGGTGGTTTTTCATTTCACTTTATTCATTTAACTGATATTTATTGACTGCTACTGTGTGTGTCAAAGAAACAAACACATGAATAAGCAGAATGATTTTAGATGGTGATAAATCTACGAAGACAATGAAATGGTGACAGGATGGAGTTTGGTGGGGGAGGGGATGGGGTTTGCCTTTGGGTGATCCGGGAAGACCTCGCTAGGGAAGTGACATTTGAGCAGAGAGCTGGGTGACAAGAAGGGGCCAGTCCTGGAAGGATCTATCTTTAGCAGTCAGTGTAGCCTGTATCTGATTATTCGGAGGGGTTCTTTGAAAAGGAAAGTAGAATTCCTGATATCTAGACCTGTTCTGCCCCAGTCTTC
Organism: Mesoplodon mirus; assembly: GCF_964341445.2. Taxonomy (NCBI): domain Eukaryota; kingdom Metazoa; phylum Chordata; class Mammalia; order Artiodactyla; family Ziphiidae; genus Mesoplodon; species Mesoplodon mirus. The sequence goes on from NC_138984.1 coordinate 34,187,919, forward strand.
TGACCCCATCCCGGACCCTGTGAGGTACCCCTCTGTTTTCTAGATGGTAGAGCCATCATAATCAACTCTTGTAGCCTTAAAGATGGCAGGATAAATAGTAAGAGGGAGTTAAGGCCTCAGGGAGCAGAGGGGAGAAGAAAACACCAAGAAAGGGAAGGAAACCAGGGCAAGTAGAAGAAAGTGGAGACGCCTGAAGCTGTTTCGTTTTTTTCTGTGTACGCTTCAGTGGGAATGATTACGAAACTGATGGAAGGGTGAAATGCTTAGCAGAAAATCAAAACCCATTCCTTCACCTACATTGTGTTGTAAATACTTTAATATTATTATGTTCTGCTAAAAACACCTGGAAGCCTTTCTCTTCAGGGAATGAAACAATAAAGATTAATTTGGTAAATCTGATTTGAATTGCACAGAAGCCGTTGTGTAAGTGCTTGGCATTTTAAAAGTTACCTGACATTTAAAAGGAGATGACTGTTAACGAATTTAAGAGCTAATCTTATGCTCCGACAGACTGAGCCATGGGACCTCCAGGTTTACTATCTTGCTGTAAACATAATGTGATTCACTTGAAAGCCAGAACAAAAGAGAGCTATCGGCTGTTTACTAATATCCATTTGCACACATATATAACGTAGTAAAACTAACAGAGGACGTCCATTAAACAAAATACATATCATTTCCTTTCTTATTCTTGGATTACACTATCTGAGCTACAAACTCAAGGAGAAACCCTCTCTCCAATAATTTTTCCTCCGCCTTTCAAGTTGTGTATTTTGAAGGGTCACCAGCATGGGTTGGCTCTGAAGTCACTGGAACGTCTTACCTTAAGAAGGAAAGGAGATTCTAAATCCAAGCAGCTAGATCTCCACCTACGGGTCCCACAGAGCCACCACAGACACAGATCTGTCGCAGGCAGCTCTTTACTTCTCCCACTCCTTTCTAATTGGGGTTCCCCATCCCGGTAGCTGTGGCTTCGTGGTTCCAAGAAGAGCTATGGTCCCTCATTAAGGAGGCTGCAACACTCTCGCTGTCTGTCTCCCACACAGCTCACAGCTTCATTCTGCCTGAGAGCAAGCTGCCAAGAGTCTCTGGGAACCTGTGGGCAAGCTGAGCTGGAGGAGGAAAACAGAAGGAAGGAGGGCCTCTGTAGCCAAGACCTGAAATACACTACACACCCCACCATTATCTTAATGCATGGAGAGTGGGGTCGGGAGGCCTTTGCTGAAACCCTCATGTGGTCCATCAAGTTGTCACATCAAACCTCTATGCACACAGGGTGTTTGTCCCCTCCTGTGAGCAAACAAAAGGAAAAGAGTCAGACAGTTCTTTGGACCACCGGGCCCCCCTCCTTGGCGAGAGTCTGTCCTTCCACTTTCCCGGAAGGTGAGGCTCCGGGTGGCTCTGGATCCCGGTGGGGATGTAGAAGTCACTGAGGGTGGGGACCAAATCCTAGAGAAGGTCACTCCTGCCTGGCACTAGGAGCTCAGGGGTCTGGCAAGTTCCCCTGCGCTTGGCCTTCCCAGGCCCTGTTATTTCTTGCTCTTGGCAGTCTGTGGAACTAAAAGTGGGCAGTAGGAATGGGGACATAGGTGGGGCTGAGTGGGGCATGGAACTCTGCTGGACTCCTTACGACTGGGCTTACTGGGGAGGGATCTGAGTGGGCCAGGGGCTCTGTATACACTCTCAGCTCAGGTTGATATGGAGGGGACCCAGCACGTGCAAGGCCAGCCACCTGGCCACCCCCAGTCCCACTCTGAGAACTTCTCTCTGTTTAGGTTTCCCTGGCCTGGAGAAGCAGGAGAACTTTAGTCTTCAGAAGGCCAGATGGAACATCAGGATCTCAATTCAACAACCTGGTCTGCCTGCACAGCCTCTTTCTGAGGAGCAGACGGGACCCCAAACCACAGCGTGGTTCCATCCACCGCAAGTCTGCCCAGTGGTCCATGTGCCTGTCTCCTGCGTTCATCCTGCTCATCTTGGCCACCTGACATCCTGGTCCACTTTTTATGTTCTCAAGGCAATTTGGTGCTGGTGAAATGGGCCGAGTGGACAGTTTTAGGAGGGCTCCACAAGGATGCGTGGTGGAGGTACAGTTTTGTTGGAAACCAGAGAAGAGCTTTTTTGTTCCCCTCCTGTCACGAATTTTAGTCTTCATCCACTTCATCCTCAGCTCTATGGAAGGAGATTTTTACATTCTCCTAAACATTTACAAATTAGCCCAAGAGCTAGCAAACAGTGGACCAGGAAGAGAAACACAGCAATCTCTAGTCTTAACTTCTATGAGAGGCTCATGTGGTGACTTTTGTCAACTCGTTAAGCTTTCTGTGCCTCAGTTTCTCTACCTCAGTGTTTTTTTTTTAAATTCTTTTCTTTTTTTTAAAAACCCCACATTTGTTTATTTATTTATTTTTTTGGCTGTCTTGGGTCTTCGTTTCTGTGCGAGGGCTTTCTCTAGTTGTGGCAAGCGGGGGGCCACTCTTCATCGCGGTGTGTGGGCCTCTCACTATCGTGGCCTCTCTTGTTGCAGAGCACAGGCTCCAGATGCGCAGGCTCAGTAGTTGTGGCTCACGGGCCTAGCTGCTCCGCGGCATGTGGGATCTTCCCAGACCAGGGCTTGAACCCGTGTCCCCTGCATTAGCAGGCAGATTCTCAACCACTGCACCACCAGGGAAGCCCTACCTCACTACCTCAGTGTTTTCTTCAAGGAACTTTTGAATAATGAAACCCAGGAGACTTAGACTTTAATTCCAAGGCTTCAACTATCCGGAAGTAAATCTTATCTAATTGACATTGTTCTAACTGATATTGTCCTCAGTTTAATTAAGTGCTTTGTTGACACAACAGAATCATTGTTTATCTGGCTTAGCAGAAGTTGGAGGAGAAAAAATTTAAGCCAAAATAGTGACCTCTTCTGCCCCAGGGGAGATAGAAACGAGCTTTTTCTGTGAGGGGGTGTCTGGCTACATTCAGGCCGGAACTCTGCCTGTATTTGAGAGATGACACATCGTATTTTAGACTTAGATGGGGAGATGGGAGGTGGTGGGGTGCAGGGTGGGAAATCTGAACAAGTCCCCAGCTCCTTCTAACCCCAAACTTTAACCCCAAACTGTGTGACTTCCTTGTTACGTTGGCTCTGGTGTGACTTTTCCAATCTGACAACTGAGAGACAGGGAATCTCAACTTGCAAACTGATTTCATTGTAAAAAACAATGAAATTTTCACTAGAAAAAGAAATGTTACCTGTGGTGCTTTGATTCCCACATGGGCCCATAAAAACTGATCTAACCCATGATTTAGCTGGGCTAAGGAGCTGAACTAGTCCTGGTAATGCTGGAATAGCAGAGGGCTGGAAGAAGAGAAAGATATCCTTTTCTTTTCTGCCCCCTTCCCTTCCATTGCCCGCCTGTCCTCTGACCTCTCACTGTTCCTGGGCAGCCATGTGCTGGGGGAGTTGGGGCGCTGCTGGAGACGGGGTCCTCACTACGAAATTCTCTGCTTCACCCCCGCCCCTCCCCCTCCCCTCAGCCTTCAGCTGTGTTCCCTTAGGGGTAGGGAGAACAATTAAAAAACAATCCACAATGAGATATGAGAAACCCAAAGGAATCTGCAATAGGTAGAATTACATAAAGTAGTGAAACAAAATTCCAGACAGCATGGAGGATATTTGAGGTGTCTGGGCTTGGGGGTTGAGGGTGGGCGGAGTGGAGGAGGGGGGAAACGGTAGATAGATTGACTTGTAGCCCTTTAAGTTATTCCTGCCATTCAAGCTTCTCCTCTTCTACATCTGCACCCTTAGATTGTATACAAGCTCCGAATTCTGTTTTATAATAGTTTTCAAGCAGAGGGCGAGGGGAGAGAATAATAATTCCTACTGTAATTTATCAGGATTGCCTAGTGACAACATTGTGCTAATCCTCTTCCATACGTTGTTTCATCTTATCATTGTCATGACCCCATGAGGAAGATATCATTGTCCTTTGTAGGTGAGGAAATTGAGCCTCAGAGAGGTTAAGTAACCTGCCTGAAACCACACAGTCAGTATGGAAGAAGCTGGGATCTAAAAGCAACTTTGTGGGATTCCCAAACCAGTAGGCCTTTTGGCAAGTGCAGGTAGCATGTTAAGTGGGGCCCTGTCTGTCATGACATCTGTTTCCTCATCTGTAAATGACAATAACTGTACCTACCTCATAGGGCTGTTTTAAGGATTAAGGGAGATAATTCTAAATCCTGCACATAGAAAACCTCAAAAACATTGGCTGTTATGACCATTTAAAAAGACCCTCTTGATAATGGAGGGATAATTATTGAAGCTTATGATAGGTACATGGAGGTTCATTATACTATTCTCTCTACTTTTGCATGTATTTGAAATTTTCCATAATAAAAATAAAAAAGAAAATCAGGCACATATCATGTGTCTGGTTGGATCTAGTAGCCAACAGATCAATAAATACAGACTTACTGGAATAAATAATAGTTGCAGTGAAAATTCAACAAATAAAAGTCTTGACTTTGTAATTAAAAACAAGTCCCTCTCAGTAAGTTATCCTTAAATTGTCAATGGAGTTTTTGGTTTGACAAAGTAATCCTGTGGGTAAGATTGAGCCAGAAGATGAAGTTTGCTTAGATCTTCAAAAAAACCTTTGAATCAAGTTCCCCAACCAAAGCTATTTACAAAACCAGGGAGAGCAGTGGGTGGGGTAATGGAGGGGCGGGCTGAGGGGGGAGAGCATGGAGCTGGGGACATGCTGTGCCATGCCTTTAGAAATGAGAAACAGGAGGATAGAAGGTGGGGAGGAAAGGGAACTTCTCCAGGTGAGGAGATGCAGATGGTTAATTCTCCCAGGCATCCCTGCTAGGCCCAGTCTCACTTATCAGCCTCCGAAAAGATCTCCAAGCAGGATGCCTAGTGACACATCCAGTCTGCACAAGACCCAAAGCTTCTCAGATACTGAAACACCAAATCATGGCAACCAACAGCAGGAAGTATTCTGAGATGGTGTGAGGTGTTAGAGAAACGGCAGCTGAACTTCTGTATCATTTCACTGGAAAGAAAAGAAGTGCAATCTCCAAATCCTACTTAGAGGCTTTTTTCCATCCAGGACATGGACCTTAATGTCAATAAGAGATTTATTTGTCAAATTTTCTTTTTTTGAGGAGCTACCGTGTGCCAAGAACTGTCCTAAACATGTGAGATGCTAGGGTGAATAAAGCAGAATAAGAAAAAAAAAGTCTGTCTTTAAAGAGTAGTAGCTTCTCTTAGAAAACCGCAATAAAGTTCAACAAAAGGCAGGGTATGGTTCAGAAGGACACTGAAACAAAAGGCTTCCTTTGTACCTTGCACAAAAACTTAGTGTGTCTACAGGTGTTCTGTTTTTCTCCTGAAAGAAGAAGGCTGAAAGGGGAGATAAACACCATCTGTGAAACCACCAAAGAAACAGATGGGGTAAACACAGGTTTATTCAACCTAAATCCTTAGTGCACTAGAATTACAGGCTACTCTTTGAAGTCCAAAAGAGGTAAATTTAGGACACATAAGATCAAATATGAATTTATACTGTCATAAACTCATGAAACCTGAACTCAAGAGACAGTATAGGTCGAAAGAGAAGTGGCTTTGTGAAATGGGAAAAGGGGACATAATTTTTGTTTAACAGGATTTTTAGGACACTACCAAAGTTCTAATCCCCACAAAGCAAAAAAAAACAAAACCCAAGATAAAGCAAGTGAGAAAGGATGTTTGCTTTCCCTAACAACGGGAGAAAACCGACAATGTCAAAACTCAAAACTCCTGAGACGGTTTCTTATTTTAAACAAAGAGATGCAATGATTCTTGGGGAATCTAATTGAAGTGTGCGCTTCTACTTTGATACTCTTTACTGACAACCTCTCTGCCCTGACAACTCCATCAACCAGTGGGCTCAGGGCCAGTCTTGTCCCAAGCTTACATAGATGGATCTGAATGGATTAGAGAGTTTCATACTTTGAGATCCAGACTTTTCAGAAAAACAGGTTAATTTGTTGCCTCCCACCCCCACCAAAGTCTAGGATCAGAGGGATAAAATGCTGAAAAGGGGTTGAGATCCTTAGGAGGAGCATTCTGATGGTCTTACCCAATAATCTAATAAAAACCTAATTAATGTTAAATAATTTCAACTAACAGTAGTTAAAAAATAATGGCACTATGGTGTTGACCCTTGTTTCGCTTGCTGTATACTTGTTGTTTACTGTGACTCCTCATCATTTTAAGCTAGACTTGAATAAAACCAGCTCTCCTCATGATTGATTTTTCCTCCTTACAGGGAGAATTTTGAAAAAAAAAAAAAAAGAAAAACAATGACAAACCAGGAAGACAAAATAAAAACAAAAGACTCAACCCAACATAGTCATAATTTCAAACGAGCATGACAATTTCAAACGAGCATGACTGCACTTTTTTGCAAGCATTATTTGCAAGTCTTTATAGATACAGTATTTTTTGTACATAGTTGCAGTCATAACTGACATCACTTTGATTTCTACTTTTAAAATGAAATCGGTAGTTTGCAATGTGGGGTTGGGCTGGGGTGTGTGTGATTTTCGCCTTCCAGGGGACGTTTGGCAAGGACTGGAGACATTTTTTTTTTTTTTTTGCAGTACGCGGGCCTCTCACTGTTGTGGCCTCTCCCGCTGCGCGGCACAGGCTCCAGACGCGCAGGCTCAGCGGCCAGGGCTCACGGGCCCAGCCGCTCCGTGGCATGTGGGATCTTCCCGGACCGGGGCATGAACCCGTGTCCCCTGCATCGGCAGGCGGACTCTCAACCACTGCGCCACCAGGGAAGCCCTCTGGAGACATTTCTGACTGTCACCAATCGGGGGGTTGTGCTACTGGCATCTAGTGGGTAGAGGCTAGGGATGCTGCTCAACATCCTATTGATACAATGCACAGGAAAGCTCCCCACAACAAAGACTATCTGGCTCAAGACGGCAATGGTGCTGAAGGCGAGAAACCATGTGTTAAACCTTTTGTATTAAATCACAGTATCTAGGATGAACAAGCATCATTTTTTAATGCCTGAATTAAACCCCTCACAATTTAGTCATTTCTCTGGCTGTTTCCAGTTTTTCTCTATTATAGATAGTGCTGCAATGGACATCTTCACTCACTTTTTTTCTGCTGAATTATTTCCTTAGGATAAATTCCCAGAAGTCAGAAATACTGAATCAATGGGTATGAATATTTTTTCATGTTTTGCAAGTCATATTGCCATTTTGCTTTACAAGCAGATTGAACCAAATTACAACCCACCAGAAGTGTATAAGTGTACCAGTTTTACCAAAAACTCATCAGTTCTGGGTGTTACCATGAAAAAAAGGTGAGAGGAGGCACACATCTCAAATATAAAATGGTACCTCCAGTTCGCCTCAGTTTGAATTTAAATTGCTACTCAGGATGAATATTGTTTCCACATTTGTTTTCTATTACTATTATTTTTGATATGAATTGTTTATGTCTTTTGCTTATTTTTCTAACTGGTTTCAATGTTTTTCTTTTAAAATTTAATGGGATCTTTACCAAGTGTAGATAGTAATGCTGCTGTAGTTAATTCAATTATAATTATTTTTCTTTTTTTTTAAGTTTACCTCCCCCCTCCCCCACTCAGAATAGATATGTTAACACTTCCTGCTAGACTTTTCATTTACAATTTTAATACTCTTTTTAGGTGCTGGTCACTTCACCCAACCTTTCACCTCTATCTACATAGAGAGGCCCTGGGGAAAAGGAAAGGCTTCTCTAGTGATTGATGTCAGCCACCGAGGTTAAGAGCAGTGCTCGGTCTCTGACTGTATCCCCGGAACTAATTTCCCTTAATCAAATGAAACTCCTTAAGAGGAGCCACAGGGCAGAAAAGAAAATATATGTGAAGGAGAATACCAAATTCTGTGAGGAGTTTGAAGGACCTGCGTTAAAAAAAAAGGGCACCATACCTCTAGGAGTTCAGAACTGGCAATGCTCCACATGCTGCTATTAATATGCAAAAAATGCCTTCATAAATACTTGATTCTGTTCACAGTGGGGAGGCAGTTCATTTGAAAGAGGAAATGGGAGCTTGGAGTTGAGACATGTCTGCTTGTCTTCTTTTTCTTTTTTTATTTCTCTTTTCATCTCCACATTTCCCCTTGTAGGTTTCTTCCCCCTCCTCCAACTCCTAGGAAGTTGTTGATGTCAGTGACTACGCATTTCTATTTATGGATTTACCGCTGAGGCCCTGATTCTCGGCCAGGTGCGGAAGAGGTGCCTCAGGCGCGAGTCCCACGGTCTGCCATCCTGTGTCGGGGGGCGGGAGCCGTCCTCCTCCTCCCTGCTCACGCCCGCAGCGCCGACCTCCGCTTCGGAAACGCACAGCGGAGGTTTTAAAATCCAACCAGTAGGGGGCACCAGAGGCGGCCTCCAGAACCCAGTAAATCCCGGAAGCCAGTCACGTCTGCAAAGCGCTGTCTGGCTTTCTTTCTCACCCGCCCGTCAGAAATGGGTTTCCAAATCGAGGTATGTGACTTCTCGATAAAGCATGGTGATAACAACATATCCCGCCTTTGGGTTTTTTGTTTTTGTTTTTTCCCTCGCAGCTAGCACACTGATAAAAAAGTAAAGGTATTTTGTGTGACCGAACTCCTAATATGGTCAGACCCCAGTGAAGGGAGGGAGGGGGTGAGTCGGGGGTGGCGGGGGGCATTAATGGAAAGGAAAAAAGAGCAGAAACTGCTGATGCTGATAAAGATCAATTTTGTGTGATATCCTAGCCTGCTTCAGAGTTGGAGGGCCACAGTGGAAGGAATCCACTGAGTGTGCCAGTGGCCCATCAGGGTACGTAAACGAAATCTGCTGGGCAGAAATTTGTTTCTGAATCCTTCCAGATGATTTACAGTAAACATGAAATTAGTCGTTTACGTGGAATAGGTTGAGGAAGTAGGGAAAACTGAAGTCAGTGATTAATCTAGTGAAGAGCCGTTAGCCTCAAGAAGTAAGGGGGAGGGGGAGGCAGGGGGGACACCGACCCCTCCCCGACCCCACCCCCCTTTCTCTGTGTTTGGGGGCTGGTGGGGCTTCCTATACGTTTCCTCAGATGGCTTTGCTTTGGGGGCTACTACAAAAGGAAATAAGACTACTGCGACTTGAATAAACCAACTGGTGGGAACAGCCCTCCTCCTTTCACGAGGGAGGCACAGGCAATGACCCGAGGGAGCTGGTTTGCCACGGCTGCGTTTTGGGGTACGCGAGCCTCTCACTGTTGTGGCCTCTCCCGCTGCGCGGCACAGGCTCCAGACGCGCAGGCTCAGCGGCCAGGGCTCACGGGCCCAGCCGCTCCGTGGCATGGGGGATCTTCCCGGACCGGGGCATGAACCCGTGTCCCCTGCATCGGCAGGCGGACTCTCAACCACTGCGCCACCAGGGAAGCCCTAAGCCACTCTTTTATTGCAGGTGATATGAGGTCTCCTGGAATACAACCACGGGGCTGTGTGAATTTGGAGAGTTTAGGGTATATGAGGTATTTGAAAGGCCTTTGCAGTTGTGGAATTATCGAACGTCAGCACATTTTCCTCAGTCACAGACTCTCTTGAAAAAGAAAACCTTCTAGATCCCTTATAAAGGGTGTCTTCAAAGCAGGCACATAAAACAAAAACAAAAACATGCAAATGTTGGTTCTGTGGTTCCTCAGTAGCGGTAAGGGTCGACTGGGTTGTGTTTCAGTGCAGGGGAGGCCTGACCCGGGCCCAGGGTCCTAACAGGGAGAGCTCAGGTTCTTCCTCAGAACTGGCTAGGCACACACAGGAAAACAAAGCTACCTTTATTATTACTGTTTTTTTAATGAGTGTGAGGGAAGAGGAGAAAGTCAGGAAGTTGGAGATAAGGGAGAAACAGAGACCATGCGGGTGCCACCCCCAGTCCCACCACCCTGCTGTCGCCCAGCAGGGGGAGACCTGAGAGAGCCCTGGGCTGTGGGGCTTCCGCCCCAGCTTCTCCGAGACCCGGGAAGCTCTAGGAATTCCCCTGAGTTGTCTCTCTAGAGTGAATCTGAGGACAGTGCCAGCCTCAAAGCTTCAACTGAAGGAACAAATTTATAAATATTTGCGAACTTATGTCCTTTAACCACTAATGGATATTCTCTCTTTTTTTTTTTTTTTTAAATTGGGCTCCTTTTACGTATCTGACATGGGCAAATGTTAAATCAACTTTGTTACATATTCTTTTTTTAAAAAAATTAATTAATTTATTTTTGGCTGTGTTGGGTCTTCGTTTCTGTGCGAGGGCTTTCTCTAGTTGTGGCGAGCGGGGGCCACTCTTCATCGCGATGCGCGGGCCTCTCACTATCGCGGCCTCTCTTGTGGCGGAGCACAGGCTCCAGATGCGCAGGCTCAGTAGTTGTGGCTCACGGGCCTCGTTGCTCCGCGGCATGTGGGATCTTCCCAGACCAGGGCTCGAACCCGTGTCCCCTGCATTAGCAGGCAGATTCTCAACCACTGCGCCATCAGGAAAGCCCGGTATTCTTAATCTATTCAGATAAAGCATTTTTCCCCTTTCTTCACAGTGCCCTTGCATTTTTTTCTTGATTGCTATTTTTTCCTCCCTATTAGGAATGAGAATTGGAGTAGAAAAATGGGCCCATTGGCACAAAGTCTTAGTGCCTACTGCCTCGATGGAGGATGCCTTTCTGTGTTTCCTTGTTCCCTTTTTGACTTTGCAGAAGTCGGGGAAGGGCCTATTCAGCTTATTTGCGCACACAAAGAGCCAGACAAAACAGTCCAAGTTGAGTTAAGACATTCCAAGTCTATGAGTTAAGGAACATTTGTGATTTTATAGTCTACTTGTCTCATTTAATTGATGAGGCAAATGAGGCCCAGAGAGGTGAAGAATCTCACCCAAGGTCACACAGCAAATAGGGACAACAACCCCAAAGTCCAGTATCGTGCTCATGCAGAGTCAGTACTGTACCTGCTTCTCTGGCTTTTGGGTCAAAGGTGAGGTTTCATTAAGATTCATGTGAAGATCAGTTCTGGATTCAGTGTTTGCTATGATGAAAATCAGAGAGAAAAGGGTCAAGGTTGTCAGACGTAGGTCTCATGAATTTTTATATATACCATACCCGTACATACCTAGCTCATATGTGTAAGATTGGAAACACACACATGCCTATGGCATTCATATTTACTCACCAAATAACACATGTAACCTCTACAGGCACAGTCTAAGTGCCACGTTAAATATAGTGTTGAAACTTTATATTCAAATTTCTTTTTTCTTGTTTTGGTTGCTCTTTAAAAGAACAAAGTACATTCTTTGTGCTACTAAAATTCAGATAAAGCTGAAATTAAGAAGGAAATATTGATGGAAAAAAATCTGCTGATCCTGTTGAATATAAATTTTGTATGATCCTACTTCACTGAGGTAGGAAAATGCTTCTGCAACCTTCCAGATAGAGAGATCAGAGACTTCCCTTTTCCCTCATGTTGTGGAAGGGCAACAGGAGAAGTGAAACATGAAGCAAACAAAGACAGAGGCCAAAAGGGGGCTGATGGGAGGGGACTAATGGAAATCATAGCGCTCACCCTGAAGCAGGCACTACACAGACACCGATATGTGGTTGGCGTGTAATCTGCACGACTCTCCTCCATGGTTGTGTTATCATACTCTCTATAGGTGTGGAAGCTGAGGCTCAAAAGATAAAGTAACCCACCCAAGGATGTACAACTAGTGAGGTTTTGAGTAAGGATTTGAGTCCAAGACTGCCTCACTCAAACCTCATGCTGCAAAGGGATAGGATTGATTTTGTTTTCCTTTTTTTCCCCTAAGAAAGTAAATTTAATGTTTATAAAGGAATGTTTATTTGAGGGACAGATTTAGCTAAGTGCATGGCTCCCCTGACAAGGATTTTAGTCTCTTGTGTGGGACCAGTGTCCAACAAAAAGTTCTTTACATGCTTGCTACTCCTAAGTAGCTCTGTTAAGAGCCTGGCCATATGTGATGCTGCATCTTTGCCTCTTTGACCTAAAGCCTCTACTCATTCCTTGTGGGCTGACCTTCCCTTTTCTCTTGTGTCTCAGCTGTTCTCATCTATCTTGTTTGAAAATGGCTTCTGCACAGATTTAAAACATTTCTTATTTAAGACAGCTGGGGAAACTGAGGCCCAGAGAGTGATTTCATGTGACTGACTCAAGGCCATACCTTGAAAGAGCACAAGCCCAGAACCTGAACCCAGACCTCCTGACTTAGCCTCTCCTACCCTCCCCTCCACCTCACACTGCCTCCTGTTAACCTCACTTGGTCTTGCCACATCACAGCTGCTTGGCCCGGATCCATCCTCTGCACAAATCCAGCCCAACAGAATTGTGTTGCGATGAGGTTCACTTCACTGTGGCTTGGAAGGAACCATGGGTCTCTTAGAAATGAAACTTATAAATTCTAATGCATAAGGAAAGTTCTTGCAACACCAGGAGAATGAATCAGTCAGCCAGAGTTCAAGAAATGTAAACATATTTTTAGATAGGAGACTGAAAAATTGCTTAAGACTTCTCCATTTCTTGGGTCAAGACCCTGGTAATTTACGGAGGTCCGAGCTGTCAAGGAGGAGACACAACTCAAACTGCATTCCTGGGAGATAAAGCAATGGGGGTGGTAAAACTTTCTCCCTGAACCATGTGGCAGAATCTACCCCTCTTATCAAGTTGAAGAAACTGACCCATCATCAACCAATGCAGGCAACTGGCTGTGAACACAGGCCTAGTTCTTTCCCATTATTCCGGAGCTGGTGTGTACATTCACAGACTACAGACAGCACAACTTCTAGGCCTGCCTGAAACTGGGAGCTCAGAGTCTTTCTGTGATGAACATTTCTGCCACGAAAGAGATAAACAGAAAACACATTCTTTCCCTGGCCGCCCACCATCAGGCCTGAGTAGATTTTCAAACACTAGCATTAATCTAGCCACAGGCTTTTAGCAAGGAGATAGCATTCCCACCAGATAATCAGGCGGTTTCAGAGATGACCCTTACTAGATGGGGTCTCATCCCAAACCTCTTCTGCCTTCTTCAAATCATGGGATCCTTCAGCAAACACTCAAAACTTGAAAAGCAGGAAAGAGCATCTGATGCTAGCATGGAATATGGGTGCCTTAAAATTTCCTTCTATTTCAGCCTATGTCGGTCGTGTTTAATTCCCAAGTTGTTTATTGTTTTAAATAAAAATGAAACATAGTCATATTTATTCCCATTGTTTCAGAATATTTATTTCCCTTGGTATAGGACGCTCATCTGATATCAAAATAGAGACTGAACTCCAGAAAGTCACCTTATCAGGCACAGTGGACCACCTGATTCCTTCCTAGATGCGTGTCAGGGCTTGTGAGAGAACATCAGACCTGCAGGCTCCAAAGTGGCCAAACATTTGGTAGGTACAAGGGCAGGAGCTATCAAAAGTGCTGGCAGGAGCCTCTAAATTATGTGTAGGGTCTTTTTCCACACATACCATTTCTGAGCCATGGATACCTTTTGACCACTAGTGTGCACTCATGGAACTCCCCCCCCATAACTTGCAGTAGTTCATCATTGAGGAGGGGATGTATCCATTGCCAAACAGATCTCAGAAAGTAACTTTGCTTTCTCACAGCTTTGCATGTGCACTTGCAGCAGAAGCCAATGGGAGGAGGCCTAAAAGTTAGCCTCTGTACCTTCGTGGTTTTGTATTTTTGGTCAAGAATGGAAAATGCAAATTCCAGATTGTTAAAAAAAAATTCTTCCCAGTAGAAAATAACCATAAAAGGAAGGATAATTCTGGTCCCTTTACATAGCCCTGCTGATCTTTCCTTCTTTACTTTATATAATAAGACTCAAGATGCCCATGACCTGTAGAGCTTTCATCATGTTATAATAAATCTTGAGCCTGTTTGTTTAATGCAGGAGATCAAGACCCAAGATGGCCTTTTGGTATTGTCATCATCAAATTATTGGAACAAGATTTAAGACCTTATTTATGCTACACATTTTCACTTTAAATCTTCCTGGTTGAGGAGGAGGGTGAGATGGGCATATCAAACAGTTGCTTAAGACCTGAGAAAGTCTCCAGCCTAAAGACATACCCCAGGGAGCTCTATTAAAGGAGCCAAGTAGATCTAGAAGATATGAGTCAGTCTGAATTTAAATATGGAAATGCCTAGTAAATAAAAGGACAATATTTTTCTTCCAATTTAGAATAACTTCTTTTACTTACTTATATCTTCTTAGACCAAGGCTTGCTCAGTCTCAAGAGTCTAGCTTTGGGAACAACAACTTCTCTCAAAAGTTCGTAAATTATTTTTTATGGAGAGGTCCAAAGGTACATGGCAGTTTACCAAGCCCCAAATGGAAGGAAAGCTAGATGACGGAATTGAAATTCGAGTTGTGTAGCAATAAAATATCAACTACACGAGAAACCCTCCAATCGATGTACATCATAGGATTAATAAGGTTACCTGTGGTGGAAGATGGTATGGAAGAAGGGAATTCAAAAAAGAGGCTGAAGGTAGAGCTACATGCAAAGCAGCCAATCAATTCAATTCAATATTCTGCAGAAAATATTGTTCTTGGTCACTTGCTCTCAAATGAGTATAGATATTTGGTCTCCCAGCCTCTGGTCTTACCCCCTTCAATCCATTCTCTACATAGCCAGGAGAGTCATTTCTCTAAAGTAAAAATCTGGTTATGTCAATTTCTGTGTAAACAGGATCTCACAATCTTTAGGATAAATTCCTTAGTTGCTGCTTATGGGCCTTCATGATCTGGCTACTGCCTACCCCACCAGCTGTATTTCTCACTACTTCCTCCCCTACATGTACGTTGGGGTCCAGGCATTACAGGCTGCTTACATTTCTCCCATGCCACCATGTTCTCTAACCTTCATATGGTCCTTTTCCCTGGAGCATTCTTTCCTCTTTTCTACTTGGCTAGTTCCTACATATATCCTTAGAAACTCAGCTTAGGTGTCCTCTCCTTCCAAAAGCCTTCCTAAACTCTAGGCTGAGTTAGCCTGTGCTCATCCATAGCTCTCAGCACACTCCACTACTGTGGATGACTTTAAGGCATGGACTTTATCTCTCAACTGTATCCTTATGCCCAGCACATTATTTGGCATTAGTAGATGGTCAACTAGTGTTTGCTGAATGAATGAATGAGCAATTTTTATGTGCTCTGTAAAACAGACACACTAATTCTTTCTATCGGACATGTTCTGATGCTGGTGTCTTCATTAATTTTCAAATGAGTAATTGCTAGGAATGAAGACAACAGCAAATGTAAATCCTTAGGCCACAGGGAGATGTGTGAAAGAAGCAAGAGAGAAAGCAGGAGGAAAAGTATCCTTAAGAAAAGCCTCATGCTTCTTTATGGTCTTTTTGATGAAAAGATAACACAAATGTCTGAAGAGTGATGAAACAGAAGACAGTATTTATGGATTACTAGTTAATAAAAGTTATTTTTTGATCACTCTGACAGAACAAAACTTAATATTCTCAGCTTTATTATAGTTGAGAAATATAGCTGATATATACACACACAGACATCTTGAAATCCATACCAGCTTTAAAATGCATTGTGCTGGACTTCCCTGGTGATGCAGTGGTTGAGAGTTTGCCTGCTGTTGCAGGGGACGTCGGTTCGTGCCCCGGTCCAGGAAGATCCCACATGCCGCGGAGCGGCTGGGCCCGTGAGCCATGGCCACTGAGCCTGCGCGTCCGAAGCCTGTGCTCCGCGACGGGAGAGGCCGCGACAGTGAGAGGCCCGCGTACCACAAAAAAAAAAAAAGCATTGTGCTAAGCACGACTTCACTACTTCAGCAAGGTCCTGATCCCTCATGCATATCATACACTAAATGGACAGTGGATCCTGGCTTTAGGAGGGACACATCCTGAGAGTTTCAAGAGTCCTTAGATTTGTGAATACCCCTAGTGTGTACTCATATGACCAGTAAAACTAAAGTAGAAATGAAAAAGGAGGGGGAGTTCTTCAGACTCTTAATGAGTTGATAGATAAAGGATTAGAGTGATTTATAAAACTATTTTTTGGCAGAGAATCATCAAATTGTTAGACCACTTCATTTTCTCTTAGTTCCATCACCAGTCCCAGCAATTGGCCTACTTTATAGGGCCATTATAAAAAGAATCAGGGGATGGGGGTGGGGAGGAGGGATAAATTGTGGGATTGGGGCTGACATATACATACTACTATATATAAAATAGATAACTGACAATAACCTGCTCTATAGCACAGGAAACTCAGTACTCTATAATTGCCTACATGGGAAAAAAGTCTTAAAAAAAACAAAAAACAAAAACAGAAGTAGAGTCATAGATGTGGAAACAAACGTAATGGTTACCAGGACATGGGGGAGGGGAAGAGATAAATTGGGAGGTTGGGATTGACATATACACACTACTATATGTAAAATAGATAACTAATAAGAACCTACTGTATAACATAGGGAACTCTACTCAATACTTTGCAATGGCCTACATGGGAAAAGACTCTAAAAAAAAAGTGGATGTATGTATATGTATAACTGATTCACTTTGCTGTATACATGAAACTAACACAACATTGTAAATCAACTATACTCCAATAAAAAATTTTTAAAAATCAATGTTCTTCTTTTTAAAAAATAACTTCACAAGAGCTCTTGCACATGTTACAGTGAATACAGACCACAACGCTGAGGTTGGCTGGGTGTATTCACTAGCTTAGTGATGGTCTTCTGTCTCCCAGCCTCGCCATATCTATGACTTGACTTCCTGCCTCTGTAAAATGACAAACTGTATGTGTCTCTGACTTCTGAAGTCATTTGCAAATAGTCAAAACTGGCTTTCAAGTCCACAAATACCCAAAGTCTGCCATCTATATAATTTTTAAAAATTCTATCATTTTTATCTGAAAATATTCCTTGGGGCAGAGATCAAGATGGCAGAATAGAAGGACATGGAGCTTACCTCCTCCCACAAATACATCAAAAATACATCTAATGTGAAACAATTCTCACAGACTACCTACTGAAAATATTCCTTAAGAACAAAAGACCAAAAAGAAAACAAAAAGTTGTAAAAGCTGTATAGATTCCAATGAAGAGATTTTTTTGTTTGTTTTTGTTTTTTTGTGGTATGCGGGCCTCTCACTGATGTGGCCTCTCCCGTTGCGGAGCACAGGCTCCGGACACGCAGGCCTTAGTAGCCATGGCTCATGGGCCTATCCGCTCCGCGGCATGCGGGATCTTCCCGGACTGGGGAACGAACCCGTGTCCCTTTCATCGGCAGGCGGATTCTCAACCACTGCGCCACCAGGGAAGCCCGAAGAGATGTTTTAAACTGCTCTTTGAAGAAGAACTACAATCCTGCAGCCTGTAGAACAAAAACCACATTCACAGGAAGATAGACAAGATGAAAAGGCAGAGGGCTATGTACCAGATGAAGGAACAAGATAAAACCCCAGAAAAACAACTAAATGAAGTGGAGATAGGCAACCTTCCAGAAAAAGAATTCAAAATAATGATAGTGAAGATGATACAGGACCTCAGAAAAAGAATGGAGGCAAAGATCGAGAAGATGCAAGAAATGTTTAACAAAGACCTAGAAGAATTAAAGAACAAACAAACAGAGATGAACAATACAATAACTGAAATGAAAACTACACTAGAAGGAATCAATAGCAGAATAACTGAGGCAGAAGAACGGATAAGTGACCTGGAAGACAGAATGGTGGAATTCACTGCTGCAGAACAGAATAAAGATAAAGGAATGAAAAGAAATGAAGCCAGCCTAAGAGACCTCTGGGACAACACTAAACACAACAACATTTGCGTTATAGGGGTCCCAGAAGGAGAAGAGAGAGAGAAAGGACCAGAGAAAATATTTGAAGAGATTATATAGAAAACTTCCCTAACATGGGAAAGGAAACAGCCACCCAAGTCCAGGAAGCGCAGAGAGTCCCATACAGGATAAACCCAAGGAGAAACACGCCGAGACACATAATAATCAAATTGGCAAAAATTAAAGACAGAAAAATTATTGAAAGCAGCAAGGAGAAAACAACAAATAACATACAAGGTAACTCCCATAAGGTTAACAGCTGATTTCTCAGCAGAAATTCTAAAAGCCAGAAGGGAGTGGCATGATATACTTAAAGTGATGAAAGGGAAGAACCTACAACCAAGATTACTCTACCCGACAAGGATCTCATTCAGATTCGATGGAGACATCAAAAGCTTTACAGACAAGCAAAAGCTAAGAGAATTCAGCACCACCAAACCAGCTCTACAACAAATGCTAAAGGAACTTCTCTAAGTGGGAAACACAAGAGAAGAAAAGGACCTACAAAAACAAACCCAAAACAATTAAGAAAATGGTCATAGGAACATACATATGGATAATTACCTTAAACGTGAATGGATTAAATGCTCCAACCAAAGGACACAGGCTTGCTGAATGGATACAACAACAAGACCCATATATATGCTGTCTCCAAGAGACCCACTTCAGACCTAGGGACACGTACAGACTGAAAGTGAGAGGATGGAAAAAGATATTCCATGCAAATGGAAATCAAAAGAAAGCTGGAGTAGCAATACTCATATCAGATAAAATAGACTTTAAAATAAAGAATGTTACAAGAGACAAGGAAGGACACTACATAATGATCAAGGGATCAATCCAAGAAGAAGATATAACAATTATATATGCACCCAACATAGGAGTACCTCAATACATAAGGCAACTGCTAACAGCTATAAAAGAGGAAATCGACAGTAACACAATAATAGTGGGGGACTTTAACACCTCACTTACACCAATGGACAGATCACCCAAAATGAAAATAAATAAGGAAACAGAAGCTTTAAATGACACAATAGACCAGATAGATTTAATTGATATTTATAGGACATTCCATCCAAAAACAGCAGATTACACTTTCTTCTCAAGTGCGCACAGAACATTCTCCAGGATAGATCACATCTTGGGTCACAAATCAAGCCTCAATAAATTTAAGAAAATTGAAATCATATCAAGCATCTTTTCTGACCACACGCTATGAGATTAGAAATCAATTACAGGGAAAAAAAAGTAAAAACACAAACACATGGAGGCTAAACAATACGTTACTAAATAACCGAGAGATCACTGAAGAAATCAAAGAGGAAATCAAAAAATACCTAGAGACAAATGACAATGAAAACATGAAGATCCAAAACCTATGGGATGCAGCAAATGCAGTTCTAAGAGGGAAGTTTATAGCTATACAAGCCAACCTCAAGAAACAAGAAAAATCTCAAGTAAACAATCTAACCTTACACCTAAAGGAACTAGCGAAAGAAGAACAAACAAAAGCCAAAGTTAGCAGAAGGAAAGAAATCATAAAGATCAGAGCAGAAATAAATGAAATAGAAACAAAGAAAACAATAGCAAAGATCAATAAAACTAAAAGCTGGTTCTTTGAGAAGATAAACAAAATTGATATATCGTTAGCCAGACTCATCAAGAAAAAGAGGGAGAGGACTCAAATCAATAAAATTAGAAATGAGAAAGGAGAAGTTACAGCAGACACTGCAGAAATACAAAGCATCCTAAGAGACTACTACAAGCAACTCTATGCCAATAAAATGGACAACCTGGAAGAAATGGACAAATTCTTAGAAAGGTATAACCTTCCAAGACTGAACCAGGAAGAAATAGAAAATATGAACAGACCAATCACAAGTAATGAAATTGAAACTGTGATTAAAAATCTTCCAACAAAGTCCAGGACCAGATGGCTTCACAGGTGCATTCTATCAAACATTTAGAGAAGAGCTAACACCCATCCTTCTCAAACTCTTCCAAAAAATTGCAGAGGAAGGAACACTCCCAAACTCATTCTATGAGGCCACCATCACCCTGATAACAAAACCAGACAAAGATACTACAAAAAAAGAAAATTACAGACCAATATCACTGATGAATATAGATGCAAAAATCCTCAACAAAATACTAGCAAACAGAATCCAACAACACATTAAAAGGATCATACATCATGACCAAGTGGGATTTATCCCAGGGATGCAAGGATTCTTCAGTATATGCAAATCAATCAATGTGATACACCATCTTAACAAATTGAAGAAGAAAAACCATATAATCATCTCAATAGATGCAGAAAAAGCTTTTGATGAAATTCAACACCCATTTATGATAAAAACTTTCCAGAAAGTGGGCATAGAGGGAACCTACCTCAACATACTAAAGGCCATATACAACAAACCCACCGCAAACATCATTCTGAATGCTGAAAAACTGAAAGAATTTCCTCTAAGATCAGGAACGAGACAAGGAGGACCTAATGAAACTTAAAAGCTTTTGCACAGTAAAGGAAACCATAAACAAGATGAAAAGACAACCCTCAGAATGGGAGAAAGTATTTGCAAACGAATCAACAGACAAAAGATTAATCTCCAAAATATATAAACAGCTCATGAAGCTCAATATTAAAAAAACAAACAACCCAATCCAAAAATGGGCAGAAGACCTAAATAGACATTTCTCCAAAGAAGACATACAGATAGCCATGAAACACATGAAAAGCTGTTTAACATCACTAATTATTAGAGAAATGCAAATCAAAACTACAATGAGGTATCACCTCACACCAGTTAGAATGGCCATCATCAGAAAATCTACAAACAACAAATGCTGGAGAGGGTGTGGAGAAAAGGGAACCCTCTTGCACTGTTGGTGGGAATGTAAATTGATACAGCCACTATGGAGAACAGTATGGAGGTTCCTTAAAAAACTAAAAACAGAATTACCACATGACCCAGCAATCCCACTACTGGGCATATACCCAGAGAAAACCATAATTCAAAAAGAGACATGTACCACAATATTCACCACAGCTCTATTTACAATAGCCAGGACATGGAAGCAACCTAAATGCCCACCAACAGACGAACGGATAAAGAAGAAGTGGTACATATATACAAGGGAATATTACTCAGCCATAAAAAGGAACTAAACTGGGTCATTTGTTGAGATGTGGATGGATCTAGAGACTGTCATACAGAGTGAAATAAGTCAGAAAGAGAAAAACAAATATCATATATTAACATATATATGTGGAACCTAGAAAGATGGTACAGATGAACCGGTTTGCAGGGCAGCAATTGAGACACAGATGTAGAGAACAAACGTATGGACACCAAAGGGGGAAAGCGTTGGGGGGGGGTGGTGGTGGTGTGATGAATTCGACGATTGGGATTGACATATACACTGATGTGTATAAAACTGATGACTAGTAAGAACCTGCTGTATAAAAAAACAAATAAAATTAAATTTAAAAATTAAAAAAAAATCCAAGGGGAAAGTGAAGTTTAGAGAGGTGTTGAGTTGTGATCCCCTGGAAGACTGTTGGAAGAATCTCTCCTATTCTCTCTGTCTTGTGTGTTTGTGTGTGTGTATGTGTTTGTGTGCGTGTGCTTGTTTGAGGGTCTTCTAAATATCTAAATTAAAAAAATAAATAAATAAAAAATAAATTGCTCTTTGAACTCAATTCCAGGGGGTATCTGGTATTTTCAGAGTAGTGTTATATCCATTTTCTTACAAACAAATGGGGAGTGTTAAGCTCAAAGAGATGTAAGAATTTTTTGTTGAGGTCTTTGAGCCAATCAAGGGAACAGATAAGTTTCCTCTATTCTAAGCCCTGAAGCAGGTATTCTGTGTTTATATGGGTAGTCCCATTGCAATGGGGAGTTATTTAACGGATATCGATTTTCAGTTTTGCAAGATGAAAGAGTTCTGGAGACTGGTTACACAGCAACATGAATCTACTGAACACTACTGAACCATACACTTAAAAATTGTTAAGATGGCAAATTTTATGTTATGTGTATTTTACCACAATTAAAAAAGAAGATGTTAGGGGATAGGAGATAAGGAATTGTGCTCCAGGCAAAGGGAACTGTGTGTTCAAAAACTTGGAAATGAGAAAGAGATTTACATTAGCCTAAGGCCATTTAGTTACTAGGAGTAGAGAAGACAAGGAATAAAAGTTTTCTCTCCCTTTCCTGGATATAAAGCTTGCCATGGGGCAATTCTGAAATAGCTCAAGTTTGTCTTTGTCACTTTGCCATTTCCCTTTATGTTCTTTTCTCTGTGTGCCTCTTTTTCCATATAGCTAATATTCTTCTGTTCATACAAGCCCTCCAGGGTACCCCAACAGGCAGGTATGTTTCCACCCTTAAGACTCTACTTACTCCCGAATTATCCACCTCTGTTCCCATCCCATCAGAATTTTTAGTCCCTCAGAGCAGCTGTTTTCAGCTAGGTTGCAAGAGGACAGCCATCTGATTCAATACATTTTTACTGAAGTGTGAATGATTGTTAGTTTCTCAGAAGTATCAGCTTTTTAAGAGACTACTTCAGAATTCAAAGTGAATCTATTATTAGTGAGACTTTAATAGGAGAATGAAGTGAAACTGTAACATTTTCAGCCATATTAGGAAGGATATTTTTGGTTTGGAGAGCTACCCTGTAAACAGGCCTATCTGGCTTGATAATCTGTCTTAGGAGTTTGGTTCTTCCCAACTGTTTCTACTGGGTTTCAGCTTCTCCCCATATCTCTAAAAGTTGCAAATCATTTTCAGTGTTACCCACAAAAGGGTGTCTGAGGCTAAGTAAGGGGAATTGGAGGGAAAAAAGGATGTGCAACAGAAGTCATTTATGAGTATGAGTCATTATGAAATCAGGAACTTCCTAAAGTCTCACATATTGTCAGATGGAAATGTGCCTGTTTATTTTATTATTTTTTAATTTCATTGAAGTATAGTTGATTTACAATGTTGTGTTAGTTTCTGCTGTACAGGAAAGTGATTCGGTTATATATATATATATATATATATATATATATATATATATATATATATATATATATATATATATATATATATATATATATATATATATATATATTCCTTTTCATATTCTTTTCCATTATGGTTTATCACAGGATATCGAATATAGTTCCCTGTGCTATACAGTAGGACCTTGTTGTTTATCCATCCTGTATATAATAGTTTGCATCTGCTAATCCCAAACTCCCAAACCTCCACCCCCAACCCCACCATCCCTTGGCAATCACAGGTCTGTTCTCTGTATCTGTGAGTCTGGGAAACGTCCCTGTTTAGATTGATGTCACCATGCATAGTGGTAAAAATATAGGTTTCTACAGTTCAAATCCCAGCTTCACCACTTAGTTATGTGACCTTGGGCTAGTTCCTTAACCTCTCTGAGCCACAGTATCCTAGATGAAAAGTGAGGATAACAATAGAATTTACCTCATATCATTGCAATGAGGATGAAGTGAATTAATGAATGTAAAACACTCAGCACAGTGTTTGGCATAAAGATAGCTAGCAGTGATAGTTACCATCTTCATCATCATCGTCATATCCTTCGCTGGTAGGCCCCTATTAAGAGCTGCTCTGGCCCAGTTCCAGCCAACAAGTGAGAATGAACAGAACGGACCCTGAAACTCTTTGCACCACGGTCAGGATGTCCACCCAAGGGGAATGATGAGAGGGGTAACGCAGAATGCTGGGCTCCCAAGTATTTCTCTGCTTACAGATTTTGAGATTGGCAAGCATTTGATGGTGCCCTTTCTCCTTCTAGTTTTGCAGTCTGTAGCAAAACCAGTGCCCTCCACCCAGCTCTGGCTCCAGTCCTCGATCTATGACCTTGTTTCCTGTTGCTATAGCAGGCCTCTCATGCAGGATTCATCATTGCCTGCCCCAAAATAAGCAGTGAGGAAGACCACACACATTTCTCTATTAATCAAAGACTATTTTTAGGAGTGAGAGAAAGTCTTTGCATAATTCGTCCTTTACCCCTGGTTTGAAGCAGAAGCAGCAGTGGCAGTGGGTGGAGGATGAGCTACACTCTCAGCTTTTGCTTATTTCTCCACGGGGGAAATGAAATAGCAAAGGAAGCTTGGACGAGGCAGAACTGGCCTCAGTCTTCCATTTAGAATACAAGCCTGAGAGTCTTTTCCTGATAGCTTTCTAGTTTGTGGATGTGCAGTTTGAACTGTACACAACTCTGGGAGTCAATGCCCACTTCATTACAATGTGAGTTATGCACCGTATGATCTGAGAAACCCACAGGACACCTCTGCAAGTTCTCCTTCCGGGGCCAGCTCAGCACAGGCATTTGGGTCGACTTTTCTTCTCTCTCAGACCACAGCACACAGGGCTGCCCATGAGTAACTCTTGAGGATACTCCATTTCTCAGGCTCTCCAAGAAATGAATCTTCTTTCCTACTTATTAGTATATTTGGGGAGAAATTGTGTGTTTCTGGAGGTCTGGGTATGAAATAATGTATGTGAGTCAAATAACATAGAGGAGAAGTAGAGGTGACTCTGTTGGGGAGAATCTTTTTTTTTTTTTTTTTTTTTTGGCGGTGCGCGGGCCTCTCACTGTTGTGGCCTCTCCCGTTGCGGAGCACAGGCTCCGGACGCGCAGGCTCAGCGGCCATGGCTCACGGCCCTAGCCGCTCCGCGGCATGCGGGATCCTCCCGGACCGGGGCACGAACCCGCATCCCCTGCATCGGCACGCGGACTCCCAACCACTGCGCCACCGGGAAAGCCCGGGGAGAATCTTACCTTTCAGAAGGTGTTGAATACTAGACTCCTCCTCTCCACGGCTGGTATTTGAACTGACAGATTCACAGGCTGAGAAACAATAAGGGTTTTACCTGAGAGTGTGGAAAAGTCTTGAAAAAGAGCTATTTTCCTTACCCCAAGACAGGGGAAAACAAAGTGGATGGCTTGATGCCTAAGCCTCATAATGAATTAGATAGTTTTGAAAACACTTAGATGCTATCATGCAGGGAAGATTGATCTAGGATTTAAAAAACATTGAAGAAAATAATATTTTTATTTATTATAAGATGTTTAAGGGTGAAACCCTGCAGGTACTGTGGTGCTTAAGTTCTGAGAGGAGAACTTTTGACAGAACAAGAGCATGAAAGAGTTAATGCCTGACACCCGCTCTGAGGAGTTGTCCAGATTGGAACAGCAGCTGTGCTGCGGGACCCCAGTGCGTGCAGCGATGGGGGGGATGACAGACAAACGTGAGGAGCCCCTGCTTCCAGCTGTAGCGCAAATTCAAGGGTTGGACCAGGGAGACAGAAGGGATTCTAGCCCATCTGATTCTAGCCAGAAAGATAGGCTTTTGCACAGCCCTGATGAATTTTTTTTGCAATCTCTTAGAGTCACTTTGGATGAGAATCATTCTCCTAGCTGTCCTTGCCCGTCAAAAGGAACACTAGTTAAAATAATGCTCTTTTTTTTTTTTTTTTTTTTTTTTTTTGCGGTACGCGGGCCTCTCACCGCTGTGGCCTCTCCCGTTGCGGAGCACAGGCTCCGGACGCACAGGCCCAGCGGCCACGGCTCACGGGCCCAGCCGCTCCGCGGCACGCGGGATCCTCCAAGACCGGGGCACGAACCCGTGTCTCAGCATCGGCAGGCGGACTCTCAACCACTGCGCCACCAGGGAAGCCCAGTAATGCTGTTTTAATGGCTGAGGAGAATTAGGATGACAGACCAGAGAAAGGTAGTTAGGGGAGAGGTCATAGATAGAAAGGAGATCAGCTGAGTGAATCTGAAATGGAGGAATGGCTTTTAATGAGAAATTTGGTGTGTGTGTGTGTGTGTGTGTTTGCATGTGTATGTCAGAGAGACAGAGGTATGAGAGATCAAGGAGATAGAAATAGGGAGGAAAAAGGTCAGAGGAATCAAATATATCTGAAAAAGATTTTGAGATCTAACTACCCCCCCAGCTCATTTCCAAATACATGTGTGTATGTGTGTGTATGCTTCATCGTCTCGTTACTGATAATACATATACTAGAGACATTGCCAAAAAAGAATGCTTGGTTTTACTGATTCGCTAAAGTGGGGGGCTTGGAGAAGCCTGCTTCTTGGTGCCTTCCCACCTTCGGATATGCACGCAAGCAGCCACGTGCACACACGTAACTTAGGCTGAGCAGGGCAACTTGGGATTCTGAGAACCAACACTGGAGAGAGAAAAAGCCATAATTAGTGTTAACTGTTGACCTTACAGTTCAAGAATAGATGCTCTGGAGAATGGGAAAGGAGAACAAACATTAATTATTGAGTAGGGACCTTGGAGACAGACACTCTGGATTAAAAAGAGAGAGAGAAATTGCATAATGAATGTTAATTTTCCCTCAAAGAATTGAGTGGTCCGTGGTTGGAAGGGAAAAAGAGGCTAAAACAATCATGAAAGAGAAAGCTCAATGTGTGTCAGGGTGAGAGGGTGCAGGAGGGTTATACAAACACTCTCCATCACTGCTTACTGCTTTGCCTCTTCCTCACAGCTCCCAAGGAATTTGCTATCAGGGTTTTCCTTAGAACTCATATTATTTACCACAGTTGTGGGTAAATACTGCTGGGAAGCTCAGCCACTTCCCCAAGAGCACATGAGCCTGAAAACAGCCACAGTGCATGACAAGCTGATAGGCGCTCAGCACTGGAATTTATTTTTTATGTGTGTCGGTGGGAGTTTGACTTTAAATAAAAGGAGGTACTGGAGCTGAGTGCCACATGGGAGAGGGCTGTGGTCCTTTGTGTGCCGCCGTGGGGTGACTCGGGCTTCAAGGCCTTGACTGTTGTTTTATCTTAATTATTGTACACAAGACACCCCGAAAGTCATCCTCTTAGCTGAAAGTGAAAACAGAAAAATGGTAGTTTGAGTAGAAAATTGGAGATGAGAATTGTAGCCAATTTTGTAGAGACACTATAAACAGGTTTGTCACTGGTTGCTCAGAGTGCTGGGTGGGCTCCCCACATCCAGTCGGCGGCCCTGGGGATTATCCCTTTGCTGCATCTCCTACATCTGCCCACTGCCTTCCATCCAGGCCCTGGTCAGCTGCTGTCTGGATGATTCTACAGTTGCCTGAGCACTCGGCCTTTTCTCTTGCCTATTCCTGGCACACAGGGTGGGTTGCGTGACATCCTTCCTCAAGCACCTGTGATTTCTTGTTGCCTAAAAAGCGGCATTTCAGCTCTATCCTGGCACACAAGGCCTTCCCTGGCCTGGTCCTGGCCTGCCTTTCAGCCCCATCTCCCCCCATGAAGCCCCTCCACAGGGCATTCTTACAGGTTACTCATCATTTCCCGCATGGATTCTGCTTTCTTATCTCTTTGCCTTTGTTTATGCTGGTCCCTCAGCTGGTCATGTCTTTCTCTCTTCTCTGTTTATCCACTTCTACCAGTTTCCTTCTTTTTTAAATTTTTTTACTTTTGGCTGCACCGGGTCTTAGTTACGACATGTGGGATCTTTTAGTTGCAGCATGAGATTTCTTAGTTGCACCATGCATACAGGATCTAGTTCCCCAACCAGGGATCAAACCCAGGCCCCCTGCATTGGGAACACGGAGTCTTACCCACTGGACCACCAGGATGGGGTGGTCCTGGATGGGGACCAGGAAAGTCCCTCTTTTTTTAAAAAATAGAATTTTGTTTATATTTGCTTAAAAAAATTTTTGGCTGTGCCTCGAGGCTTTTGGGATCTTAGTTCCCCAACCAGGGATCAAACCCAGGCCCCAGCAGTGAAAGCACCAAGTCCTAACCACTGGACCACCAGGGAATTCCCTACCAGTTCTTTTAAAGTCAGTACAAATAGAGATTCCTCTGCAAAAATCCGTCCTCTTCCCCCAGGTTAGAATTCATCGCTCCTTCCTTGGAGGCCCCTGCATCGTGTTGTTGAGACTTCTGTTACAGCACTCATCTCATTCTGCCTTGCAGAAGAGTCAGTTGCTTGTGAATTTTTTCTCACAGGGGCTGTGAGGTTCTTGGGGGCAGCAGCCACAGGGCCCGGGGTTGAGCCCTGGGAAGCAGGAAGAAAAGAGCACAGTATCTGGGATAGACGGGCCTGGGAATGAATAAGCGCAGCTGCTCACCAGGTGTGATCAATGTGCACAAGGGGGTTAACCTCCTGTGTTTCAGTTTCCTCACCTGTGGTATGTGAATGAAGATACTCCCTTCAAAGGATGATTGGATGATAGAATGAGATGACATATGTGCCTGAGCATGTTTGCTCTTGATATCAACATCCTTCTCTTTCCCTTGAACATGGTAGGCGTTCTGCCCATTTGATCAAAAGAGTCGGACACAATATTATGGGTCTTCTCTCTTTTAGGTCCAATGATATTTTATATTGGAATTTTACTTAATACTTTATTATATACTGCAAGTATGATCTGGTTTGGTTGTCACAAAGCAATGCAATCTAGGATGTGAGGTATTATTATAGATGCATTTTTTTTCTTTTGGTGCTTTTTTCTTTTTATTGTGTTTTCAAGGGAGAAGTACATTATCTGTTTACAAAATAGCTCTTGAAAAATACGAGTACAGATACTATAAAACAAAGCAAACTCTAGTCACGAGACACCATGTACATCATGCAAAAGCAACAGTCTGATCTCCAGGTTATGAAAACTAGAATTAAAATGTCCCTACACAGAAAAGGTCCAAGTTCCCAGCTTGGCAAAACTTAGGTGCAGTTACACGAAACGTTTAATAAACTGAATTCTTTTTCCCCAATGTGTAAACAAAATGACAAGACTAAATCTGTGCCTGATAATTTCAATCTAACTCTGAAGCTACACAGAACACACAGACACCTTGTAGACTTCACCTGTTAGTCTGACCATCTTTCCTTCTTAGGTGGTAGGAGGAAGGGCAAGGTGACTGTGCAGAGCAAAGATGTGGGAAGTAGAAATACTGTACACTAGACATCACAAAGTATGGTGAAAAGAAAGCCTCAATTAGTGCATAGCCTAAGGGGGAAAAGACTACACTCCAACTTTGGAAAATTAATTTAGAAGGATAGGGGAAGAGTTTAAGTAATTGCAGTTTAACATGAAAAATGCACGTGTGATAGAATGGAGCACAATGGAGGATTCAAACACATGCTCATCAGAAAAATCTGTTAGGTTTGCTTTGTCCAG
Organism: Mesoplodon mirus; assembly: GCF_964341445.2. Classification (NCBI taxonomy): domain Eukaryota; kingdom Metazoa; phylum Chordata; class Mammalia; order Artiodactyla; family Ziphiidae; genus Mesoplodon; species Mesoplodon mirus. The sequence goes on from NC_138984.1 coordinate 34,216,970, forward strand.
ATTAAGAAAGAATATATAGTTGCATTATATGCTGTAACAAAGAGACGCAGAAAGATAAACACGTGTTTCTGTTTCAGGTAAGAGTCTAGAGGGAGGGGGTAGCCCAGGGTAACTCTGCTCCCTGAAGGTATCTGGGCTCTGTGCTCCCTTATATCTTATGGCTTCATCATCCCCTAGAGTATTGCCCTCTTCCACGTGGTTGAAGCTACTTCACCACGGCAACCAAGTCCAAGGGGCAAAGGAAGGAGGAAGGCAATGGTTTCCTCTTTTTAAAATTAAAAAAAAAAATTTTTTTTTTTTTTTTGGCTGCGTTGGGTCTTTGTTGCTGCGCGCAGGCTTTCTCTAGTTGTGGCGAATGGGGGCTACTCTTCGTTGTGGTGCACGGGCTTCTCATTGCGGTGGCTTCTCTTGTTGCAGAGCCTGGCACGCAGGCTCAGTAGTTGTGGCATGTGGGATCTTCCCGGGCTTAGTTGCTCTGCGGCATGCGGGGTCTTCCCGGACCATGGATCGAACCTGTGTCCCCTGCATGGGCAAGCGGATTCTTATCCACTGTACCACCAAGGAAGTCCCCAGTGATTTCCTTTTAAGGAAATGACCTGGAAGTCAGTCGCACAAGTTCCTTCTGTTCACATTTCATCAGCCACATCAGTTATATGACCATGCCTGGCTGCAAGGAAGGCTGGGAAATATAATTTCTAGCCAAGTAGCCTTGTGTTCAACTAAACTTCAGGGTAGGGGATTCTGCTAATAACAGGAGTAATGGAAAAATGGATATTGGGGAACAAGTAAGTCTTTGCTACTGACAGTTTCAATCAATATTTATGGGTAACGTTCTGCGAGTACCTATGATGTTCTCTGGGATATTCAGAAGTAGAGGAGGGGGATCTATCTTGGAGGAGGATGAAGAAAAAGAGTAAAAAAAATAGCGGAAGTAGGGAGTGCCTGGTGAGAGACCCAGGTAGTAAGAATTACTGCTGACCTAAGATAGTAGCAATCAGTGTGGGCTGAGGTGGTCAGGTGAGGTGGTACAATGAAGGTGGGACTGCAGCTAGTCCTTGAAGCCTAGAAACCTGGACAAGAGGGCCTAGAGGCAGTAAATTCTAGTGAGAAGAGCTTTGGCCTAAGTAGGTGCAGGAAGATCTGGGTTTGAGCCTTAGATTTGCCGCATAGAAGCTGTGTGACTTTGAGCAAGTCACCGTACCTCTCTGGGCCTCAGTTTTCTTATCCATAAAATGAGAGTTTTCAAACTGTGGTCTCATAGTTCTAGTGACTCTGCATAGACCCCACAGCCGGGAATCATTTCAGGAGGGAAAGAATTAGCTGGGCTCTGAAGAAGTTGTTGGGGGACACAGACCATCCCTACTTTAACCAGGCAGCTCTGCTTTTATCCATTTTATCTATAGGTGTCCTCAGAAAGTCTGTTTGATAAAATGCTTCCCCTGCTTAAATGCTGATGAAGGTGATGCCTACATTCCATCTCAACTCTAAGGTTCTCTGAAACAGAAAAAATGCGAGGGAGGTAGAATTTACAGCTTTACAGGCTCTGTAAGAAACAGTATAAGTACATATGCAAAAAATAAAGAGGGATTAAATATTCTTCAACACTTCATATTGACTTTTTTCTTAAAAAAAAGAATTTTCAGCAGATTCAAAGAGAACTATTCTTTTTGACATTTTTCTTCTTTGGAAGGCATAAAGTGGCAATAATATCACATTTTCAGCCAAATACGAGGGAGGGGAGTCTTTGTACTTATAGGAATCATGAGAGGTTTCTGTCAAAGGAAAGAAGACTCCCCAGTGGTTTTTAGTGGTTCTCTGCAGGTGGCCATCAGAACACCTTCCAGTGTGGGCTGCTGATGCGGTGCTGGGTTCGCTGCCGTGAGAGAAAGAACCCCGCTTCCCTCTGAAGTCCTGACAAACACAGCTTCCCTGCCCTGTGGTCCATGTGACAGACCCAAATTAGCCCCATGCCGAGCCTCATGGGAATCCCCCATAACTTCTGCAAGGGGAGGAGAGTATATGGGTCAGGACTCAGGGGAGAACAGAAACCACCAAGGTATTTTAAGAAGAAATGGAGCTACTATAGAGCACTTGGTGCTTACGAAGTTGCTGCAGCAGCTGCCTCTTGACAGTCTTCACGAGCTTGCTTGCCAGTGTAAGTAGCCAAAGTGCCTCCGCCTCACTTCTGCCCTTCAGATCTCATGCAAGTGCATCTATTTGGCAGAACCGCATCTGCATCCCACCCCCTAACTGCAAAGGTTATCTGGGAAATGTGGTTTTTAGCCTTCCAGCCTTTGCAGTACAGGAGGGCACTGGAAGGAAATGCTGGGTACCAAGCGACCGTATCCAGCCATGTTTTTCTTTATTTCAACATCTGAGAACGGGTAAATCCACCAACATGATTGCTTATGGATTATTAACAAACACTGATTGGGCAAAAGGGCCTTATTGCCACCCAGGCTTCCTCCTACCTTCCTCTACTTCTTTTTACCTGGAGATGGAGGGATTGTGGACTCAGTGATTCAGAACTGATGTTTGGAAAATGAAAGCAAGAACAGTCATGAATTATTGAATGACTGAGATCCTGCTTCAGGACTTAGACAACAGAACTGCTCTACGGAGAGAGCCTCCTTGGGAAAGGGGGTTATTTAGTAACATGAAGCATTACAGCTGGAAAGAACCTTAGAAATACTGTTTAGTATTTTCCAAAGTGTGTTCCAAAAACTAGTTAGATGCACATGATGCTTTACTAAAAACAAGAAAGAATTCAGTGGTCAAACAAGTTTGGGAAACATTGCATATCCTCATCTTGAGGAACCATAATCCATATTAACACAGTAGAGGCTCCTGCAGTAAGGATTCTGCTTTGCTGTAGCCTACTGGTTTCCAACTTATTTGGCCTCAGAACTTTTTTTTTTTTTTTTTTTTTTTTTTTTAACAGAATGCCTGGTAACCTTCTGAGGACTTGGAGTTCTATGGGATATACACTGGGAGGATTGGATCTAATCCCAGTTCCTCTTTCTCCATATGGAGAAGCTGAGCTCCAAAGCAGTAGATTTATTTGCCAATGATCACAGAAATCAGGGTGGTAGAGCTGAGAAGAAAACCCAAGGCTTTGGATATTTAGTCCAAAGTTCTTTCTTCTTCCTCACGCTGTCTCATCTAATGGACTTCTTTTATTTTTGGCTGCGTTGGGTCTTTGTTGCTGCACGCGGGCATTCTCTAGTTGCGGCGAGCAGGGGCTACTCTTCGTTGCGGTGCACATGCTTCTCATTGCGGTGGCTTCTCTTGTTGGGAGCATGGGCTCTAGGCGTGTGGGCTTCAGTAGTTGTGGCACACGGGCTCAGTAGTTGTGGCTCGTGGGCTCTAGAGCGCAGGCTCAGTAGTTGTGGCTCACGGGCTTAGTTGCTCCACGGCATGTGGGATCTTCCCGGACCAGGGCTCGAACCCCTGTCCCCTGCATTGTCAGGTGGATTCTTGATCACTGCGCCACCAGGGAAGCCCCGGGCTTCTTCACTTTTAAATCTCTAGGCATCTTCACTAAAGCAAAAGCTGCTAAGAGAAAGGCTACTCAAGGAAAATCATACTTTGTCAAATATCCCACCAACATGGAAGGATCCTTTTACCCATGAGTCCCCACAACCAACATTATCACAAATGACAAATGGGGAGAACACAGAGAAAGTCAACCACTTAGCATATGTTTGCCCCCAAATAATCAGTGTTTTGAGACCAGCTGGGATATTCTTGGACCCTTCATTTTTCTGTTTACCAAGTTGTAGACCCTCAGGAAATGACACCAGTATATTATCTATTATGAAAACAAATTATGCCCAAATCTAGTGACTTAAAGCAATAAACCTTTCTATATCTCACATAGTTTCTAAGGGAATCTGGGAGGGGCTTAGGCCTGTGACTCCGGTGCAGTCTCTTGTGAGGCTGCCGTCACAATGCCAATCAGGGATGCAGTCATCTGGGGATTTCCCTGGGGTTGGACCATCTCAGAAGTCACACACTGTCACTTCTGTCATATTCTATATTTACCAGAAGTGAGCCACTATGTCCAGCGCACACTCAAGGGGAGGAGAATTGGGCTCCCCCCTTTTTTTTTGCGGTACGCGGGCCTCTCACTGCTGTGGCCTCTCCCTCTGCAGAGCACAGGCTCCGGACACACAGACTCAGTGGCCATGGCTTACGGGCCCAGCTGCTCCGCAGCATGTGGGATCTTCCCGGACCGGGGCACGAACCCATGTCCCCTGCATCAGCAGGCGGACTCTCAACCACTGTGCCACCAGGGAAGCCCCAAGGGCTCCCCCTTTTGAAAGAACAAGTGTCAAAGAATTTGTAGACATATTTTAAAACCACCATACCAAGAAAGAGTTGCAAGAGAGAAAGATGCTAATTAAATGACCAAAAAACAAGGCAAGTTTTGGGGGTGAAAATCTTTTTAGGACAAGAGCAGGTGTCAACTGGAAACTGTGAAAGAGATGAAGAATTTAAATTTGCATGGGACCTGGAGTCCCAAACCGAACCACTGGCACAGACATTCTTGAACTTCTTGCAATAAAGAACTTCTGAATAAAAGGACTTGTGAAAGAAAACTTCTATTGCTGCCACTGTGACTAGGAGAATAGATGAAGGATTTGAATCAAGGATAAGCAACTCCAATGTTCCAATGTTTTGACTTATATCCTTCCAAGTTAAATTTTCCTTTCTTAAGCCTTTGAATTTTCTAAGTGTTGCAATATCCCAACATGACCAAGAGGGTCAAATTCCAGCTCAAGTCTTCACATCTTTTTTTTTTTCTTCTGAAGGTTTATACTCATTCTTCTATGCTATCTGAAAGCAAGATATCATGATCTAATTGCTTAAGAATTTATTTCCAAGTAGATGTTGGCAGAGTCTGAAAGTCTCAGAATGATCAGACAGATCATATTTCCACTTTAACCCAAGATTTTTTTAAATTAAAAAACAACTATGGGCCTCCCTGGTGGCGCAGTGGTTGAGAGTCCGCCTGCCGATGCAGGGGATACGGGTTCGTGCCCCGGTCTGGGAGGATCCCATATGCCGCGGAGCGGCTGGGCCCGTGAGCCATGGCCGCTGGGCCTGCGCGTCCGGAGCCTGTGCTCCGCAACGGGGGAGGCCACAACAGTGAGAGGCCCGCATACCGCAAAAAAAAAAAAAAAAAAAAACAACTATGATCCCCCCCAAACTTTCCTTTATGGCATCTGGGGTATTCTGTCCACGCATTTCTTGGACATATGATAAAGATAAGAGGATCTCTAGGACTCTTCTAATATATTTGGGAGCTAAACAACAAACGGATGCATATAAATACAGTAATCACAAAAGTGGGATTGAGAGAGAGAAATGGGTGAAACCTACATCGTAGCAGTTCAGTGAGATGAAGTGGATTTACTGAGGAAAATATCCCGGAATAGATGAACCTTCCCCTGGAGCTTAAAATGATTCTAAATATTTGAGGGCAACTTGGGCAAAGGCTGGGAGATAAGAGAAGGAAGACTGAATGTTTGGGCCATCAGACAGATGAGAAAAGGGTGGGCCTGAATATAGTGGGAGATGAGACTGGAAGAGTAGGGTGGGGATGGTGATCAAGATGCATTTGAACAAACAGCTGCAAAGAATTTGGTGTGGGTGGAGCAAATCCTTTGCAGGAGTTGAAAATGTTTTTCAGTATCCTGCTTCCCAGAGCAAAACAAAACAGGGCTTTCCCATTAACAGAGACTCTGAGAAAGCTGGGCCTGTTCTATGGGCGCTTGTAGGGAGATGTGGGTTAAGGTTCTGCCTGCCTCCCAGAGCCCTATGCAATCACTGTCGAGGCTGGAGGTCCACCAGCTGTATATGGAGGACGGATGATTCATTTGTTCATTTATTCAACAAGCTCACAGTGAATGCCTTTAGGTTTGAGAGGCAAGCAGGATTAAATACGTTGTTCATGGGACTAAGACAAGATGGCAGGCAAGTCTCGATTTATTCAGCATAAATTTCATTTCTCTCTTTCTTTCTTTCGTGTGGAAATTATTGAAAGATTTTCAATGAACATTTATTGTGATCCCGCTCTGTTTGCGTCAGGGACTGTGCTAAGTGCTGAGGATGCCGAAATGACCGAAACATGATACTGACAAGATGACAACAAACTTAAACATGTAACTTAAATATTTCCTTTTCTGCTTCTGGCTTTTGCTTTGCCCAAAGGGGAGCTATTTCTCTTGGAAGAGAGTGGACAAATGTGCAGCAGGTGAACAGAATCGTGTTTGCGTTCCAGCTGTTGTACCAGCTGTGTCACAGTGACAGTGGCCTCCACCTGTCTCACTCCTGCTTCCGCCAGTTCAGAACCAAGTTATTTTTATACTCATATCATGGGACAGCCCAAGTGGTGATGGACGTTCTTTAATGCTGGATTTGGAACCGAATGCATTCTGGTTTCTGGAAATCCATGTACTAAGTGGCTACTTCCACAGCAACAGACACAACACATAAAATGCAGCAATAGTCAATAGCTGCTGGTGGTGGAGTCGATCCCCTTATTTCGAATGAGAGGAGGAACCTTGGACACAAGGAAGGGTTGACCCAAAGTCATCTGACAACGTAGAGGACAAGCCAGGGCTACTCAAATCTCCTGGCTCTGATTCCATGCTCTTTTTGTTGAGGCAGTCATGACATCACCCACCAAACGAGTGCAGATTTTAATCTCCCTTATTAAGAGGCCTGCTGGCTGGCTGTACGAATCATGCATACACATCGTGATGGTTCCTGGGTGGTTGACACTCATCACCCTCTGACTTAATTTTTTTTTTTTCCTTTGCAAGATGGTTATTGCCCAGAGCCAGCATCCCTTTTCCAAAAAGTGAACATGCCAGAAGGGTTTTTGGAAACTGCCTTGATATCTGTCAGGAGCCAGATGATTCGCAGCAAGGAACCAATACACATAACAAGGATAACTGATTGGATTACCAATTAGCCACCTCCACCTCTGGAGGGTGGTTGGAAAGAAAAGAAAAGGCAGTGTTTAGTTTGGGCAAATACCAAGAGGGCTTTATCATCCTCATCAAGGCATCAGCACGGCACATTAGGCCTCCTCCAAGCCATTCCATGGGAACCTCTCTCTCCAGATGCTCTAGCAAGAGCAAACTTGTTATGCAGACATTGGGTTATTGTGTCTGAGCTACAGAAGCATCCCTGTGTTCAGCGAGAGGGGAGAAACTGGCTGACTTGCGTCTGTTTTTAATGATGTCTCTCCTGCTGGGGAGTTTTGGAAGCTGCAGGTAAAATCTTCACCCAGGAAAGCGAGGCTGACCTGGGATGTATCATCTTACCTCCACCCGACAGAAGCTCCTCGGTTTGGGTAGGCCTTGGGAGGGACAGGCAGATGTTTTCTCCATTTGGACCCAGCAAGAAGTGCCCCAGTTTGGGGTCTCTGGATTTTTCTTGAAAATAAGCACAAGCATGGGCAGTATTAGCACCAGTGCAGGGGAGGGAGGCTGAACCTGGACCGTGCTCCCTGAATCCCCAGCGGGCAGATGCCGGTGTGCTCAGGTGCTTGCCAGGGTGCAGGCCAGCCCCACTCCTGGGATTCGGCAGAGCAGGGCCAGCGTTCACGCCCCATCATCTGGAGTCAGTGTGGGATGAACAGGGCGGGGCTGCCATAGCCTACGTCGTGCCTTCTGCGAAGGTCTAGAAAAGGGGGAATCCTCTGGTTTCAGGCAGCCCTCCAGGGACAAGGTGAGCCTGGAGGGGGCACCTTGTGTGCAGGAAAGGGAGCCCCATCCTCCAAGTGTGTGCAGCCCAGCTCCTGGGCACAGGGCTCGGGAGTTCCAGCCTCTGCTTCCTGCTCTATCACATGCCTTTGTGCAGTACTCAGTGGCACAGCTGTGCCCTGTGGATCAAATGCTGGGACTGCTTAGTGACTCCAAGGGGCTCAGGCCAAGGAGGAGAAGGAGGCTCTATTTCAGTTGCTTAGAAAGATTGAGGGTGTTTCTATGACTTTACCTTCCCCATTTCCAAGGCAAAAGGGTCAGGGGTAGAGCTGGCAATCAGCCACAGTGGATGCTTACAAGTGTGTAAACACACATATACACAGAGGCATCACACACACGGAAACACACACCAAGGTGTGCACTCACACGTACATATATACACACTCACAAGGCACGCACACATATGCAGGTGTGCCTGCAAGGACACACGTGTATCACACATGAAGGACACACAGCAACACATGTGTACTTGTTCGCAGGCAGGCCTGCATGCCTGCACAATCACACATACATACATGAGCACACAAGTATACACATGTACTCCCATAGCTATATAAGCACACACATACCCTAAGACACACATGTGCCACCATGCACACATTCATTTACACACACTCAGCCTACACACTTGGGGCTTCAGGCTGCACTCGTCATAGTCACAGCCCTGGCATTCATTCTAATCAGGTTCTCCTTTTGTAAGGGTGTCTAATTCAGGGTGTGTGTGTGTGTGTGTGTGTTTGGTGTGATTTGTTCTGGGCAATGCAACCTCCTAGGAATACCCTTGGTGGTGACACGACTGTACCTAAAGTTCAGTTCATTAGCTCAAAGTTAAGAGAGCATCATTGCCATGCAAATATAAAAGGGAGGAGGTTGTAAGAGAAAGGCTCCATCTGGAAATAGTTTGTAAGTTTCTTTGGTGAGAGAGAGAGAGAATTTGACTTTGACCATTCCAGCCTTAAACTGAGGAGCTGCAAGCACATAATGGAATTATTGATCCATGTATTGAATTTATGCTTACAAGGCTTCAAATCTAAATAAATGCTTGGGTCGAGGCAGGGGGAGTGCGAGCGAGCAGAATTTAAATAGTGAGGCATCTGTCTCTGAGCGAGCCTGGATGGGATGAAAGCTGTGGTATCTGTTGTCTTCTTGGTAGCTCTCAGTTGCCACATTCCTCTCGAGTGTGAGCTTCTCTAGGCCCTGAGTGTGATTCTGCTGTTAACAGAGATACTTTGTCTGGCACCCAAACACACACCATCTCCTTCATCTGGTGCTCAGTCAGAGAAAGCTGCGCATCCTCCGATGAGGGAGGAACAGCTGATTGGGCTGCACTTTCTAGAAAATGGTTTGTTGGTCTCCAGCATGGCCCCTCCCTAAGGGATTTTTTTTTTTTTTTTTGCGGTACGCGGGCCTCAGACTCCGGACACGCAGGCTCAGCGGCCATGGCTCATGGGCCCAGCTGCTCCGCGGCATGCGGGATCCTCCCGGACCGGAGCACGAACCCATGTCCCCTGCATTGGCAGGCGGACTCTCAACCACTGCGCCACCAGGGAAGCCCATCCCTAAGGGATTTTCAAGGGTAATTTGGAGCCTAAGCAACTTTTGCTTTTTGCGCTGCACTTAGATCCAAGCCCCCATGGAAGCTGTTATTGCACTGTCCTAGTTTCCTCCTGGACCGTTGGCTCTTAAGGATAAGAACTCTGAGTGGGGCTAAGTCATAGAGGGTGTGGCCCTGCCTGCCTCATCCTTCAGTAGAAATCCAGAGTCCTTTTCTCTCTGTGCACAGGCCTCAGGCTCTGCCCAGGGCCGGAGGGTGACTCCTCCCCGGGGACTCTTCCTGTTGGCAGGGTCCCCAGGCTCCCTTGCCCCGTGCAGGGTTATGGCTCGGTGTTGAGAATGTCTGGTAAACCCAGTAGCGAGTCTCCCTGATGAGCGCAGGGAGCTGTGTCATCACACGCTGCTGCCAGGAGCGAGGAAAGCACAGAACAGCTTGGCAGCGCATGTTGGTGCAGAAAACCCTTAAAACATGTACTGACTTTTGAGGAATATGCGTGGTGACCGTTAATCCCACTGACAGCATTGGAAACACTGCTGATTTCCCTTTTTCAATGGGGTGGCTTTCAGACAGCTTACTTGTGGCCCTGGAAGATGGTTAAAATGAGCCCAGAGCCACAGACAAGCCAAGAGGGTGCATCCATGCACCCTGGGAGTGATTACCTTGTCCTTCTGCTGGGAGTGCCCCGCCGGCCCGTCTCACATGGAGGGGGCCCACGGGGCTGCTGTGGCCTGATGTCCTGGGGCTGTCCAGGCTCCTCTGGCTCTCTGGACTTTTTCTTCCTTCCGTCAGGGACAGTGGTGGGGTGCCATCCTGCGATGGAGCATCATCCTCTTCAAAAGCAAAAGGAGAAAAAGTATGAGTGAGAATTTGGATCAGCAAGAAGGAGAAGGAACCTCTTTTCTAATTCTGTTGATGGCTCCTAGGGTCTAGGATCACTTATTCCCCTCATTCTCAAGTTTGTCTCTCTTTTCCAGCCCTGCTAAGGAGCAGACACCAGGTATCTCCCACAGCCAAGGTGGGATTACTCTTGGCTAGAATAGCAGCCCTACTGTTGGGGAACCTCCAAGAACTGGGAGGAACTGACCAGTGGTTGCTGTCATCCTCATCCTATTGATGGGCTCCTGAGATGGGAGAAAGGCTAGGGAGACTGCAAGGTCCTTCCCTAACTGGGGAGACCCCAGCGTTAAAGCTCATGGGACTATTGGCTACAGAGTTCCAACCACAAAGCAATTTTTCTAAGCAGAACCAGTGATCTCATGGCTCCTCCAGGTCATAAAGTACAAAGTAGCCCCTTCTAGATGGTAGTTAGAGGGTAACAGGATGGATGATAAACTCCACAAAGCACGTCTTGGCCTCCATCTCTGTTCTTTCTCTCACTCCTTCCCAAAACTGGCTCTGCTCTAGGGAGGGAAAACCCAGTAATCTAAAAGTGATTGGGACCTTGTCTTAATCTCAGAGAGAGTGGTCTTTATTTCATGTTCAACACACTCTTGGTGTTTGTGTTTAAAGGCTGGCTTCACACACAGTCTCCAAGTATCCCAAGCTACTTATTTACAAAGGGAAGAGGTGTCTTTACAACGGAGAAAGACATCTCTTTAACCAAATAATGAAATTTAACATCACTTATAATGGAACAACTTATAACAAACGGAATTAATACAGGGAATTAATACAGGGATATTTTGTGTCCCTTGATGTGATGCACCGAGAAGCACACGTCACCAACATGCCATTCTTGCCAAAACTGTTTGATCTGAATCTAATCATGGGGAAACAAACCTAAATTGAGGATAATTCTGTAAAGCAACTAGCCTAAACTCTTCAAAAATGTCAGTGTCCTGAAAAATGAGACTGGGGAAGTGTTCTAGATGAAAAGATCCTAAAGAGATGTGACAGTTAAATACAATGTATGATTCTGAGTGGAATCCTGGATTGATCGGGGAAAAAAAAACAACTGTAAGGAATATGACTGGTGTAATTAGAGAAATTTGAATGTGGACTATATATTAGAAAATAGTATTACATCAATGTTAATTTTCTTGAATGTGATAATTGTACTGTGGTTACAAGGAGAATATCCTTGCTCTTGGGAGATACGTGCTGATAAGGGATGAAATGTACAAAGTCTGCAGTTTAGTCTCGGATGGTTCAGCAATAAAATAAAATATGTATGTGTGTATGTGCATATAAAAAATCTGGCTTCATTTTTATGATATGAGAAGTGAAACAATCCAGGGCTAAGCACGTAAATGGGTCTGTGCAACCTCTGGAGCAATGAGAGTCCCACTTACTAGTTCTAAACACCCTTCCTCCAGGGACGCCCGTGTGAGAAAGATTGCCATGAAAATCTTGCCTCTTCAGACCTTTTTTTCTTTTTTTTAATGCATCTACTACCCAGTTGAGTCACACACTGAACTAACATACTGAACTAACCAAGGTACCAGGGACTTCTTAGCCCAGCTTCCTCCTGGCAGGGTAGCAGAGGATGGACAAGCTCTAGGTACTGGGTCCCCAGTGGACATGGCAGCTCAAAACAAGTGGAGGGCATTGTGAGGTGAGCAGCACCAAAGATGAAATTCCCTGGTGTTGCCCATCCCTCCTGGTGGCTCAGGCTGTGCCCCTGACGTTGTGGTGCACAGGGGCAAAGCTGCTTTCTTACTGTCTGCACACAGAGTGACCCTTGCCATATGAGGATTTAAAAAAAAATTATTTATTTGTTATTTATTTGGTTGCATTGGGTCTTAGTTGCAGCACGCGGGGTCTTCATTGTGGCACGGGCTTCTCTCTAGTTGTGGCACGCAGGCTTTAGAGCGCGCAGGCTTAGTTGCCCCACGTCACGTGGGATCTTAGTCCCCTGACTAGGGATCTAACCCGCGTCCCCTGCATTGGAAGGCGGATTCTTAACCAATGGACCACCAGGGAAGTCCCCATATGTGGATTTTTCAAAAATACTTCGAAGTCTTTAGGATGATTAACTCTCACTTAAGAGAGACGGTAAACAAGCCCCTGCCTCAATAATCAAAGGACATTCTCAAAACGGAAATGTCTCAAGAACATCCTGACCTGGGTTCATTTTTTTTTTTTTTTAATTCTGAGAGGCAGTGCAGTATAATGAATAAGAGCACAGATTCTGGCACTGGAAGGCCTCAGCTCCAAGCCCAGCGAGGCCACTTATAATTGTGTGACCTCGAACAAGTCACTGATCTCCCAGGGCTTCAGATTTCTGATCTGTGAAATGAGGGTAGGACTGTTGTGAGTGTTAAAACCTGAGGCCAGTGCCTGGCACTGAGGAAGAACTCCTTAAATGTGAATGTTCATCCTTCTACTTCTGATTACCTCCACTCAGAGGTCACCTAGCACTTATACTGTCATGTTGCCTTGGGGAAGGAGCTTCAGTTTTGTGAAAATGTAGAGCTTTCTAAATATGGCCCATTGTTTCCAACCTATCAACACAGAAAAATATACACTTTGATGCACTCATATGTATAATTTCAGATGTCCACATGATGTTTTGAAAAATTGGAGTAATGCCTTTTGTTGATATTATGAACTTCTCATGAATAGTCCCAAATAGATTAGAAATGAAATTCCATTGGTTAAAAACATGGGAGAAACTATAGAGCATGCAGCAAATACGTAGTAAGTTTGGTGCTGTTTTACATCTGCAACCAGGAAATATTAGTAGGGGGTTTGATTTAGTGAGTAAGTAACTTGTGAGCTAGACGGGAAGTTGGTTTCACTGCAGCACTTTGGTGAAGGCAGCAGCTGCCTGAGCAGAAGCCATCTTCAAGTGGCCGGGGAGGAGTGGCCTCCCTTCTAGCCTCTTTTTTTAAAAAAATTAATTAATTAATTAATTTTTGGCTGCGTTGGGTCTTCGTTGCTGAGCGCGGGCTTTCTCTAGTTGGGGTGAGTTGTGGTGCACGGGCTTCTCATTGCAGTGGCTTCTCTTGTTGCGGAGCACGGGCTCTAGGAGCACAGCTCCACAGTTGTGGCTCACGGGCTGTACAGCACAGGCTCAGTACTTGTGGTGCACGGGCTTAGTTGCTCCGCGGCATGTGGGATCTTTCTAGATCAGGGCTTGAACTCGTGTCCCCTGCACTGGCAGGCGGATTCTTAACCACTGCTTCACCAGGGAAGTCCCTCTAGCCTGCTTTTTATGGCTGAGGACACTGATGTGTCTTGCCTTGCTCTCCTTTGGAGTGAGATCCCTGTGGGATGCTGGAGGGAAGGAATAGCTACCTTGAGGCAAGAGTGGGTCCCTCCCTGTGTCTACTGGGAGATGTACTGTTAATTCCCTTGGCCTTTTCAGGGGCACCTGCTTCAGGGGAGGCGTCCATAAAGGCCTGGACTCTTCTTCTGTTTCTGGTGCTGACTCAGGGTGTGGAGCACCTAGGAGACAAAGAGAAAGCCAAGTTGTAGTAGACATCTGTGGTTTTTGCCAGCTGTCTCTTCTTTTTGGGGACCCATCTTTCTCTCACTCAACGGATTATGTGGTTTGGGTGGTCCGTTCCCTGACTCCAGGGATGGGCAAGTGACTGAAGCCTGGCTAACGAGAGCACCTCATTGCTTTAGCCATGGTGACTGGGTCCGGGGTGGGCACACAGCCCAAGCCTGTCCAATCACAGGCAATTTTGGTACTTTTTGCAAGAGCTTTTAAGAGGCATATCCTTCCTTTTTTAAAATAAATTTATTCATTTATTTATTTTTGGCTGCATTGGGTCTTTGTTGCTGAGCACAGGCTTTCTCTAGTTGTAGCGGGTGGGGGCTACTTTCCTTGCGGTGCGTGGGCTTCTTATTGCTGTGGCTTCTCTTGTTGCGGAGCATGGGCTCTAGGTGCGGGGGCTTCAGTAATTGTGGTGTGTGGGCTCAGTAGTTGTGGCTAGCGGGCTCTAGAGCACAGGCTCAGTAGTTGTGGCATACGGGCTTGGTTGCTCCACGGCATGTGGGATCTTCCCGCACCAGGACTCGAACCTGCCTGCACTGTCAGGCGGATTCTTAACCACTGTGCCACCAGGGAAGTCCAAGAGGCATATCCTTTCTACCGGGGTTAACAAGTTGTCATGGAATTGCAGGAGGCCATCTTTACCACCACATGGGGACAACGTGCTTGAGAGGAAAGGCTAACAGAGCTGAGAGACTCAGACAAATAGTGCCCAGAGGACATTTTCTGAGGCCTGGATCCAGCTGAGCCTGGAGTTGGCTGATCCTTGCACTATCCAATTACATGAGTGAATACATTTCTTTTTTTGCTTAAGAGAGTTTGAGTTAGGCTTCTAACACTTGTTACTGAAGGAGTCCTCACTGACATACAAAAGTAGGAAGAACTCAATGGATTCACTTTCTGTATATTTTATTCCTATTTTTCATTTGTCAGTGTGTTGGCAAGCTCAGTGGATCTAATAGGTTTAAGAATCTGGTCCATGATGGCCTGGTGACCTTCCTTCCAGGGTCATCATGGGAGATAATCAGGATTTAACCAAATCCTGAAATAGTCCTGTCTTTTTGTATATTAAGCATGTCTTTTTTTTTTTAAATTGGAGTATAGTTGATTTACAATGTTGTGTTAGTTTCAGGTGTACAGCAAAGTGAATCAGTAAGCATATCTTTTTATTCTAGTGTTTTGACATCTGGGACCTTACTCACCCTGGGAAGGCTGTCCCTCCCAGGACTAGACAGTTCCTAGAGACAGTAAAGGACCACCTGCAAGTGCACATTTCATATGGAAACCAACCAATCTAGAGCCCCTCCCCCCCTCCCCAGCCATGACCTCCTTAACACTTCCAGGCCACTATCCCCCTGCCTTCATGACCCCAGGGCCAGGTACCAGACAACCAGGACAGCCCTGATGCACGGAGCCTGCCCAGACTTTTCAAACTAGCCAATCCCAAACCGGCTTAGCCTGCTTGCCGTGCCTCGCCCGTGCCTTCCTGCCAAAAATGCAATAAAGACTCTTGCCCAGGGCTTCCCTGGTGGCGCAGTGGTTGAGAGTCCGCCTGCCGATGCAGGGGACACGGGTTCGTGCCCCGGTCCGGGAATATCCCACATGCCGCGGAGCGGCTGGGCCCGTGAGCCATGGCTGCTGAGCCTGCGCGTCCGGAGCCTGTGCTTTGCAACGGGAGAGGCCACAACAGTGAGAGGCCCACATACCGCAAAAAAAAAAAAAAAAAAAAAAAAGACTCTTGCCCATCCCACACGCCCCCCCCACCCCCGCCAGCCCTTCTGCTTCCTAGCTGACCCTGGTTCTTCTCCATGTGGCCTCGAGGGGCATGGCATGCCCTCTCCTCTTGCGAACTGTAACAGACTGTCTTTTCACTGGCAGTTGTCTCCTGATCTCTACTGGCCTCATCCTACCTGAATAATAAGAAAAACCTACATTTAAAAATACTGTAATACTATGTGTTTTTTTTAAGGAGCTAAGTAATTTTTTTTTGAAAGTTAATATCTATGGAGTGAAATGTGCAGATCTTAAGTGTACAGTTCAATGAGTTTTGACAAATGTATATATCCATGCAACCAACCAAGATTTAGAACATTTTCATCACTTCAGAAAGTTCCCTTATGACCCCTTCCATTGACTGGTCTTTTAAGATTAACAGACATCCTTTTTCATAGTGAGAATTCCAAACAGCCGTAGAGCAAAAACTGAGAAATCAGTGGCCGTTTTTGCTGAAGTTTCTAGAAAGCTCAGAACTAGGACTTCTTCAAAATTGGAGTCAGCTGTTTAGAGAGTTGCCTTTTGCCTCAGCTTGCCCAGAAAAGTCCCAGGGGCAAGAATGTGGAATGGCTTGGGAAGGTCAGAAAGAATTTCTCCTTGTGCAGGGTGCCAGGTGAGCTGAGCGGTCACTCAGAAGCCTCTTTCAAAAGCCTTTCTAAGTCCCAGTTGGAATTGCTCTCTCCCTTACCTGTACTCTCTTAGCACTTTGCTTAGAAGCTCAAAATCTCTTCCCTGACAAGGACTGTAGAAATCATCTAACGTTACATAATAATGGTACCTAATTCAAAATCAGGAAAATGGAATAGACTCACAGACATAGAGAACTGACTTGCGGTTGCCAAGGGGGAGGGCAGTGGGGAAAGGAAGGACGGGGAGTTTGGAATGAGCAGGTGTAAACTATGATATACAGGATGGATAAACAACAAGGTCCAGAGAACAGCACAGAGAACTATACAGCACAGAGAACTATAGTCAATATCCTGTGATAAACCGTAATGGAAAAGAATATGAAAAAGAATGTATATATATGTATAACTGAATCACTTTGCTGTACAGTAGAAATAAACACAACAATGTAAATCAACTATACCTCAATAAAATAAATTACAAAAAATCAGGAAAATGGCTCTTCAGACAAACTTTTATCTTTCTTTTATAAAGCAAAGGTCCAAAGATCCAAATATCCTCTTTATCTTGGCTGCCAGGTAACTCATCTAAATCCAGTGCTTACCAAAAGCAATGAATTCATCCCAAGATATCCGATAACATCTATTTCTCTACTCTTTTTAACCAGGTGTTTTATTTTTTCAATTTCAATTTTATTTGTCCTTCTTAATATATTGCATTTATTTGTTGTAAGCTGCCTGAAAATTCTTGCACCTTTATAACATCTACGGTGCATTGGACTTAATTTATGTGTATGGCTGACTTCCATTTTCTTCCACAGTTTAGCAAAATGCTCTGCCTGATGAGGACTCAATAAATATTTTAAAAATTGAGTTGAATATGACCAGAAGAGAACTACTTGTAGACTTATCCTTTTTCTTTCTTTAAAAACCATTCTCTCAAGGGGGTGACCCTTACGAGTGTCAGCCACGATTTAGGAGAGGGCTGCGTTAGCGGGACCCACACCCCAATCCTTCCTGGCCTGCCGGGTTCCCTCAGGAGACCCAGTCACAGGGACCTACCTCTTCTTTGTGCCTTTCCTTTTGGGGGGTGTTGGGTATGGAAATGAATCTCCACGGGGAAGATGAAGACCTCTGCTGGGGGCTTATTGGCTTTAAGTTGACTCCTCAGGGGGTCCAGGACTCTGGGTGATTCCTCTGAGATAGGAGGTGATTTCAAAGCCTTTGGTGCCTGGAGAAAATGTAAAAACAAACACACCCCCATCTGGCAGGTATCTAAATCCTGCTGCCTGCAAGGGATAAATGACATTGTATCTTATTGAATCTCCAGCATCAGAAGCTGCTGAGTGTAATGTCGCTTCTGTACCCAGGGCTGGGAGATAAAGCTGACAGACCTGAAAACTGGTCAACTCACTAGAGTAGGGCTGCTTTGCTTCATGGGAACTTGGTTATGCACCCGTTAACCCAGCCTCTGATTGCTCTGAGAAGTATAAATGTGGTAAATTCAAGAGCCTTTGTGAGGAAATACAGTCTTTCTTTTGCAGTCGGGAAACTGAGCCAGATTAAAATGATAGAGCTGAGATTTCCATGTCCGGAGAAGGAGAAATCTTGGCTTGTGTCGTTAAGAGATAAAAGTATGGCTCAGATTGTGGACTGTGCAAACCTGTAGGTAAGAAAGGGCAGAAAATAGGAATACACATTTGTGTTTGCTTTCCTCATGTCATCTCTCTAAGCCTCAATTTCTTCCTCTGTAAAATGGGGGTAATCATACTGCCCACCTCATAAGTTGCCATGAGGATTAAATGAGTTAATTATATGTAGTTACAACAGTGTTTGGAACTAGGCTTTTTTCTATGATATTTCTTTGAGAGAAGACTCTTCTTTCATTAGGGTTTAATACCTAATCTTGCCACTAGCAGAATACCTAGGTGTCTCCACACGTCTGTAATATGAACATAGCTAGAAAAAAAATCACTGTGTGTCAGAATCAGCCACAACTGTAACCCAGTTTTTTTATGTCCAAAAAACCCCAAAACATATGTGTGTGTGTGGTGTATGTGTATATGTATATGGAGAGAGAGAGAGAGAGAGAGAGAGAGAAAGGAGCTGCGGGTAGTACTTAGAGTCTCCTGTTTCCAATTATTCAGAAGTTGCTGAAAATTTCTCCTTTTAATTTGCAGCTTTTAACATATGAACTTGGCTCTATGAAATGTATATGTGTGCTGGGTTCAGGGACTTCAATTTCACAGGAGGAAAAATAAAAACGTCTCTCACTTTTTTAGTGTTCAAAAAGAAAAAAAGATCAGAAACACACACAAGTATCCTAACGTGTTTAGAGTTGAATGAGGAAGGAAATTCACCCAAATATATTCAGGGTAATATGTAGAATTGTGAGACGTTAAGAAAATGATTAACCCAACACATGCACGTAGCATATTTATGTCCCTGGAGCCCTCCACTGTTCAGGTGCCAGCTGCCCACCAACTGCCCTCTTCTGAATACTGACCTTGTGTATTTTGTTTGACAAGGTTTGCATTGGGAAATCTATGTGGAAACTCAAATGGTTTGTGCGAGTTATGGCTGATAAGCCAAGCCTTAATTTCTCTATTGTAATTAAAAATTTACAGAGTTTTAATATAGTGGAAAATATTGCTTTCCTCTGCTAAATCATATACATGGGTTGAGGGAAGGGACTCCTGTCGTCTGAGCCTGGCTCGGTTCTGGGCTGAACTGGGTGTGAGACTGAGGGCTTTCCTTAGGCCTGAGTGACCCTGGCAGGTCAGGCCTGCTCTTTACTCCTGGTTCAAAGGAACCTGGGAAGACAGATGCCCTTCTGGTATGAATGGAAAGGTTTAGATCAGTTTAGACATGGGAAATCTGAGAAAATCCTGAACAGGCTGAAAACGACCTCCCTCACTGGCACCGGGACCACCTGGTGTGCCCATGGCTCCTCAGAACCACTTCAGATGGCATGAGTCCCCACCATGAACGAACACTGCTGTTGTTTCCAGTTGGATACAAGATACTTTCACATAAATGCTTATCTCCTTTCATCCTTCCATCAGCCCTGTGAGGCTGGCATTATTATCTGTGTGCACAGAGGAGGTCACTATAGCTCAGAGTGGTGAGCCCCTGGCTCAAGTAGCACAGCTGCCACGGGCAGATCATTCCAGAGTCCCTGCTCATTCCCACTCAGCACGGGTGCCTCCCAACCAAACTGAAGACCCACACAGAATTTCAAGGCAGGACCAGGCCAGAGACAGCAAAGGACATCTTTAAGGAAGGTGTACCTGACTTCTGAAGGGGGTTGATAAACCTGCAAAATTTATCCTACATTTTCAAAGGTGACAGACCCTCAAATTTTTTTTTTTTTGGTGGTACGCGGGCCTCTCACTGTTGTGGCCTCTCCCGTTGCGGAGCACAGGCTCCGGACGCGCAGGCTCAGCGGCCATGGCTCACAGGCCCAGCCGCTCTGCAGCATGTGGGATCTTCCCGGACCGGGGCACGAACCCGTGTCCCCTGCAACGGCAGGCGGACTCTCAACCACTGCACCACCAGGGAAGCCCACAGACCCTCAAATTAAGCAAAACCGTTTCTGGGTTCCAGCATTTTGAGTTTGAAGTGGGTCAGCTGCTTACAAACTCAAATTCTATCCTTACATGCTTACAGAGAAACCTCAGCCCCTTAACAGAAAAAAGGATTCTGTTGGCACCAGAAAGTTTGGTTAACACTGTAATGCTTTAATCGGCGGCAGCTGAAATTTCCTGTACTTCACTATTTCCAACATTTAGTAAATTACTACAGCTTTAGTCCAGCTCCACCCGGTGAGCTCAGAAGCCAGTAAGGCCTGTTCTCTGAGACATCCCTTTGAGTCACCTCATTCCTAGATTGAGATTAATCTTTTAAGCGCGCGCATGCTTAAAAGCACATGCACACACACACACACAAACAACCTTTTTCCTCCTCACTTCTCCAGATGTCTTTTTTTCTGAGCCAGTGGCAGATGCTACAGGAGGGAAAAGACATCTTTCAGCAGGAGGCTCCTGGAACAAGTGGCTGCTTCTGCCCTGGTGGAGTTTCATATTCCCTTGTTTGTCTGTAGAAACAGGATGGGAACAAGAACTTATTAGTTGCCGGTGTGGGGATGGACAGTTGACTTTCAACTTTTATCTCTTTTGCGTTAATGGGAAGAGAGGCAAAGAGAGTGCCGAGGCACTCAGCCAGCCATGGCTTTGGCTGAGGCAGCTTCAGGGAGCCCTGATCTCATTATCTGGGTTGGGTTCTTGTTGGCTGAGTCAGGTGATGGGGAGAATAATAACGATCATAATAATAGTTACTATGTATTAAGTGTTAACTATGGGACAAGAATCATGCAAAGTATTTTATATGCATTAACTGAATCCCCATAAGAGCCTTATGGAGGTATTATTATTATTCCCATTCTACAGATGAGGAAACGGAGCCTCGGTAAGATTGAAGAACTTGCCCAAGGTCACAGTTAGTAAGTGGGGGTAATTTGAGGGCAGGCAGTCCGACTGCGGAATGTGTGCGGTTGAGGACTGGTCTCATTCCTACCTCCAGCTGCACTTTGGCAGTTATTTTCTAAGGTGAGTGGCATGAGGAAGTGACACTCAGCCTGCCTCAGTGCTCTCTGCAGGATCAGGTTTCACCGAGATCAACAAGATATTTGGCTTCTTACCGCTGAGATCTGCCTTCCTGTTGGGGAAGGCGCCTCCGTAGAATGTCGTGTGGGATTTGTCACGCAGGAGCGCAGAATGATGGATGCGGGCATGCGCAAGGGCCCTCCTGGAGGTCTGCTGTGTTTTCTCATGGTGGCTTTCCTTTGAAGCGTGGATACAACGGTGATTCCCTTTTGACGTGTCCTAGGGAACGACAGATACGCATCCCTGAAAACAGGTTTTGTAATGGAACAGAGCAGGTTCCTATAACAGTCAGACCTTGTGGCTAGACTGGTGGTTCCAAGGAGGAAATCTCCTTAGCAGCCTGGGAACAAAAACATGGTTATAATGGCAAGATATTTCATGATGTTTATTATAATAAAACAGTTTATTATTGGTCGTAGAGAGAATGACATTTAACCATGCCTGACATATAGTGCTTTCTTGCAAAAAATTTAAGAATCAAAATCAAAAAATTAAAAATCAAGCATTAGTATCACTGTCTTTTCTTTTTGGCAAACTTTTTTTATTGTAGTAAAATAGACATAACATAAAATTTATCATTTTAACCATTTTTAAGTGTATAGTTCTGCATTAAGTATATTCACGCTAGTATCATTGTCTTTATCCATCATAAAATGTCTCTTCTCTCCCACTAGGTGGTACTTCTCTTCTCCCCCTTTCCTGTTTCATTGGCGTGTGACCTGCTTGTAAGTCATACATGTTTATTCAAGATAGGAGCACGTATTGTCTACGTTTCTTTGAACCACTGTCGCCTTGTACACACACACACACACACACACACACACAGGCCTTAGAGTTTAGAAAGCATTTTTACATTTTAACTTATTTAATCCTCATAGCAACCTTGGGAGGTATGTATGATAACAGCTCCATTTTACAAAAGAGGTCATTCAGGTTCAAAGTTAGTTAAGTTAGTCACCACAGCTAGCAAGATGCAGGACTCAAAACAAGGCTTTTCCAACTCTAAGGCCAAAAAAGCTCTTTTTTTCTAGAGAAGACTAGAGCTGTCTAGATGGGGTGAAGAGTGTAGGGAGGATCTGTGGTTAAGTAAGATTGGAAAACCATGAGTTAAAGCTAAACCAGCCACTTTACCTATAGAACTACCTATGGTCCATGGTCAGCTGTGCACTGTGACTCTCTGGGAGGAGGACATGGTGTGCTGCATTTCCCAAATGTATTTGGCCAAGAAACCCTTTTTTTTCTCATGGAGCATCTGGCAATGCTAGGGTTCCACAGGTGACACTTTGGGAAACGGGTCAGTAGGCTCAAAGTACTCTTCTCTTCTCTGGAGGACCCCAAGAAATGGTGAAGGGAGGGAGCATTATCTCTAAAGTCAAGAAGAATAGTGACAGAGGGGACCCCGTTAGAAATGGTACCTCTGCCTGGGTTTCATCTTCCTGCCAGGGCTGCTTCCTGAGTGGTGGCAAGCGAGTCCCCTGGCTGCCGTGGTTCTTGGCTACAGAGCCCTGGTCCACGTGTCCACCAGCCCCAGCTTCCCCTTCATCCAGGCCCTGCTGACCTGCAAAGGTGAACAGTGGGTCAAGTTCACAAGCCCAGAGATGGGTATGATGCTCTTAGCTGCTTCCAAACTGCCTTCCTTCTTGCTTTTCTGAGCAAAAGTGTCGATCAAGGCCCTCGTTCCTCCTCCCTCCTTATTACTGTATTTCTGCTAGTGCCTCCACGGAAGTGGCAGCCAGGTCAGTGGAACAGAACTGCTTTAAGAGTCAGGAGGCTCAAGGTTGAGTCTTTGTTTCATGGACTCAGTTTCCTCATCTGTAAAATGGGGATACTAATTTCTTGCTCTTGCTTCCTTGCAGAGTAGTCTGGGGCTCAAATAAGATCATGAATATGACACCCCTTTGTAAACTGTGAGGGACTAGGGGATAACAGAGGTGTGATGATGGCGGGGTGACCTGCAGCCCTGCTCTATTGTCACTGAGATGCTCAGTCTGAAGTGCTTGATTTCCTGGGATGTCTGCTGTTCATTTACTTGTAGAAAAACTCAGGCAAATGCACTGCTTAGCAATCTGCACTTACCCTGTCTCTGTAACCCTCAGGAAGGATCTGAGTCAACAGATGACACCAGCATAGTTAACAAATCTTTCATCGATGGTTTAAAGGGTCCTGCAGCTATTTTCATCACTTACTCAAGGTAGATTTATTGCTGAAACAGTCTGGCAAACTTTCCTTGTTTGGAGCCGCTTTAGCAACACCTCCACTCTCTGCTTGCAGCTCCATGCGGGGCTGTCTTTCAACCAGAGGCGCTTGAAGCCCTCAGGGGCTCTGTGTATGTTGCAGCGCTGGGCTTCTGGAGGCTCCCAGCCAGCCTCACTGTCCCCCATACTCCCCAGCCCTTGTCATTCCTTACATCATTCTCATCCTTGGTGTCACTGGGTCAAGAGCCAAGTGCTTATCTGTGGGACTGCTCCCTCCCCGCAGCTTCCCTTCCTCTGCCCATTGGCTCCTGAAGGCTACTTTGGGTCTGAGCTGTTGCTGAGAGTGTTGGTGGGGCAGATGCAGACTCAGGCGTAGGTTCAGGGGGGCTGCTCAGGTTTTAGTGACCCAGGGAATCCCTGAATCTCGGGTGGCCCAGGGCCACGTTAGGCCTGCTCCCAAGAAAGCCTCAACTTCATATAGGATGTAGCACTAAAGACCTTTCTGTGCGTTCTAGAATGATCCTTTGGGGTCAAGATGGACTTCAGGGCCATCCTTCCTGGTCAGATCCACCAGGGAGCCGAATGCATTTCTGAGGGTAGAGGAAGTGAAACTCTGGCCAAATGGCCATTCACTGCTGAATGGTATTATATGGCAGACTGGCTAAGTTGGAACAGGGTGCTCTGGGGCGGGAGGATATAGAGAGGCATTCTTCCCTTTGGCTGTATCCCAGGTGATATTGAATATATGACTCAATCTATGTGAGGGAAACCAAGATTCTTCTCAGTAAACACCATCTCTGGCTCATTTATCTATGCTTAACAGAAACAGGTTTGCAAGCAAGGTATTGGAAGTTTCAGTTGTTGAAAGGAGACCACACTACTTGGTCTCTCTCTATCTCAAATATGGGTTCAGATTACCCAAATAGTGTGCATGGGGGTAGTAATTTAGAGCTCTTAGAGAGCTTTTTCACCTGTGTCTTATCCTATGGTTTTTTACAACAACCCAGAGAGAGTGGAATGCAGACACCACTACTACCATTTTACAGATGAGCAAACTAAGGATGCACAAAGCATAAGTGACTTAGCCAACATCACATTGTTGGGGGATCTGAGATTTGCAGCCAGGACTTTTGCTACTTTCTCCTATACAGTGTCTGGCAGGGAGAGGGAGACCAAGGGGAGATAAAGTTAAAACAAATAAACCATCTCTCAGGGTTCAGGCTATAGTCTCTGAGCTATTTTTCCTTCCTTACAAGTTGATTTTTGGTCCCTATGATCATGGGCAATTGGGCATTACAATTATGCTTAAAAAACACAAGGTAGGGAGGTCTATAACTAACATTTATTGAGCACTTGCTATGAGCCAGATACTGCATTATCCCGTTTAAGTCCCACATCCAATCCTGTGAGGTATAGGTGGGTATGGTCATCTTCATTTTATAAATGAGGAAACTGAGGCCCAGAGAGGTCACATGGCTTAGAATCTGGTGCTAATGGGCACGTGTTTAATCACTATTTAACATTGCCTCTTTGTTCCTGCCTGATTGTGACAACTCCTCCATATATGGCATCAATTAGGGAAGTCACTTGATTCCTTAGGTGTGCAGTGTTGATCCACCCTCAAATGGAAGTACTGTAGTCCACAGTCCAGTATTTTTAGATCTTAGGGCATCAAAGTCTAAGGATATTAACTGGAGACAGTAGAATTTTTGAAGCAAGAAGGCATTAGGCAATGGCAAGGTGGGGTGCCACCTGGGGAAGGGCAGAAGGTTCCAGCACAGAAGGATTACTGGGTGAGTTCCCTACTCTTAGGACATGGATGGCCCAGAAACTTGATCTCATCAGTGCCTCAGAATCAACTGGTCTCAGGGATGTTGACCCACATTAGCAAAGTGCATAGAGACTGATGTATAGACCAGGGTATAATTACAAAGAGAAATACAATTGCCTGACCAGCATGTTTCCCATAGATGAACTATTGGAAAAGGTTATGACCAAAATTCCTTGATAATGGAGTCTAGACTCAAGGGAGGTATATGGTAGGCATGTTTATGGCACCAGGCTCTGAGAACCTGCCATGTTCTTCTCCACTCCATTTGATAGATCAGATTCTCTACTTATCCTGACTAGATCCTTTTGCAAGTACAGGGCTTGGTTAGGCACGACTATTGTTTCTGGAAAATTCCTTTGTCATTTCAGAAAAATTAACTTTATATTATGTTAGGCTCTTGTCCTTTCCTTCTCGTTTCTCAAAAACTCTGGTACTAGTCAAGACCCTATTCTTTGCCCAGTCATCTTTATCCAGTCATCTTTCCCCATCTCCCTTAGCAAAGCAAATCTGACTCTTTTAATGCTTCAAGTTCCCAAGAATAATATTGACAGGTAGAACCTCCATAGTACTGAACAGCTTACAGACAGCTCACAATAATTTTCTGTGCAGTAACGAGGTAGGCTTTATTATGTCCGTTACAGAGACAAGCAAACAAGCTCAAAGAGGTTGAGTGATTTGCTCAAGATCTTACCTCTAGTAAGAGAAAGAACAGCCATTGCGAACAGCCAGATTTCTGGCTCCAAAGCCTGTATTTTTTCTTATGATATTGCCACAAAACCACAGGTTAAAGAGTGTTAGAGTGAAAAAGACATAAGAAATCATCTAAAATCTAGACTCTAGATATGCACTGTCCAATACAGTAACCACTAGCCACATGTGGCTATTTAGATGTAAATTAATTAAAAGTAAATAAAATTTTAAAACTCATTTTCACAGTCACACTACCTACATTTCAAGTGCTCAATAGCCACATGTGGCTGATGGCTACTATATTGGAATTGGACAGCATATACATATATATATATAATATATATATACACATATATACATATATACATGTATATATACATATACATACATGTATATATATACACATATATATGTATAAAAAATATATATATATATGTATAAAACATTCCATCATTGCAGAAAGTACTATTGGATGGTGCTGGTCTAGACCAACTCCCTCATTGTACAGATGAGGACAATGAAACCCAGAATCCCTAGACCTTATTTTGGAAAACTTCATTTTAAGCTGTTAAAAATCCAAGTATTTGAAGTCTAGTTTGATAAAATCAACATGTACCTTGTTCAAAAGATTTTCCTGGTTGAATCCAAAATGGAGGGAAGACAGGCAGGAGATGGTATTTGGGGGGGTACACCTGAAAGATCCTGTTGTGGCCTGAGATTCTTTGGTACATTAGGTTGACTTTCCTGGAGCAACACAGAATCCTTGATGTATCCTGAAGAGTAGGTCAGGAGTTATTGGTAGAAATAATGGTTGCCAGTCTGGAGGTCTTGGTGATAACTACCAGGTTCCCCACTTGCATTAGTCTTAGTTTTGGACATTGCCCATTAAGGAAGACAATTAGAAGATGCAAGAGATTAAAAAATCAGATAGAGGGCTTCCCTGGTGGCGCAGTGGTTGAGAATCTGCCTGCCAATGCAGGGGACACGGTTCGAGCCCTAGTCTGGGAAGATCCCACATGCTGCGGAGCAACTGGGCCCGTGAGCCACAATTACTGAGCCTGCATGTGCGATGAAAAGTGGCCCCCGCTTGCCACAACTAGAGAAAGCCCTTGCACAGAAACGAAGACCCAACACAGCCATAAATAAATAAATTTAAAAAGAATTTATAAAATCAGATAGAAGCCGTAGAGGGTTCTCTGTCTAGTGTCTTGGGTGCCTCTGGTCCTGTGCCACATATATACTTCTTCCTCTCCACCATTCCCAGGAATTGGGTCCCCCTCGTGGAAGAAACATGGCTGCTTCTTTGGGGTTGGGTAAAAGGCACCTCCTGCCTCGGGAGGAAATCTAAAGGTTTCTCCTGGATATATCCTGCTTGCTTCTGCAACCCCCATGATTTTCAGTCCATTCTACAAGTATTTATTGAGGGCTTATCAATGGTCCCACCTCTCTACTGGGCAGTAGGGTGGATACAGAAAAACCAGACATGGGTCCTTTTTAAAGGCACTAATATTCTGTTGGAGAGACAAAGCTCTCCTCTGCTCTATGTGTGTGGTCCCAAGGGTCAGTGTTATATAAGGCCAGAAAATGAGGACCTCAACATTGGCTGGATTTGTCGGAGAAGCCTTTGTAGAAGATGTGTGCCTGGGGGATGGCGAGGATTTATCATAGGAGTGGAAACGTGGGAACATACCAGCATCACAAAGGTGGTGAACTCTGAGATGTGAAGGAAGTGGGTGGCAGAGTCCACTGGGCCAATGACCTCATATCCCAGTATTGTCTTTGCTCCTCCAGCTTGAGAGTCTCACCCTCAAGAAGGCCCTTGGTGAGGAATTATGGTAAGAGGCCCAAGAATGCACGTACACATGGACCTTTCCTTAAACCACGCATTGTAGCTACATGACTTTCACAGAAGGGTCTGAGACATTTTTTGATGTTAAGAGGGGCTCTCCTCCTTGAAGACGTTGGGCTTGGGCCATGGGGCAGTGGCCTGCTCTGCCCTCCGCCCCACCCAACGATAAACATATCTCTGGTTAAGAGGCTCTTTCTCACAAGTGTTAGATAAATGGAACTGCCTGGAACCATGGGTCCGCTGTGAAGGGTAAACTAATTACTGGACAAACCCACATCTCTCATTTTCCTTCAAGTCATCACTTATTGGGGAGAGAGTTGTTTTCTCTCCTTTCCTGAAGTAAACCTGTAAAGCAAGAAGAAAGCCAGTTTTCCTCTGGTCCCGTCTGTTCATTGGTGCTGAAGAGGTGGCAGCTAGCTGAGTAGGCACTGGCAGATCCTACTGCTCTCCCCTCTCTTCCCCAGTAGGTTTGCCAAATAAAATACGGGATGTCCAGTTAAAATTGAATTTCAGATAAACAGTGAATACTTTTTTAGTAGGAATATGTACCAAATATTACAAGTGTAACTTTTTTGTGCGTGCCTCTGTGTGCATGTGCACGTGTGTAGGCGCTAAATCTGGCAACTCTAATTCCCAGCCGTTGCCTGTTTTTATTTTTAAGCCATTACAGAGTGTGTTTGGGGTCTCTGTTCAGCAGCAGAGTGTCCGTCTCACTCCTGGGTGGGCTGTGCTGGAGAGCCACCTTCTTTGAAGAGAAGGCCTAACATTTCTACATCCTGGGGGATCTGAGGTCCCTCTGAAGGGGAAGTAGGGGATGTTGGGAAAAGGGTGGCACCTGGGGTGTGGGGAGGATCTGGCTTCTGGTCTCAGCTTTGCTTTTGGCTGAATGACCTTGGACAAATTACTTTGCCCCTCTGGGCCTCTTTTTCCTTCTCTTGGAAAAGATTGGGATTGCACTGGAGGATCTGGAGTCTCTGCATGGGGAAGCTTGGGAAGCACGTTCTGCTTGGGATGCAGAGCGTGAGACTGTTGAGAGGCAGTAGAGGGAAGGCAAGACTTCAGGCTGCACTCCCTCCGCACACGTGGGGGAAGCTGACGGGTGAAAGGTGCGACGGCACAATTAACACAGAATTGGGCCTGAAATTCTGCTGTTTCAAACCTTGATGGAAAACACACTCTCACACCAGAATGCGAGGCGGGGCTGCTCAAGGCGCACCTCCTCCCATGTCCCCACTGACCTGCACATTGGAGCCTGTACATGGTGTCAGGGGGCCATGTCCGCAGGAGGCCGCGGAGGTATCTCTTGGCTGAATACCCAGGCTGGATCCGCCGTAGGCCCTGGCTCTCTGGTTGGCTTTGGAAGTGGAGGTACGGCTGCCAGGCTCTGTCCTGCTCTCTCTGTGGGGACACCAGTCAGGAAACAGCATGGCTGCTGAGCTGGGAGCCTCCCAGTGATACAGGCTGGCTAGCACAATCCTCATCAGTAATCTGGGAGACTCCCGGAAGGTGCTGGAAGGCACCAGAAACAGATGCCTCGGCCAACAGACATAAAACAAGAGCCCACCAAGCAAAGCTCTGAAAGGCCCCTGTGGATTTGCAGTTGGAAGGAGAAGGAGAAATGAGAAATACCAGATCCCATCTTGAGATAGAAAACCAGAAAAGGATAAAGAGCCTCAAAAGAAAACACATCATTTAGTTCAGCCTGTGGAAATCATTTTAGTATTTTAAAAAGTGGCCCCGTATGAGAAAGCCAGGTCGACAAATCAGCATCAGCATTCGGTGTTTGCAATATGAATAATGGGACAGACAAACTCTGTCCGTGTTCACGAGGAGCATGGCCTTTTGAAAACATCTGGCTCTCCTGCATTTCGTTTCAGCCAGGGAGAAGTTTCTGGGAATCTACCTGCCAAAGTCACTATGCAAGACATCATGGGAAATAAATGTGAATAATAACATCTTACACTTGGCTAGGGCTTTATCTTATACAAATAATTATACTCATTATAATCCTTTAAGGTGGACGAGTTAATATCATAACCACTTAAATGAGGCAGAAATTCTCTAAGGATAATCAGTTAAGCACAAGAATAGCAAACACGTGGTCCTTGTCTTGACATCTCTCCTCATCCCTGTTGCCCATGGCAGACATCACCAATCTATGACAGCACTCTTGACTGAAGAACTGATTGTGATCTGAGTCTTTGCTTTTTCTCTGGAGAAAAAGCGACAAATAAGGCAGATTGATAACTACTATATAAATTGACTAAAGGTAAAAAAAAGAAAGCATGGCTTATTATTCAATTGGCTCTACTCTCTCAGAATCTGTTAATTCAGTGAATGCTTGGAATCCAAGCACAGAGCATCACCTGGTCCTTGATGTCTGGACAGTTTATGTGGCAAGTACTTCAAGTACAAAAAGAGCCTGAAAAACTCAGCCCCACATAAATCTTGAGGCTTTTTCCAGAGGACGTGGAGAGGGAGTTGTAGGGAGGGCAGTGGACACAAAATGACTTCAGTTCTTTCACTCACTCCATTTTTTCATTTGGTCATGCAATAAAAATTTGTTGAGCACCTTCTACGTGCCAGGCACTGTGTTAAGCCCTGATCTATGGAGCCACTAGATCCAAGGCTTTTTCTGGATGAACTAGAACTTCATTTCCTCCTGTAAATCTTTGCTTCCAATGACTTCCCTCTAAATGTGATAAAACCAAGCCTCCTCTGAGATGCTGTGGCCCTGGTGCAGATGGCATGATGCCCTGTCTGATCTGGATAAGAGCCCCTTGTTTTTCAGTAGGGGGCATTTCTGAAGCACCTGCTTGGTTCTGTAGCTTTACTCGGCCACTTGCTCAACGTGGCAGGGAGTTGCCGAGAAGGATTAGGGAATCCCTTCTCCTGGAATTTGGCACATCTAGATACATTTTTGCCTTGAGTTTGAAAGCTGATCTTGGCCTCTGTATTAGTTTCTTATTGCTGTTTAACAGATTACCATACACTTAGTGGCTTTTTATTATTATTATTATTTTTCAGCCATGCTGCGTGGCTTGCGGGATATTAGTTCCCCGACCAGGGATTGAACCTGGGCCCCTGGAGTGAAAGCACTGAGTCCTAACCACTGGACCACCAGAGAATTCCCCCCTTAGTGGATTTTTTTTTTAATTAATTAATTAATTTATTTATTTTTGGCTGCATTGGGTCTTTGTTGCCGTGCACGGGCTTTCTCTAGTTGCAGCAAGGGGGGCGCTACTCTTTGTTGCGGTGTGCGGGCTTCTCATTGTGGTGGCTTCTCTTTTTGTGGAGCACAGGCTCCAGGCACGCGGGCTTCAGTAGTTGTGGCTTGTGGGCTCTAGAGTGCAGGCTCAGTAATTGTGGCACGGGTTTTGTTGCTCCGTGGCACGTGGGATCTTCCCAGACTGGGGCTTGAACCCATGCCCCCTGCATTGGCAGGTGGATTCTTAACCACTGCACCACCAGGGAAGTGCCCTTAGTGGCTTTAAATGATACAAATTTGTTATTTTACAGTGCTGGAGGTCAGAAGTTTGAAATGGGTCTCACGGGGCTAAAATCAAGGTGTTACAGGACATTCTGGAGGCTCTAGGGAAGAATCTGTTCCTTTGCTTTTTCCAGTTTCTAGAGGCTGCCTGCATTCCTTGGCCTGGGACCCCTTCCACCATCTTCAAAGCCAGCAACATTGGGCTGAGTCCTTCTCATGCTGCCATCTCTCTGGTCCTCCCTTTTGATTCCTTCTTCCCCTTTTAAGGATCCCTGCGATTATACTGGGCCTGCCCTGATAATCCAGGATAACCGCCTTGTTTTAAGGCCATCTGGTTAGTAATCTTAATTCCATCTGCAACCTTAATTTCCCTTTGCCATATAACCTAGTATATTCATAAGTTCTAGCAATTAGGTTGTAGACATCTTTGGGGGGCCATTATTCTGCCTACCACAGCTTCTTTAAGTTTTTTTTTCTAGTTTTCTGGTTCCTGTTTGTAATTTCTCAAATTATGCCTGTGAAGTTGGTTCATAAATTTCACACCTCATTGGATTAACTGAAGGACTGCGGGAGGCCACAGGCCTGCTTAGGTTACCAAAACGCTCACTCAGGGTTAAATCTATCCACTCATTTCCAACATGGAGAATAATAAGTGGACAAAAGCAAGGTATTAGAGAGAAAGTATAGTACAACTCCAATCCCATTAAAGTTTATTTTATAAATGTATAATCATGGTGGAAAGACTGGAAGAAAATACATTAAAATTCTAATAACAACAGTATTAGGGTGTTGGGCATAAGATTACAGATAGTTTTTTCTTCTCTTTTTTTATGGAATCAAAATTTCAGTAAAATAGATTATATTATAAATGGAAAACACATTAAAAATTAATGTATTTTATTGCACCCACCGCCCTTGCATACATTCTCCATATTTTTCTATTCCTTCTCCAACATTATCCTGAACCTCTAACCACCAAAATTACTCTAAAACATAAAAGGAGGCAGAAGGGAGCCAGGAAGGGAGTTTCTGGAACAGGGAAATAAACGATAGCAGGAGGTTGGCTGCTGATGGTTCCAGGCTTCTCAGGCCTGCCTTGACTTTGCTAATCAACCCCAGCTTTTGGTTCTTCTGAAATGAGTAATTAGTGTGCACAGAGGGGTCTCTTATCCACACTCCACTGGGAGTGCTTCCTCTAACGAGGGACTTGCTCTGGCCCGCCAACTTCCTGGTGCTCCCCCGGCCTCCATGTGCAGAGGGGCAAAGGGGCGCCCATGCATCTGTCCGCAGCCCCACACTGGCTGTCATGGCCACCCCACCTCGGTCCTGGCAGGCAAGGGTTTTCAGAAGATGGAAGGAGCCCATGTGTGCAGTGCTCCCGCCCAGCAGATATGCGGTGGCAGGGTGCCAGTGTCCCCAGGAAGACAAGAAATGCCCAGATCGCCAGCTGTCATCGTACCACAGAGGGTGGGCACCCTTTGTGTGCAGGAGTCAACAGAGAGGTAAAGAGAGAAATCCAGCTCTCCCAGGGCTGGCAGGCAAAGCCCTCCGTAGTTTGGCCCCACCCACTTCTCCAGGTAAGAGCCACACCTGTCTAATTACTCTGACTTTGCCTACTCTCCCCTCTGAGCTTTCACTGACCTATGCCTAGAGGGTCGCTCTCCGTTTATTTTTTACCACAAGACTCAGCTCGGATTCTACCTCCTCCACGACACCACTCTAGATTTTCCTAGTAGGAAGCAATCTCAGTCTCTACCATCTTTATTCTTTGACAGCATATTAATAAATTATAGTCTAGTTCCTCTCATGGGCTGCCTTGTATCAGGTATCACAGGAGCACAAATCTGCCTACCTGACCATATTGTACACCCAGCCCTGCTGGGTAGAGGTTATGACCTCCCACCGCCACACCCTGGCAACTAATATGTTCATCTAACAGCTATCTGTTGAGAATTTGCCATGTGTCAGGCAATGTTCAAGGCACTGACTATTTAATAACTATTCAACATGTTAGCTCAATGGAATAGAAATCCCCCAAATGTCTGTACTTTCCTGCTGACCACCTGTACCTCGAGCTGCCCACTCGAGTCAGAAGTCCTTCTCTCCAGAGGAGCATAGCTGGTGTCTCCTGCCCCTTGGTCAGACTTGCCGGAGTTAGTGTGCCCTGGCAAAGGCCAAGCCTTATTAGAACAGAGGGTAACCACCATTGTTGTTGCACCTGTGCAGGTGTGCCTGGAGCCAGACTTGGGGCTGCCAGGTGAATACAACCAGAGTTGAGGTGAGGGTGAGGTGGGAGGGGAGAGATGTGTGTCCACTTGCAGCTGTGCCTGAAAAGTCTTCCCAGCCCCAGCCTGACTTTAATTAGCCTCGTGTAAACACTGCCACTTTCAGCTAGCTCTTTTCTCTGCAGGTTTAATTTCTGAGAGTCTGTACAAATGATACTATCTCTCCCACATATCTTTGGTGGCCATATGTTCCTGAGTATCAAGCCATTAAGAAGAGAATCATAAAGTGGTCTAAATTTTCCCATAGTTGCAATGTTGTAACAGGGTTTGATTCTCAACCAAACTGTTTAGCATCAAGGATTTGACCAGCCATGTCACAAAAGCAAAGAAGATACAACAACTAGAAATGAAAACAGAAAAAATTAAGCTTCAGTTTCTTTAAGAGCTCAGTCTGCTTCAGTCTGAATCCTGGCTCCATTGCTTACTAGCTGTGTGGCTTTGGGGAAATTACTTGACCCATCTGTGCCTCAGTTTCTTTATCTGTCAAATAAGGATGATAAAAGTACATACCCTGCATGCAAAAATAAATGAAGTTGGATCCTTACCTTGCATCATAGACAAAAGTTAACTCAAAGTAGGATAGACTTAAGAGCTAAAACTATAAAACTCTTAAAAGAAAACGTAGGGGAAAAGCTTCAAAACATTGGATTTGGTGATGACTTCTTGGATATGACACCAAAAGAATAGGCAACAGGAGAGAAAATAGATAAGTTGGACTTCATGAAAATGTAAAGCTTGGGACTTCCCTGGCAGTCAGCGGTTAAGACTCCATGCTTCCACTGCAGCGGGCACGGATTCAATCCCCGGTGGGGGAAGTAAGATCCTGCATGCCACGTGGCCAAAAAAAAAAAAAAAAAGAAAGAAAATGTAAAACTTTTGTGCATCAAAGGACACTAGCAGGAGTGAAAAGGCAACCCACAGAATGGGAGAAATTATTTGCAAATCATATATATCTGATAAGGGATTAATATGCAGAATGTATAAAGAACCCTTACAACTCAAAAACAAAAAAACAAACAACCTGATTTTAAAATGGGCAAAGGACTCAGATAGACAATTTTCCAAAGAAGAGACACAAATGGCCAATAAGCACATGAAAAGATGCTAAATATTACTTGTTACTAAGGTATGCAAATCAAAACCACAATGAGATACCGCTTCACACCCATTAAGATAGCTATTATTTAAAAAAACCACATAGGGGCTTCCCTGGTGGCGCAGTGGTTTAGAGTCCGCCTGCCGATGCAGGGGACACGGGTTCGTGCCCCGGGCCGGGAGGATCCCACATGCCGCGGAGCGGCTGGGCCCGTGAGCCATGGCCGCTGAGCCTGCGTGTCCGGAGCCTGTGCTCCGCAACGGGAGAGGCCACAACAGTGAGAGGCCCACGTACCGCAAAAAAAAAAAACAAAAAAAACCCCACATAGAATAACAAGTGTTGTTGAAGATTTGTAGAAATTGAAACCCTTGGGCATTGCTAATGGGAATGTAAAATGATGCAACGACTATGGAAAACAGTATGGCACTTCCTCAAAAAACAAAAAATAGAATTACATATGATCCAGGAATTCTACTTTGGGTATATACTCAAAAGAATTAAAAGCAGGGACATTGACAGGTATTTGTACATCCAGGTTTATAGCAGCATTATTCACAATAGCCAAAATGTGGGAGCAATTTGTGTCCATCAACTGATGAATGAATAAACAAAATGTGGTATATACACGTAGTGAATCATTATTCAACTTTAAAAAGAAAGGAAATTCTGATACATGCTACAGTATGAACGAACCTTGAAGACATTATGCTAAATGAAATAAACCAATCACAAAATACTAAAAGGATAACTATGTATTATTTCACTCATATGAGGTACTTACAGTGGTCAAATTCATAGACACAAAAAGTAGAATGATGGAAAATAGGGAATTACTGTTTAATGTGTAGAGAGTTTCAGTTTTGCTAGATAAAAAAGTTTTGGGGATGGATGGTGGTAATGGTTGTATAACAATGTGAATGTACTTACTGCCACTCAACTGTATACTTAAAATTGATTAAAATGGTAAATTTTATGTATATTTTACAACAATAAAAAGTACACATAAAGTTGTTTTGAGGATTAAATGAGATAATAAGTATAAAGTGCTTAGAATGGTGATGGGTACAATAGTATTACTTAAGTGTTAGCCTATTACTTAAGTGTTAGCCGTTATTATAAATATTCTCTATCTAGTGGTTATACAAGGGAACCAATGGATGAAATACATAAAGCCAAGCCTACTGGATCATATATATGGCTTACTTGAACATGTTACCTAATGACCCAGATTGGTTTTAATGAAAATCTGATTTGTGTTCTGATTTGTGTAAGAAAGGATGTTAAGGGATGTGTTGGAAGACCAAGATCCCTTTAAAAAAATACTGTTAAAGCAGGAGGGATGTTTCTTTTCCCTGGAGCATGTGGGATCTTCAAAATTAGGCCCTCTAGGGACTAAAAGTGGGGCTTTGGACTCAATTGTCCAGGCTCTAATTCTAGCTCCACCACTTAGATGTATAATTTGGGGGAAGTTAATTTCAAACCCCCATTTTTCCTACTACAAAATGGAAGTAATGGTGGCACACAGCTCATTAGCTTGTGCAGATTGGGTGTGGTTATAGAGATTAAATGCCTGGACTACACCAAGCACTCAACAAGTGTTAGCTATTACTGACAATACCTTTGACCTCATCATTACGGATGACCCATGATTCTCTCCTGATCTTTCCTACTTCCAGGTTTATTAAAGGCTCTAAGTACAACTGCTCAGGAGCTGCTCAAATGGAGCACACTTGGCAGAATGAGTGCAGTCAAGCCACTCTTTCTCCCCTTGCTGCATTGGTACCTCCTAGAACCTTGCTGACAGCCATCAGAGCACTTCTTAGGGACACCATCAAACCAGCAGCAGGTAATTGATTAGGACTTGCAAAGGGAACTTTGTCTTCCTGATCTTTGGCTGAAAGGATAATTTATTATTCTTCCTATTTTTCTATATCTTTCTATTTTGTATAATGAGCTGATGTTATGATTAGAGTGGAAAAATGAACTTCATTCCAAAAACATAACTTATCACAATATTACTTGATAAAATAGTAGTCTGAAAGTGCCTTCATGGGTTGTATATTGACTGAAAACACCAACTAAAGAGTTAAGCACCCTGAGTACTGAGATGTGGGGGAGATTAGGCAGTATGGAATCAGTGGAACAAGGTTGACAATACTCTTAAATGTAATCACACTTATAAGGGAGATGGCAGACGCAATACAATCTTGGTTGAAACCAGCTATAGTAAACTGAATCCTGTGCATGCTTCAATGGGATAAAGAAATGGGATGCTCTGTGAACTGAATTTTTAAAACATATTATTTCTAATACATTATTTAATCAATGTACCATGTTGGACATGTAAAAAATATCGCCAGATTTGCAAAATTTTAAAAATATAAGAATAAGAAATACGAAAACAATGTGAGAATTGTTTAAAATTTCCAATGATTTGAGAGGTACTTGAGGTTTCTGCTATGCTTCAAAAGCATCATTATGAGTATCATTTAGATACTACCCCAAATTATGTTTATTTAGATTTCATAGCTATTTGATTTTTAAATATGTGATGGGAAGCTGGATGAATTAGAGGCCTCAAGAAGAATGGTTTTAATTTTGGGAATGTTTGTACCGTATTTCCTTCTGTTTTAAAAAAAAACCAAACAAGCAACACATCTGTGTGTATCTAGAAGTGTAAGAACTCTGACATCTAATCTCTTGATTTAGCGCATTTATCTTTGCTCATTAGGAAGTTGGGCCATCAAGAAAGTTAAAGAGTAGGTGTGTATTGAGCTATAAAATGAAACCCAGATGGATTGCCACATGCATGTCATTAGATCCATATGTAGAACTGGAGATGGTGTGAGATGTTTTAAAAATTTAATTCACCTTCCTGTGACAGCCTTGATTGTCACAGGTCTGAGTGGAGCCTGCGTTGTGTAGGTTTCCTGATTCACAGTTTAGGCAGGAGAGATCCTTCTGTGAGCAGCGCTACTCTATTCGTTACCCAACCTCCCTTTTATTCCCCTCCCCACTTTGGCTCTTTTACTTTGAGTGTGGTGTTTTTAACTCTTGGACTATACTATTTGGACGAAGAAATACTGATCCCGAGGAACAGATGGTGTGGTTATTGCGGGGCTCAGTTTACAGCACTGTTTCTATTCTGTTTCCCACCTGGCTCTCTAGGGTTAACCTGGCCTTCCCTTTCATTGTCTACCTCCTTCAAAATCATAGTTTTGTTTTGTTTTGGGGGTTTTTTTTGATAGGTAAGAAGTGGATTTACTTAGAGAGAAACACTCCATAGACAGAGTATGGGCCATCTCAGAAGGCGAGAGGCACGGAAATATGGCATGGTTAGTTTTTATGGGCTGGGTAATTTCATAGGCTAATGAGGGGAAGGATTACTTCAACTATCAGTATTTTGGGGAAGGGGCAGAGATTTCTAGGAATGGGGCCACCACCCACTTTTTGATCTTTGATGGTCAGCCTCAGAACTGTCGTGGTGCTGGTGGGTATGTCACTTAGACAAACTTTTTATTTTAAAAATTCCATGACTTAAAAAAAATAATGTTTGGTGAAAGGATATGTATGAATAAAAATATGACTTATAGTCCCACCACCCATGGTTAAATTTTGATGTGTATCTTCCTTCTTGTATAACTAATTTTTAAAAATTGGGATTATATTCGAGAGGCGATGTTTTGTACACTGTCTAGTTTCGAATGCTGGTGTAATTATCTATGTGGCTGTATAAATCTTGAGTGAATTACTTGAACTCTCCGTGCTTTAATTTCCTTACCTTTAAAATGGAATAATAATAGTACCTACCCCTACAATTGATAGAAAGCATACTGAGTTATGTAATGGAAAGCACTTAGAACAGTGGCAGGAACATAGTAAATACTCAAAAAATGTTAATGAACTTCGCTATTTTTAATATGAATACTATTTTATAACCTTCTTTTAAAAAATACATTGTATTTTCTCATGTTATTCATGAGTAATACATGATTTTATTGCCTGACCCCAAATCCATTGTATGACTGTACTTTATTTAATCACTGTCCCATTGTCGGACTTTTATTATTTTCAATGTTTTGTATGGTAATAAATAACCCTGTAGTACACATTCTTTTGTGTAAGTCTTTGGCCACATCTCTGATTATTTCCTAAGGCAACTTCCTAAAAGTAGAATGCTAAATCAAAGAGTATTAGCCCTTTTTAGGTTTTTGCCAAAATGCCCTCCAGAAATGTCATGTGAATTTGTACTCCTAATGTATGAGACATCTCATTTCCCCATAGCTGTCCCAGCACTGGATATTATGATTTTTAAAGTTTCTTGCCAGGCTATAGTTTTCATAATCAGATGGTGCTCTGTAGTTTCCAAAGCTCTCCCCTTCTGAGGTGTTCATTATCTCTTTTTTATAAATTTATTTATTTATTATTTTTGGCTGTGTTGGGTCTTCATTGCTGTGTGCGGGCTTTTTCTAGTTGCGGTGAGCGGGGGCTACTCTGTTGTGGTGTGTGGGCTTCTCATTGTAGTGGCTTCTCTTGTTGTGGAGCACGGGCCCTAGGCGCACGGGCTTCAGTAGTTGTGGCACGCAGGCTCAGTAGTTGTGGCTCACGGGCTCTAGAGCGCAGGCTCAGTAGTTGTGGTGCACAGGCTTAGCTGCTCCGCGGCATGTGGGATCTTCCCAGACCAGGGCTCGAACCCATGTCCCCTGCATTGGCAGGCAGATTCTTAACGACTGTGCCACCAGGGAAGCCCGTGTTCATTGTATTTAATTCCAAATCCCTCTTGAGTTTTTTCCCTCCTATTTTAATATACCATGTCCTCTAATCTTAAATTCCTGCCTTATTACTATTCCAAACTTTTTCCTTCCTTTCTGATTTCCTCACACCATTTCCCTTCCATTCATTTGGAGTGAGACTACAGTGTTCTGTTTGTACAGTTACATGTTGTAAATCTGGTAGATGGATACCTCAGGAAGACAGGAACTTTTTTTTCATGGAGCCCAAGTCTAACTAAAATTGAAGCCATCCCCAAACAGACTCATCTACTTTATAAAGTAATAAGATCACTGTTGTCTGGAATATTTAAGCCCTATAGACAAGCATCTGAAAGCTGTGGAGGGTATTCTTGCTCTGGGCAGTAAGTCAGCCTACATATCAGTGTCCAGCCAGGAAAACAGAAACCACTCTAAATATTTAAGCATAGAAGGAATTTAATTCAGGTAATCAGTTACACAAGTGAATAGAGAGCTCAGAAGCCAAAAAGATGTTGAGGCAACACTGAGATTAGTAACATCAGGAAGCCAGTCGACCCCTAAGTGAAAGGGCAGAAGGAGGAGCTGGCAGGGTCACCTGGAGGAACCTAGAGCTACAACGGCCCTGCTTGTCTGTTGGGAGCTGGGCCACAGAGGTGATGCAGGTGCTTCTCACCACTACAGGTGGAATGGGAGGGGAGAAATACCCGGGCTTTTTCTTCTCCCTCTCCAGTCTCCTTCCAATGTCTTCCAATGGCAAATTCAATTAG
Source organism: Mesoplodon mirus (assembly GCF_964341445.2). Classification (NCBI taxonomy): domain Eukaryota; kingdom Metazoa; phylum Chordata; class Mammalia; order Artiodactyla; family Ziphiidae; genus Mesoplodon; species Mesoplodon mirus. Next base: position 34,256,761 of record NC_138984.1, read on the forward strand.
AAGCCAGTTGACACAGATGTTTGTGGACTTATATGCAGCCTGTGGTCAACCCCACTGTGATGCAGAGTAGAGTGAGGTAAGGGTGAGGGGTGGATGCGAGGGCAAACACGCCAAGGCCCGGCACAGAGACTCCTGGAGGCCTTCCAAGTCCATGGACAATAGGGTGGAGTGCAAAGCATGCTGGCCCTGGAGAGTAGGCAGTCTTGGGTTTGAATACTGGCTCTGTCATTAACTAGCTCTGAGACCTTGGGCAAGTCATTTAACTCCTCTGAGCCTCATTTTCCTCATCTACAAAAGGGGGCAAGAAAAACCATATCTCATAGGTCATTGTGAAGATTTAATGAAATAATAGCTGTAATATAATACTAAGCATTCAACAACAATTGGTTTCCTTTCATCCAAGAATTTATGATTTTTAGTACAAAGGGCAATTGGGCATTTGGTCAAGGTCATTAAGCTTCTTTGTATTTTGAAAGAAGGAAAAGGACCAGAGGAACCTTCCTTTTGGAAACTCTGCCTTGGTAGGGTAGGTGATAAATTGCTCAATAATGATACTGGGGGATGATCTAAAAAACATTGACGGTATCGTGCATGATCGATTCATTCATTTCACAAACATTTATGGGTACTCACTTTTTTCTGGAAACTAAGATTTAGATGTGGTTCCTGCCCTCAAGGAGATGGTAACCATTGGACAAAGAGATGAATTGCAATGCATGATGGTATGGGAATGCTCACAGAGGAGGGAGTGATGGGATAGCTCTGTCTAGGGAAGTGGGAGAAGCTTCAGTGGGCGATGACATTGGAGTTGTGTTTTGAAGGATGAATAGGAGTTTTCCAGATGTAGAAGCATGTACAAAAGTGTAGAGTCACAAAAGGGCATGGGGTGTTAGTGGAACGGTAAGCTCTTCACATGAGTGGGGCCTTGAGGGGTCCATAGTCGTGGCGGTGGTTAGAACAAGTTGCAGATACGGCTAGAAATGGAAGAGAAAGCCAGTGCTTGAAGCGCTTGGTACAAGAAGTTAACGACTCTATCCTGTGGGGAATGAGAAGCCAGCAGAGACTTTTAAACTAGGGAGTCACCCACCATCTATAAGCTAGAATTTCATGAAGTAACACATTGTCCCAGCTCTCTCATGGCCTCAACCATAGGGATGATGCATGTCATTATATAAAGCAGGGGCCAGGTACACATCTCATAAGACGTTAGAGACTATGAATCAGAGAAATGAGCACAGGGGTTTCCCCTTAATATTAAATTCAGAGTGGAAAAAGTCATTAACTTATCCTGCAGATGCTGAAGGGCTCAAGGTAAATATTTTAAATGTTCTCCTCATTTCCACAAAGCCAAGAACATCAGAGGTGTGATGATGATGCTCGTGGCTATGAGACAGAACTTCAAGGATTCTGATGAAACGTGTGCTAGCCCAGATCTGTCTGAATGCTGAAAAGGACTTTGTGTCATTCTAATGGAAAGGAAAACACAAAATGATAATAATAGAGCCCTTTATGCTTTTCAGAGCCCTTTCACATAGATTATTTCATTTAAGCCTCATGACAATTGTGTACTGTGAGTACAGTCCCATTTTAGAGGTGAAGAAATGGAAGTCTGAGGGTTGCATACCTTCCTAGGGTCTGCAAAGAAGTTATATCCAAAGCTGCAACTGGATTTCTAGAGACACAGACCAGGGCCTTCCCTGAACCCTGGACAGTGCCCTGCCTACCTGTCTCCTTCCGTACGCCAGGATGGCTTCTTTGAGGTCCTGAAGTGTGCACAGTTCAAGATCCAGCCTCTTTCTGTGGCCTTTGGGGCAGTAGGGGTCTTTACTCCTCTCTTTGGGGGTCCATGCTGATATGGCTAAGCCTTCCGAGTAGAGGATCAGGGCGCCCTTTCTAGTGCTGAATGTTTTAGGAAGAAAGAGGCTCCACATGTGCTGGTCGGCATTGCCCTCATCCTGCAGTCTGCTGACCAGGATATAATCTTCTGGGGACTTCCAGTTCAAGTAATCCTGCAGTGGAAAGAAACCTCCTTGACTGGTCCAGAGTGGAAGGCCCTTTTATAGGAAATACTGCTTGGGCAGGTGTTTGACGTGTTTTTAGTGACTGGTTTTCTCTGAATTGCTCACATGGTGTCACAGAATACATTCACGCTTCTTAGCAACTGTTTTTGTTCTCTACCTCTCAGAGTTAGTAGAACCTAGGGCACGATTCTATTTTACCCTATATAACTTTCAGGAGAGCCATTTATGCCTGGAGGCTTAAATAGGGTAGAGTGTAGCTTCTAGGCCAGTTAAAATTTCCTGGTATGCAAGTAAGTAGTCAGAATTACCAAGGGCAGCAGATAACTTTGAAATTAGACCTGGACCAGCTGGCAGTTTAAATAGGAGAAAACCATTCCAGCCCATCACTTCAGCTGTACACAGGGAGAATTTCCATACATTCTGGATGCTATGTAACATTACCTAATTTGGCTGTTTAAGAGCCTATAAAGTAGTTACATATCTTGTAAGTAAGTAAATGCCATTGGCCACAGAGGTCCTTTGAAAATTTATATGTCTTTTAATACAGTGAAAGTCAAATATCATGACAAACTACAACAACAAAGGAAATCTCTGTGTGATCCAACATTTTTCAAAGTACCCCCAGTGGATTTCTTATTCCTGGCAGGATTCAATGAAATAAAATTCCAGTACAACAAGGGAATTTTGCTACCTCTTTAAAATCTTCTAAACTGAAAAAATTTTTGCCTATATTAAATGTGAGTCCTGGGGGTTGAATTCCAGAAGGTTCAAGGAAGCCATTGAATTGGCAGGAATATTTCAGCATTTCAACCACAGAGCATGACGTCTAAAAACCAAACAGCCATCAGCTTGCCTAGAACACAGGTGGAAATTCTGGTCTTGTACCAAACCGCCCAAATTCTAGACAATCTGGAATCTCCTCCAGTCTAAAGCAAATGAGGCTGTAAGTCAGTGTGTGAGGGGGAGGATGAGGGCCCCAGTGGCAATCTCTGTGTGTCAAGCAATCTATCTTATTTTCTCTAATTTAAGAAAAGGAGGAGGGACAATCTTCCAGTGACCCCCACCGCTGGACCAACAAAACAAACCAAAACACACAGGGCTCAGCCCCAAATGAAAAAATAGAACATTCCTCCTCCACCCCCCAAATATGCTTTTATTCAGCTGTAAGACTCACCTCTGGTTCAAAATAGACTTATAACTTCTGTTTGTTCTGGACCAACTTCCCGTGTCCCCGGCTCAGGAGAGAGATGGTGAACATATTTTCTCTCTGACCACCCTTCTCAGGGGCAGTTCATCTTGGTTTTGAAGGCTGAAAACTGGTCACACCTCAAGACTTCCTGAGCTCAGCAGTGAGCCCAAGAAGACCACAAACACTGGGCCTTTTATTAAATACATTTTCCCCTCATACAGCAGCTTCTTAATAACAACCAGTCACACAGTTTAGACAGTGTGTGTCTTTGTCGGGAGAAAAAATAAACCGCAAACCCAGACTCCTCAAGCCCTGGATTGTCTATTCTCTGGGCAACCTCTCTCTCCCCTTCGCCTGTGCCCTTGTTGTCCCCTGGTCCTGTTGCTCTGTTACCGGCCGTGCGCCTCGGCCGATCTGGGCCACAGCACCATCCTTCTCATTGTGAGCGGAGGTTGTTTCCTGGTTGCTATGGCAGCACAGGGAAGTGAAGTCCCTTAAGCCGGACTAGGCAAGGCAAGGGACTGCGGAGCACAGGGTTCACACCCTGAGGGGAGGGAGGGTCAAATGGACATCGAAGAGACCAGGCTCAGATTTCAAGTCCTGATTTCGGGATTGGGAGGGTGGGTATGTTGGGATATTTTTTCTGTTATAGTATTGGTCTTGCTTTTAGGTAGCGTTTCCCCCTTCTCCTGATAGGCGAGCCTTTCACTGTCGAGTGATCATTAACAGACTCAGAGGAATCGTCTAGGTCACCTAAAGCGACCTGTGATGTTTTCCTTGGCTGAGTTCCAGGGTCTCCTGAGCTGGACAGGAGTCCTCTTTCTGGTGGTCGCTGCTTTGCAGGAGTGAGTGCAGGACACTGGGAATCTCCAGATTCCTTTGCATACCTGGATCTCACTTGGGCACCTCCCATCTCTAGAGGGAGGGGGTACTTGGGAGATGCGGGTGGGGACATTTTTGTTGTCACAATGACTGTCCGCTGTCCTGCATAATGAAGAATAGTCTCACTCCGAATGTCAATGGCATCCTCTTTGAGGACCACTGCTGTGGCCTAGGCTGCTTGGTTCTCCTTGATACTGACACTGTGAGGAGGACAGAACTGGGGGGAGAGGGTCAGGGAACAAAGAGACATTTTTGCTTATCTAGGACTCTGCTTTGGTATGGAAAAGCGACCTGCCTTGTCATCTGTCATCAGAGCCTTCAGGGCAGTCCCATGAGAGCGCCCCCTGCTGACCTGGATGAAGAAGTGCAGCTGGCCCCAGGCCCACTTACCTTTAGATCTCCCTCTGTGGCTGTCACTTTTCTCGGAGGCAGGCTCAAGTCTCATGAGGAAGAAATAGAGGTCATCGTGTATATAATTAGATTGGGCTTATCATGGGGGAATCAAGTCAGTGAATGCAGAGGCTCAAAACAGAATTTAGTCAAAACCACAGTGGATACCACTTCAACACCCATTAGAATTGACTACTAAAAAAAATAAAAACAAGCACAAAAAGCCCAGAAAATAACAATTGTTGCTGAAGACGTGGAGAAATTGGGATCCTTGTGCACTGTTAGTGGGAATATCAAGTGGTGCAACAGCTATGGAAAATAGTATGGCAGGAATTCCCTGGCAGTCCAGTGGTTAGGACTCTGAGCTTTCATTGCCAAGGGCCCTGGTTCAATCCCTGGTAGGGGAACTAACATCCCATAAGCTGCGTGGCCCAGCCTAGAACAACAACAACAAGAACAACAAAAACCAGTATGGCAGATCCACAAAAAATTAAACATAGAATTACCATACGGTCCAGCGATTCCACTTTTGGGTATATGACCCCAAAGAGGTGAAAGCAAGGACTCAAGCAGATATTTGAGCACCCATGTTTATAGCACCATTATTCACAATAGCCAAAATGTGGAAAAAATTCAGGTGTCCACTTTTTTTTTTTTTTCCATGCTGCATGGCATGTGGGCTCTTAGATCCCCAACCAGGGATCCAACCCGAGCCCCCCCACAGTGGAAGCATGGAGTCTTAACCACTGGACCTTCAGGGAAGTGCCCAGGTGTCCACTTGACAGATGATAGATGAATGGCAAAACAAAATGTAACAAACATATACAAAGGAATATTATTCAGCCTTGAAATGGAAAGAATTTGGATACATGCTACAATATGGATGAACCTTGAAGACATTATGCTGAATGAAATAAGCCAGTCACAAAGGGACAAATATTGATATTGTATGATTCCAATTATATGAGATACTTTGAGTAGTCGAATTCATAGAGACAAAGTAGAGTGGTGTTTCCCAGGGGATGTGGTAAAAGGGAATGGAAAGTTAGTATTGAATGGGTACAGAGTTTCAGTTTTGGAAGATGAAAAATTTCTGGAGATAGGCGATGGTGATAATTGTATAACAATGTAAAAGTACTTAATGCCAATGAATGGTACATTTTAAAATTATTAAAATGATAAATTTTATGTTATGCATATTTTAGATTTTGAGTTAAAATCTAAAAAAAAATGTAGAGCAAAGAAAACAAAAAACTGAATTTAGCACTTTATAATGTGAAAGCCAATTGGTCAGCATAATTGTAGGGTGAATTCCTCACAACAGATGAGACAAAATTCTACAAAATGAGGGTTCCAAATAGTTTCCCGGGTCTTAAGCTACAGCTGCTCTCTCCCATCCCCTTCTCCATCCCTTCAAAGTGCCAAAAGGACCCTTCAACAAAGCTCTACTGGGAGATTACTATATGTGAGATGTGGTCTCTGCCCTCAAGAAGCTCCCAGCAGGGTGAGAAGACAGGTGCATGTGAGCCAGTATCTGAGAGATGATGTGACAAGGTGATATGGAGGTGGAAATGAGTAGGTGCCCTAGGAAAGAAGAGGGAGTGGTGGTGGGATGATGCATGGTGGTGGGCCTTGTAGAAGGTCACGAAGATGAGGGATATTAGAGGTGGGCTTTAATGGACAGTAGTGGATGGTGAGGAGGGAAGATGAGAGCATATTGCAGGAGGCATGGAAAGGAAAGTTTAAGATCTCTGGGGAAGGGACAACTACTTTGGTGTAGCCACAGCCTCGGGTACCGTGGACAGAAATGAAGCTGGAGAGACAGGCCAGCTGGCCAAGGCCATGAAGACCACATGTCCCTGTGAAGGCACCTTGGACTTTATTCTTCAGATAGAGTTTTTAAAACGGGGGGTGATGTGATTCTACCTGGATTTTAGAAAGATAACTCTGAGAACAGTATAAAGGATGGATAGAATGAGGGATGTTAGCTTATTTCATAAAAGTGAACTTTTAGGACCTTGCATCCCCGGCCAATCTTCCCTTGGGTGTGAATGAATTTGTCAAATAGGCCAGGAATAGTCACTTGCTAAATGGCCTTTGAGAGAGACATAGAAGGGGAAACTCCATACCAACTGCAATGAAATATAAATGTTGCCATTTTGAAAATGCCATTGCTCAGGGAAGAGAAGTAAGGTAGCATAAGAGAAAAGTGATGGAGTGACTGGGACAGGAATGAGAGCCATTGTTGTCATCCAAGGAATAACTCCAAATTTTTCCATCGGAAATTCTTCCTCTGAGCTCACCTGACTTGGAAATGTTAACTCATCTATAAGTGGTGAAGTAAGTCCCCACGAAGTGATCTTTCTGAGTCTAGGTTGAATGAGCATCTCACCTGGGAAAATAGCCAGGTGCCCATCTGGCCCTCTCAATGCTGCATAGCAAGGCTGCTAGGCCCCTCTGGGGTTGTAGTCTGGGAGCAGCCAGACCAGAGCCCCAAGTGGGCCTCTCCTAAACTGTCGTGTTTACATCCATGCTGTTTAATATGGACAATGAACAGATGTACAGATCAATTAATAGACATTTAAAAGCATTTACTCCATCCCCACAGCAGTTTATGGAAAATGCATTTAGAAAGCAATCGAAGTTATTGCTATTCTAAAGTGGTAGGGGATCCCAGATGAAAGGCCCTTGTAACTGGAAAGTATTTATAACTCAAGAAGAAGCCCTCCACACCCATGTTATATAACACCAACACCATCTCCTGGCATGCCTGACCTGTCAGCCCATGCAGCATGTCTGTTTAAACTACTCTGTAAATTCTCTAGGGTGGAGACCTTGTTTTTATGGTTTGTAAAGCATCACGAATAACCATGGTACTCTAAATAAATAGAAACCACATGAAACAAAGAAAAGAGATGTTCTTCAATGGCCATGTCCCCAGAGCATCCAGGAATTTGTCCCTTGCTCCAAAGTGCTTTGGGGTAAATGGATGCCACGTTGGGGACGTAGCCTGTGGGATGGTGCCAGGGTCCTCATCTCCCTTTAAAGGGCAGTGTGAGAGTGTGGTCTAGGAATTGCAGTCACCTGCATGGGCAGCCTGCAAGAGGAGCCGTTGCTGTTGTCTTTGTTACTCCAAGAGGAAGGATCAGGGCACAGAGAAATGAAACGATTTGCACAAGTGCAAATGATTCGTTCATCCACGGATGAAACAGAGGCGAAACAAGACCTTGTCCAAATGTGGTCCTAATCCAAGCCTACTGTTCATCCCACTTCTGCAACAGAGCAGCAGCTATTCACAAGTAGCTACATTACATCATGGCTAACATCCACCCATCAGGAAGCTGCTGACTGAGGCCATCACAGCACCCTCTTCCGCCATGAAGCTGGTGACTGGACCCTGGATCTGTGTCCAGCTACTGTGACCACCTCAGAACACTCATATCTCCCCAACCGTGTTTCTCCTCACTTTAGTTTGCAAATCTAGTTGCAGGGGAATCTAGGAAATCACAGTTTAAGCTTTCCAGCCTCCTACACTGGAGGGAAGGTAGAATGAAGGTTGGTAGAGCCGTCTGCGGTTATCTGCCATAAGCACCAAAGATGAGTTGTATGAAAAAGTCCAAACAAAGGATTTTTTAAAATATGGGCTGCGTATATGACGGTCAGAGTGGCCTTGCATTATTAAAGCTCTTTCCATTTGCTTGTGTTTTATACTCCCAACTAGACTGTAAGTCTTTGGAAGGAAGGGACCACATCTTATAATCCTTAATACTTCCCATAGCACCCCTTACATATAGGAACAACTGAATAAATATTTGTTGCTTGCTTTTAACATGTGCAGCGAGATGTGTAATGATCTTGAGCCAGTATGAGCGGTATATGAAAAGAAGAGAATTAGGTCAAAGCCTGTTTCAGTGATTAGTAGTTTGCCTGTAGTACAAAGCTCAGAGTCCTAGGTCAGAGTCACTGACCAACGAAAACTTGGTATTTAGAGGCTGAAGGGCACCAAGAGAATCAGTGTGGAAGACACAGAGCTCTCAGCTTGTTGGAAGGAGCACAGACTTGCTGAGGATAAGTTCCTTGGCTTGTTCAGAGGCTAGGGTTAATTTCTCATGTAGCCCAGCTCAGGTTTGAAAGAAGAAAATGCAAAAGGCAACCGAGAATACTCTAGAATCATAGCAGGGGAGGAAGTGTCAGCGATGACCCTGCTCCCTTCCTCTCCTTCTGGAAAAATTAGGACCACGTGGTCCGCCTAGTTGAGTAGTGAGAGGGCTGGGGATCTATTTACTTTAGATCTTTCTGAAGAGTTTGCTTTGGGAGTCTAAAGTATTTAGTTATGCTTTTGCTCAGGGCTTCATTTTATTAGTAGGAGTGCTCACAGTAATTTCAAGCTTTTAAATTTATGGTGGAGAGATAGTAAGTTTAGAGAAGAAATAAAAATCACACATTCTTCATTCTTTCGTAACATGGGGGAAATCAATCATTATTTTGGCTAGCGGCTCAGTCACTAGGGGCAAATGTAAGACCTTCATAGGAGCCAACTTGTGATAACTTAGAACCATTGACTATTAGTGTAAGAAGGTAAAATGCTTCACTATGAGGTTAGTACGGTGGTGGATAAATTTTTTCTTTTGATTTTTGTTAAATATTGGTACAGTGATGCTTATTTAATTAACAAATAAGATGATTTATGTAAGGCACTGAGTGTAATGCCTGGCCCATAGTATGTACTCAATAAATAGAAAAAATATATATATATTTTTTATTGGAGTATAACTGCTTTACAATGTAGTGCTAGTTTCTGCTGTACCGTGAAGTGAATCAGCTCTATGTATACATATGTCCCCTCCCTCTTGGACCCCCCCCAACCCATTCCACCCCACTGCAAATAGGTTCATCTGTACCATTTTTCTAGATTCCACGTATGTGCATTAATATATAATATTTTTTTCTTTCTGACTTACGTAACTCTGTATGACAGACGTAACTGCATCACAAAATTGAGAATACACATGAATTCTCTCCCTGCTATTAGCACACAGTAGTGAAGTTTTGTTGTGCAAAATGATGCTCTGAAAGCCATTTTCTCACACTAGGGAATCTCATGTGTAGTAGACAGTAAGTCGCTGGGTTGTACAACTAGATACTTCTTTGCCATCTGGCTTCTAGTTCACTCTAAACTCTATGATGAGAATGGTTTGTACACTTTCTAACTACTACAGAGTAAAAATTGTGAGCTGTCTGCTAATCATTTTAGAGAAACGTTAATTTGATAACATGTATCTTTTCAGGGACATTGTATTGCATAACGCAAGGTACACAAATACCTCCCCACTATTTGCCCACATTAGTGAGGTTTTGATGTACAAATCAAAGTCCTCACTCTCAGCCTAGGAGGGGAGCAGCCAGGGAGCTGGAGTTGACAATCGGAGGAAGAGGAAGGGGCATCAGGGAGCCTGGGTTCTGGGAGAACTTTCCCCTCAAGGCCCACATTGCTGGAGTTCACTTTGTGAACCCAGGAGCCCCGAGTCCACAGGTAAACTGATTGCCTGTTACTCAACCTTTATAGTTTCCTCTGGGAAAGCATTCACATCTTCCCGAGAACTGAGTTAAGAGGCAAGTCCCAGTGCAGAGATTGAATTAACCATGCTGTGCAGGAATGGGACGCAGAGTGGATCCCTGGGTTTGGGATTGATGGGGGAGAAATGAGGGAGAGGAAGAGGTGGGGCAAGATGGAGGATGGTTTCCCTTGGGATGCAGGTCAGAAGGCCCGTCCACAGAGGCTTTGCCCGTTTCCCCATTTTCCCAGAGAGCCAACCTGTGCCCATGCTCCTCCAGGCAACAATCTTAAAATGGGGCAGGGGTTGCTAACCTCGGGCTGGCCCCAGGAAGTTCTCTAAGTATATGTTTAAGGAAGGAGGGGAGCATTTCCTTCTTATCTCGCAGAGCAGACCCACCTGGGGCAGGAGAGTCCCTTCTCAGAGGCCAAAGACCAGATATAACTCTACTCACTAGTGTTAAAACAAGTGTGATCAGATATGGGCAGCACCCTTTGCAGAACCTCGTGCTCCTAGCCAGCCCTTGTTCATGCCCACCTCGGATGCCAACCTGCTCTACAGCAGGTGTCCGGGCCAGTTATTAGTCAAGCAGGGAGAACATCTTTGAAAGGGTACATTCCAATGAGATAGGCTGATAGCAGGGTCAGCTTTTCAGATTTTACCATAATCCTCCTCTTGATTCGCTGTCTAGACGTAGTTAGGTGCACAAAGGGTTAACAGGTCTCGTAGGACTCGCCTGCCAAGTACACTTAATGCTCAGTCCAGCACTCCCGGCTTGTATTCTTACGCTGCTGGAGTGGCCTGTTCATGGCATCTGGTTCCCTGGCAACAGCTTTCATTGGCTCAATCAAAGCCCTTTCTTCTTAAGAAAGCTCCTACTGAGACGCCCACCACCACCACTAATCACCATCTTAACTCAGGGCTTAGGATGCAGCTGGTATGAAAAATAGCATTTGTGGATGTGAGAAGATAAAGCAATGGACTGGGTTGGATACACCTGCCTTGCGTGATCCTTGTACTGCTTTTCTATAGGACCAGTTGGAAATTACCTGCTTTTCCGCTGGGACAGAGAGAAAGCCTGGGCCAGAAAGTTTCCCAGAGCTGGCTTTCTTTGTTCTGCAGAAACCCATGAGCCTCTGTGATTCATGACTAGCTGTTTCCTGGGCTGATCTGTGTTATAACTGCGGGCTCTGTGCTCTGACAAGGGGCGTTGCTGAGCTGAGGGAGTTCAGACAACGAAATCCATATTGTGGAAGGCTTGTCCCCAGTCAGCCACAAGCTGGGGGAAGAAGTCTGCCTCCAATAGAACCCGGGGAGTCTGGCGGCTGCTCCACCCGCCCCAAGAAGTCTCAGCAGCTCCAGATTTGCTAAGAATAGCAGGAAAAAGTAGCTCTTCGTGCAGCATTTGGGGGGAAAAAAAGTTGATGAGATTCTCTAATAACGATGGGCATTTTTAGGGGAATTCTTTAATCTTATGGAGAATCGCTTTGAGTTTTCTTGTTTTGTCTAGGGAATGGATAAAATGAAAGCAATAAAGTAGAGATGAGGACAAAGACAAGCTGTTCTCACTTTTGGTTCACCCGTACCGATCCATTCAACTCATTTTATCTTTTTCTAAAGTCAAATTTCATCCCATGTACTTATTATACTCACTGAAATCTAAACACATAGCATCATTCAGGAATTAAAGTGTTCAAACTTCACAGTAGTATCTACAAAAGGTGTTGACTTTTGGCCTGGCCATCCATCCTAGTATTTGTGCTGCCCTAACCTCTGGTTCCTCAAGAGAAAACAGCCATCCTGGTCGTGGTGCCAAAATGTAATGGGACAGTTGACAGTTCAGAGGCAGGGTTTGTGGCTGCTCTGCTTGGCAAGCGAAGGTCCTCTCCTGCAGCTGTGTGTGTGGATGAAAGGCTCTCTGTGTCTGATGCCAGCCTGTCTGCAGCTTAGCAGGGTAAGGGCTCTGGGTAGTGCTACCTCACAAGCTGTTAAAATATGTTATTGAGGGCACTTAACAGAAACAACACACATTTGAGAGTTATTTGGGGACTAGGCTTGTTCCATCTCTTATTAGATGTGTGATGGAAAAATTCTTCACCTCTCTGAGCCTCAGTTTCCTCATCTGGAAAATGGGGATGATAGCATTTATCATGTGGGGGTATGGCAAGGACTAGGAGAAACAATGTGCCACCCCCATAGATTCTGATTAAATTATTCTGAAGTAGGGCCCTGATGCTAATCATTTTTAGGCGCTCCCCAGGTGATTCTAATATTGAGCCAGTGTTGAGAACCACAGATGCAGCAGATGGAAGGCTCTCTTTGGTTATTTATTTTTTAGGCTGAGGAATTCCTTGAACATCAGGGATTCTTGGGGATGGAGATGAAGAGGAGGTAATAATGGAAGCAAAATTCCTAAACTCTTTCTTCAGATCCAGGAGTTACAACAGATTGGAACGGAGGTGTAGCCTGGTGCAGTGGAAGCACTTTCATTCTCTGTCTTTGAGCCCTTTCCGGATAGGTCTTAGTCAAATAGTTTTTACATAAAAAAAAAAAGGAAAAAAATTATTGAGCATCTACATGAAGGTTTCGATAAAAGATAGTGTAATAGGGATAAATAGATAAATATATAGTCCCTGGGTTCAGGAAGCTCACAGCCTAGCAATGGAAAAGAAGATGTGCTACAGTGAGCCTGTATGTTACTGGGCTGGGCATGATTAAGTAATAAGACTCTGAGCTGCTTTTCCTTGGGGGAAGCTTGATGGTGTGACACAGGACGTTTCAAGACATTCTGAAGTGGGGAACACATTTTCAGCTTGCATTCTAAGCAGGAGGTGATTCTTATCCTTCCTAACAAAGGATAGCACACTCTGATTAAAGACCAAGAGAATAAAGAAACAGAAACCTTGGTTAGAGCGCTTGACTTTATGAAATACTACACTGCCATTTTCATTAGTTAGCAGAATAGACAGCAAGCAAGCATTTGTAGGGCATAGTTTAAGGAAGAAAATCTTTCATATGCATCAGTTGAAAGATGCTTGGTGTTAAAGGCTCTATAAGAGTAAATATGTAAACAAAGACAACTTTTTGTGGTTACTAACAAGGCGGGGGCAGCCACAGCAACGTGGGGCACAAGGTCTAGAGATTCCAGAACCTGCAAGAAGATTCCAAGCTGATCCACAAATGGTTCTTTTAGCCACACTATTGTGAGTTTTCACTAATTGTTTTTTTTTTTTTTTTGGCTGTGCGACGAGCCTTGTGGGGTCTTAGTTCCCCAACCAGGGATCAAACCTGTGCCCCCTGCAATGGAAGCATGAAGTCCTAACCACTGAACCGCCAGGGAGTTCCCATCACTAATTCTTTAGGATGGGGAAAGAAGAGACTGGGGTTAGAACCCCTTGTATATTCTTTGGAGTTAATTCCATAAAAGAACATAGCACAGGGATGGCATATAGGTTTACTGTTATGTACCAAGTAGAATCAGTTGGTGGTGGCTCCCTAGAACACTTGATTGAGAATAATTCTGCAGGATCCTAGCCTAGCAAAATAGAGTTCCATAGTTGATTGTTATGTCTTCCATAGGCAAGGGAGGAAGAGTGAATTGTGATACATATACTGAGCTTTGCCAATTCAATGTTACAACTGTTGTTGTAAACCGTCATTACAGGGTGTGGATTTAATTATTCTTAACAAATCCTCTTGGTGTTAATGTAAAATAAAAAGCTAAAGAACAATTCTACTTATTAGTATGTTAAACCCATTTCCTCAATTCCAAGATGTCATATATTTTAAGATATATTGCTAATTTAATAACAGGTTTTAAGGATAAAAACCTACCATAAATATGAACACTAAAGGTAACATTGGGGCTTCCCTGGTGGCGCAGTGGTTGAGAATCTGCCTGCTAATGCAGGGGACGCGGGTTCAAGCCCTGGTCTGGGAGGATCCCACATGCCGTGGAGCAACTAGGCCCGTGAGCCACAACTACTGAGCCTGCGCGTCTGAAGCCTGTGCTCTGCAACAAGAGAGGCTGCGATAGTGAGAGGCCCGCGCACCGCGATGAAGAGTGGCCCCCGCTTGCCACAACTAGAGAAAGCCCTGGCACAGAAACGAAGACCCAACACAGCAAAAATAAATAAATAAGTTAATAAACTCCTACCCCCAACATCTTCTAAAAAAATAAAATAAAATAAAAATAAAAAAATAAAAATAAAAATGATCATAAAAAAAAAAAAATAAATAAAGGTAACATTTATCCCGACATTTTATTTTCAGTACTTCACTCAACTGATGAGAATAAATCTCTTTCAAATTCAGCCTAATGGCCTCCCTGGTGGCGCAGTGGTTGAGAGTCCGCCTGCCGATGCAGGGGATACGGGTTCGTGCCCCGGTCTGGGAGGATCCCATATGCCGCGGAGCGGCTGGGCCCGTGGGCCATGGCCGCTGGGCCTGCGCGTCCGGAGCCTGTGCTCCGCAACGGGAGAGGCCACAGCAGTGAGAGGCCCGCATACCGCAAAAAGAAAAAAAAAAAAAAAAATTCAGCCTAATGATTCTTCCTGAATCATTTTTGACCATTGGCAGCTGTACATAGCATTATGGGGATTCTCTGCTTTTTATCACCTGGCCTAGAGATCTCGACCTCCTTAGCAAATGTAGGCTAGGCAGTCTGTTAGTCATACTGAAGACTACCAGGGCTTCATTTGTATTTCCTATTTGGTTAAACTCATAGTTTTGTCCTACCCTTAATTAAATTATTCCTTTCTGGAAGGTAAACAGCTTGTCTTGAAAGTCATCCAGAAGGTTCAGAAAACTCTTTGGCACTTGCAGGTGACTTTGAAATGAATGAGTTGATCATTCCCACCTCCTTTAACTTAAAAAATTCTATTTCTCCTGAGAGATCTGTCGATTTTTATTGTATGTAATTACAGTGCCCATTGTGTAGACTGGCAATCCCCTTCCTGTGTCCTCTGAAGTGCTTGACTGTTGTTTTGCAAGAAAACATGAAAGTGTAGTCATGCCTTCAGCAATAAATATTTGCTTCACTTATTGTAAATATGCCTTGCTAAGCTCTCCCATGGGTAGAAAATAACTCTGTCTCCACTCACTCTCCTGCCAGCAGGTGGCAAATTTCTTTGGACATGATATAAGCAGCATCCCAATTTTGGAATTGATAAGATGTGAACAAATAAGAGTCTGAGAATGAAGGGAATACAGAGGATATCTAAATGAGGTAAACTCTCAGCATTTAGCTCAAGATTCCAGTGCCCCGAGTTAGCAAATAAGATAAGCAGCTTCCTCCCACTCCGCAGTCCCCTTACAGAATCATGTCTTTCAGGGGTTAGTTGTATCCGGGTGTGCTGCATATAACACACACAATACAAAATAGAAAGTATCACAAGAAAGTAAAACAAGATAGAAACTTTTAAGTTGTGTAAGAGAGGAATAGAGAAAATGCTATGGGAATTCAGGGGGATAGAGTACCTCTGCTTGTATAAATCAGGGCAGAGGAGGAGGTGATATTCAAGTGGACATTGAAGAAATATGTACTGGATGGGGTCATGTGGAGAGAAGAGGCAGCTTGTGGTGGCCATGAAAAAGCACCTCTCGGGACCTCCCTGGCTGTCCAGTGATTGACTCTGTGCTTCCACTGCAGGGGGCATGGGTTCCACCCCTGGTCGGGGAACTGAGATCCCACATGCAGGTGGCGAGGTCAAAAAAAAAACCAACACTTCTCAGATCTCCAACTTTGAGAAGCATAACTGGCCGAGGGCCCACTTGTGCTCTCTGAAATCCATCACTGCGTTTGCGCTGAGGCCAAGCTTCCCGCAGGCTGCTCCCAGCAGAGGACTGAGAATGAGAGAGGTGCTACCACAGGCAGGTATGCTCTCAGGAGGCACTGCCAATGGGGGCTCCTCAGGAGTGACTTTGGCTCAAGGACCCCTGGTAGACTTGCTTCTTTAGAACTGCACAGAGTCTAAGATGCTTCCAATCCAAACTTTCTTCTCTCTTCTTCATGTGGTCAGACCTGTCCCTGGTAGTTCTCCTGGCTCCCTTCCCATTTTCCCTTACAGGTGTTTTTCATAATAAATCCCTTGCACACCTAATCCTGTCTTGGTGTCTGCTTCTTGGAGGACCTGGACAGACACCCAGTCTTTGTGGAGGTGCCAGGTGGGTGTCTTCAATGCATTCCAAATCTGCTGTTGCATTTGCTTTATTATTCTCACCTTTTTTCCCCCAGTTTCCACTGTGTTTTAGAAGTTGGCATCATTGGTTACTCTCCAGGGTGAGATGTATTTTAGGTAGTAAGAAGTGCATATAGCAAAGTCTCTCGGAGAAAAGGATGATGAGAAAGACATCCTAATTTTTTCTTATTATGCTAATTATTTCTTTAAATATAGTTTTTTTTTTTGTTGTTGTTGTTGGGGTTTTTTTGCGGTACACGGGCCTCTCACTGCTGTGGCCTCTCCTGCTGCAGAGCATAGGCTCCGGACACGCAGGCCCAGCGGCCGTGGCTCACGGGCCCAGCCGCTCCGTGGCATGTGGGATCTTCCCGGACCGGGGCACGAACCTGTGTCCCCTGCATCGGCAGGCGGACTCTCAACCACTGCGCCACCAGGGAAGCCCTATAGTTTGTTTCTTAAAGAAAGGTTTGTTTTGTTAGTCGGGACTCTTTTGGTTACAAATGACAGGAACTCAATGCAAACTAGACTAAGCAAAATGGTGAACTATTATGATGATGATGATGCTGAGTTCCTTCATCGCAAGAACAAGCAGAATCTGAGACCGGAATGGCATTAGGATGCTATTGCTACCTCTCATTTCTGAGGCCCGTGAGATGGCCACTAATGGCTTTTGGACTTTATATCCTACAACCCAGGGACCCAAAGAGAGACTGATTTCCCCTTTTCAATGCCAGTTCTGATTCCCAGGGGAAAGCTCAACTTGGCCTAGCTTGTCAGATGCGTACCCTCACCACGATCAACTGTGCTCATGGAGACTGGGTCAGGGAAGAGGCCGTGACTGGTCCATGTTATACCAACAATGTGGGGTTCATGGTCACTATGTGCATGTTGGATGTTCTCAGAAGAAGGAAGGAAGGTTGCTGAGAAGACAAAATCACAGTCCCACTACACAGAATATGTTTGCAATGTATGTTTCTTTACCGCTGCTCAGCCATGCATAAGCACTGAGACCTCACTCTTCTGCGGAGAGCTTGACAACCTCTCAGGAGGAGACCTGAGCAGGGGATGAACCCGTGTCAGGGCACACAGCTCTTGGACGTTATCAGCTCCACTAGGGACTGCAACCTCAAAGTTACTAGAAACCCTCTCCTAGCCTCCCCAAATCATCAGATTTGCAGAGTTCTCCTTTCAAGTGCCTCTTATTTCTCTGACCAGAAGGAATCTTTATAACAGAGCTAAAGAGCCTTAGGTTTAGAGTCAGGAGGCCTTATCTTGGTTATGCCTTTAACCAGCTATGTGCCACTTAGTCTCTGCACTGAAACTTCTTCAGTTGGGGATTCAGACAAGTGAAGGTGACTCCCAACTCAAAGATCCTATGATTCAATACATTGTCAATCTGTTAAAAATCTGTTGGGCACTTCTTATGCTTAGCACTACCCTCTCACTTGAAAATAACTAACTGACTAACTGGCTTCCTCCCTCCGTTCCTTCCTTGTTTCCCTCCTAACACATTTATTGAACAATTGGTATATACCAGGCACTATGATTTGGACATAAAAACAAAACCCAGTCCCAGCTCTTGGAGAACTTGGTGTCTACTGGGGTAGCAGACACATACACAGATAATTAAAATATTACATGATAAGGGCTTCCCTGGTGGCTCAGTGGTTGAGAGTCCGCCTGCCCATGCAGGGGATACGGGTTCGTGCCCTGGTGCGGGAAGATCCCACATGCCGCGGAGCCGCTGGACCCGTGAGCCATGGCCGCTGAGCCTGCGTGTCCGGAGCCTGTGCTCCGCAATGGGAGAGGCCACAACAGTGAGAGGTCCGCGTACCGCAAAAAAAAAAAAAAAATTACATGATAATGCTTGATCATGAATGAGGATATTTCTATAGCTAAGTTCTTCTTTCTTGCCCGTATCACGAGTTTTTTCTTTTCTGTAATCACATATTGGCATTTCTGCAGGAAATGGCGTCTTCCAGTTCTACTTGAAAAAATATATTGGATATAATGTTTTGTGTTTTATAGCTATTCTGTCAAGAATAATAAAACAGTTTTTGGAGCTAGCACATTTGTTCATTTAACAAATATTTTTTTGGACATCTAATATGTGCCAGGTGCTAGGAGCCCAGATGGGGTGACAGACAATAAGTATACAAAGAAACAAAAAATACATAATTGCAAGTTGTTGTAATAAGTTCCAAAAAAAGAATTAAACAGGGAATGTGGATGGAGAATGATGGGGTGGGGAGGTACCTAATTAGGTAGTGGAGTTGGTGAAATCCTCTCGAAGGACATTTCAGCTGAGGCCCTTAGAGAGGAAAGGAGCCTGCTGGGCTAAGGGTGGCACAGCATTCCCACACCAAGAGCCTCACGGTAAGACTGTTTCTTGGGTCCGACCAATGGAAAGGAGTATGGTGGGGGTCGGGGGGGAGCAGTGGGCAAGGGGGAGGGTAGTAAAGGACCAGAGTAAGGGAGGTAGAGGCCAGATCAAGCAGGGCCTTGTGAGCCCACATTAAAGTGTTTGGGATGGGAAGCCATTGAAGGTTTGAAGCCTCAGAGTGGCTTGCAATTTGTGCTTTAAAAGGTGGTTCTGGTGCTACCAGAAAACTACTAGAGCTAATCAATGAATTTGGTAAAGTAGCAGGATACAAAATTAATGCACAGAAATCTCTGGCATTCCTATACACTAATGATGAAAAATCTGAAAGTGAAATTAAGAAAATACTCCCATTTACCACTGCAACAAAAAGAATAAAATATCTAGGAATAAACCTACCTAAGAAGACAAAAGACCTGTATGCAGAAAATTATAAGACACTGATGAAAGAAATTAAAGATGACACAAATAGATGGAGAGATATGCCATGTTCTTGGATTGGAAGAATCAACGCTGTGAAAATGACTCTACTACCCAAAGCAATCTACAGATTCAATGCAATCCCTATGAAACTACCACTGGCATTTTTCACAGAACTAGAACAAAAAATTCCACAATTTGTATGGAAGCACAAAAGACCCTGAATAACCAAAGCAATCTTGAGAACGAAAAATGGAGCTGGAGGAATCAGGCTCCCTGACTTCACACTATACTACAAAGCTACAGTTATCAAGACAGTATGGTACTGGCACAAAAACAGAAAT
The DNA here is from genome assembly GCF_964341445.2 of Mesoplodon mirus. Lineage (NCBI taxonomy): Eukaryota > Metazoa > Chordata > Mammalia > Artiodactyla > Ziphiidae > Mesoplodon > Mesoplodon mirus. Next base: position 34,276,121 of record NC_138984.1, read on the forward strand.
AGAGATCAATGGAACAGGATAGAAAGCCCAGAGATAAACCCACTCGCATATGGTCACCTTATCTTTGATAAAGGAGGCAGGAATGTACAGTGGAGAAAGGACAGTCTCTTCAATAAGTGGTGCTGGGAAAACTGGACAGCTACATGTAAAAGAATGAAATTAGAACACTCCCTAACACCATACACAAAAATAAACTCAAAATGGATTAAACACCTAAATGTAAGGCCAGACACTATCAAACTCTTAGAGGAAAACATAGGCAGAACACTCAATGACATAAATCACAGCAAGATCCTTTTTGACCCACCTTCTAGAGAAATGGAAATAAAAACAAAAATAAACAAATGGGACCTGATGAAACTTCAAAGCTTTTGCACAGCAAAGGAAACCATAAACAAGACCAAAAGACACCCCTCAGAATGGGAGAAAATATTTGCAAATGAAGCAATTGACAAAGGATTAATCTCCAAAATTTACAAGCAGCTCATTCAGCTCAATAACAAAAAAATAAACAACCCAATCTAAAAATGGGCAGAAGACCTAAATAGACATTTCTCCAAAGAAGATATACAGACTGCCAACAAACACATGAAAGAATCCTCAACATCATTAATCATTAGAGAAATGCAAATCAAAACTACAATGAGATATCATCTCACACAAGTCAGAATGGCCATCATCAAAAAATCTAGAAACAATAAATGCTGGAGAGGGTGTGGAGAAAAGGGAACACTCTTGCACTGCTGGTGGGAATGTGAATTGGTACAGCCGCTATGGAGAACGCTATGGAGGTTCCTTAAAAAACTGAAAATAGAACTACCATATGATCCAGCAATCCCACTACTAGGCATATACCCTGAGAAACCCATAATTCAAAAAGAGACATGTACCAAAATGTTCATTGCAGCTCTATTCACAATAGCCCGGAGATGGAAACAACCTAAGTGTCCATCATCGGATGAATGGATAAAGAAGATGTGGCAAATATATACAATGGAATATTACTCAGCCATAAAAAGAAACAAAATTGAGCTATTTGTAATGAGGTGGATAGACCTAGAGTCTGTCATACAGAGTGAAGTAAGTCAGAAAGAGAAAGACAAATACCGTATGCTAACACATATATATGGAATTTAAGAAAAAACAATGTCATGAGGAATCTAGGGGTAAAACAGGAATAAAGACACAGACCTACTTGAGAATGGACTTGAGGATATGGGGAGGGGGAAGGGTAAGCTGTGACAAAGCGAAAGAGAGGCATGGACATATATACACTACCAAACGTAAGGTAGATAGATAGCGGGAAGCAGCCGCATAGCACAGGGAGATCAGTTCGGTGCTTTGTGACCACCTGGAGGGGTGGGATAGGGAGGGTGGGAGGGAGGGAGACACAAGAGGGAAGGGATATGGGAACAGATGTATATGTATAACTGATTCACTTTGTTATAAAGCAGAAACTAATAAAAAAGAAAAGAAAAGAAAAAAAAAGTCATGAAGAACCTAGGGGTAAGACGGGAATAAAGACACAGACCTCCTAGAGAATGGACTTGAGGATATGGGGAGGGGGAAGGGTAAGCTGGGACAAAGTGAGAGAGTGGCATGGACATATATACACTACCAAACGTAAAATAGGTAGCTAGTGGGAAGCAGCCACATAGCACAGGGAGATCAGCTCTGTGTTTTGTGACCACCTAGAGGGGTGGGATAGGGAGGATGGGAGGGAGGGAGACGCAAGAGGGAAGGGATATGGGAACATATGTGTATGTATAACTGATTCACTTTGTTATAAAGCAGAAACTAACACACCATTGTAAAGCAATTATACTCTAATAAAGATGTAAAAAAAAAAAAAAGAAAACGTCAGTTTACTAGAGCTTCGAGCAGTGAGGGACTTCAAAACATGCCTCTGCCTTCAAGTAGGTTATGGATTATTTTTATTTTGCACTTTATTAAATTCCTATGGAATGTACTCATGTTTAGCAGGCACCTGGCCACACTGTTTTTGGGCATTTGGGAGCAGTGGGAGGAGAAAGATCTGGTGCGCTCCTCCCGCACTTCATTGCAGCTCCATTGGGCTGACTTAATGTTAGGATGTTAATGCTGTCTCCAAATCCTCACTGTTGTCTCCTGAAATCACAGCCTCTGGCGCCCTTAGTGCTTTGGACATGGGGAAGGTGAGATTTCAGAAATGCCCTCCATTACCTTGATGTCCCTGGTCAATGCTGAGCTCCTTGTCCAGCCCCTGGCACAGCTTCAGTGACTGCCACCTGGTGAGGCTGCCCGTGAAAACTGGTGTTTCCTTGGGAAGAACTCAAGCCCCAGTGGCAGACTTGGGTTGCAGTGGTAAGTAGATTCCAAAGCTGTCCTGGAATATGAACTTTTCCTGGAAACTTTCCATGCTGCCTCTTAGAGAACAGCAGATATCAAGGTTTTCACACCAGGAGTCAATTAAAGAAACCCAAATTATTGCCATTCCTGGGGACTTCCCTGGTGGCGCAGTGGTTAGGAATCTGCCTGCCAATGCAGGGGACATGGGTTCGAGCCCTGGTCTTGGGAAGATCCCACATGCCACGGAGCAACTAAGCCCATGTGCCACAACTACTGAGCCTGCGCTCTAGAGCCCACGAGACACAACTACTGAGACTACGTGCCACAACTACTGAAGCCCGTGTGCTTAGAGCCTGTGCTCTGCAACAAGAGAAGCCACTGCAGTGAGAAGCACTCACACCGCAATGAAGAGAAGGCCCAGCTCACTGCAACTAGAGAAAGCCCACACGCAGCAATGAAGACCCAAGGCAGCCAAAAATAAATAAATAAATAAATAAATTTATAAAACAGGTAAATAAGTAAATTAAATAAAATTTAAAAAATTATTGCCATTCCAATAAACAATGATCTCTCTTCCTTTTCAGATAAACTTGTTAGGATGGCCTAAAAGCCAGGTCTAATTACACGATCAGGTAGCATAAATCTGATTAGTAGCTTTTTGTCTGCTTTAGTTAAGTTTCTCCTGCAATCAGAGCTATTGTTAGTAAATGTTAAATATGTATTTGAACAACTTCAATGTATACCTCTTCTAAAACCTTCTCGGGTTCCTCTTCATTCATCCTCTTTCCTTTTTGATGAGGCATGAATGTTCCTAGGCATGAATGTTTCCTAGGCAGAGAGGAAATGAGGAGAACACCATGTCTTCATAATTTAGCCTGGGATATAAATACATGTGTCCTAGGTACAAACACGTATATCATAGGTTTTTTTGGGGGGGTCATTTAATTTTTGAGTTAAATATTTGATACACTGGAGGGTAAGGAGAGGAAGTAAAATGGTGGGAATATTAGCAGTAGATCATAACTATGCCTTTCAAACTTGTCTGAAATAGGCTTCCCAAGGGCAATCATTCTTATCCATTATCCCTCTTCTGCTCCTGCAACTCCCTTCCCCCCACACACATATAAGACAGTTTCCTCATCCCAAAGTGCATCTCTGTCTATCCAAGTTTGTGAGACCTGCCATCCCAGTGGTTTAAATACTGATCTTATAGGAGTAGAATGTATGTCATTCACTTTTGTTTAGCACAGTGCCTGGTACATAATAGGAAGTAGGGATGGAGGGAGGGAGGGAAGAAGGAAGGAAGGATGGAGGAAAGATGCTCATATTCTACATTGTTAGGATTCAGTAATCTCTTTGAAAGATCATTCTTCTGATTGAAATGCATGACTGGTGAAATTTGGTGAAATTTTTTTTGACCAAATGCAGAGTACTGGCTAATGTCATGTGTCAGGTACCCTTAGTATGTGGCATGAGGAGTGGGTAATTGTCGGGGAACACTTCCCTTTGTAGTGGGATTTCTTAAGGGTCTGAATTAAGATTCCATGTTATCTTCATGTTGATGAAAATTACTGCTGTCGTTTTAGGTTTCTCTTAGTTCACTATGTCCTTGTCAATTCTGATGAGGAAAAAAGCTCCCTTGAGATTTTTTTTAAAACAAATTCCCATAGAACTCAGTGATTGCTTTTTTTTTTTCCTTTTTTTTGGAGTATAAAAAAGTGTTAGTTTTTTGGAGTGTAAAAAAGTGTTAGTGTGAAACATTTGAGTTTAACCACAATTTACTAATTGTAGAAATTACTCTTTTCTTTTTGTTATGTTTCATAAGGTCTAAAACTAATGTTCCCTAAACCAGTGGTCATCGTGTTTTTCTCCTTTTTTCAAATTGTCCAATAACAGCAGAAATAAAGGGGAAATTCTATGTAATCATTCCTCACAGGTGATAAAAAAAAATCGCAATCACCAAATATGAAATAACATTTATTTTCCTGTTGATATATTTGAATAATTTGCATTGAAGTTAACACACACAGGAAAGGAAGAATTCCCTAAAGATTATTGCTTTAATATGTATGCACAAAGAGATTTAGGGCTAACTGTTAGTAAAAGATGGAGCCTTTAATTGAACGTGGTCAAATGAGCTGTTTGCATTGCTCAAGGGGAGGTGATAGGGTCCACTTATCAGAGTTCCCAACACCAGCCATAGGAGACCTCCTACACTCTCTGCCTTAGAGAAAGAACCCAGTTTGACCAAACAGTAGATAAGAAAGTGGACTCACCACTGGCTGGGTCAATGCTGGCAAGGCTGAAGTTTGATAATGTCTAATAATATCTCATGTTTACATAGGAACTTTTCCCTGGGGCAAAGTGCTTTACCAGCCTTATCTCATTAACCTGTCCTCTGACCCCAAAAGCATTCACATTTTACTGGGGCTTGGTGTGAACAGAAGAGAGGAAGAACAAAATAATTAAATGGCAAAGCTGGATTTAGAATTCAGGTCTCTACATTTCCAGACTGGGTTGCTCTCCTGTAGCCTGTCTCCACTCTTCGATGAGCCACTGAAGCCCATTCAAATGATGGGGGCATTGTGCTTTGGCAAGGCCTTTTAAAAAGGAGAAAAAACTCTGCTACCATTCTCTGTTTTCGGTGTGTCCAAAGAATCGGTGAAAAATCCTAAATATTCTACCTGTATTTTCTGATTCAGGGGTTCTTAATCTTGGTTCAGTGGGTTTTGGGAGGTAGGAGGAAATTGTCTGCAGTCTTGGTCATATATGCCTATGACCATATATGCATTTTTCTGAGGACTGAGCCAGTATTTTCCATCAGATTTTCAAAATGATCTATGATTCCTTGAAAAGAACCTCTGAGTTCTTAGTTTTGTTCTCTAGCTGTAGTGAGGTATTGTAGCCAGTCTACAGCAAAACTAGTACTTAGAGTTCCAACCATACGTTCAGCTCTAATCTAGTTATGGGGTCATGGGGCAGGAGAGAATGATTTTGCCTGATAACCTCTAAATCATATTTCTAAGGGTGCTGATACTTTATTTGGCTCCAAATAATTTTCCACATATGATTCAATCATTCATTCTTTTATTTAGTTATCCAACAGACATTCACTGAGTGTACTAATTTCCTGGGCTGCTGTAACAAATTACCACAGACTAGGTGGCTTAAAACAACAGACATTTATTCTCTCACAGTTCTGGAGGTTAGAAGTCTGACATAAGATGTCAACAAGACCACGCTCTCTCTGAAGCCTCCAGGGGAGGAATCCTCCTTGCTTCTTCTAGCTTCTGGTGGTTGCCAGCAATTCTTGGCATTCCTTGCCTTGTAGACACATCACTCCAATCTCTGCTTTTGTTATCACATGACGTTCTCTCCGTGTGTGTGTGTGTGTGTGTCTCTCTTCCTCTTCTTTGAAGGACAATAGTCTTATTGGATTAAGGGTCCACCCTACTGCAGTATGACCTCATCTTAACTCAGTTAACTACATCTGCAATGACCCTATTTCCAAATAAGGTCACATTCTGATGTTCCAGAAAGGACATGAATTTTGGAGGGACACTATCCAACCGAGTACACTGAGCATCTCTATGTATTGGATATCACACTGGGCACCAGAAACTAAATATAAGACAAATCTCTGCCTAGGTACTAATACTACTTAATGACCTTGTTTAACTTTTTTTTTTTTTTTTTTTTGACCAGCAGTGTCCTTTCTTCTTGGAATTCTTTTAGTTGTCCTGGGGTGATGTAGGAGTGTCCCAGGGTGATGATGGAGGTATTTAGGTCTCCACTTTGATTTTCTTCTGTATCTACATTCCTGTCCATTTTTGTAGGGAGCAAGAGAGCTGGAGTGCATCCAATAAGGGGCATGATTCACTTTCAGCAGTCAAAATAGCTACAAATTCTCCCTTTCATCAAAACATGAATTTGTAATAGATAAGCAACAAGGATTTACTGCATAGCACAGGGAATTATATTCAATATCTTGTAATAATCCATAATAGAATATAACCTGAAAAAATATAACCGAATCACTTTGCTGTACACCTGAAACTAACACAATATTGTGAATCACCATACTTCAGTAATGAAAATAAAAAGGAATTTGAGTGAACCATGAGTATGTAGGGCAACTCTAAACAGATCAGCATTACCAGAGTACTCTCTGCAGAGCATGAATGGTGGGAGATGAGGCTGGAGAGTTAGGCAGAGACCATGGAAGGCCTTGTATGCTGTGCTTAGTTTTCAACAAGGAAGAGACATAGTTATAGCTGCATTTACCATGTTTCCCTCTGGCATGGAGTGGGGATGACTTGGAAGAGGGGCCACAATGAGGGCAGGGAGCCCAGTTAGGGGGACATTACAGTGATCTAAGCAAGAGATGGTGGTCGTGGGGAAACTGGAATCCAAGTTGGTTGGCTGATTGTAGGGGTTAAGGGAGAGGTCAGAGCCAAGGATAAATTGCAGTTGCTGGCAGAGTAAACTATTGACTTTGTCATGGCGGGCCATGATGCCTCTTACACACCAAGAGCCTGCAGGTCTGCAGGGGAAGACAGTGGAGAAAGCCAGCCTCCGACAACCATAGGGGGAGCGTGATTTTCCTTGTAACCACCTTCTCTCCCCTGAGGCAAGTCCCATAGAGGAGTTACAATAACTAGTTCTCCGGTAGAGAGATACCTGCTTGCCTTTATTCTGCCAACAGTGCTCTCTTACCCAGGATGCCTCTGGTAGAGAAAGGGGACATCTCAGGCTGCGGAGTGGCAGAGCCTAGGTTGGCTTTGAGACATTCTTTTGTCCTTTGACCATCTTAGCACCATGCACTCAACAAATGAGCTGAAGTTATTTCCCCAAACTGAATAACAGCAGTGGATTTTTTTTAATGCTTAGAGGGAGCCATTAACTCATTTTCCCAAACAACTCCCAAACTCCTTAGGGAACCTGTCATTATTTCTCAAATCCTCATCTTCATGGGGAGTTTGGAGACTGGACTCAGAGTGAACATTTGGGGACCACATGCAGTCGTCATGTAGATTTGGATGTTGATCTTCTGGAGTCACTTTGCCCAAGGGGGGCTCTTATTGAGCTCCCCTGCAACCCCTTTTATGTAACAACACAATGAGATGAGCTCCATCCAAATCCACTTTGGCTCCACCAGTCACCAGCTCCCCCACTGGTGGCCATGATCCTCCTGTGATACCCTGCCATGTGGGGTAAAGTCATTAAGCATAGATAACAGAAAAACAGTGTCTAATACCCTGCTAACAAGTAACACATGACTTGGAATAAATATATTTCACAATCCGAAGAAAAGCTAATCACAGTTTTAGAGTTATTTCAGAGAAACAGAGCCTATTCTATGGCTACCAACAATTCAGTAGTCAGGGTAGGAAAAAAAGCAGAAAGAGGAATGCAGTACAGCATAGGAATCAAGGGGTCTTGGGCAAGTAACTTAACCTCTTGGTGACTCAGCTTTCCCTATCTTTAAATTGGGATAATAGTATCTATCTCAGAGAGTTGTTGAGAGAATCAAGTGAGATAAGATGTGCTTAGTATACTCTGCATATGCGCCTGGTGCATCAAAACCCTCAATTAATGTTAGCATTCATCATAACTCTGGGGCACAGGGAAGGACAGTAATGATCTCTCAACTCTTTCAACTAATAGTCGTCAAAGGAATGATTGCATCGAGGTGTCAGTGGCTCGGAAGCAGGGCTGTCTTCAGAATTTTCTCTTGCTGTCTTGCTCTCTCTCCTTCCTGGGTTTTCCCTTTGATTTTTTTTTTTTTAACTTATTCCATCTTTGTGTTTCCTTTTTCTTGGTTCACAGTAACAGGTAAGAAAGATCTCTAGGGTAAAAGAAGTGTCCCTGAGGAAAATGAGGCTAACTCCATTCTGCTTTTTCTTGAAGGCTGATCCTATGCAGAAGGCTAAACTTGGGTTAAGTTCTTTCATTTTTTAAATCGAATAGCCACGATTAAAAGATACCATAATGCTTACCCTACACATGCAGTACCTGTCTTGGAGGTGGAACCCATTGAGTATTTCTGTTTGTAAGCAGAGTCCAAACCTGGTGTTCTGACTAGCAGAAAATTGTTTTATGACTTAAAAATAAGAAAAGGCAATTTAGGTAGATTCTGATTGGATAGTAGAGATCGAATTTAGATTTTTTCAGCCTCCACTTCAACTGATCAGACAGATTTGGGCAATGCTGAGAGACGAGCACAGTGCAGTTATAGATGCATAATAGTGGTGTGTGTGCTGAAAGGGGACTTAGTTATCTGGAGTAAACATTTTGTATAACCTGTAGACCAAAAACCACTTGGTGAATGGAAGAATTGTATGTCACCTTCCTCTCATCAGAGATGAACTAACTGAATTTCCTTGCTGTTTCACTTAACTCTTACAGTGAAATAGATTCCCACCTTAAAAGAAATATGAATTCACTTTTGTAGAGGGAGTTCCCCTAAGTGAACCCTGAACGGAGAACTTGAAAGCTTAATTTTTAGCCTTCCTTTTTGTCAGCTACTTGTGCTAGCAGTAAAATAAAACATCTTTAGGACTTGAGAGAATGATTTGGTTTGAACACTTGTTCTCATTTTCTGGGGCTCTTCTGACTTTATCAAGCCTTTTGGCTTTTTTTTAAAGAAAGCTGTAAGGAAAAAAAAAAAAAAGAAAGCTGTAAGAAGCACTGGCAAATGTGTGCTCTGCTGGAAGCCCTAAGTACTGGTGGCAAGTTAATATGGCATTGACTTTTTCCTAAAGAAAGTATGCTATTTAGTAATTTAATTCCATGGAAATGCTAAGTACAACTGGTGATGAAAATGGCAACAAATCATCCTTAGGATGGATTCTTTTCTGCTAAAAATTAAATTGTTTCCTTCTAGGCTGGTATGTGTCTTTGTGCAAGGGTGTCAAATGACATCCATTTGACATCCACATCAACCCTCGTGGAATGAGACCCAGAAGTTGACGTGGAGAAATGCAGCTATAACTACAGTATTTCAGTGTTAATCACAAAGGATCGAGAAAGAGACAGAAAGGCGGGGGGCGGGGGGCGCGGTGGGATATGTATAACAGTCTTTTGATAACAAGTTAAATTAAAAAGATCTAACCTTAAGATTTAGATTTTTCCCTCAAATCTGCCTCCCGTTAGAGCCTCAAAGTTCATTTTGAACTCACTCTCACGTGCAAGCTTCCTTTATTTATGATAGTCTGCGCACACACACATCCCACCAACAATCTGTCATTTCTTCTATGCATGACTTGATTTTCTGTGAGACTCTCTATAATTTCTAAGCAACAGACTCTCTATAATTTCTAAGCAACCTAAAGCTTACCTAGACCCATAAACTAATGAATGGGCTCTAGATTCCCCTTCCATCTAACTAGCAGGCTTTGATTAGCAGATTAGCAGACAGTTGTACTGGGCAAAACCTTTTGAGTTTCTCATTTACCCGTTTCTGCTATGAAGTCCTCTATGACTGGACCCTTCCCCGCTTGGAAATCCAGTTATCTTGCCGGCTATGCCGCAAGCCTGCAGAAATGTGGCAGGGGAGGTGTAGTGGGCTCAGGGTTCCACCAGAGCGTTCAGCATCGGGAGAGAGCTTCTCTCCCACTTCGTCACACTTTCTGGAGCCAGGGGTGGGAGGAAGAGGATTTAACTCCATTCTCTGGAATTGTTTTTACTCTTTCCAGCAAATCATTTCCTTTTTGTTAAAGAGCACTCCGGGGGGAATTGACCTAAAATATTCCTCCTTCGATATCCTTAAGGCCCAGATCAATTCTCTGTGCTTCAATTGTCCCTTCTGTAAACTGGGGACAAAAAAAAGGGCTTTTAGGGTAGGATGCTTACCTAAGCTCTCTCTAGCGCTCAGTAAGATTCCAGAATTCCATATTGAGAGCATATAAAATGAGAACAAGAATAATTTCCAACTCGTAATGTTGTTGTATAGATGAAATGAGTTAATGTTAGGTGCTTAACACAGAACCTGCAGAGTAAGCTATCATATTAGCATTTCATTACGATAACACTGATATCATATATGTGATACTGGTACTGTGATGGTTCCTGTGATTCTCTCAACAGGGTTTTAGGAAGGGGGTCTCTGCCATGCTAGGGCTGTCTTCCTCATGCTCCCAGTCACCGACTCCTGGTTAGCAAGGAGCATGAGTTTTCCTTTTAAGCCCCTGTCCCAACTCTGAGGCTGGAATGGGCAGGGAAGGAGGCCATAGCAATGGAGGAAACCTCTGGAGGCACTCAAAGCAACCCTCCGAGGGGCTCCATCTGGGTGGTTCTGGGAAGCACTTCCACAAGCTCATTCTTGCTAACAGGCCCTTCGACCCCAGTGTAGAAACATGCAAGAACAGGGAGCATCCAGCCCTTAGAATTTTTTTAAAAATATTTATTTATTTATATGGCTGTGTCAGGTCTTAGTTGCGGCATGCTGGATATTTAGTTGCAGCATGAGAACTCTTAGTTGCGGCATGTGGGATCTAGTTCCGTGACCAGGGATCAAACTGGGCGCCCTGCATAGGGAGCGTGGAGTTTTAACCACTGGACCACCAGGGAAGTCCTCAGCCCTTAGAATTTAAACAGCACTTATGAGTCTGCTTCTCACAAAAAAATAAAATAAAGCAAACAAACCAAAACTTCCTGGGACTAGCACTGCAAATGTCCTCCTCGATTCCATTCTGTCCTGATGTAACTTATTTTCCTCACTTACCCTCTCTTCAATCCTGGATTAAAGTAAAAAGAATAATAGAGGACAGAAGACAGTGAGACCTCAATCAATATTTGTAGCTGGGTGATTAGGGACACAGGCTATAGTCAGTTTTGCTGCTCTGTAGCTCACCTTTCAGAGCCTGAGTTTCCTCACATGTAAACTGGGGAGGGGGAATGATGACACCTACCTCATAGAGTTGTTGTGAAGAATAAATGAGATAATTATATATTAATAATAATAATGCTGACATTTATCGATCACTTATTAGATGTCAAGTACTATGGTTCGGGCTTTGTGTGGATTATCTTAACTGCTATACCAGGTTGTACCTAGGGCTTAGCATATGGCCAATATTCAATACATGTTAGCAATTATAAACATAATGACAGGGCTTCCCTGGTGGCGCAGTGGTTGAGAGTCCGCCTGCCGATGCAGGGGACGCGGGTTCGTGCCCCGGTCCGGGAGGATCCCACATGCCGCGGAGCGGCTGGGCCCGTGAGCCATGGTCGCTGGGCCTGCGCGTCCGGAGCCTGTGCTCCGCAACGGGAGAGGCCACAGCAGTGAGAGGCCCGCGTACCGCAAAAAAAAAAAAAAAGATAATGAAAATATCAGCAAAGTACAAAGAGCCAGTCTTCACTGCCCTTGGCAAAGTGTTTGTGCAATCATGCTCCCTTTCCCAACGCTGGTCCAAATCACCCGTCACTCCCCTGTCCACCTTATGTCCCTCTCCTTCTGGCCACACCCCATCTTGAAGCTCAGATTCAGGGTCTTTGGGAATCCTGAGTGTATCCTTCATTATGGCCTGGCCCATGATTACTCGAGACACTGAACAAGCTGCTTTTAGCCTCACTAGTTTCCCCATCTTCAGAATGTGATCAAGATACCATTAACCACTTATTGTACTTTAGGACAGTGGCGAGAAAGATAGTTTGTAAACACCAGTGAAGGTATTTCTGGCCCACTCCCCACTTGAGAGGCTGGTGTGGGAAATAAGTGAGGTGAGAAGTGTGTGCTTAGCTCTGGCTAAGACTCAGGATAACAATTTCCAGAAGTCAGTCTGCTAAACCCAGTGCCTGGCACAGCACCTGGCATGTCCTAGGTCCTCAAGAAACAATTTGTTGGCACTGAAGATAATTCATGATTTTTAGCTCAAGGGCTTATTCTGTACATCATCTGCTACAAAAAGCAACTCAGGGACCAGCTGCCATGCATCCCTCCTTCCAGCTAACCCAGATTTGGAAACTGGAACTAAATGCTACATGCCATTTGTTTTCCTTTGGAAATTAAAACCTATAACTGGTGCTAGGTTATGCCACACAAGTTTCATTGTTGGTTACTACATTTCCTATCCACTGTCCCACCATACTCTCCCCAAGATGCTTTTCCTTTTGAATGAATTGTCCTCCAGAATCTGCAAGGCCACGCTGAAGTTTGGGGATCACATTTTCTAAGGGTAGGTGGAATTAGGTGGTATTAGGTGGTTGTCTTACCTAAATCAATTGAGCAGCTTGTTTTCATTTATGGACTATATGGCACTTTATCTCTTCACTTTTCCTCCCTTTGTTTCTGCCTCCTAAATGCCCTTTCTTGCTTCTATTCTGATATGCCCATCTCTCGGAGACCACTTCTTGAACTCGAAGCTGAACTGATGTTAAGGCTATGCCACATAAACAGATTTGCAGGTGTGAAGCATTTTAAAGGAAGCTCAACAGCAAAAGAGGTGGCCTTGAGCTCCCCAAAAGGTCCTTCCAAAGTGAAGTAGAGCCCCAGCCAAAGCACACTGGAATCACTCATAGTAGTTTCAATATTCTTTTGTTAGTTTGAAGTCTTCTGAAAGAGGCTTTAAGGACAATGACCTAGAGAAGCATTTAAAATTTTGGCTGGTATAACTGTTCAGAACCAAAAACCTTTGTCCCATTATTTCAGCCATATAAAACATTGATTTGGCTTTGAAGTACCCAGCAATGAGAATTCCAGGATAAGGAGACTGCAGCCAACCTGGTTGTGATATGGATGTGGTCTTTGAGAGAAACCAAGAAGATCTGATGCAATAAACCCCCTTGGTATTGAGGAAGGCAGACTCCCAGTGGCAGAAAGCAATTGCTTATGAAGAGGAGTGAGGAGAAGATGGTAGCTGGTTCAAGAAACTAGACAGCCTCCCACACTCATATTTTGGCTTCAGTGTACAGTAATACACTCATGATTTTACTTTTTGAATTGCGCTTATAAAGGCCGACGGAAAGTTCATTTTCCTTCACTGAGCACACACTGGCTTGGTTTGCTGAAAGGTGGGACACACTGGCCTACAGGAGGAAAAAACAACCAGTCAGGGATTTCAGAATAGCCGCGGATGGTCCACAAATGGATGAGCCATATTTGTACTTCATACCAGCCGCTTGGAATCGCAGGATGCTGGAGGAGGGCCTTGGTCTCAGACGTCAACTTCACCAGTTGACGAAAGCAAGGCCCACGGAGATGAAGGAATTGATCTACGAGCATGAAAGTTGTGGTGAATCACATAATCTGAGTTCTTGGGAAATGTATTCTTGCTGGATACCCACCCTCTGCAATTCGATGGGTTATTCCCACGACTGAACCTCCTAGTACTTTTAGAGGGAGGCTGTGTGGCATGTTACAGGGAGTGCACTGAGCTCAGAATCTGAGGACGGGAGATGATTCTTTTCCTCTTCCTGTGTCACTTCAACTCACTAAGCCTCTCAGCTTCTTCATTTTTAAAATAGGAATTATTCCATGTTACATGATTGTTACAATAATTTTGAGGATAAAGTCAAATAGTGAATGTGAAAACAGCCTTTAAAACAGTAGATGCCACCAGATGTCAAGTAATATTATTCTAAGTAGCATTTGGGCCTCTGTGATGATGCTTGTCACGTTCTTCCTAGAAAGATAATAAGTTGCTTATTCCTCCATGGGGGATGCTGTCCTCCTTCACCCTGAACTATGCTGCAAGTTACTTTAGGTGGAATGTGTCTTTCTTGCTTTTATCTGTAATCCTGTAATCCCTTTAGTACCTGTCATACTACCTTTTCTGTAGTGGTTGCTTGATCAGTGCTTCTTAGACTAGATCACTTATAATAAACTATTGTCTTGACTAAACTTCCCTTTTTCCACCGCTGTGGTACTAACTGAGAAAATTCCAATTAGAACTTTTTTTTTTTTTTCCAACCAGAGAGTAAGAGGCACAATGTGTATTTACCAAAGACCTGATGTTTTAATGGTACCTTTTTAACTAGTTCACTTTTCTATGAAATGTGAGGAATACAGATTCAGAGGTAAGAAATATCACAAATGGGAAAGTAAGAGTTGAAAAACCAAGTTTTATGAAATCACTTTAATATCACTGACAGTGAAATAAGAGAAAAATAGAACAGATCTATGAAATATTTAAGTTCACATTGGCGTGCTTCGGTCTCTACTAGAATTTCCTGGAGCCCTGTAGACTGTTATTCACCATCCACATATGCATATATAAAAATATACCATCTATAAATAGCCACCTGCCTTTTCAGTGAAATTAAAGATGGGAGAGTTAGAAGAGAATTTCCCAGTATAATTACAGGGCTCAAACCTACAGCTGTTATACTTCTATAGTTCTACCCAGAGAAATTTCTGATATCACTATTTTCTATCAAGCACATTAAAAAAATCGACCTTTTCTTTAATGGTGAGATGTTGTCAACAGGACATTTATTTGTTTCTCACCAAGATTTCTCACAAACCTACTTTAAAAGATTAGGTGTTGCATAGGGTTATTGTATAGACTAATTTTGTGTTATAAACTGAAGAAAATGTTCACAAGTGTTTCTGCTCCTTAACTAGGGATTAACGCCAAACCCCTGCCAATGTTTTTCCTAAACTCCACACATGCCCTTTCACAAGCACCCTCTCTCTCACCTATTTTCTGCAACGATGCACCTCCTTAAGGATCCCCGAGCCTCTAAAATTCTTAGGTAAGAATCCACGACGTTAGGACGTACCACATTGTGAAAGGAATTAAACTGAACAGTTTTATCTTTGCTCGCAAAAAAGCAGCTAGTAATTTATTCATACAGTCTTTGTTCCCTCGCTAAAGACAAGTACTCTGCAATCTGTGAGCGCCCTGCAGGATGAGGCAGCACCGATAAGAGGAAGGGGACACGTTTACAGGAGCAGTCACATAGGTCTCCCACAGGAGGGTCTAAGTGTCCTCAGCAGTTAATTTGCGAGCAAAAAACCCCATTGGGAGCCTTCCACCTACTCCAAAAGCAAACATTCTTAACAGGCAGTATTACTGTGGTGTTAAAAGAGGCATGCTTTAACCTAAAAGGTGTCATTTTATGAGCAAAAATGGGATAAACCTTAAGAGACTTGAAGTCGCTCCGTCCTCGATGCCAAAATCTTCACAGCTTAAGATGACCTCCCACCCATTGTGATGTTCAAAACCCAGGAGGATCTTAAAGCCGCTTTGCACACAGTGCAGCCGCAAGCCTTCCTCCTCTTGGTGAGGACTGTCACTGGTTTTCATTCCATGTGTTTGTAAAACACACCAGCCATGTGTGTGAGCCTATTAATTAAAACAAAAACAGAACTGTTTCTGTTGAGCTTTAGAAGTACAGAAACTTAGAGCCAAAGCAGGGAAGGAGAAACAGCAGCGTCCTGTCTGCTGCTGTGATGGCTGCCAGAGAATGAGGGGACTCTATTATGAAAAGCCAGCAAATAGACACCTGAATTAAAGTGGAAAGGAAAAAAAAAAAAAAAAAAAAAAAAAAAAAAAGCTAGGGAGGCTTGTATTGGAAGTATTTAGAATGCCTTTATTATTTCCCTGAGGGACTGTTTAATATCAAAGTGCCTGGCTAGCGAAGGCTTCTCCGTCTAATCTGATTCCAAAGTTAGCCTCTCTGACAAGAGGAGAGAATAGCTTCAGTGGCTTCTGAGGCCATCCTGGGGTCAGGCGTGGAGTCTATTCCTGCCGGAGCTGCTGAGTCACTGCCATCTTGGGGAATCACTTGACCTCTGGCTCAATTGACCTACAAGGTAGAGTGAAGCCTACAGCTGGGAAGGCTCCACATGCAATGCCCCTGTTATGATCTCTGGAATCAACTACAGACTTTGCCAGCCACCTGAACCCAAAGGATTTAAGTCCCAACACTTTAGATAAGGGGCCTTAGAATACAAAAACACCAATCAGTGATTAAAAAAAAAAAAAATCACAGAATTCTTCCCAAGGAAAACATCACCAGAAAAGTGGACCAAAAATATCTAGTCCTCTTTCAAATATGGACTCTATGCCTGAAGGGTAGTAAAAACATGGGTCACATAGCACCCCTCTAAAAGAGATGCTTATTCTGTACCTTCAGTAATTTATCCAGAGCAGGATGTGAAAAAGCTTAGTGGTGTGTGTGGTAGGGAGGTGTGGAGAGAGGCCGGAAGCAACAACAACAGAAAAAAAATAAAGGACAGTTAAGGCATTCATCACACTCTGTGTTTTAAAATGCAAGAAAAAAAGACCTTAATATATATAACATCTTCCTCTGTGAGGGACACATACAGTGGCGTCCCTCCATACCATCTTTCCATAATACAACATTCTGTTCTTTGGCTTACATAGGAACCATAAACTAAATATACGTTCACTTTGTATTTAAAAAAAATTTATTTGTGATCTGTACAAGTGATAAAGTGGGGCTTCCTTGTAGATTTTTAAAGGCAAAACAAAACAAAAATCCAAAGTAAAAATGTATAAATACAATATATATTTTCTTACAAAAATGGGAGATTTACAAAATATACATACTGCACTTGTCTCTATTTTACAAATTTCACATGCAAGAGATACAACACAAAAGATGCCAAAAACTGCATAGTGGGACTTTTAAAAATCTGACAAATCAGACAGTTTCGGAGGTTTAAGGAACACAAGGTCAATGTTAACTTTAATATAAAAAGCAGCTCCACTCAACCTAACATTACATATATAAAGCAACTTGTATTCCTGACAGTACCCTCTATGATTTAAAAACTATTTAAAACAGCATTTAAAGACTGTTTTGAGAAATAGGATAGTGTTGCCAGATTGGAGGGTGGTGTCAAAGGTGGAGTAAAGGTTAGCTCCCATGATTCTCTGCTCAGCTTTAGCCCATTACGCAAAAGAATTGGAGTTCTATTATAGAAAAAAAAGTACATGATTTAAGATTAATAAATTTAAGTCATCCAGCACATTTCAAAGAACTCCAGAATTACTTTGAAGTTTACCTTCTTTTAATGACTTTCCTTAAAAATGGGGCCCATGGTTTGAACTGTCCGCTTCACTCACTGTCATTTCTGCAGGTCACCTTCCCACCCGGCCACACAAAGACAGGGTCAGCATACACATGATATTTTATAAACGGATTTATGGAACAAAGGAAACAGGACAAAATGCTTTTTTACTTTTTAAAAAATTTAACGTTCCTTTATTATGAGGCTAAAGGCATTAGGCTTCTCCTTTTATCTTGAAGGATTCAAATTGGAGTGAAAAAATAGAAAAAAAAAACCCTAAATGCAGGTTTATGGGAAGACAAAAAATGAAGGGGGAGATTTCCCTGAACGTTTTAACAGAGCCTGTTAGATCCTGTGTTCTGAATTAAATTTACTTAAAACAAACACAACAAGACCCCTTGCATTTCCTTTAGCCAAGTCAGAACCTCCGACGGAAAGGGGTATGGAAGCACACTGCCTTTCACTTTTCCTTAAAAAGGAATGTTTATCGCAACCAAATTAACATTCAAAGGGAAACTTCAGATTTGCGCTGCTTTGCCTATAAAAGTTGCTTTCTTCACAGTTGTTCCTTTCCACAGGGAGACACTTGTTTCCTCTTTTGTCTCTTACAACAAAGACGGGGGAAAAATGCATTCCTGTTTTGAAAAGCAACAAGTCATCACTTCTTTTCAGGGTATTAAACCGAATAAAACACCCTTCTTTCTTCCTCCTGCCTTCCCCAGAAAAGGAAAAAAGTAGTAGAAATACCTACTACTCGCCGTCTTTCCCTTGTTGCAAAATGTTCGCTTCATTTCTTTTGCATCCTCACATCAGGATTCTAGGAGGCAGGCCTCCCAAGACTTCAAAATGCTTACTTTACAGGACTTGAAAGGAGTAAAGGAGGAAAGGCAGGCGGGAGGAGGCAGGGGAGGAGAGACTGTAATGTCTGACCCTGGAAATTAACCCATCTGGGCTCCAGTATGGCCCCAGTGAAAAGAGATTACGGTTTGACCACCGCTTAACAAGGACTCTGCAGGGAGTCCTCCCTTTTCCCAACAAAGCGGCCGCCGCAGACAGAGCTGTGCCTTTCACCCGGGCCTCACAGGAGTGAGGACAGGCCACTTGTCTTGCAGCAGGGGAATGGCTCACAGTCCCAGTTCGGCCCCAGAGCCGGGAAGAACTCACAGCAACCTTCTGATCTCAGTCTTTTCGATTGGCCCAGGTAGGTCCGTACCGTACAGGATTAACACGATCACCGTCATCATCATCCTGCAAGTCTTTGCCAGAAGTCTTTTCATCCAAACCGTCTTTCCACTCAGGCCTCTTTTCCAAACCCACGTATATCTCTACATGTATCTTCTCACTTCCAGGTCACTTCTCACTGGAGCGTAAGGAGGTGACAGAAACAAGCCCCCCCACCCCCACCCCGCCGTTCTCCCCCTACCGCGCCTTTCCCCCTGCTGGGGGGTGGGAGAAGGAAGGGTGGGGGAGGGGCCGGGGCTCATACCGCAGTCTCCCCCTTGCTGCTGTGGCTGAGTCTGTGGTAGAAGCGGCGCCACGACTGCAGCGTCTTGCCGGACCAGATCCAGAAGCCAGTGGTGATGCCTACGATCATGGTCATCAGGTACTTGATCATGAAGACAGTGAAGTCGGGGCTCATGGGCGGGAAGTGGCCGGGCGGACAGGGCACCGCGTAGCTCTTGCACGTCTGCAGGAGCCAGGTGCGCTCCCAGTGTTCGCGGAAGGCCTGCTCGTAGAAGTAGCAGGCCAGAACGATGGTGGCCGGCACGGTGTAGAGCACGCTGAAGACGCCGATGCGCACCATGAGCTTCTCCAGCTTCTCGGTCTTGGTGCCGTCGTGCTTCATGATGGTGCGGATGCGGAACAGCGACACGAAGCCGGCCAGCAGGAAGGACGTGCCGATGAAGAGGTAGACGAACAGGGGCGCCAGCACGAAGCCCCGCAGCGCGTCCACGCTGGACAGGCCCACGTAGCACACCCCGCTGAGCAGGTCCCCGTCCACCTGGCCCATGGCCAGAATGGTGATGGTCTTGACAGCGGGCACCGCCCACGCGGCCAGGTGGAAGTACTGCGAGTTGGCCTCGATGGCCTCGTGGCCCCACTTCATGCCGGCCGCCAGGAACCAGGTGAGCGACAGGATGACCCACCAGATGGAACTGGCCATGCCGAAGAAGTACAGCACCATGAAGAGGATGGTGCAGCCCTCCTTCTTGGTGCCCTGCGCCACCGTGCGGTAGCCGTCGTCTGAGAAGCGCTCCACGCACACCGCGCGGTCCTCCAACAGGAAGCCGGCCACGTGCGCCACGGCCACCATGAAATAGCAGCCCGATAAGAAGATGATAGGCCGCTCCGGGTAGCTGAAGCGCCGCATGTCCACTAGGTAGGTAAGCACGGTGAAGAGCGTCGAGGCGCAGCACAGCACTGACCACACGCCCACCCAGAGGCGGGCGAAGCGCCTCTCCTCCTCCTTAAAGTACATGAGGCCGTTGGCGCGGCCCGGCTCGCAAGGGGCGCCGCAGTCGCGCTCGCCCAGGAAACGGTAGCCGAGGTAGGGGGGTACCTTGAGCTGGCGTGGGCACGAGAAGGGGAAGGCGGAGCGGCCCCTGCCGTCAGCGGCCCCCGGAGGCAGCGCGGTGAAGGGCAGGTCGGGCATGTAGGGCGCGGTGGGATAGGCGGTGGGGCCGCCGCCCGCGCTGCCGGAGCCGTCCGAAGTGTTCTGGCCCACGCAGATCTCTCCGGCGCCGTGCACGGGGAAGTTCTCGCAACGCAGACGCTCAGGCCACTGGAAGCCGAACTTGTTCATGAGCGCCTCACAGCCCTGGCGGGCACGCTCGCACAGGGAGCGGCACGGCGGGATGGCCTTATCGAGCACGGTACACACGGGTGCGTACATGGAGCACAGGAAGAAGCGCAGCTCGGGAGAACACTGCACCTTCACCAGCGGGTAGAACTGGTGCACCTCGAGGCCCGCATCCTCTTGGTTCGTGTGACCCAGCAGGTTGGGCAGAATGGTCTGGTTGTAGGCGATGTCCGTGCACAGCGGGATGGAGATGGGCTGGCAGAAGCCGTGGTCCGGCACTGAGATGCCCTTCTCGCCGTGATACTGCTGCGCCCCGGCGCCCGCGGGCAGTGCGCCCAGCAGCGCAATCACCAGAGTACACAGGCCCAGAGGCGAGCGCGACGGTGCCGCGCGGGGGCCCAGCATCGCCGGCCGCGGGTGCAGCGGCGTTCTCAGCCCGAGAATCTTGACAAGGCAGCCGGGAGAGGCTGGGATCCGGGGAGGCGCCGCCGCGCCGGGCGCATGAGAGTCCTCGCGGCGCCGGGGCTGGGCCGTGGGCGGTGCGCAGCCGAGGGCGCTGCAGCTGGGGTGCTCGCGCCGCGGGGGCGCCGCCGCCACCTCCGCCCGGCACCCGCGCAGCAGCCGGGGTCCCAAACTCGTCTGCCTGGGCCGGGGGCGCCGGCGGGGGCCGCCTTCTCCGCTCGCCGCGACGTAACGGTGAGGCTTTTTCTGCGGCGAGGAGCAACAAGCGTCTCCGGTTACCCTTCAAAGTTTGCCCAAGTCTCTTGACTCACAGCACACAGTAACGCGCGCGCCCCCCACAACAAGTCCGGCCCCCGGGCAGGCGAGAGCCGGGCGCCGCCGCTTGCTAGCCAAAGCCGCCGCCTCTACGGTGCTGCTCCGCCTCCTCGCCTCGAGGCTCCGCTCGCCGCCGCCTCCTCCTCCTTCGCCTCCTTCTCCACTCCCCGCTCCTTCTTCAGCCCCAAAAGCTTGGCCCCAAGTTTCAGCCAAACGGTGGATTCTCGCTGAGTCCGATCGGCGTCTTGGAGCCAAGAGCTCAGCCAGTTCTTTCAAGAAATCCAGTCACACTGCGTCCGAAGCTGCGAGATCCCGGTGCCCGCGGCCTGGGCCTGGCCTCTCCAGCCCCGCGCAACCCTGGCCGGTGAGTCCCGGCGCCCGCAGCCGCCGCCGCCCACCGGGAGGGAGCGCAGAGTAACGCCTCGGAGCCGCTCAACTCGCCAGAAGAAGCGTCGGTCTCGCAGGGTTCCGGGCCGCCCCGCCCCCTCCCCTCCCCCTCCCCTCCCCCTCCCCTCCCCCTCCCCTCCCCCCATTCACAAACCACTCCGGGGGCGGGCTCTCGAGCTCCAGGGAGGCCCAATAGCAGCCTTTGTTTTCTGTGTGGCCGCCTTTGGATTGGGTGGAAGTCGGAAGGGGCGGGCTAGGGAACCGGAGAGGCACTGTCCGCAGCGCTCTGGGCGGATTCCTGAGGGGAGGGGCAGGGGGCTGGGAGGGAAAAGTTAAGAAAAACTTTTACCCTGAATTCGCTCGCCGGGGGAGGGGGGGGGAGCGCACCAGAAAGGGAATTTGCTTGAAAGATTTGTTCCTCTTCCGGATACACTAAAATACACATTCCTAAACAGAAGGGCGCACACCGGGCAAGGCTTTTGCAAGGAGAAGCTGAGAATAGAGCAGCGCCTCAGCGGAGAGAGACGTGATCCGGAGTCACTTTAGCTCTCCCCGGGCTGAAAATGCTGGGTTTGGCTGGGCGCTTTTAGGTAGCGGGATCCTAAATGTGGGGTTCGGTATGGGGCAAGAAAGGGGTGCGCCTCGCAGATTGCTTTTCTCTCCCGGGACTCAGACCACGTGAGGCCACAATCCCCTCTCACCCCCTCTCCCCGCGGTAAAAAGGAGGAGGGGCCGCGTCCGAGGAGAAATCGGAGTCGGGCGGAGGGGGCCGGCTTAAGGCAGGAGGAAGTGCAGACCCCTCTGAGGGGAGAGAGCCGGGGAGCGGCGGGCGCGGGGGACCCAGGCCCCAGCCCACCTTGACCGCGCGCACGGCCCAGAGTCTAGGGATCTGGTATAGCTTTAGTGAAGTCATTAGAAAACTAAGACAGTGTTGGGGGAAATTACTGTAAAAAAGACCTGCGGCCGAGTGTCCAGGAACACTGTACGGTTTGAAGCGAGTATTTGATTGCCTTGTTTTCCTTAGTTCTGTGACGCGTGGCCCTTCGGGATCCCACCTTCGTCGCAGAAGCAATGGTTTTGATCCTTAGAATTTCCGTAGAAAAGTTTTCATGCGTATTAGAAACCAAGGGCATTTGCTAATTAAAGAGTTTTCCAAACACAAAGAGTGGTTATCCTTGTTCTTGGGTAGCGTTTTCTGATTGGCAAGCGTCCTTTTGTTCCCGGTCAAATCTTCGCCCGGCTGAAGGCACTGGGCGCGGGCGCGCTCTCGCTGGTTACTCCCGGCGAGATCAGAAGTTACGGGGGCGGGGGCGGGGGTGGGTGGGTGGGGGGGGTGTTTCTCCTCTCTGGCTGGACTGCGAGGGATATCATGAATTCCTATGCAGGAAAGTGACATGTTGAGAAAGGAAAAATCTGCTTCTCTGTCACACACACACGCACACGCACAGCAATCCTATGCCTTAAAAAGTGTTAACTCCTGGCTGAGCCCTCACTCCTGAGAGCTCAGTTCCAGGCGTTAGAGCCCTGGGGGATTTCTGATCAGGATGCATGTTTGCAGAAGTTGCTGCCTCTGCTGCCCCCGGTGAGCCTCTTCTCCAGCAAAAAAAAAAACTGATCCTGAAATCGAAGACAATTAATTGGGTTCCCTTCTATGGGAGACTTTGGCTTCCTCTGTTTTTCTTTTCTTTCTTTTCTATTACTGGTTTACGGGGAATCTGTCCTTCCACTTCACAGTTCTTTGTCCTTCTCCACTCTTGATAATGGGTCTGGAGGGCTGAATCATTTAGGCCAAGGTAGGGTGTCAGACTGCTCCCATTCTCCATCCAGCCCTCAACGGGAGTCCTCATCTTTTTCTTCCAAAGCATCAATTTTCCCTTCACACCCAGGACTTTTTTTTTTTCTTTCTTTCTTTTGGAGTGTCTGCCTCAAGGTAATAGGAAGGATTAATAATATTTTCTTTAAAAATGTTTCATTGCCTCCTTATATATTTTAAGGGCTTCTCATTTTCTTTCTAAATTATTATTCTTATCACCTAACCCTGGGGAGCCTTGATATTGATTGCCTTGAAAGATGTTGTTTAAAGACGGTGCTGCTTCTTTGCTTTGTCATTTAAAGTGTGTGTGGTGGGGGGTTGGAAATCCTTTTTTCTCTCTGTGAGCTCCAGGATGGTCTCCTTTTCTAAATCAAATATTCGTGCTTATTCATCAGGCCACTGATCTAAGTCATCTTTGCTTATTGAGGGAGAAATTACAAGCACTGTCATCTAATAAAATGAAAACTGACAGGATAAAATACTGTCTTAAATACCACTAAAACCAGTTTAGTTATGAGCTTCTTCTCCTCATATTATAGCCCCAGACAACTCCCTGATGAGGTAATAGGAACCATTTTTTAAAAAGAGGGGGGGAAAAAGAGAGCCCTTAAAAAATTCGAGGGACAGGGGCTTCCCTGGTGGCGCAGTGGTTAAGAATCCGCCTGCCAATGCAGGGGACACGGGTTCGAGCCCTGGTCCGGGAAGATCCCACGTGCCGCGGAGCAACTAAGCCCGTGCGCCACAACTTCTGAGCCTGCGCTCTAGAGCCCATGAGCCACAACTACTGAAGCCCACGCGCCTAGAGCCCGTGCTCCGCAGCAAGAGAAGCCACCGCAATGAGAAGCCCTGGCTCGGCAACGAAGAGCAGCCCCTGCTCGCCGCAACTAGAGAAAGCCCGCGCGCAGCAACGAAGACCCAACTCAGCCCAAAATAACTAACTAAATAAAATAAATCTATTAAAAAAATACGAGGGACAAATAAGATATTTTTAAAACAATCTACATGTAAAGTGAAGAAAACACAGCCCCATTTATCTAGATGAAATGTATCACAGATGGGAGTCCTCTTTCTCTGACCCAGGCAGACAAGTGCAAAAAACAGAGAAGCAAAGCCAATTTTGTGGAGAGTGTAGTGTTTTTTAGGATGATTTTTAAAAAACCACTCCAAAATTATTCTGAAAAATAAGAATTTGCTGTTTGTGAGAGGGGTGTGGTAGCTTTCTATGCCTTGCCTGATATAGAATGCTGATTTCAAGGAGCTAAGTAATAAAAGGGAGCAGTTCAGAAAAGTAAGCTCACAGTGTAGGGGCCTAAATAGTCTGTTTTAGGCTCTATGATAAATGTAGTAACATTGGTTCACATCTGTTCAGAATCAATTTAATTGTCTTTTCCAAGTAACAACTTCCACACCCAACTCCCAAAGCCATTAACTGGTATCTTCTTTGGAGAGCTAAGGGTGGAAAATTTTGTAACCGTCTGCTGCAAAACTTCCAATTGTCCCTGCCCTTTAAAACAACAAAGGCCTTTATTTCTTCACATCATAGTCATATGGTTCCATAGAAAAGTGATGCTATTCATTGGCTCCAATTATTTAAATGTTACTTATCTTGGCCAAGTCCCAGGTTTATCTAGTTGAATTACATTCTGATGTCAGGCCAGATTTGAAAATGGCCACCTTCGTGGTGCCACAATCCTGTGGTTGTAGTGAAACTCCAGCTGCAAGAATTACTAATGCAAGCCCCAAAAGGGCAGCTTTTAGCATATACTTTCCTTTCTGGCCTCTCTTTTACCAGACAGTTTGTGACTTTATAACATTGAGGACTTGGAATTTCCAATTGCAGGTTGCCATTGGCTTCTTTTCATTTTAGTTTGGGGTGTTGGATCATTCAAAAAATGGGAACATTTTTATCCCTAAGTGTTATGAAAGTTAGAGATGTCTAGATTGAATGAGAGGAGTTAGAGGAGGGCCATGCTGAAGTCCTGTCGGGTATGCTAGGCCCTCCCATGTAGAGGTGGCTTGTGTGGTAGATCCGGTGATTGAGTCTATTCGACCATTTTCCTTGTTGGCTGAGGATTATATTAGTTATCTATGGATGTATAACAGATTACCCCCAAACACAGCAGGTTAAAACAACAAATATTTAATATCTCATAGTTTCTGTGTGTTAGGAATCTGCGTGTGCTTAGCTTGGTCTTCTAGCTTGGGGTCTCCCACAAGACAGCAATCAGGGTGTTGGTCAGGGCTGCAGTTACCTCAAGGCTCGATTGGGGGAGGATCCATTTCCAAGCTCATAACGTAGCTTTTGGCAGGCCAAAGTTTCTTGCTAGCTGTTGGCCAGAGACATCTGTTACTTGCTATGTGCACCTCTAATGAGGCCACTTATAGCATGGCACCTTGCTCCCGAGAGATAGAAGTCATGGTCTTTTTG
The DNA here is from genome assembly GCF_964341445.2 of Mesoplodon mirus. Lineage (NCBI taxonomy): Eukaryota > Metazoa > Chordata > Mammalia > Artiodactyla > Ziphiidae > Mesoplodon > Mesoplodon mirus. The sequence continues at coordinate 34,301,637 of NC_138984.1, forward strand.
TAATCTAATTTGGAAGTGACATGCCTTACTTTATTCATTAGAAGCAAGAAACTAAGTCTACCCACAATCAAGGGGCAGCAGGGTTACTCTAGAGTGTGAAAACCCATTGGAGGGTGAGCCCCTGTAGAGGTGGTTCACCACAAGAGTTACTTATTCCTTCCCAAAGTATTATGGAGATAAGGCCTCAGAGAGACACAACTCTTGGGTCTCTGCCCTTGCAGTGTCCAGAGAAAGGGTCACAAATAACAACCCATGTTGGTTGGTTATAATGCCACTTGCATCTACTGGAGTCAGAACAAAACCCTAACCCTCTCTGGCCACTGTCTTTTTCAAACACATGTCATTGGACTAGAGGGAGAAAGAATGTGGGAAAGTTGATTAACACAAGACCATCAGCAACCCAGGGGAAAAACCTCCAAGTGCAGAAGGAAGACGTTCTTGGGAGTCAGATTTGTACTCAAAGGACCAAGCATTTGGACCAAGTCTTTGACTATTGGCTACTTGGGTTATGAGGTAGAAGCATCATTGGTAATCACTACCCGTGGCTTTAGGCCAGTCTGGACAGTAGTGATGTGTAGGAAGTGTGGCAGAGGTGTTAGTACAGACTGGTTTAGTTCTGCTTTTCACCATTGATTTCCTGTCCTGCCTCAGGCAAGTCACTTAACATCTCTAGCTCTCCAGGGTGTTGTGGGAATTAATGAGATAATATTTACAAAATGCTTCGTGATCTGTGGGCAAAATATCATGAGGGCAGAATCCTGGTTTGGTTATATTGATGCAAATCATAGCGATAAATAAAAGACCAAGTTAGGTACGTGTTTTATGGTGTTGGCTCTTTGCTGAGGTTATGATTTTTTACAGTGGTATGCTGGTAAATGTTTAATAACTAACTCTCCAGGAAATAAGCCCTGATCTATACATTTGCCAATTTCCATGGTGTGAATATTGATACCATGGCTGATTTCCAGCCACATGATGTTACTGAACTTGGGGTTTGGAAAAGATGCACATAATCAGCTCTCACAAGCCCCTAAGGGCTGATTCTAGCACACCACTGGATTTATAAGGACTTACTCTTTTCAGATGACTAAGAGCATCAAAAACAGTTATATTTTTAATAGAATGACTACCATTTATAAGGTACCAGGTGCTTTAGGTACACTAACTCTAATTTTATAACAATCCTTCAAGGTTCCAGGTATAAGCTCCTTTTTATAGTAGCAAAGCCTGGACTAAAACCTGATCTATATAATATTTTTCACTTCACACTGTACTGCTATTTGATGTCTTCATGGTAAATATCACTAATTTTGGTCCTTTTATATGTTGGATCAAAAGCCATTCTAAAATTTAGAGAAGCCCCAGACTTTCTAGGCTTGGGCTATCAAGCCTAGATTGGCGATGACCTTCTGAATATTGTCCTGAATATTATATAGGTTTCAAACCCACTCGGTAATGACCACTATTTTTTTTCTAATTTTCCAAGGAACAAGTTAATTCCCATTACTGAAACTGCACCAGTGAGTTCTAAATTAGGAAATGTGGGCACTCTGCTACAGCCCACTAGGGCAGATGGGAAATTTGGCAGGGTACCAGGCCCTCCCCACCTTGGCAGGCCAGGACAGTCAGCAGAGAGCTAGGAAAAGCTGCAGGAAGAAGACTCAAAGTAGTAATAAAATCCCCCAGAACCTTCTAGAAGAGTGAACATGGGAGCTAGAGCAGTGGATCTCAAACCTGATTGGTCATCAGCATCACCTAAGGAGTTTTTTCAGAAGTTTGGGCCCCACGTCAGACATGTTGAGTCAGAATCTCTGGCGTTGGACTTGGGGATTTAATTTTTAAAAGCTCACCGGGTGATTCTTTTGAATTAGTCAGGTTTGAGAACTGCTGACCCAGACTCGTATTAAAAAACTGTATTGTGTCGCTGATGCCTCATAGAAGGTCTCTGGTCTTGCATAAAGTCCTCACTCTACTTGATTAGGTTTTGAACTGAAGGATGGAATAATGAGAACCATAAAGGAGGATGAGGTGTGTGAGGGGTGTGTGCGTGTGTGTGTGTGTGTGCATGTGTGTATGTGCGTGCGTGTGTGTATGTGTAAGAGAGGATAAGAGGGCTTCCCTGGTGGCGCAGTGGTTGAGAGTCCGCCTGCCGATGCAGGGGACACGGGTTCGTGCCCTGGTCCGGGAAGATCCCACATGCCGCGGAGCGGCTGGGCCCGTGAGCCATGGCCGCTGAGCCTGCGTGTCCGGAGCCTGTGCTCCGCAATGGGAGAGGCCACAACAGTGAGAGGCCCAAGTACCACAAAAAAAAAAAAGAGAGAGAGAGAGGATAAGAGAGGGAAAGGGGGGTGGTTGGATGAATGTCTGGTTGCAGGGTGTGATGTTAGGTCTGAGACTTTTATTTATGAAGCTCAGTGAGTTCACAGTGGCTATTCTAAAAGGTAACAGCTGCTACTCCTACAGTTCATTCACAGCATTTCCTCAGACTGATGTTGCCATCCTTGCCCCCTGTACTCTCTGAACCCTGACCCCAGATGATCGAGCCAGGAATAGGCAAGCATCTGACCCAGCCATGAGGTTGTCTGGCATCAGACCTCTGTCCAACATGTATGCCCACTGGATATACAGTGGCCACCCAATCAGGTCCTTTCATGTGGGGAGTCTGAGTGTAAAATACATTGACAAGAAAAGCTGAGAAACATTCAATGAGAAAGGAACAAGCAGAAACCAGGAAGGAGTAGAAGCCTGGGGGAAGCAAGAGCCATGATGTAGTGAGGTGAGTAGGGAGAACAATTAGATGGTGGTAACAAGAGCGCGGATGGAAAGACAGGAGAGTGAAGACCTTTCACGGTGGAATACTATGGGAGAAGGGGAGGAAGGAAGAGAGGATGGACGGAAGGAAGGAAAGGAGAAAGGGAAAAAGAAAGGAGAGAAGGAAAGGAGGGAAGGAAGGAATAAAGGATGGATGGAAGAGGAGAAGGAACACCTGTTTTAAAAGGAGAAGACGAGAAGACCACGTCACAAGAGCTGTTTCCTAGCTCCTTCCCTTGGAATCCCACTATCCCCATTAATGAAGTCACCTGCCTGCCTGTCTGCTCTAGCAACTAGAGAGAACCTCACTAACCATAGTGCTGGGGTCTGCAAAAGGGTGAAAACACAGGTGTCTTCTGGCTTTCTCCTGGGGCATGGGCCCACAGCTGTGGAAGGCTGACCTCCGAGGATCAGCGCCAGCCCAGGAGAGGCATCCATTCAGGGTTGACTAACAAGGCTGTCTTGCAGTCACCTTCATCTTGCTCAATGGCCTGGATAAAGCATTTGAGAAGATACTTCCTAGGACTGCAGTTGACACTGAGTTGACTCAATTGAATGATTGCAAACGTGTTGCAAGATAGGAATTATCTGTAGAGACACAGGAGAACTCTTTCTTCTGAGCTGTTATAAGAAAGAGAAATAAATGCTCTAAAGCATATATAAAGTCCTTAGCAAGGTGCAGAGGCTGCAAATTGCCCCTCAATATATGTTTTCCCCTTCTTTCATGGTAGTGGAGCCCCCAGTCTTTAGCCAGACATATGACCACTTGGAATAAAGACTCCATATAAAAGCCTTCCATGTGTTCATCGTTAAGTTCTGGCCAGTGGAGCATCAGCTATGTTGTTGTGTTCAACACAAAGGGGGTAGATGTGCTCCCCGCCTCCCTCCCCCCGATGGCTGGAAGTCTGGAGGCTGCTGTGAACCATGAGGTAACCTTGGAAAAGAGAAAGAGATAGGAGGAGCCTGGGTCCCTAGCACTGTGGTGCACCATACCAGCCTGTGATGGACTACCTCTGGATTTCTCCAATATGAGATAAAAGTAAACTTATGCCTTGTTTAAGCCAACGTTATTTTAGGTTTTCTTATGCCTCTCAGCCAAGCCTAATCCTAATTTGTCTCATGGGGCCTGGCACATAGTAGGTACTCATCAAATGTCAGTTTTCTTCACCATCTTTCTCTGAAGGTGCTATAGCTCTTATGATATGACTTCTATTCTCTCTTCTATTTTAGTGCCTACCTTATCACACCTATTCATCTCAAAGGTCCTTGAGAATAGGAGCGGTGTCTTATTTTTCTCCTTTGCCTTTCACAAGTTTCCATTTGTTGAATCAAATTGAACAATTCAGATGAAGTTAAGGGAAAAAAATTTAAAAACCTAAAAATTACAGAAATACAGAATGGTGAAAGACTAGCTAAGGACGAGATCTGGGAATCAGGATAGACCACAAGCTAAATGTGGGTTGACTGTGAAATGTTTTCAATTGAACATGCTTTGGGATACATGAACCAAATTAAGTGGCATGAAGGTACCAGTAGGAAGAGTGACTAACCCAAATAAATTAAAAAGTGATCCTCTGTTGTACATATATACAATGGAATATTACTCAGCCATGAAAGGGAATGAAATGGTGCCACTTGCAGAGATGTGGATGGACCTAGAGAGTGTCATGTGGAGTGAAGAAGGTCAGAAGGAGAAAAACAGGTGTTGTATGGTATCGCTTCTATGTGGAATCTGGAAGGATGGTACGAACTTATTGGCAAAGCAGAGGTATAGTCACGGATGTAGAGAACAAGCTTATGGTTGCCAGGGTGGGGAGAGGGGGTGGGACAAATTGGGAGATTAGGATTGACATAGATACACTACTGTGTATGAAGTGGATAACTAATGAGGACCTGCTTTTTAGCACAGGGAACCCTACTCAATGATCTGTGGTGACCTAAATGGGAAGGAAATCTGAAAAAGAGTGGATTGTGTATATGTACGGCTGATTCACTTTGCTGTGCAGCAGAAACTTAACACAACATTGTACAGCAACTATACTCTGCTAAAAATTAATTTTAAAAAAAGGTGATCCTCAAAGGGGAGGTGGGGGTAATGGTGGAGAAATTTAATAATAAAAAAATCTACTTAAGGACTTCCCTGATGGCGCAGTTGTTTAGAATCCGCCTGCCGTTGCAGGGAACACGGGTTCGAGCCCTGGTCCGGGAAGATCCCACATGCCGCAGAGCAACTAAGCCCGTGCACCACAACTACTGAGCCTGTGCTCTAGAGCCCACGAGCCACAACTACTGAGCCCACATGCCTAGAGCCTGTGCTCCACAACAAGAGAAGCCACCGCAATGAGAAGTCCGCTCGCCACAACGAAGAGTAGCCCCCGCTCACTGCAACTAGAGAAAGCCCGCGCACGCAGCAGTGAAGACCCAACGCAGCAAAAAATAAATAAATAAATTTATTTTAAAAAATCTACTTAAGAAAAAAACAAAAAAACAAACAAACAAAACTAGTTCCTGGGTCCTACCCAAGAGAATCTGCTTAAAATCTCACCATGTGCATCGAATGTGCAGCCAGGATCCCAAACAGCTGATGAAAAGACAAGGTGAAAATATTTGGTTGTTTCACTTGGAAAAATATAGGAAGTCATTTCACTGTCTTCCCGAGTAAGGGAAATTTGTTTTAAGGTGGATGTGGTGCATTTCTTTCTCCAGAGGATCAAACAGAGGAAAGGCTTCAGTTACAGCTAAGGAAATGAGAAGAATTCTCGGGGTCTTGATCCAGCCACTAACCCCTTGGCCTTGGGTGAATCGGTTAACCTCGGTGGGCCTGTTTCTTCATCAGTAAGGCCAGGAAGCTGGGCTTTGTGATCTGGCCCAAGGAGAGCCTTTGGCTTATTTGGGGGTTCCTCCCCTGGGCCAGGACTTCCCACAGTAGGGGCTTTGTCGAATGTTCTGTGGGAGTTACCCACAAAGCTGAGCCAGTCTCTTCCCAACTCCTGATGACTGGCACAGAGCAGCCCCTTTGCTGGCCGTCTGTGCCCGACGTGTGCCCAGAAGGCAAGCACACAGCCCCCTGAGAGCGTCCTCGAGGGCCACTTACCCATCGCTTTTCTTCTCGTACACATTTCCACTTAGTTCCTTCTCCCCCTCCCTGGCTCCCCCCTCCTATTGTAAAATAGTACTTTAAGCTCTAGAGCCAGGCTCTTCAACTAAGGTGTAGACAAAGTGGTTTGACTCCGCTTGATTAAAAATGCTGTGAATGGGATAGAACACAAACCTCAAAACATTTGCCTTTCAAAGCTGGGGCAGGGGGGAGAGAGAGGAACTGTTAGGGGATCTCGAATTTGCCAGATGTCAGTTTAAAAGGGCCTGAAGAATTCCTAAGCCTTTGTTTACCAAATCCCCTCTCTTCTCTGTCAGAACCTCTCTGAAGCCGGGGCCTATGGCTACCTTGCAGGAGAGGCCACCAAAAGGCCGAAACTGGTTGGCAAGGGGCCAGGAGGGTGGGGGAAGGCATTTGAATTTTGTTTTTTCCTGTTAATTATCTGGGGCTGCCCTTCGAGAGATGGCTCACTTTGCGTTGAGAAATTAACTCTTAATCTCCATGAATGAGGGCCATCAACCTATTTACTAAATAAACACAGATCCTTGCAGACTGGCTGCCCCTCTTTGTGATTTAATTTGAGAATACCTTCACCTGCGGGAAAAGCCGAGGCGTGGCTGGGTCCGAGCAACCTGGCAGGGTCCCTAAAGGAAGGTGGCAGGTTGGAGAGAGGTGGTTAAGAGAGGGCGGAGGGAGCTTGGTTGAGACTAGAGAGGGCTTTGAGGTTTCTTTTTCATTTGCAAATCGGAATCCCTCCCTGGCTCGGGTCTTACCTTCTGAATTTATGTGGGGCCTTCCGTTGTATGGTGTTAATTTTGGCTTTGAAAGTGTGAAGCTGGTAAAAGCAACTTTTATCAGAATGCTGGCTATCAGAAGTCTCTGGGAGGGGAACAGAGAAACTCTTTATTTCTTAGCTAACTCTCTTATTCATATGTTGAGGAATCCCTCCGTGCTTGTAATTCCCCTCCTCAGTCCCCAGTTACTTTGATTTTAAGTAGTCACAGAAGTTTATTCAAGTCTTGGGTAGTTACATTGCAGTGGGATACCTCACTAGGCACATAGCGGTGCTCAATAAGGGATTGATTGAAAGAATGGGTAAGGCACATCTTAAGTTGAAAAGGATGAAATAAAATCCCATGGCCTTCATTTATTTTAAAAAATGTATGTTTACAGATTACAGTGTGCTAGGCACTGCTGGGAATATAATGTATCCCTGCCATCAAGGAATTAATAATTTTTTAAAAATTGAAGTATAGTTGATTTACAATGTGTTAATTTCTGCTTACAGCAAGGTGACTTAGTTATACATATATATATATTCTTTTTTTTTTCTTTTTTTTTTTGCGGTATGTGGGCCTCTCACTGTTGTGGCCTCTCGCATTGCGGAGCACAGGCTCCGGATGCGCAGGCTCAGCAGCCATGGCTCACGGGCCCAGCCGCTCCGTGGCATGTGGGATCTTCCCAGACTGGGGCACGAACCCGTGTCCCCTGCATCGGAAGGCGGACTCTCAACCACTGCGCCACCAGGGAAGCCCTACATTCTATTTTTAAATATTCTTTTCCATTATAGTTTATTACAGGATATTGAGTATAGTTCCCTGTGCTATACAGTAAGACCTTGTTGTTATCCATTCCCTATATAATAGTTTGCACCTACTAACCCCAAACTCCCAATCCATCCCTCCCCCACAGAACCAAGTCTGTTCTCTATGTCTGTGAGTCCGTTTTTGTTTCGTAGATAAGTTCATTTGTGTCATATTTTAGATTCCATATATAAGTGATATCATATGGTATTTGTCTTTCTATTTCTGACTTACTTCACTTAGTATGATAATCTCTAGTTGCATCCATGTTGCTGCAAATGGCATTATTTCTTTTCTTTTATGGCTGAGTAGTATTCCATTGTATATATTACCACATCTTCTTTATCCATTCATCTGTCGATGGACATTTAGGTTGTTTTCATGTCTTGGCTATTGTGAATAGTGCTACTGTGCATGTATCTTTTTGAATTATAGTTTTGTCTGGATATACATCCAGGGGTGGGATTGCTGGATCATATGGCAACTCTATTTTTAGCTTTTTGAGGAACCTCCATACTGTTTTCCATAGTGGCTATACCATCTTACATTCCCACCAACAGTGTAGGAGGGTTTGTCCCTTTTTCTCCACACCTTGTAAACTTTTTAATGATGGCCATTCTGACCAGTGTGAGGTGGTACCTCATTTGTAGTTCTGATTTGCATTTCTTTAATAATTAGAGATGTTGAGCATCATTTCATGTGCCTCTTGGCCATCTGTATGTCTTCTTTGGAGAAATGTCTATTTAGTTCTTTGGAATTAATAATCCTGATGAACAAATGAATCTGGTGATGACATTGAGTTTGTATCAAAATTATAAGGGGAGTTTGGCACTGGGCTAGGAGCCAGCACATCCTGTGATTAAAAAGGAGGGGCCAGGGCTTCCCTGGTGACGCAGTGGTTGAGAGTCCGCCTGCCGATGCAGGGGACACGGGTTCGTGCCCCGGTCCGGGAAGATCCCACATGCCGCAGAGCGGCTAAGCCCGTGAGCCATGGCCGCTGAGCCTGCACATCCGGAGCCTGTGCTCCACAACGGGAGAGGCCACAACAGTGAGAGGCCCGCGTACCGCAAAAAAAAAAAAAAAAAAAAAGGAGGGGCCGAGTTGGAGAATGGTTTGGGGATTTATTTTTCAGAAAGGACATCAGAGTTCAGTAATTCTTCCCTTTCATATTATAGATGAGAAAACTGAAGCCCAAGATGGTGGACTGAACTGTCCAAGGGATCACAGAATGATGGAACTAGTATTCACATTTTTGGGTTCCTGGGCCTGTACTTTAATCCAAGAGCTTTGCATGTAATAGCCTGACTTTATCTATCATCTATCTATCTATCTATCTATCTATCTATCTACCTATCTATCTCTGCTTCCTGTTCTCCTCACACTGGAAATGACTTGTGTGAGCTTCAGAGTGAAAGATCAGAGGTTAAGTAAGGGGCCCCAGGTTGGCTTGTGCAGGGAGATGCACAGAGCCCTGGTGGCGTGGCTGCTCTGAGCTGAGCCCCTTCAGCTGTGCTTTGTCAGGAAGGCGCCGGAAGGGGGGCTGCAGAAACCACTGTGGGGCAGCCAGACCCGAGCCAGGGGAGGGCCTCGGGGCAGTTCCTGCTGGCTGTTTGAGCTGGGGAGGGGTTGTTGGCCTGTTCCTGTGGCCTCCAGCAGACTTGTGAAGAGCTGCTACCAAAATGGAGGAGTTTTGAAAACAGCCCAGGAGGCGGGAGAGGAAACATTTAGAGAAGAAATAAACAAAAGAGGCGACAGACTCCTCACTCTAGCAAAAGGGGCTTTGGTTTACCTGTGAAACTTCACTCCTCCTCTTCCCCTGGCCTAAAATTTATAAAGCTAGTCCACCGCTCCCAGAGATGACTCGTTATTTTTAAAGCCTTAGTTCTGAGGACCATATTGGTCCTGCTGTGTCTTAGCACCCAGGGTTGATGATACCCTGACTTAAATTCCAGTTGAACGGTTAAGAGAAAGCCAGCTGACAGACTCTGGTGTCTGCTATTAGTCTTATCATTACTATTTTTATTAACAGTTAATGCTTATTGAGGGCTTACCATGGTTAGGTACTGCGCTAAACCCTTAACCATCACTATCTCCTTGAATCTTTATCCTCACAGCAGCCCTTTGAGGTGGCGACTATTTATTGGACCCATTTTATAGATGGGGAAACCAAAGTAAAGAGAGGTCTAAAATCACACAGATAGTGGGTAAAAGAACAGGACTTTGAACGCAGTTCTTGCTTTGAAGAAAAAAACTGGTGGGAAGGAAAGAAGTATAGGGAAGAAGCTGAGTCTGCTCCTAGGAGTGTGAGCCACCTAAACACCTAAGTATGTCTGGCCTGGAGAAAGCCCCAGAGAGCAAACAGGCAGGGTGAACATGTGTATTCTGTGGAAGCCTCCTTGAGGACATGTTTCTATCTTCCTCTTTTGTAGCCAGCTGTCCAAGAGGACATCACAAGACCAGGACATTCATGGGATGCTGGTTCACTGTGAGGTGTATAGGATGCTGGGCATCCCCCAGGAGCCATATTACATTTTTCACTCTGCTAGGGGGAGTGATAAAGTAGTTTTCCCATTAACTTTTTTTTTTTCTCTTTGCGGCATGTGGGATCTTAGTTCCCTGACTAGGGATCGAACACGTGCCCCTGCATTGGAAGGTGGAGTCTTAACCACTGGACCCCCGGGGGAGTCCTTCCCATTGTCTATTTTGAATGTTTTCATTTTTGGTATAGTTGGGACTCCTATCCTCTTTCTTTGGAGATGCAGTTTGAGAGTAACGTTGAGAGCAGAGGTTTTGTAGATTTAAATCCTTGTTCAGCAGCTTGTTGGTTATGTGGCTTTGGACAATCTGCTTAACTGCCCTGGGCCTCAGTTTCCTCATCTGTAAAATGGTGATAATACTAACACCTGCCACACAGGATTATGAAGATCAAATGCGATAATACAATGAACTTAGTATTTGGCATGTTGTAAATGCTCAATAAAGGGTAATTATTATTGTTCTTTAATGGTTTTAAAGAGTTGAGGCAGATGGGGGCTAAAGTTCCTGGTTTCTCAGAAGGCCACCAGCATCCTCTATGCTCAGTTGAGAATGAAAATACTGTAGAAATGGCAGGGCCAAGGGAAAGTCTTGTTTCCAATTGAGTGTTTCCAATGAATTAATAAGCTGAAGAGCTGGATATTTGAAAGTTGCTGCAGAGCACAAGAGCTACCGAAGAGAAAGCTTTCTCTTCCAAATCTGGATGCCTACAACCCATAGAAAAAAGATATTTTGGGCACTGCATGTTTATTTCAACCCATGTCCTTTTTAGGCAGAGGGCTTTCAGAACCAAGAACTGTGCTAAGTACAAATGAAAGAAAAAAGTTATTTTTCATTCCTAGGCAATATGTACATAGTTTATCAACATGATCACAATCTTTAGAGAAGCTAAACTTTTAATGGAAAATGGGGAGAAAATTTAAGTGGTATATTTTTTTACCATGCTTTATATTATTGTCTTGTCCATTTCTTTTAGAATACAAACCAATTGAAAACGCCCTACAGAGCATTTTAAAATTTACAGAACCTGTGGAACACTGCCCATTTTTGCAAATGGAAGGGTCAGAAACAGTTACTTGCTACAAGGCAAGCCCCAGGCAGGCACATCTGCATCTCGGCCATATTTGTATTTCCCAAGAAGCTTTGCACAATGTGGATGCTTAATAAATATTGGTTGAATAAATGAATTGTTGTTTTCTACCTTTCTTTACCCTCCGCAATTCAATTTGTTGGTTTAAAAGAATTTTCCTCATCACAATTTCCGAAAGCTTAAACAGTAAGGTTTGTGTTACATATGTAGGTATGTAAAATAACAATTAATTACAAAATGCTGTTTTATGTTGTAGCTAGTGAAAAATGATGGCCTCTCTTTTGTGACTTCTATTAAACCAGTAAGAACTTTGAGAACCCAAAGGCTTAGAACACTATCTTACTGTGTAAAGATTCTTTTGATAAACATTTAAAAGAGAGAAAGAAAGAAAAGTAACCCTCACAATTTCCCTGAAAGTCTAATGTGTTTTTATCTGCGTTTTTTTAGAAAGGCTAAATAGCTTGCCCAAGATCATAGACCTAGTAAGTTTTAGGGCAGGATGTGAACCCAGGTAGTCTGGCTCAGGAACTGGAGGCACTGCTTGAGTACACAACTATGAAGTGTGTGTGTTGCTGACAATCGGGCAGCTCTGGCTGGAGAGATCTCACCCCTGCCTGAACTCCAGGGAGAGAGGGGTCTCTTTAAAGGGTTCCTGTTCCATTTTTCCGACAGCTTTAATTGTTAAAAAGTCCTTCATTCTATTGAACTGAAATCTGCCTCTCCAAGGCTTCCATTGATCTTCACAGTATAAACATAATCCCTCTTCCACACAACTGCCCCTCAGATATGTGCGTGCCACCCTTCCCCCACACCTCCTCCTCCTCTGGACTGTTTGTGGGAACATTGGAAATAGGCCCTCTCAAGATTCCAGGCCCCCAAAGTGGCTGAGGCTGAGGGGAGGCTGGACAGGGCTTATGTAGGAGGCGGAATGTTAAATCAGGTACTGTAAATAGTTCTTAGTCAGTGTTTAGAATAGTGGGCAGGGAATTCCCTAGGAACTGGCTAAGGATGGCTCATCACCCCTGAATTATATACTTCCCTGTAACACAGACATTGCCATAAGATGTAATTGGTCCTGAAAGTGGTGAGCGCAGTGGAATAGCAATGACTCGAGCCCTCTGATTTGTAGCTGAGTCTTTATTCCAGCCTAGATGGGGTTCAGTGGGAAAGGGAACCAGACGCACAAAATTAGGGAGGATGAGACCAAAAAAAGACATCATAATGGGGAGGGGCCTGAATGGGGATGCAAAGTAGGTTCTGCAGCAGGAATGATTACGTGATGCCTGGTGGGTTTGAAATGGCAGTAAACCCTCGCTAAGTGCAAGGGATATATGAATACCCTGGCAAGAGAGCCAGAAATGCTGATGAAAAAAATTTCTGTCCCCTCCATTAATTACACTGTAGAAATATAAATGCATGTGTATGCTATGGGGTAGGTATAGTATATAGTATAAAGCAACTGGGGCCAGCTCCCCTGGGCAAGCTTGGTCCAGAGGAAGGAGAAGCACTTTTTGGCAGCCGATTTTAGCTGTCTCCAAACCACACCCCCATCCGGCCTTAGGCTAGACTATGGTACCTGATGAATGGATGGCTTTTTCTTGTGTGATCACATGGCTGAATATCTCTAAATGGTCAGCAAAGATGTGATAGTACCAGAGCTTGGCAGAACCCCAATCCTGATCAGAAGTGAGATCCTTTGAAGAGGCCGAAAAGATAGCCAACTAAAAAGACACCTTCATTGTGTCCAAATGCATGTGTTCAATTCTTCCATCCAAAAGCATGTGTACTAGGTGCCGTGCTTGGCTCTACACATATAGTGATAAGCAGAGCCAGCACAGTCCCTGCGTCATACCATTCAAGCTTCCTGGGTATCCAGTGAGTACAAGGCTCTGTGCTAGCCTGAGTTGCTTTGCAGGCTGTGAAAATCCAATCCTCCTTTTAGGGCTTTTGGGAACAAGACATGGATGGTGAAAATCTTCTGCACTGTTGGAATAATGATGTTTCTGGGAGCAAGAAGTCTGGACATAGGGACTGCCCAGCCTGGCTGCCTTCTCGGAGATGTGAGGTCTGCAGCCATGGAGAGCTCCTTGGAGGAGGAATACTCACAGGATGCTCATCAGCTTTTATGTCTGTCTTACTCTTTTTTTTTTTTTTTTTTTTTTGTGCGGTACGCGGGCCTCTCAGCGTTGTGGCCTCTCCCGTTGCGGAGCACAGGCTCCGGACGCGCAGGCTCAGTGGCCATGGCTCACGGGCCCAGCCGCTCCACGGCATGTGGGATCTTCCCGGACCGGGGCACGAACCCGTGTCCCCTGCATCGGCAGGCGGACTCTCAACTTCCCTGCGCCGCCAGGGAAGCCCTATGTCTGTCTTACTCTTGACGACAAATTCCCCTTTGTCTAAATTTGGATATTGTTCTCTCTAATGGAGTGGAGTAGAAGTGTAGCAATGCCAGCTTCCCTTGGAATCTCAAGCCAAGCCTTTAAGCAGATAGGCATTCCTCACCCTCAGTCTCTCAGCATCTCCCAATGATTAACATAACATGCCACCAGACCATCAAGATAAGGATCCTAATGGCCACAATGGCTTCCCTTTCTTCCCTCAGCCCTTCTTTATTGCTCTGCACGTTACGCGGGGAAGAGTGTATAAGCGTGGGGCTAGGCGAGCCCGTTCTGCAGGCAGCTCCCTGCAAGGCTTGTGCGAGGGCTCCGGGGACAGAGATGCATTTCCCTTTAATAAGCTTCTCACACTACATTAAAGATAAAAGGGGAAGGGAAATATTTATATTCTGACAAAGCAGCTCTTCCCTTCAGGCTCTTGTTTTATTTATTAACTGGCTCTGTCCCTCTCCCAGTCTTTCTCTCTGTTTCAGGGGCGAAGGCATTTCCTCTCCTTCTCCCCTTTAGTCATTAGTTTTGCGGGTGAGTGGCAGTGATGGAGGACTTTAGAATTGTTGTCCGAGAGATGAGGTTTGTATGTGGACGCCACTCCCAGGTGACACGAACAGCTGTTCCTCCGCCCTCCCGGGACTTCCGCCCATTACCACCCTATTACATAGCGCTTGGATGGCAGAATGCATCACGCTGGTTGTTATGTCATTTGAAAGGAAGCTGTCCAGCAAATTGTTCAGAGATACAGTAACCTGGACGCGTGACCGCATACACCAGGGACTTCTTCGACCTTTGGTTTATTACACATTTTCTTCTCTCACTGAGGTGATCCCTTAAGTATGCTTATTTCCTCCAGCTAATCTGTCCAAAGCCAATAACACACAGGTATGCTGTTTTGAATTTCGATTCGACCCTTTTGCAATGATTATCATTAAAGTCTCAGACCACCTATTGGTCCAAAGCCCAGTACTAGTTTGTTAAGGAGTTAATCCTCTGAACACCCGCCTCTCCCTCTGAGGAGAACTTGCCTAGATTAGTAGTCAGGAGAGCAGGATGTGTGTGAGGGGCTATTTTAGGCTCTGCTCAGTTGGCCTGTGTAATACCTGGGAGTATTCATCCTGTTTTCCAAGTATAAGCTCTTTCATAGTTCAGTAATGACTTAAAAAAATGATACATAATCATCAATTAAAAATTCAAAGTACAAGGACAGCCAAAAATGACCTACCTACCTACTTGTGGACAAGCAATATAGGGTGAGAGTTAAGAGCACAGACTTTGGAGCCTGAAGCCCTGGGTTTGACTCTTAGCTTTCCCAGTTACTACCTGTGCCACCATAGGAAGCATCCCTATGCTTGTTTCCTCATCTGTAAAATGGGGGTGATGATAGTATCTACACTTTAGGACTCTTATGAGTATTAAATATGCAGATGTATTAAATCACTTAAGATAGTGCATGACACATAGTGTAGTAAAGATAACACGTAACAAGAATTACCTATTGCTACTATTACCATCCAAAAATAATGCATAACACGTAGTAAGTATATTCCAGACTACTCAGGTGAACTTGAACTTCAAATATTATTAGTTCCTGAATGACAAGATATATTCGTGCCTCAAAGATCAGTCCAAGGTTAAGAAAAAAAATTAGATGATGAAAATCAACTGAAAGTTTGGGTGGGTAGTTGTTTTTTTTTTTTTTTTGCGGTACGCGGGCCTCTCACTGTTGTGGCCTTTCCCGTTGTGGATCACAGGCTCCGGACGCGCAGGCTCAGCGGCCATGGCTCACGGGCCCAGCCGCTCCACGGCATGTGGGATCTTCCCGGACCAGGGCACGAACCCGTGTCCCCTGCATTGGCAGGCGGACTCCCAACCACTGCGCCACCAGGGAAGCCCTGGGTGGGTAGTTTTGATTGACTTCCCACCAGGTGATCAGATGTTTTAGTGCTCTCATGCTTCTTCCTGTCTCCCAATTTTTGATGCTTCTATTATTTATTTATTTATTTTTGCGGTACGTGGGCCTCTTACTGTTGTGGCCTCTCCCGTTGCGGAGCACAGGCTCCGGATGCACAGACTCAGTGGCCATGGCTCACGGGCCCAGCCGCTCCGCGGCGTGTGGGATCCTCCCGGACCAGGGCACGAACCTGTGTCCCCTGCATCGGCAGGCAGACTCTCAATCACTGCGCCACCAGGGAAGCCCTCTATTATTTTTAATTTGTTTGGGTTTATAGCACCTACATTCTGATTATGTATCAGCACCTACATTCTGAATGATTCCGCATTCACTTATTTCTCCAGAGGTTTAGTTCTCTGGATTCAATGTTTATTGCTAGTCCTCTTTTCAAACTTTCACGTTACTAATCCTCTAATTTGATCAGTTTCTCGATGGCTGTATTTCATTGTCAAGCAGTTTTGTTTTGTTTTGTTTTTTAATTTATTTAATTTGTTTTTTAAATTTTTGGCTGTGTTGGGTCTTTGTTGCTGAGCACAGACTTTCTCTAGTTGCGGCGAGCGGGGGCTACTCTTTGCTGTGGTGCACAGGCTTCTCACTGCGGTGGCTTCTCCTGTTGCCCAACAGGGGCTCTAGGAGCGCGGGCTTCAGTAGTTGAGGCATGTGGGCTCAGCAGTTGTGGCGCATGGGCCCAGTTGCTCCGTAGTTGAGAATGTCTGACTCTTACCCTCTCTGTATGCAAAGGACTGATTGCTGAGAGTAATATCCTTGGGTCACCTTTGCTTTCCTTTAGAACTTGTGGGCATTCTTCCATTACTTTCTGGCATCAAGTGTTGCTATTTAGAAGGATGAAGCCAAGTTCATCATTTTCCCCTTGTAGGATGCTTGAAGAATTCTTTATTTTTGGAGTCTTATTGATGGTTCTATATCAAATTTTCCTAGTTTAGAGTGAACAATTTTATTTATTTTATTATTATTATTATTTTTTTACGGTACGTGGGCCTCTCACTGTTGTGGCCTCTCCCGTTGTGGAGCACAGGCTCCGGACGCGCAGGCCCAGCGGCCATGGCTCACGGGCCCAGCTGCTCCGCAGTATGTGGGATCTTCCCGGACCGGGGCACGAACCCGGGTACCCTGCATCAGCAGGTGGACTCTCAACCACTGCGCCACCAGGGAAGCCCAACACTTTTAAATCTGCAGATTCAAATGTTCCTTGAGTTTGGAGAAATTTTTCTGTATCATGTCCTCAAATATTTTTCCAGTTATCTTTTTTGGGGTGGGGAGGAGGCTTCTGTTTCAGATATAGACACCAATTTATCCTCCATTTCTATTCCTTTCTTTATTGTTGCTTTAACCTTTATCTTGTCTCCCTGTTTTAACTTTTACTACCTCAAGTATTTCCCAGATGTATTTGTTTCATTTGGGGGGAGGGGGTGGTCTCTTTTGTGCTTTTATTTTTCATATTTATAGAAGGTGCTGTTGTTTTAGTTCTTTTTTTTTTTTTTTTTTTTTTTATTATTAGTCTATTTTGTCTGATATGAGAATTGCTACTCCAGCTTTCTTTTGATTTCCATTTGCATGGAATATCTTTTTCCATCCCCTTACTTTCAGTCTGTATGTGTCTCTAGGTCTGAAGTGGGTCTCTTGTAGACAGCATATATATGGGTCTTGTTTTTGTATCCATTCAGCCAATCTGTATCTTTTCGTGGGAGCATTTAGTCCATTTACATTTAAGGTAATTATCGATATGTGTGTTCCTATTCCCATTTTCTTAATTGTTTTGGGTTCGTTATTGTAGATCTTTTCCTTCTGTTGTGTTTCTTGCCTAGAGAAGTTCCTTTAGCATTTGTTGTAAAGCTGGTTTGGTGGTGCTGAACTCTCTGAGCTTTTGCTTGTCTGTAAACGTTTTAATTTCTCCATCAAATCTGAATGAGATCCTTGCTGGGTAGAGTAATCTTGGTTGCAGGTTTTTCTCCTTCATCACTTTAATTATGTCCTGCCACTCCCTTCTGGCTTGTAGAGTTTCTGCTGAGAGATCAGCTGTTATTCTGATGGGGATTCCCTTGTGTGTTATTTGTTGTTTTTGCCTTGCTGCTTTTAATATGATTTCTTTGTGTTTAATTTTTGACAGTTTGATTAATATGTGTCTTGGAGTATTTCTCCTTGGATTTATTCTGTATGGGACTCTCTGTGCCTCCTGGACTTGATTAACTATTTCCTTTCCCATATTAGGGAAGTTTTCAACTATAATCTCTTCAAATATTTTCTCAGTCCCTTTCTTTTTCTCTTCTTCTTCTGGAACCCCTATAATTCGAATGTTGGTGCGTTTAATGTTGTCCCAGAGGTCTCTGAGACTGTCCTCTGTTCTTTTCATTCTTTTTTCTTTATTTTGCTCTGCATCAGTTATTTCCACTATTTTATCTTCCACCTCACTTATCCGTTCTTCTGCCTCAGTTATTCTGCTATTGATCCCATCTAGAGTATTTTTTATTTCATGTATTGTGTTTTTAATCGATGCTTGATTCATCTTTAGTTCTTCTAGGTCCTTGTTAACTGTTTCTTGCATTTTGTCTATTCTATTTCCAAGATTTTGGATCTGGGAAATAGAATCTTGGATCATCTTTACCATCATTATTCTGAATTCTTTTTCAGGTAGACTGCCTATTACCTCTTCATTTGTTAGATCTGGTGGGTTTTTATCTTGCTCCTTCTCCTGCTGTGTGTTTTTCTGTCTTCTCATTTTGCTTATGTTACTGTGTTTGGGGTCTCCTTTTTGCAGGCTGCCGGTTCGTACTTCCCGTTGTTTTTGGTGTCTGTCCCCAGTGGCTAAGGTTGGTTTAGTGGGTTGTGTAGGCTTCCTGGTGGAGGGGACTAGTGCCTGTGTTCTGGTGGATGAGGCTGGATCTTGTCTTTCTGGTGGGCAGGTCCACGTCTGGTGGTGTGTTTTGGGGTGTCTGCGGACTTTTTATGATTTTAGGCCACCTCTCTGCTAATGGGTGGCGTTGTGTTCCTGTCTTGCTAGTTGTTTGGCATAGGGTGTCCAGCACTGTAGCTTGCTGGTCGTTGAGTGAAGCTGGGTGCTGGTGTTGAGATGGAGATCTCTGGAAGATTTTTGTCGTTTGATATTATGTGGAGCTGGGAGGTCTCTTGTGGACCAGTGTCCTGAAGTTGGCTCTCCCACCTCAGAGGCACAGCACTGACTCCTGGCTCCTCAATTTGGGATGATGTGTTGTCTATTCATGTATTCCACAGATGCAGGGTACATCAAGTTGATTGTGGAGCTTTAATCCGCTGCTTCTGAGGCTGCTGGGAGAGGTTTCCCTTTCTCTTCTTTGTTCTCACAGCTCCTGGGTCTCAGCTTTGGATTTGGCCCCGCCTCTGCGTGTAGGTCGCCGGAGGGCGTCTGTTCTTCGCTCAGACAGGACAGGGTTAAAGGAGCAGCCGCTTCGGGTACTCTGGCTCACTCAGGCCGGGGGGGAGGGAGGGGCACGGAGTGCGGGGCGAGCCTGCAGCGGCAGAGGTCGGCGTGACGTTGCACCAGCCCGAGGCGCGCCGTGCGTTCTCCCAGGGAAGCCGCCCCTGGATCCCGGGACCCCGGCAGTGGCGGGCTGCACAGGCTCCCGGAAGGGCGGTGTGGGCAGTGACCTGCGCTCGCACACAGACTTCTTGGCGGCGGCAGCAGCAGCCCCAGCGTCCCACGCCCGTCACTGGGCTCCACGCTTTCAGTCGCGACTCGCGCCCGTCTGTGGAGCTCCTTCAAGCAGCGCTCTTAATCCCCTCTCCTCGCGCACCAGGAAACCAAGAGGGAAGAAAAAGTCTCTTGCCTCTTCGGCAGCTCTAGAGTTTTCCCGGACTCCCTGCCGGCTAGCTGTGGCACATTAGCCCCCTTCAGGCTGAGTTCTCGCCGCCAGCCCCAGTCCTCTCTCTGCGCTCTGATCGAAGCCCGAGCCTCAGCTTCCAGCGCTGCGCGCCCCGGCGGACAAGCAGACAAGCCTCTCGGGCTGGTGAGTGCCGCTCGGCACCGATCCTCTGTGTGGGGATCTCTCCGCTTTGCCCTACCCAGGTATGTGGGGAGTTTCTTGCCTTTTGGGAGGTCTGGGGTCTTCTGCCAGCGTTCAGTAGGTGTTCTGTAGGAGGTGTTCCACGTGTAGCTGTATTTCTGGTGTATCCGTGGGGAGGAAGGTGATCTCCGTGTCTTACTCTTCCGCCATCTTACCCGGAACCTGTTTTAGTTCTTAATTGTTTCTTTAGCTGCTCAACCTCTCCTTTTATCTCATTCTTTAGCCGAGTTTTTTCCCAAATTTAAGCTCACTGTACGCCTGTCCCTAAAGTTTACCCAAGAAGCAGTTCCCACCCTGACACCAGTAGTATAAAGAGAACAAACAGAAAAAGTTAAATGGCAATCAAAACCCTCTATAAGCTCAAGATGAGTCATGAAGACATCGGATGCTGTGGGTATTCAGAAGGAGTAGTTACTGAGTTGGTGGTTAGGATGTTCAAAGAACTGGGATAGAGGGCTGAGCAGCATTGCAGGGAATGCTATGAGGGACAGGCGTGGTGCACAGTGAGCCCTCCAGTCTGTGAGGGTGGGGCAGGAGGGCGCAGATGATGGACAGTGGGAATCAAAGTGTGGGCGTGAGCCACACTATGGAGGGTTCACCTAGCACAGTGGTTGGGTCCTCAGGCTTCAGAGTCATACAACCTGGTTAGAGGTTTTCACTCTACTACCTCCTAGCTAGGTGACCTTAGGCAAGGCGCTTGATCTCTCTGAGCCTCACTTTCCTCACCTGTAAAGTAGGAATAATAATATAAACGGTCTTGTAGCATTGTTAATGAAGATTGAGATAATTCATCTAAAGGCAAGGGGGTTAGCACATTGTCATAAATGCTCAGTAAATGGTGGCTATGATTGTGGAAGGCTTTGAGTCCCTAACTACATTGTGAGGTCTGTGGGTTCCGAAGAGACTGTATGTCATTTCTCACTGCACGCCTAACACATGGTAGTTGATCAATAAATGTATGATAATTTTATTGTATCAGTTAGGTTTTGTTTCACTGAAAGTAGCAAAAACCCTAATTCAAACTGGCTTAAGCCAGGGATTGGTGGACTAGGTCAGACCTAGACTTCTGTCTGCTTTTGTACAGTCCGTGAGCTAAGAATGGCTTTTACATTTTTAAATGTTTGGGAACAAAACAAAAGAAGAATATTAGGAGAAACTTGAAAATTATATGAAATTCGCTTTTCAATGTCTATGAATAAGGTTATATTGGAACACAGACACACTCATTCATTTATGAATTGTGTGCAGCAGGTATTGGCAAACTTTTTCTGTAAAGGGCCAGCAAGTAAATATTTGAGACTTTGGGAATGATATGTCCTCTATCGTAACTATTCAACTCTGACATTGTAGTGTGAAAGCAGCCATATGCAATAACTTTAGGAGACCTAAGGACAGGAAACAGTGAAAAATCGGAAAGGCACCTAGACAGGAAGCCAGGTCTCTTGGGTTCTAGGCTTGACTCTCACCAACCAATGTTAGGATTTTGGTCAAGTCACTTAACTCCTCTGGATCTGATCATCTGCAAAACAAAAGGGTTGGACTAGATTTTGAAGACTTCTTTAACTCTGAAAGTTCTCTTTTTCTACTTTGGAATCCTAGTGTAATAACCTGAAGGTGTGTGTAGCAGGTAGACTACTTCAACTGCAAGCAAAAGAAACCAACTGCAATTCATTTAAGCACAAAAGATATTTATTGAGGATATGAAGGTAGGTCACAGAACTAAAGGGAAAGCAGAAAACACAGGTTCGAAGAGGACAGGAGCCAGATGCTGGGGTCCTGGCAGCAGGAACTAAGGAATAATCTCTTCAGAATACTGTAGTCACAGTTGAACTCTGATCATTCTCAAGAACATTCCAGACTGAAATTCTGATGTTATGTTTCTAGCCTAGCTTAGGTTTGTATAAAAGAACCACCATGATTGTCTCCTCTAAGGAGGGATTGTCCCTAAAGCCAAACGAGGGGGTATTATATACTAGAAAAAGAGGAAATGGATACAGGGCAGAGGTCCATGATAGAGTGAAGGGCAGAGGTGTCTAAATGCTAAACGTTGTAGCATGAGGAGCCAACAAATGATTCAAAGAAATCAAAATGGTAGCATGAGTCCTTTGCTCATTCTCTTAGCAAATACTTATTGAATTTGTGAATGGCGTTTTGGAGGACACCATAGAAATATAGTAATAACCTGCGAGACTGGTGAGAAAAGGTGCTTGGATTTTACTCAAGATGATCTGGGAACAAAATTATATTCCCTTTTAATTTTAATCATTAAAATATATCCAGGCATATGCAACTGCAGCTCATTATAGGAGAGATGTTAAGTAATTCTCTAATTGTATGTATTACACGGTAGGCACAGGATCCCCAGACAAGTGACTTACCTCACATGTCAAGGGGAAGAGCTAAAAGCAGGACTTGACTTCCCAACTTGAGTAACTGTTCTGAACCCTCTGCCTAGCAACCATGGCCCCCATTCAGGAGCTGCTACCATGTGAGGAGCCTTGGAGCCTGGCTCCCCCGCTAAACCCTGAACTTCTCAAGGGCAGGAACTACTGGGTCCTGTTCCTCTGTGACCCCCTGGGGCCTCTCGTGACTCTGGACACGCAGAAGGCAGATATTCAGTAAGCATCTGCCTTACAGCCTCCATAGAGGTTGCTGAGCCTGTCTCCGCTTTAGATGCAGCCTTGAGCTGAAGAGTATTGAAAACAGCTCTGGCTGCTGTTAACAAAAGCTTGGTTGGGAGTGTAGGAAGGAGGACTTATTTTAGAGCTAAAGGATTTCAGAGACTTTTTCCAACAGGAGGCTGAGCCGTAAGCTCGGCCGTGTCCGCGTTAGGTGGCTCATCCATCTCAACGTGTATAAAATTACTTGCGGCAAATAATGAAAAATTAGGACCTCATCAAGAAAACCTGTGAGTGTAGGGATCTCCATTCAGCTCTCTCCTTTTCTATGGGAAAAAGCTGGCCTGTGCCTCGAGCTTAGCTCAGAAGGAAATGTTTTTAGAAAGTTGTCCTCCATCTAGTACATGGGCGCGTGTGTGCTCTTTGTTTGAGGAAACTCACTAACCATCATGATTCACCTTCAGAGGCTCCTGTCTAGGCCTCTACCCAGCTGTCTTGAGTTCCACATTGCCCTCGGCCTCGGCAGGTCCCTTCTCCAGGACCAGAGCTCAGCAGTACCAACCCCACAGCTGGATCTCAGAAGGGCGGATCTCTGAGGCCACAAAATCATATATTAAATACAATTGCCTCTTCTTTTTCTGGTTAGTTACCTGAAAAGGGGGGTTTTGGTTACTCCTTTTTCTTTCTTTTCTCCCTGAGGCAATGAGTCTGTTTCTCTAGGCCCAGATTTGTGGGATGGCAGGAACTTCCAGCTTCAGCTTCACAACAACCTAGACTGTCTCCAATTAGCAGAAGCCTGTTGAGAAATCCTCAAAGCTAAATTAACCTCGTACACTTATGCTTCATAAATCGACGTCACTCTGCCCTGCAGAAGGGAGAGTGTTGGGAGATCAGAGGCTTTATAGATTGTCATATCTCCAAAAAGGCTGGTGCTCTTGGAGATTATTTGGGGCTGCTTCACCCCCACTTTTCTTACCTCTGTAAGAGGCACAAGTATGGTGTTGATTTGTTTAAAGAAAGATTTTTTTTCTGAATCTCAGCGTCAACCAGCCCTTTACACTTGCTCCACTCTCCTTGTCTCACTGTATCCATGTAACCCTGGTTATTTCACCCCCGCTTTGCCTTCACCCCATTTTCCATTTCCATTGTCATGTCCCATCCATCCCCCCGCCTTGTGTGTGACAGTGAATCTGAGGTATTTATTAATAAGGCCTATTTGGGATGACTTCCTCCATGCCAGTTTCCCTGGCACCTCCAGTGGGTTACTTCAGAGAACCTTCGGATGGGCCACCCTTAGCTACACCTCCCTTAAAATCCAAGAGATCCTAGGGCTTCCCTGGTGGCGCAGTGGTTGAGAGTCCGCCTGCCGACACAGGGGATGTGGGTTCGTGCCCCGGTCCGGGAAGATCCCACATGCCGCGGAGCAGCTGGGCCCGTGAGCCATGGCCGCTGAGCCTGCACATCCGGAGCCTGTGCTCCGCAACGGGAAAGGCCACAGCAGTGAGAGGCCCGCGTACCGCAAAAAAAAAAAAAAAAAAAAAAAAAAAAAAAAATCCAAGAGATCCTCCAGAGGTCCCAGCTTACCTCCTCAACTTCTTGGTTTTCTAATACTCACTCAAAAACAAACTACAAGAAAAATAATTTTACTTCTACTTCCGTTGGACTTCAGTTTTCTTCTTGTAGCCACAG
The DNA here is from genome assembly GCF_964341445.2 of Mesoplodon mirus. NCBI lineage: Eukaryota > Metazoa > Chordata > Mammalia > Artiodactyla > Ziphiidae > Mesoplodon > Mesoplodon mirus. Next base: position 34,325,459 of record NC_138984.1, read on the forward strand.
AGACTTAGAATCACACAAATCTAGAATGAGGCTGAAGGGTGTGACAAGAAAGGTCCAGACAGAAGGGTGGCAGCAATGTCAACAGTCTTCATGGTCCCTGATGGGCTGTCCAGATGCCACTCACACTTGCCCTCCGGAGACCGCTGTTTGGTTTAGGGTGTGGATCTGTTCTGAGATAACACAGGACCACCTATTTTTTAGACAGATAGTTCCCACATTTTCCCTCACCTTTTCCCCTTTCTCTCTCCAGTAAGTTTCCAAATCTTTAAATGTCAAACCCATTTTAGACAGTGATTCAAACACCAGGAACATCCAAGGAATGTTTAAAGTTTCCATTCATCAAGTGGCTTTGAGTAAAGAGCAGAAGTTCAGGCAGGACACACCCAAGACTGTGGGTGGAATGTGCAGCCAGAGCTGGGGGTTCATTAACTCTCTAGCTGAGCGCTTTGGAGTGGGGTTTGAAATACGGGCCTGAGGGTTCTCCAGGGCGAAAGGTAACTGAAGGAGAAAGGAATAACAATAGAAAGGGCATATATGTAGCTGATTCCAGCACAGGACAGACTGATTTCCCTTTCTCTAGGCTGGATATTTCTTTCTCTGAAGTTGAGCCCACTGACACTCCATTGTCTGATAACTAACATTCTGTTTTGTTTTGTTTTCTTGCTGTATGTGGGCCTCTCACTGTTGTGGCCTCTCCAGTTGCGGAGCACAGGCTCCGGACACGCAGGCTCAGCGGCCATGGCTCACGGGCCCAGCCGCTCCGCGGCATGTGGGATCTTCCCGGACCGGGGCACAAACCCGTGTCCCCTGCATCGGCAGGCGGACTCTCAACCACTGTGCCACCAGGGAAGCCCAAGATTCTGTTTAATGGGAGATTTTGTTTAGGGTTTTTTCCTCTAGGAAAGTTGTGAGGAGGGTTGGAGAAAAGGGAAAATTTTCAGCAGGGATGAACCTACAGAATAGAGAGTTATGGAAAGCAGAGACATGCAACACTTTTTTTTTTTTAAATGAAATTATAGTTGATTTACAAGGTTGTGTTAGTTTCTGGTGTATAGCAAAATGATTCAGATATATATATCTGATATCTATATATGTCAGATTCTTTTCCATTATAGGTTATTACAAGATATTGAATATAGTTCCCTGGGCTATACAGTAGGATCTTGTTGTTTATCTGTTTTATATATAGTAGTTTGTGTCTGCTAATCCCAAACTCCTAATTTATCCCTTCCCCCGTTTCCCCTTTGGTAACTATGAGTTTGTTTTCTATGTCTGTGAGCAGGACTATTCTTTATGCTGTGTTTTGTTGATCAAATAAAAACCTTGCCAGAGCCTGATTCCAATTTATCTTTGTTACATCAGAAGATAATCAGCTTCTATGTTATAAGAGAAGGAAAAACAAAACAAAACAAAACAAATCTTGTTCCAAAGTTTGTCAATGACTATGTTCCTTCAGTTCCACCGAATTGATGGCCACCAAATATCTCTGTGAAAACTCTTAAAAATCTTTTAAAAACCGAAATACAGTTGACTTACAATATCATGTTAGTTTCAAGTGTATAACATAGTGATTTGGTATTTGCATACATCATGAAATGACCACTCTGATAAGTCTAGTAACCATATGTCCCCGTACAAAATTATTACAATGTTATTGACCATATTCTCTATGCTGTAATCTGTGTGAAAACTCTTAACTGTAGTGTCCAGAGCCCTGCTTGTAGCCAGACCAGTGAGATTATTAAAACTCACCCAAGCACTGCAGACAATTAAAATAATGATGTGCAGCTTCACAAATTGACATGAGTAACTTGGGTGATACCAAAAAGGAAAGGAGGATTTTGAGCCTCTCCAGTAAATCAGCTTTAATGAGGATGTTCTTTGCTTTTCCTGCCATCCTTTCTAGTTATAAAGTAAAGCTACCAAGACCTGTTGACGTAATCCCAAATTAAGGTGCTGCCCCCAGACAGGATGGCCCTCTGTCTGAAAGTCACATTCCCCATCCTTATCACCCCTGTTCCTTTTGAATGGAAAAGGTCAGCTTGAATGAGATACTGCATGAAACATTTGCAATTTCCATTTGATCCTATAAGGAGGGAGGTGGGGGGGGTGGATTAGGTTTGAGTTGTGAGAAAATTCAATGCTTTCTTCACGGCTCTCTCCTCCTGATCATGGGGTGTTATATCTTCCAACCCCTTGGGGAGACCAACTGATTAAACAAGGCTTATTCTGAGCTTGAATCAAACATGAGTTGAGGGCTGGAGAGGCCCCCAGCTGTTTGAAGAACCACCTGTTTGCAAAGAAACCTTAAAGAGTAAAAAGATTTTTGTGTGTGTTTTTTGGATAGAGATAGCTCAGGCAAGGCAACATCTTAAGAGAATAATCTGTAACAGAATTAAAAACAGGTGGATTGGGCTTTCTTGAAAATATCCTTCATTAAAACAATTAGGGGGAAAGGCTTGGCATGATGCATTTCAGATTTGGTGCAAGTGAGACTGGAAACAGGGAGGTAATTCACTGAACCTGTGTACGTATCAGTTAACTTTGATGTTATGGCCCATGTGTATACAATGCGGACATACTGTACATGTTACCAATAAAGCCATCCACTGGCTACTGTGTCTCAGTGATCTGCAAATAAATAAACTCTCTGTGTTTACACTTCTGTTTCTAAATTACTAGCTTGTTCTAAAGCACTACCACCACCACTGATAATAAAATCTCCGACTCTATCAATAATTATTTCTAAAAACAGAAGTTTAAAAACAAATATCCAGGGCTTCCCTGGTGGCGCAGTGGTTGAGAGTCCGCCTGCCGATGCAGGGGATACGGGTTCATGCTCCGGTCCGGGAAGATCCCACATGCCACGGAGCGGCTGGGCCCGTGAGCCATGGCTGCTGAGCCTGTGCATCCGGAGCCTGTGCTCCGCAACGGGAGAGGCCACAACAGTGAGAGGCCCACGTACCGCAAAAAACAAAACAAAACAATCTGTCTTATTATCTCACCTTTTAAATGTATATCATTGACATGCTCACAGTTCCTAATAAGGAAAGTAAAGATTAAGTTATTAGGTTAGAAAAGGACATGTCAAGATTGGCCCACTCGGGACTTCCCTGGTGGCGCGATGGTTAAGAATCCACCTGACAATACAGGGGATACAAGTTCGAGCCCTGGTCCGGGAAGATCCCACATGCCACGGAGCAACTAAGCCTGTGCGCCACAACTACTGAGCCTGCGCTCTAGAGCCTGTGAGCCACAACTATTGAAGCCCGCATGCCTAGAGCCCGTGCTCCGCAACAAGAGAAACCACTGCAATGAGAAGCTCGCGCACAGCAATGAAGAGTAGCCCCCGCTCACCTCAACTAAAGAAAGCCGGCGTGCAGCAACAAAGTCCCAACGCAGCCAGAAATAAATTAATTGATTTTTAAAAATTGGCCATTATTATTAAAAAAAAAGATTGCCCACTCTACACAAAAAAAATGTGACTCATTCTCAAGTTCACTAAGTAATCCAGGAATTTTCCCCTTAATTTTCCCTGTAATTTCAGAACAGAGCCTTGTATACAGCAGGTGAATCTTACTTAACTGCATTGTACTGAGCATCTACCATAAGGGGTTGGGCAAATGAGCCTTGGAGTTAATATTATCCTCTAAAAAGCTCTTCATTGGCTTACGAAATAGAGTACAGGGACAGTGCTCACTGTGTTTTTTTCCAACAATGGATCAGGTTGCTGTTTTGTTTTGTTTTGTTTTACGGTACGCGGGCCTCTCACTGTTGTGGCCTCTCCCGTTGCGGAGCACAGGCTCCGGACGCGCAGGCTCAGCGGCCATGGCTCATGGGCCCAGCTGCTCCACAGCATGTGGGATCTTCCCGGACCGGGGCATGAAGCCGTGTCCCCTGCATCGGCAGGCGGACTCTCAACCACTGCGCCACCAGGGAAGCCCTGCTGTTTTGTTTTGTTTGTCTGTTTTTGCTTGGAAACCAGATGAATCAGCTGGCTCTTATTTAGAGGTCCTGATGTACCCCCAAAACACTTAACTTTCAAACCCTAGCCTTACACTCAGCCTTGCCTCTAAGAGGTACAAGGGAAGTAAAACCAGCCCAGCCAACAGCAGGCCCGTCCCCTCATCTCACTGAATCTGGGGTCTGTCCTTGAGTGAGTGAGTGGTTGGAACGTCCACACTGTTGGAAGTATTATTTTTCTTTCTCTTTCTTTTTGGTGGGGGAGAGACAGGCCAGTGCGCATAGTTGAATTTGTATTATATGATATGTTATGACCGTAGAGTAAATACTCATTGAATTAACAAATATTTGAGACGGTAGTAGTTATTTGGTTCAGTTGCTCTAACTCTTGTTTGACTGTAGATTATTTTTCCCCACTGAAAAAAATTAACGGTTTAAATGTCTTTTAGAAAGAGCAAAGCGTGTGCAAAAGACTAAAAGAAGAAATTACCAATCTTTTTTTTTTTTTTTTTTTTTTGTGGTACGCGGGCTTCTCACTCCTGCGGCCCCTCCCGTTGCGGAGCACAGGCTCCGGACGCGCAGGCTCAGCGGCCATGGCTCACGGGCCCAGCCGCTCTGTGGCATGTGGGATCCTCCTGGTCCGGGGCACGAACCCGCGTCCCCTGCATCGGCAGGCAGACGCCCAACCACTGCGCCACCAGGGAAGCCCCACCAATCTCTTTAAAAAGGAAAAAAAAAAAAACAACCAAACCCCAGTCAGACTACTTAGATGAAGGCCTTGCCATAAATATGCCATCACATATTCTAAAGTTCTTAGGGGTACAATATATAGCAATACGGGCAATTTTAACACCATCACTAATCATTTGGAATACTCTGACATCCTTTCACTATAATATTTGTGTATTTGGTGGAAACTTTTGGAAAAGTCATTCCACTAGCCAACAAAAATCATTTCATAGTTATGTAATTGTAAGGTAGTATTTCAGGGCTGTCAAGATCAAAGACTTGAAATATGACTTACCAAAAAAAAAAGTTCAGGAGAGACCCCTCCAAACAACCTTTTAAAGGAACTAACCAATAGTATCTCATCTTCTGTTCTCCTTTGGTTTTTAGAAATGAAATCAAACAAAAGATACATTCTCCAGAGGCACATGAATTAAAATTAAAGAGTGAAAATAAATAATCCTGGATGAAACTTCTTCCTCTGATTTAAACAGTGAGAAATATATATGTTCAATGTATTGGCAATAAAAAGAGGAAAACTGTACTCAAATTGTGAATTGGGCTCAAAATGAAAACCTGAAAACGAATGTCATGAAAACTACTTTATGAAAGACATTTATTTTATGCTTGGGTGGGGAGGTATATGTCTAGTTTATCTTCTTGGGCCTTATAAGCCAAAACTAGAGATTATCTTTACGAATGAAAGTTCTTTCTGTACAATAAAAGCCAAAATCAACATGTAAGTTTTTCTATATTTTTGCTTGCTGACCACTGTAAGCTCAGCTATAAACTATTGATCTGGTCTGAATGGACTGATTCCTGGGTGAATTAAGAAAGTTCTTTAGTTTTTCTCCTTGTCTAAGGTGATAAAGAAAGGAGACCTCAAATTGTAATTCTCTCTCGTAGCACTGTCTGTCTCAAGCTAAAAAGAGGAAAGACAAAAACAAGCAGCCAAACAAAAAATACTTGTTCGCATGTAAAGCATTTTAAATGATGATAATTTTTAAAATCATGATGTGCCAACCCTTTAAAAGAAAACTAAGGAAATGTAGGTGTTTGTGGCGCCTCCCTTCCTCCCTCTGGAACCTCAGCGTAGAACTCCGACCCAGCATCTTTCATTCACCCTTCTTGACAGATTTGGCGGAGAGGACCTTAATTTTTTTGAAGACAACGGAGCCCCAGGTGTGGAAGAATCAATGGAAATCATATATAAGTAAAAAAAAATCAACTCAGTGAGGTGTTTCCTCCAGAAAGATAGGACATTTGCTTTTGTCACTGAAAAATGCCACCTCCAATGAAAAACCCAAATTGATACAATGTGACATGTCCCCACTGGAGTCTTAGATATGTCTCTTCCTCGAAGGGGTGTTCTCCCAAGTTTTCCCCATATTACTTGTCGCTAAAAGCCTCCTCTCCCTCACTAAGCACAAACCTGTTAATGACACAGTCATAGCAATGCTGATAATAGTAACATGTAACCACCACCACAATAGCAGCCGCCATGTGACAGGGTCTACTACCAAGTAGACCTGGCACCAAAATTAACATCTGTGCTTGTTAGCAGTTAGCAGACTGGGTTTATTATCACCATTTTTACAAACAAGGAAACTGAGCTCAGAGATGTTAAGTAGCTTAACGACTCATAATAAGGAAGTAGCAGAGCAGCAATTTAAACCCATGTCTGACTTTAAACACACTCTTTCGTACTCTTTTCTTTTTTTAAAAAATAAATTTATTTATTTATTTTATTTATTTACTTTTGGCTGCGTTGGGTCTTTTTTTTTTTTTTTTTATATCCCAAGATATTTAATTTATTTGTTGATAGGAAATACTTCTGTTATGAAGTTTTTTGTTTTTTTTTTTTCTTTTTTTTTTTTAAAATTTTTTGCCTTATAACAAATTTAATCAGTTATACATATACATATGTTTCCATATCCTCTCCCTTTTGCGTCTCCCTCCCACCCTCCCTATCCCACCCCTCCAGGCGGTCACAAAGCACCGAGCTGATCTCCCTGTGCTATGCGGCTGCTTCCCACTAGCTATCTACCTTACGTTTGGTAGTGTATATATGTCCATGCCGCTCTTTCACTTTGTCACAGCTTACACTTCCCCCTCCCCATATCCTCAAGTCCATTTTCTAGTAGGTCTGTGTCTTTATTCCTGTCTTACCCCTATGTTCTTCATGACATTTTTTTTTCTTAAATTCCATATATATGTGTTAGCATACAGTATTTGTCTTTCTCTTTCTGACTTACTTCACTCTGTATGACAGACTCTAGGTCTATCCACCTCATTACAAATAGCTCAATTTCATTTCTTTTTATGGCTGAGTAATATTCCATTGTATATATGTGCCACATCTTCTTTATCCATTCATCTGCTGATGGACACTTAGGTTGTTTCCATCTCCGGGCTATTGTAAATAGGGCTGCTATGAACATTTTGGTACATGTCTCTTTTTGAATTATGGTTTTCTCAGGGTATATGCCCAGTAGTGGGATTGCTGGGTCATATGGTAGTTCTATTTTTAGTTTTTTAAGGAACCTCCATACCGTTCTCCATAGCGGCTGTACCAATTCACATTCCCACCATCAGTGCAAGAGTGTTCCCTTTTTTCCACACCCTCTCTTCGTTGCTGTGTATGGGCTTTCTCTAGTTGCGGTGAGCCGGGGCTACTCTTCATTGCGGTGCACGGGCGTCCCATTGCAGTGGATTCTCTTGTGGCGGAGCGTGGGCTCTAGGTGTGCGGGCTTCAGTAGTTGTGGCACGTGGGCTCAGTAATTGTGGCTTGTGGGCTCTAGAGCTGAGGCTCAGTAGTTGTGGCACACAGGCTTCATTGCTCCGCAGCATGTGGGATCTTCCCGGGCCAGGGCTCGAACCCGTGTCCCCTGTATTGGCAGGCGGATTCATAACCACTGCGTCATCAGGGAAGCCCTCGTACTCTTGTTTCTAATACTCTAGCCAACTGCGATGGCTATTTCTCATGGTGGGGGTGAAGGGAGAGCCAAATACATGGGGAGGGGGCATCTGGGAATTTCTCAGGAAGATTGGAGAACAGATGACCAGCACTATCCCGAATGTTCCTCCAGTAAACTTTGAAGGCCAGGTTCATTCGCTGTTGTATTCTGGTTGGCAGGCACTTAGGAGATGAATCCATGTGAAATGGAGATAATAGGTGCTCATTAAATTTGTTCTGAATTGAATGTTAAAGCCACTGCCACTGCCACAGTCAGGGCTCCACAGTTTCTCCCCAGGAGGGGGCTAAGGAACAGCAGTCTGGTTGACAGGGGCACTAGGTGACTGTCTTGGAGCATATTTAGGGATGGGTGGCTTTGGTAACAGTGGTAGTAAATGGTAATGATGGGAACTCTGGGTACAGCAAAGTCCTCACGAGACTGTTCAGCATAGCGGCTGAATACCCTGCCTGGCCCAGGGATGGGTCAGTGGTCTCATGGCCAGCGAAGCACCTACCACCTACCACAGGCATCGGAGGGAAGCTGCTAAGGACAGGAGGGGTCGACCGGGTGCCCTGCCCCCTTGGTCAGCTCTGAGCCGCTGGCAGTGCTGCAGCTGGGCCGCTCGGGCTGTTTTCTGCAGCGCGATGACAGTGCGATGGAAGAGCCGTCGCCTCACAGCCGCGCAGCCCTGCCAAGCTCCGGGAACACTCATCTGCCTCAGCTGCTCGCCTGAGAGCCCACTCGGCCCGGTGGGGCTCACAGATGGAAGGGAATTGAGGGCGCCTTTCCTAATGGAACATCTTAGCACATTAATCAAAAGCAAAATAAAAGCAAACCTCCCCCCAACCGTAAGCCCTTGTGGATGACATATCTCTCTTCAGAACAGGGCTGTGTCTGGGTCCAGCTGGACGTGGACTCGCCAACCCCACATCCATGGATGTAACCCAGAAGGATGCAGAGGATATAGGAGATAAAGTTTCTCTGTCAGGGAAGAGATTGGAAACCGACTTCAAAGGAAAGAGAGGGGCGTTATTGTTGAAGTTTGGGTCTCAGAGGAAGACGTCTTTCCAGCTGAAACACTTAACAAACCAAACCCACAGAATTGGAAATTCTAGACTCTTTGGTTGAGAGCACCTGGGGGCCCGGGTCTTACTGATCTCTCCTCTCTGGGCTGCGACACTTCTGATACGTCTCTCACAGTTTAGGCCTGTATTAAGCGAGGCCTTGTTCCATTCTCTTGAGGTTTCTTTCTTCTGCAATCTGACCTTCCTCGCCAGGCTCTAAGCATTTTAAATCCAGAGGCCATTTTCCCTCTCACTTGGCATCTGTCTGAGTCACTGCAGGCAGGTGAAAGCATCTCGTAAATGGGAATGTACTTTGCAAACATTAGTTCCCTTGAAGACTCCTTTATCCCTCTCAGAGCCCAGAACTGTGGCGGCCTGAAGCAGAAACTCAACAAAGACCCATCCAATAAATGAAATAATTGACTGGAACGGCTCTCTTGTTGGCCAGTTTGAAAACTGAAATCCCTACAGGCTGCTTCCTGTTTTGTTATACTGGCCTCATTTCTGGAAGCAAGGAAAGGTGAGGAGAAAGTCTGACAAGAAATGTCTGCGAAGGCAGGGTGTTGAATGTAATCTTTCCCCAAGAAAGAAGCAGCAGAACAGGAGAAGTTTCTGCCTTTTCCTTCTCTCCTGGGCAGACTAGTTATTGTGTTTCTAGGGAGATGCTTCCCAGAGCAGGCAAAAGAAGAAAGTTCAGTAAAATCCAGGCCTCCAGGTGCTTTCAACCACAGAGCCACAGAGTCTATTGGACTTTTGACCTTCCAAATACTGCCAAAAAAAAAATAAGGTTTTTCGTGCCTTCCCTTCTCATTTATGGAGTATAACAAAGTGGGACAAACATAAAATAAAATTAAGCCCATAAATTTCATAATCACGCTTGTCTCAGAAGCCGCTAAGAATGTATGCCCAAGTTTCTATTTTAATCTGTAACTATAACTCTGTTTTCACTGGAAGGGGAAGTTCCTCCAGCAGAGGGTAATTTAATTTTGTCAGTAACCAGACGCATTCTGTTTAGATTTGGAATCCTTTTAAAATGGGAGCTTTCTATCAATCACCCGCCCCAAGCGTGTTTGGATTATGGGCTCTTTAAGAAAGGGGCTCTCTGCCTATCGATGCTGCATGATGACCAAAGGGGATGGACCACCTTATCAGCGGCAGCTTCCTAGAGAGAAATATTATCAAGGTCCACGTGTTCATTAGCAGGATATGGCCTGGTCACAGCTCTCCCAGCCACGTGGCCTCCTGCTGCCCCGAAGGCCCAAGGCTGCCTTCTCTGCGAGTGGCCACCGTCACTGCTGAAGGGAGAAAGAATTCCAGCAACGGTGAAAACATAACTTTCCTCTCCAACCCAAGAAGCCAAACGCAGAAACCGTATTCAAAGAGTTCTTTGTCCACAAGATAACGTTTGAATCGGAACTCGTTTAGCCAGATTCTCTTGTTACAATTTGCTGCTGCATCAGATGGGGGCAGGGACAGGTACAATCTATCCTTTAACTAAAAGAGGATGATTCCCACAGGAAGGTCTGCAACTCCGAATGTGTATTGAAAAAAATCCCTCATCTGCCCACATCTCAGCCTCCGGTGTGGAAAATGTACCTCCAGCTGCTGGAGGGTGTTCGCTTGCGGGGAGGGCTTCGTGCACAAATAACCACACACAAGAACATGTGATGTTCAAGTTGGAGAGGAAAAAGTAGCCGAGAGCGATCACATTTAGAATACCTTCCCTCTTAAGGATTAAAGGCAGGAGCAGAGACGGGAGGGATGGGGAGAGAGGAAAAGGATGGACAGACATCTCCGGCAGAACGGTCCTGGGAGAACAATCTCCTTTGTTCAAATCAGGCTGACAGAGCTGCTTGCAAAGCGCCGGATCTGGAATCAGGGCAGGTTAGGGCCTGTGTGTACGCGTGAGGTCTCCTGGTGACCAAGGGCCCAGGTGGGTGGGCCTGGAATGCTGATACTAGAGCTGGGCTGGGGGTGTTTCGGGCCATTGTCCACCCACCTCCACCCAGAGTTCCTACTGCTTCCCTCTTGAAACCCCTTGGAGCATTCCGGGGGTGGGGGGTGGGGATGGAGGATAAGCACAGAATTCTTGCCTCCCTGGGGAGGGCCAGGTTGGCTGTGGGGGACAGACTGGGATTCTGACTGCCCGGTGCTCAGGCTCTGGTCCTGGATGGGCCACAATCCCCTGAGGAGTGAAAACAAAACAAAACACATTCTTGGCCCCCCTAAGATCTTTTGAATCCAAATCTCCATAGGGATTAGGCTTGAGAATTTGTGTTTCCAAAGCTCCCCAGATATTTCTCATGCTACTGGTGAGGAAACTTATGACTTGTAAGGTACCTTCTAGCATGAATACAGTCTTTGTTTTGTTTTAAACCTCCTAATGCATATGAACCAGTTGGGGATTCCAAATCCAAAAATTGGCCAGACTTCTAAGGGGCTAGGGCAGACTCCCCCAGCTAAAAATGTGTCCCTAAAATGGGTTTGGAGAGAGCCACTCATCTGGCCTCCCTCAGACTTCTGGTCTCCCTGGATGAGGACTTGTAGCATCTCAGACTTATGTTTTCAAGACCTGGTATCTTGGAAAAGTCAGGCATGGCTGATCGCAGGTCCAGGCCAGCCGTTGGGAGGTAGGAGAGAATGGAGCTAGGAAACCAGGGATATGCTTCTTAGGGCAGGACATTCTGTGTAGCATGGCCCCTTCAGCCTCCGTCTCATCCCTCATACCCCTCTTGGCCAAGCTCTTATTTACACACTATTCTCATTTGTTTCAAGTGGATCTTTTGGTTTCTATGCATCCTTGCAAAATAAATATCGTCATCTTATTCATTGATTCACTCAAACACGTATTTGTAGAGTACCTACTATGTGCCAGGCATTTGGGGATGCATTAGTGAAGAAACCCATCAGGGATCCCTACCCTTATGGAATATACATGCTAACAGGGAATGAAAGATAATAATCTATAAGCATAAAAATAAAAAAATTATCAGTATGTTAGAAGGCGGTAAGTGCTATGGAAAAAATAATCCAGAAGAGGGGTATCAGGAGTGGTGACTAGTGGGGTTGGGCAAATGGCAGTGTTAAATTTTCTGAGCATCTATTTTTGGTTTATATAAGTAGTATTACTACACATTTCATTTTGACTTTTATTTTATTTTTTACTTAGCATCAGGTTTTCAAGTGCTGCATATTATTCTATGGTGTGTGTTTACCAGTCTTACGTATCTACTCTCCCAGAATGGACACTCAGATTGCTTCCAATTTCCCATCGCCATGAATAATGCTGCAATCAGCATTATACACTAGAAAATGTATTTGGTATTTATACCCAGGAGTGGATTTGCTGGGCTATAAGGTCTGCCTATGTTGAATTTCATCAAATGTGCCAGATTCCTTCCCAGAGTTGCTGCAACAGCCCACACTCCCAGCAGCATGTACGAGGGCCCCTAAATCCCCATACCTCTGCCAGCACTTGGCATCCTCCAGCTTCCTGGATTTTTTGGCAGAGCATTCTGGCTTCTGTTATCAGCACTCTTGCTGAAATAATGTTTTGCCACTGCTCTCCATGACCTGTCCTTCTCTGGCTCCCCTCAGCATTCATCTTTACATCACCCACTTTTCATTTCCTTCTGACTATGAGCACTTCTTGTCTGCCTCGCTGGGCTGTCTGTTTTTCTCACCTCAAGGCTCACGCCATTTGGACTTCATATCCTGAGGTCAGAAATCCCACTTCCTACTTGGCAAGATAGTAGCCTAAAGACTATCCTCCTCTTACCTGGTTTAACAGCTTTACTTCCATACTGTTTTCAGGATGTCTGACCCTATTTAGGGCCAGCAGTGGTTTCCTATGTCCTGCCTCATCTAATCTAAACTCTCCCGGTGCCTTCAAGGCCTTCCACCACCTTGACCTGCTCTTCCATCCCACTTGGATCTTTGCACATCTTCCTCCCTCAGCCAGAACCTCCCTCTCTCCCACTTTGCTTATCTTGCTGTGGCTCATCCCTAGATCTCAGCTTAGACTCCTTCCTCCTTCCCCCAGGTCTCAGGGAGGTGTCCCTCACACATGCCCATAGCTCTCTGTGCTTTCTTTCCCTGTTGTGACACTTCTCCAGCCTCTTGGTCGTGGACACCATGAGGCTTCACGCTCTTGTTCACTGTCACAGCCCCAGCACTTCCTGCTGTGTGCGGCACACAGTAAGTGTTCAATCCATATTCATTGACTGAATGAAGGAATAAATCAGTGAGTAAAGGCTTTCCATCTCTCATACACATGATGTTGGCAGCCTCAGGTTTTCGTGCCCACTTGAAATACTTCTCTCTATCCATTCATCTGCTTCCTCCTTTTTAAAAAATAATTGATTCAAACCCCAGCAATTTTACAAATCTTACCACGTCCCCAATCTAATCACTGTTCCTCCTTTTTTTTTTTGGACTCCTCTATTCTTTGTAACATACTGGAGCCAGTTTTTCAACTGGATCTAGGGGTTGTGAATGCCATGGGCCCACACTATCAAGGAAGCAGTCTCTGATGGGTTCCCCCTGCTCCTTCCTATCCACTGCCAAATTCTGTCCCAGAGGATCTCCCTTCAGCTCGTTCTCCCACACATCACAAGACTTGTAAGAACATCTGATCATTACACCTCCCTGGGTATCAATCTCCTCTTGTGGAATGAGGGAGCTGGACAAGATCAGGGCTGATGCTGAACCAGTATGCACTAGCCCAGGCTGCCAGAAGCCTTCTGGCCTGACATTCCTGTTGTCAAATATCTTAAATCTGGAGCAGATAATTTCAGTGTTCTTGTATATCTGTCATTCTGTGATTCTAGGCAGGGAAAATCTGATCTTTTTATAATCGCTGATATTCTGATCCACACACGCCTTGGCACAAAGTGTAAGATGAAGCATGTTATATTAAAACCAACAAACGGCATATCCATGCTCCCCATAAGTTATGTTTATCCTCACCAAGTTTCCTTTAGATCCCTCTTGCCTGGGAGTGTCCGATTTAGAAAAAAAAGGGAAAAAGGAGGTCTGGGCCTCAGGCTGGAGTGTGACCTCCGGCATCTAATTTGTCACAATGCTGTGGGTGGAAATGGCAAAGAGGATAATTCACAGTGACATCAGTGATCGCGGGATGAGGCTTTTTTGGGTTTTGTTTTATTTTTGCTTAGATTCTGAAATGTGGTGGATTTCCCCTTCTATGTGTCTAGAATTTTAAAATGCTTTCTTCTTGAAAACAAGCGTTTTCCCATAGTTTTCATTGCTGGAAAAAAATCACATGGCCTTTGTTCCACAATTCCCTCAATACTTTTCATTGCCGTCTTCAAGGTTAGCAATATGCTGTTCTAGACGAGTTAGGTATTTCTAGGCCTACGTATCTCAAGGTAGCATACAGCATAAGCAGATCAGAAATGGAATTTCTAAAGAATGACTTTGTGTGGTCTAACCTCCTGGGCCGGCACCTGAGAAACATGCCCAGGGGAGTTTGATTCGGGTACATAACTAAACTCCACTTATTGTCACAGTAAACTAATAGCCCATCACTGACAAACTGAGTAAAATTAAGAAAAGTGAAGAGGCATGGAGTGGGGGTGGGGGGGGAGTGGAAGAAATGGGTGAACTGTTTTTATCTGTCTACCTATCTATCTATCCATCTATCTATCTATCATCTATCTATCAGTTTAAATAAACTGGATAGGAATTTTTAAAAAAGAAAGAAAAGTGAATATAAAAATAAAAAGCCCCCATGGAAATTTCTCTCAGCTCAAAGAGGCCTAGTTGACTTATTTGTTGAGAGATCTTTTTTAAAAAAGTAGTTTTGATTCATTCATTCCAATCTATTGGCAAATCCTGTTGGCTCTACCTTAAGAGTATGTCCAGTGTATAACCCCTTCTTACCCTCCACTGCTTCTGCCTTGGCCCAAGGCACCATCATCTCTCACCTGGACTCTGCCATGATCTCCCATCTTCCATTCTCGCTCTTCTGCATTCATCCTCCATAGTGTAGAATCACATCCCTGCTCACAGCCCTCCTGCACTCAGTCTAACCCCCACGGCCTCACCATGGCCTTCAAAACCCAGCCTGTTCTGGCCCTGGCAGCCTCTCCAAGGTCATCTCCCCTTATTCTTCCCTTCCTCTCTTTCTTTGCTTCAACCACTGGCCTCCTTGCTGTTCTTCACATATGCCGAGCATATTCCTGCCTCAGGGCCTTTGCCCTTGCTGTTCCTTCTTTGTGGAAGGCTCTTTCTCAGATACGTTTGCAGCTTCCTCCCTCACAGCATTCAAGTCTTCACTCAGACGGTTTCAGAGGTTCCCTCATGACTCTCAGGTAGTAGCCACCATTTCACTCTACTTTATCTTCATAGCACACATTCCTATTTGATGCTATGTATTTATTTCTCTACTGCCCTCTTATGTCAGGAACTTTTATCTGTGTCATGCACGATAGTGTCCCTGAAAGCCTAGAATAGTGCCTGGTACGTAGTAGGTGCTCAGTAAATAGCTGTTGAGTGAATGAACGAACGTATTTATAAAATAAGTATTTGTTGCTCATTTATGAATAGGCTGGGCATTGGTCTTAGATTTTTAATGGATGCAACCAAACATTTCTTTAGATTGTAAAAGAAAAAACTCTCTGAAAACACATGTATCAAAAGATGCCAAAATCTGTTTAAAAAAAATTTTTTTTTAGAGCTGTAGTCCCAGGTCTGGGCGGGCAAGTGGCCTTATCTAATAGCTTAAGTGGTGGTTAAGTATATTTTGGGATTTGTTAGTCTTAACCCTGGGGCATGGCAGCTCAGCCCAGTTGATGATAGCCCGGCTGTGCCTGAGGTCACAGGTTCCTGCCCCACATGAGTCTGTCAGCTTTGTTCTTGCCACAGCTCCAGATCTGTAGCTCCTGCCCTGACCAGCCTCCCCTGGCCGAAGCTGACTGTGGCCTCCAAGGGCATCACTTGAGAAGAGATGAATGGGTTTGCCCAGAACCATCACTGGGCCTGGAAACTCAGCTCAAAGTCATTTCAAAGCCAGCTGCTGTATCTGAAGACCATACAGTTGTGGTGGAGGGAGGGGTACGTGTGATTGCATAGAGATGGGGTACCGGTTGATGGCCTCGTGGGGGCACACTTTGGTCTGTGAAGCCCCTTGGGTCCCAGAGATGGTACCTGGTAAAGGAAAATGTACTTTTACCAAATCCATATAAAGGTCAGTGGATGCCCAGGCAAATTTGAGCACAAACCATAATTTCTCTCCTTCATTTATCAAAGAAAAACAGCTTTAAAATATTCCTGAAATCCTCAAGTAGGGCTTTATCTTTATTGCCCAAATGCTTGCCCTGGTATTTCATGTGCTTCTCTATCATCCTAAAGAGCTAAGGAAGCCCATCCCCCTTTTTATAGGTGGAGAAAAATGAAGCAGAGACAGTCACACTCACTTGCTTAGTCCTGCTTATCAGACTCCGGCTGTCCCACAGAGAGGCTTTATCAGATAAACACTGCCTTTAAATCCTTGAGCCGCACCTGGCAATACACTTCCCTGCCCTTGCCCAGTGGAAGAAATCAGGAAATCTAGAAGCAAGAACATATAATTGGGAGGAACCTGAAAAAACTTTCTAGGGCCTCTGTTTTTCCCTTGCATTTAGAGAGATGACTCTGTGTCGTGTGGAAGGAAAAAGGAAATTGTCAAGAAGCCCTGACTCTACCTGTGGCTGACAACTAACTGGTCACTTAGGTTGTCAATGAAGATAGCATTTCCCTGGTGTTTTATAACTGGGTTTCAGGGGTCCCACAGGGATCATCATTTTTCACATGCAGTTCCTTTACCAGATGTTGCAGGGAACAGGTTCTGTTCTGTTCAGGTTAAAAAAAAAAAGAATTGGATCATGCCCGATAAATGCTAAGGCCTCCTCTATTCTGAATCTCAGGGACTCAGGCCAGGAGCCCATAGGTGATGAGATCAGCATCAGACACAAGTTGATAAATAGAAAAAAAAAATTATCTTATAAAAATTCAGGTTTAGGGGAATTCCCTGGCAGTCCAGTGGTTAGGACTCCATGCTTTCACTGCCTAGGGTGCAGGTTCAGTCCCTGGTCGGGGAATGAAGATCCCGCAAACCACGAGGTAAAGTCAAAAAAAAAAAATTCAGGTTTAGAATGAAAGCCTGCCATTGGCAACACTTTGGATGGACCTTGAGGGTATTATGCTAAGTGAGATAAGTCAGACAGAGAAACAAATACTGTACAATCTCACTTATATGTGGAATCTAAAAAAGACAGACAAACTCAGAGAAACAGAGTAGAGTGGTGGCTACCAGCAGTTGGGGGATGTGGGAAACAGGGAGATATTGGTTAAAGGGTACAAACTTGTAGGTGTAAGATTAACAGTTTGGGGGATCTAATGTACAGCATGGTGATTTTAGCTAATAATACTGTTTCATGTACTTGAATGTTGCTAAGAGTAGATCTTAAAAGTTCTCACCACAAAGAAAAAATGGTAACTATGTGACAGGATGGAGATGGTAGCTAATAATGGTGGTAATCATTTCGTAATTTATAAATGTATCAAATCAAGACGTTGTACGCCTTAACATGGAAGCAACCTAAGTGTCCACCCACAGACGAATGGATAAAGAAGACGTGGTACATATATCTAATGGAATATTACTCAGCCATAAAAAGGAACGAAATAGTGCCATTTGCAGAGACGTGGACGGACCTAGAGAATGTCATACAGAGTGAAGTAAGTCAGAAAGAGAAAAACAAATATCGTAAAATATCGTTTGTATGTGGAATCTAGAAAAATGGTAGAGATGAACTTACTTGCAAAGCAGAAATAGACACAGATGTAGGGAACAAACTAATGGTTACCAAGGCAGGAAAGAGAGGGTGGGATGAATTGGGAAATTGGGACTGACATATATACACACCATGTATAAAATAGATAACTAATGAGAACCTACTGTGTAGCACAGGGAACTCTACTCAATGCTCTGTGGTGACCTAAGTGAGAAGGAAATCTAAATAATTTGAGTGGATAGATGTATATATATGACTGATTCACTTTGCTGTACAGCAAGAAACTAACAGAACATTGTAAAGCAACTATACTCCCATAAAAATTACTTAAAAAAAGAAAAACATGTTGTACGCCTTAAACTTATACAAGGTTATGTGTCAATTATATCTCAGTAAAACCAGAAAAAAAATTCAGGTCTGAATGACCTGGGCCATGTGGTACCTGGTTATATGTATTAAAGTCTCTGAGCTACTCCAACAGTCACGGGGGGGCCCCAGGTTGCACTGGGCCTTGCTTTTACCCTGGGGGAAACTGAGGCAAAGAGTTACAGAGACCTCCACCAGAGGAGACTGCCAAGGAGTCAATCGGTGGCCAAGTCCCTTTCCTCTAGCCACACTGACTCTCCCTCCTGGTGTGTTTATGGCAGCTCAGAAGGTAAGTTCACGGGTCAGCATGAGCTTTCCCGAATACATGCATCTCATATCCTGGGAAGAGTAGGCAGCGGGGCTGAAGGTGAGACAGGAAATCTTTCTGGAGGCTCTGAAGCCATTCCGCTTTTGGAGCTTTCCCAGCATCTCCCACAGAGTCGAGCCTTTGAAATCACCTTGTGGGGAGATGGGACTGACAGCTGGGCTGCCTCAGTCTGCTCTCGCCCTGCTGCCTTTCTGTGGGACCCTGTGAGGGGAACGGAGCGGCGCCCTGGGGAGGATGCGAGGAGAATGGGCTGATTGAGAGATGTGGGCTCGGGCTGGCGGGCTGCAGGGTGGCCGTTCTTCTGCGTTTGCTTGCAGAGCCAGGGAGGCTGGGTGCCAGGGGGAGAGTATTTCCTCTGTTCGGGAAAAGCCGTGTCCATCTGGCTTGCTCTGCAGCCTGTGGCCTCTCAACCCGGCAGTGTTCCTGTCAGTGGGCACAGACCCCACAGGCCGGGTCTCTGCTGTGACCAACAGGAGATGCTGGCCCCGGGAGGGGCAGCAGGGAGTGGGCGTGTGTGTGTGTGCACGCGTGTGCGCGCGTGTGAGTGGACCGACCAAGCCAGCAATGTGTCTACTCCTCAGACACTCGCCAAGGGTCTCCGCCACAGGAATGTGGACTTGGCCTGTCAACGTAGTCCCAGGGAGAATCGTTGTAATGGCGGTCCAGTATTCTTAGGTTTGAAGGGGTCTTGCAGGTCATCCTGTGCAGCCCCTTTATTTCTTGCAAATGAGGAAACTAAGGCTCAAGGATCTGAAATAGCTTGCCCAAGGTCACACTGGAAACACGGGTTCAAGGCCTGGCTCCACCACTGACTTGTCGTGTGACCTTGAGCACGTGACTTGGCCCTGCTGCACCTGTTTCCCGAACATGTAAAGGGGGATAAGAAAAGTACCCAATCCACAAGGCTAATGCGGGTATTGAATGAGGTAATCCAAGAGAAAGGCTTGTCACAGGCCTCTGCTCACGTCCATCTCAGAATCTGCATTGTCATCATTTTATTGTTGCCGTGCGGTTGGCAGTGACCACTGCAAATGCACGAAAACTTTGGAAGCCAGGGCTCTGCAGCCACGCATACACTCAGCCGTTCACCAAGCACCTCCAAAATCACCATCGCCTTCCGTCCTCCCCATTTCCCCATGAGGCAGAGAAGGCCAATCCCCTTTCTTCCATTTTCCTGATGAGACAGCTTCATCAAAAATGGGCCTCAAAACTGTCTTCTGCTTCCCAGCACCCCTTGCTCTTTTTGCCTCCACCTGCTAATTAGAATATTTCTACTGATTGAATATTACAGCTATTTTGGCACTAACTATGGGAAAGAAGGAAGACCCCTGCCCCCCCGCCCCCAGCCTTTCCCAGATGAACGGAGATCACCTCAGCCTCTTAACCCTTTCTGTTTGTTCTTGAGTTCGTCCTGAGGGCCTGGGGCTTCTTCTGACTCTAGCGCTGTGTCTGAAGTAAGGACAGAATGTACTTCCCGGCTCCAGGACTGACAACTTTAACAGCAAACAGAAAATTGCCATCGATTGTGTTACAGCGGCTGAAGGGATTTATGAACTTTTTTTAGAGAATCTATGGACACAGAACCAAACTGAACAGAGCCCCGAGGAAACACAGTAGCCCTTGTTACACAGGAAGAACAGGTTTAATGTATACAGGGTGAGGGTAGGGGGGTGATGAGGAGAAAACAGAAGGAAGGGGGGGGCCCTGCTATATATTTACAATTTGAGCCCTAAGCCCTGGATTTCCGAAGGTGGTGGCAGGAGGGTGATTTCTATACTACATTCCTCCCTCTAAACCCACCTTGCTTGAGAAACTGCAGCGGGCACAAAACACTGTTCATGAAAGTAATCAGCAAGCTCCCCCAGCCACTGGGAAAATGGGGCTGGTGCTAACACGCTCCCTCCCCATCCCCCCAAAGCACACAGCCCCTGGGGAAAACCCTGAAGCCAGACCCGGAGGCTGAGAGAACAGAGGTCATCCAGGCTGATGGGTCAGAGGGCACAGCCAGGGGAGGGGTCAGCTTTGTTTCCACTCAGTGTTGGTGAAAGCCAAATCTTTATGGAACTTTTCTAGCTGCATTTTGGGCTATTTAGCTTCAAAAACAAAAGATTTATTTTTCCCCTTTCTCCTTTTGGGTTTTGTCTTCCACCGACAGCGGTGACATATGCAGGTCTGGAGGCTGTTAAGACCGGGCCAGGTTCCACCCCCACCCCCCAATCCTTAGGAAAAGGAAAGATAGGATCTTAATTAAAAGAGAAACAAACATTCGCAAGGGCCACTGTTGCTTCTCTGATCTTTTCAAGAGGGAAAGGAACAAGAGTGGCATGGTGCGGTGTGCCTTTCGTAATACACTGTTGGCATAACCTGTTACATTTTATAAAGCACTTCCACATGCTACAGTATCCTGTGGAATCCATGCATCCATTCTGTGAGATGGAGCTTATGGTCCCCTTTGGCAGATATGAAAACTGAGGCTTGTAAGTAGCTTTGCCAATGTCCATGAGATATTGAAGGGGCAAACGTTTCTGTCTCCGAACACAGAAGCCTTCCTGATAGATATACTAAGTGATGTGCTTTAACTTCTCTGAGTCTCATTTTCCAAATCTAAAAGGAGTTTATTTCCTAGGTTCTATTCAGACCTTCTAAACTGTTCTTTCACTTTGCTCCTTCACAAGAAAAAGTCAATCAAAGGGGTGTCAGGAGGATGACAATACTAGAAGAAATCAAGTTGTGTTTCTCAGTAGCTTCTGAGGTTTTATGTCAAGTACCCTGTATGGTGATAAAGATGGGTTGTTGTTTCCATGCTGTTCTCAAGTATCAATCAGAATGGTTATCAAATCAATCTGGAACATCTGCAGAAGGGCCCTCTGACATTTTGGATGTGGAAGCTGTTGCTAGCATTGTCAGGTGTCCCAAGTATGTGATTTTGGTAAAAACTACAGTCCTGTTTTTCAACACCATGATATTATTTGTAGAAACGTGACTGAGAAGTATACTACTGGGCTTCTGTACACAGCCTATACTTTAGAGCCTGTGCTCATAGCAGGGATTTGGGGCAAGCATTTGTAATTAGGTCCTTTGTGAGAGACAGGTGACTTAGGACAGAGGAATACCTAGGCTCAGAGCATTTCTTTTTTAGTTCTTGGGTTGAAAGCTCTGTCTTACTTTATGTAACTCAGATGCAAGTGTTCTGGTGACATTTTGGTGGCCACAAGGATATGTATTTAGAGTCCTGGTTATTGTAGATGTACTGAGAGGGTTGGCCAGCAGCCACGACAAAGTACTTGCCTAAGGAGTGGGTATGGGTGGAGAACTACGGGCATGAGGGCTTCTGGTCTGAGTGTGAAAAGCCTGGTTGCCTTAGTTTGGTAGACAAGTGAGCCCTTTGGTATTGAGGTGTTAACAGGTGGAAAATGGAGGGGGTTCAGCTAAATGATTATGATGGCTCATAGCTCAGACCGGGCACCTGGTTGGTTAGTTATTCTTGCCAGCCTCCATTTGGCTACGGCAGACGTGAGAACTTCCCTTCTCCCCGACACCTGATCAGGACCACAAACTCCTCTCTGGCTGTAGGATGTTGGGGAATTGGTCCATGCTTTTTTTTTTCTTTTTCAGTTTTCTTCAGCAATGTGGGATAGTTTAGCAAATCTGAAAACTGCACGGACACACAAGGTCCTGCAACACCCTCCTGCTGCTGGAGGAACTGAAGGGATGTGTGCTCCCCACCTGGCCTGGCCCTCTTTGGGTTCACTGCCAGAATCTGAAGCTGTAAGCAGAGCTGTGTGGTGCACACTGGGCTGCTCACTTTAACAAGCTGCCTCTGAGCAGGCCACCAGGTGGAAGGACTCTCCGCTCCTCAGAGAAACCAAACTCCAGTCAACTCTGCCAGGAACAGCCAAGACGGGAAGCAGGCGCTGGAGACCCACATCTTCTGGAACAGGCGGCTTAAGGGGGCCCAGAAGCCGGTCAGATCAAAATTGCAAGGAAGACTTTGCCCCTTTCACCAGATTCTTAAGGGGATCTGAGACCTTAAAAAAAGAAAGAGCCCTTGTCAGAGAGGAAGATGGGACAGCCACAGCTGGAAGGGAGAGCCTGGGTGAATGTCCCAACACGGGATGGTCCTCGGGAATGAATCGGGGTCCCGCCCAGGGCTCAGTCGTGGAGGACGGTCAAGTGTGAGAACACGATGGGGGCTGGTGTGTTCTCTGACCGCGGGAAACACAGCCACGTTCTCTCCTGCTGACAGGCAGTTGGGACAGTAAAGCCAGGAGTCTTCTGGTCAGAGCAGTGGTCTGGGTTGATAATAGGATGCTAATTAATACATTTACTGACGGCTGTCCCCTTCAAGGACCCAAGGTGGAGATCATGACAGATGTGAGTCTCTGGGGATGCTGTGGAAACGTCCCGAGAAGACAAAGGACCTGGTTTCTTTCTGGGGTGGGGGGATTTCCTTCATTCGATGGTTCACCCCGAGCCTCTTCACCGCGGCTTTCCTTTCCCTTCACCTGCTCCGTCTCAGCAGTGGAAGCATCACGAACAAGGACAACCACACCATTTCCGTTTACAGGGGACAGGGATGGGCTGCATGCCAGGCACCTGTGCTGAGTGTGTTCTAGTTATTATCTAGGTTAATCCCAGCAACACTCATCCAATGTAGGCATTATGATTATTTTGCAGACAAGGAAAGAGAGGCTCAGAGAGATGAACTCCCCTGCCACGTTCCCCAGCTAGTACACAGAGGATCCCAGATTCTCTCGGCCCCTCTCACTCCAGTGTCTGCGTGCTGTCCCTCCCGCTTCCTTCATCTTCCACTCTTGTCCTGCATCACAGTCTGGACCTAAGAGTGCCTCCCTGTGAGGGTCTGCCCTAGAGAAAAGGCAGAGAGGGAGGGGAGAGAGAACAGGACAGCGTTGTCAGTGTCTGTGTGTATTGGGGTGTTGTATGCATGTCGGGGTATTGTGTGTGTTGGGTGGCGTGCTTGTGGAGGGCATTGCCCGTGTTGGGGGCTTGTGTGTGCTGATGTATTTGCAGTGCTGGGCGGCGCTGTGGTGGGGAACTGTGTAGTGTTGGCAGTGTTGTGAGGGTGTGTGCTGGGGCTGGGCCGTGACAGGAGAACAGGACTCTGTCTCATGCTTGGTTGGTCACTCCTTGGCTGGGAACTTCACTTCCCCTGCCAAAGTCCCAACTGTCACTGCTCCCTGCCACCAACAACCCCCAGACTGAAGGAGATGGAGCAGCTAGCCCTCCATCGATTTCCTCCCTGACCTTGACCTGGGGCTGGAACTGGCTACCAGCTCAGTGGCAGGAAGCAAGAGGGCAGGCTCACAGCGAGGGCTTAGGGTGCAAGCATCTTGGCGTGGGCTGATGCATTTATAAAGGCTCTGCACTTGGGCCCACACTCTGTTCATATAAATATCTGAAGAATGAAGGATTTGCCCAAACCTGGCTTTGTACAGCCCATGGGACAGATGTGTGCTTTTTATTTATTATCGCATATTACTGCAATGATAATAATGAAAAATAGCTAATGCTTATATAATGCTTACAATGCATCAGGCACTGTTTTAATTGCTCTACATGTACAATCTAATTTCATCCTTGTAACAACCCTAAGAGGTAGCTACTTTTTTTATCCCCACTTTATAAACGAGGAGCTTGAGTCACAGAGCTGTTAAGTAACTTACCCAAGCTAGCACAGGTAGAAAGAGGTTGAGGCAGGCTTTGTAAAGCAGGCACGTGCTTTAGAAACCCTGCACCCGTGCCCTTAACCACTAGATTGCCTGGCCCCATCATCATACCAGGCATAGCGACAGGCAACTCTGACTCCTGTGCCCAGGAATGCAGCTGCACCTCCACTTCTTATAGGTCCTGAGATCCTTGAGGCTGGTGAGGCTTCATGGTTAAGGTAATAAAGATTTTGGCTGGGTTTTCAGGTAGACCAGAGTTTCCATCTCAGGGTTGAACAATCCAGTTTTTGGCTTGCTGGTCTCCAGCATTTGCAACAAGAGCCTTTTCTATTGAAAGACTAAGGAAAGATGGTCCAGTTGAGCCCAGACAGAAGACAAAGGAGGTATAAGGCAACATCTTTCCTGGCTAGCTTGGGAACAGTCATCTTTCTCCCCAGGAACCAACTTCTTTGCATCTTGAATGTTGAAAGAAAAGACTTATATCACTAAAAATAAAGTTTTTTAGGGCTTCCCTGGTGGTGCAGTGGTTGAGAATCTGCCTGCTAATGCAGGGGACACGGGTTTGAGCCCTGGTCTGGGAGGATCCCACATGCCGTGGAGCAACTAGGCCCGTGAGCCACAACTACTGAGCCTGCGCATCTGGAACCTGTGCTCCGCAACAAGAGAGGCCGCGATAGTGAGAGGCCTGCGCACCGCGATGAAGAGTGGCCCCCGCTCGCCACAACTAGAGAAAGCCCTCGCACAGAAACAAAGACCCAACACAGCAAAAATAAATTAATTAATTAATAAACTCCTACCCCCAACATCTAAAAAAAAAAAAAAAAAAAAAAGAAGGAAAAAAAAAAGCGCTATCTTTTTCTCTTTGTGCATCTCCACACCTTCTTAGATGTGTTTTCAGAAAACCTCACTTAAGTGAGTGCATTCCTAGACAGTGAAGGGATAAATGGAACAGTAACTGGACTGACTACTTGGTTATTTGTCAATCTGTGGGGGAATAACTTAGGACAAAGCCCTGTGAGGATCTCAGAGATGCAAAAAAGGAAGATGTCAAACGGTGAAGGGATTCCTAGTTGGGGGTAGCAAGGGAGGAATGAAGGAAATGTATCTAATGAAATTATACCAGCCTACAAAGATCAGGGAAAAACAAACCAACATTATTAACTGCTGAGGAATTCACACTGAGCTCAGACAAGACAATGGATTTATTTACAGGTGCCCCGTGGTGCGTGTTGGGGCGAGTGGCAGAGCATGCTTTTTGCTCCAAGAATTTTCCTTGACTAGAAAGTGGATTTCTTGGCAGAACTGGAACCTGGCTAGTTTCAGATTCCTTAAGGACAGAAGAAATTCCGTGGGATGCATACAAAAGAGTCTGTTTCTGTAGGATAGTCAGGAGGAGCTGTCACTATATTTGTGTCAAGACCAGGGACACCTCACCTTTATGCTGGCCGATACTCTGGGCCCCTCTGCTACTTCCTCAGGACAACGGGAGACAGGAGGAGCCTGAGGGAGGCCATTAGGAATCCCCGTGGTCTAAGTCACACCCCATACCCAGTCTGAGCCATTACGGATGTATTTAAGGCAAAGGAACTAAACTCTGAAACATATGTAGAAGAAAATAAAAACAAACAAATCCCTTAAAAAAAAAAAAACACCTGAAGGCCTGGGCACATAGTAAACTAGATTCATGGGATTTCCCTGGTGGTCCAGTGGTTGTAACTCTGTGCTTCCACCACAGGGGGTGCAGGTTCGATCCCTGGTCGGGGAACAAAGATCCTGAAGGCTGTGTGGCCAAAACAAACAAATGAACAAACAAACAAATGAAAACAAACAAGATTCATACTAGAAGGGAGGGATGAGTGTCAAGTGTGTCCCAAGTGGTTTGGAAGCTTCCCTCCTGCTCTCCTCTAATCCTCACCCCAAACCCTCCCCAACCAAGAACTGGATGGGGGAGAATATCTTCAGGGTCTTTGTAGAGCAGCCTGGACCCTAGCCTGTGCTTCATGTATTCCTATCATCCTCAGATTGGGCTAGAACCAGCTGCCTGTTGCAGAATACCAAGAATTTGAAAAAAAAACCTTTGAAACTTTCCTGTATGATTCCCAAACCCAACATGTCCCTTGTAATGTATCCCACTCTCTAAGAGCTGGGAAGCCTTCAGAGTTAGGGAGCTTTGTGTAACCTAGGCCATCTCATGCTGCAGAGAACTGCAGAGAATTAATATATTCTCCAGTTGGGGATCTGATGGAGACCTCCTCCTAGTCTTCTCCCAATGCCAGTCTCTCTCCTACTGTCAGAGACAAGCCTGGCTGACAGTCACAGTGGGTGACGATGGGCACAGACTGTCACAGAGCCAGAATCATAGAGCTCTGAGGGACCCTAGATGAAATCTAGATGCTTGAGGCTTGAGATAACAAATTTTAAGTAAAACCAAAGTGAGCTTTCTTGACACCTCCCCAACATCCCCACTTTAGCTCTCAGACTTTTCACATCCCTTATTCTGCTCCAGCCACCCTGACCTCCTAGTCACTCCTTGAGCACACCAGCATGCTTCCAGCCTCAGGGCCTTTGCACTGGCTGTTTCCTTTGCCTGGAACTCTTCCAAAATGCTCATGTAGCCAACTCCCTCATCTCCTTGGAGTCTGTTCATATGTCACATCCTCAGTGACATTTACCCTGACCACCCTGTCTAAAAATTCCAAACCCCTCTTCTTACCCTCTGAGGGTGTAGGGATCTTGCTTTGTTCACTGTCCCAAGCACTATTTCTTCATGGTTCCAAGCACCTAGAACAGTCCTGGCACAGAGTAGGCCCTCAATTCATATTTTTTGAGTGCACAAGTTTTGCCAGACATGCTTCTTGATGGAAGAAAGAGGGAACTCATAAGTGGTGTATGGGGGCCCAGATGAGGTCACTAGCCAAGGTTACACAGTTAATAAAGGCTAGAGGCAGGGTTTGCATGCAGAACAGTTGAAATCCTGATTCGCTGCCATCATTTAGCTCTGTGACCTTGGGCAACTTGCTTAACCTTGTTGAGTCTCCATTTTCCACCTGTAAAATGAGCATCTGTTAATCCCTCCTCACAGTTAATTGTAAGAATTAAGGGTTATAGCACCTCATAAACCTGGTCTTGTAGTTCAGATCTCAGCTCAGATGCGCCTCCTTAGAAAACCTTTCCTAGCTACTCAGTCTAAAGTTGTCCCCTACTCCCTGACTTTAGACTATACTACAAAGCTACAGTAACCAAGACAGTATGGTACTGGCACAAAAACAGAAATAGAGATCAATGGAACAGGATAGAAAGCCCAGAGATAAACCCATACACATATGGTCACCTTATCTTTGATAAAGGAGGCAAGAATATACACTGGAGAAAAGACAGTCTCTTTAATAAGTGGCACTGGGAAAACTGGACAGCTACATGTAAAAGAATGAAATTAGAACACTCCCTAACACCATACACAAAAATAAACTCAAAATGGATTAAAGACCTAAATGTAGGGCCAGACACTATAAAACTCTTAGAGGAAAACATAGGCAGAACACTCTATGTCATAAATCACAGCAAGATCCTTTTGGACCCACCTCCTAGAGAAATGGAAATAAAAACAAAAATAAACAAATGGGACCTAATGAAACTTCAAAGCTTTTGCACAGCAAAGGAAACCATAAACAAGGAGAAAATATTTGCAAACGAAGCAAATGACAAAGGATTAATCTCCAAAATATATAGCAAGCAGCTCATGCAGCTTAATATCAAAAAAACAAGCAACCCAATCCAAAAATGGGCAGAAGACCTAAACAGACATTTCTCCAAAGAAGATATACAGATTGCCAACAAACACATGAAAGGATGCTCAACATCACTAATCATTAGAGAAATGCAAATCAAAACTACAATGTGGTATCACCTCACATGGGTCAGAATGGCCATCATCAAAAAATCTACAAACAATAAATGCTAGAGAGGGTGTGGAGAAAAGGGAACCCTCTTGCACTGTTGGTAGGAATGTAAATTGATACAGCCGCTATGGAGAACAGTATGGAGGTTCCTTAAAAAACTAAAAATAGAGCTACCATATGAGCTAGCAATCCCACTACTGGGCATATACTCTGAGAAAACCATAACTCAAAAAGAGTCATGTACCACAGTGTTCATTGCAGCTCTATTTACAATAACCAGGACATGGAAGCAACCTAAGTGTCCATCGACAGATGAGTGGGTAAAGAAGATGTGGCACATATATACAATGGAATATTACTCAGCCATAAAAAGAAATGAAACTGAGTTATTTATAGTGAGGTGGATGGACCTAGAATCTGTCATACAGAGTGAAGTAAGTCAGAAAGAGAAAAACAAATACCATATGCTAACACATATATATGGAATCTAAAAAAAAAAAAAAGGTTCTGAAGAACCTAGGGGCAGGACAGGAATAAAGACGCAGACGTGGACTTCCCTAGTGGTGCAGTGGCTAAGAATCCGCCTGCCAGTGAAGGGAACACAGGTTCGAGCTCTGGTCCAGGAAGATCCCACATGCTGCAGAGCAACTAAGCCCGTGCACCTCAACTACTGAGCCTGCGCTCTAGAGCCTGCAAGCCACAACTACTGAGCCTGCACGCCGCAGCTACTGAAACCTGTGTGCCTAGAGTCCGTGCTCCGCAGCAAGAGAAGCCGCCGCAATAAGGAGCCCGTGCACTGTAATGAAGAGCAGCCCCCGCTCACAGCAACTAGAGAAAGCCCACATGCAGCAACAAAGACCCAATGCAGCCAAAAATAAAATAAATTTTAAAAATAAAATAAATTTTAAAAAAAGATGCAGATGTAGAGAATGGACTTGAGGATACAGGGAGGGGGAAGGGTAAACTGGGACTAAGTGAGAGAGTGGCATTGACGTATACACACTACCAAATGTAAAATAGATAGCTAGTGGGAAGCAGCCGCATATCACAGGGAGATCAGCTCTGTGCTTTGTGACCACCTAGAGGGGTGGGGTAGGGAGGGTGGGAGGGAGACGCAAGAGGGAGGGGATATGGAGATATAAGTATACGTACAGCTGATTCACTTTGTTATACAGCAGAAACTAACATAACAATGTAAAGCAATTATACTCCAATAAAGATGTTTTTAAAAAAAAAAAAAAGTAGCCCCCTGGTCTCTACTTTCAGCCAGGCAGGACTAGATCCTAAACAAAGGTATGTGATACTTTGCCCCTCTTGCCTTAGGGCCTTTGCCCTGCAGTTTTCCTTCAGTTTTACCCCTTTTCTCTCTATTTTACCCCTGCTTTTGTATATTCTTAAATATGAATGAATATTTTAAATAACTGCTGAAAGAAAGAAAAAAGAAAGAAAGAAAGAAAGATAGACAGGAAAGTAGCTCTGTGGATAGTGCCTGGCATTCTTTAACAAATGACTCCCCCACTGAAAACCTATCCCTGTCCCACAGGGTAAATCCAAATTCCTTTTCAGGGTTGACAGGGTCCCATCTAGGCTTACCTCCTTGTCTGCTACCTCCAGGCCATTCCTCAGCCTGGAAAACCCTGAACCCCATGTTCACCTTCACACCACCACCCTCCATCTACATCTGGGGACCAAATCTGGCCCATGAGCTAAGAATGGTTTTTGTGTTTTTAAATGGTCAACAACAAAAAATCAAAACAAGAATGTTTTGTGGGCTTCCCTGGTGACGCAGTGGTTGAGAGTCCGCCTGCCGATGCAGGGGACGCGGGTTCGTGCCCCGGTCCGGGAAGATCCCACATGCTCTGGAGCGGCTGGGCCCGTGAGCCATGGCCGCTGAGCCTGCGCGTCCGGAGCCTGTGCTCCGCAACGGGAGAGGCCACAACAGTGAGAGGCCCGCGTACCACAAAAACAAAACAAAACAGACAAACAAACAAAAAGAATATTTTGTGACCCTGAACATTATATGAAACTTCAATTTCAGTGTCCGTAAATAAAGTTTTATTGGAACACAGGCACACTCACTTGCTTCCGTATTGCCTGTGGCTGCTTTTGTTCTTCTGTGGCAGAGCAAGAGTTACGACAGATGCCATAGAGCCCACAGAGCTTAACATATTGACAGTTGGGTTGTCTTACTATCACAGGGCTGTAGGAACCTTGACGGGAAGAGTTTGCAGAGCCCTGATGCAGATATTTCATTCTTACCCTTTAGGTCACATCTGATCCATTGTTTTCCGGTAAGACTTTGTTCATGCACCAGCACTGGGCAGGGAGTCCTTCCATATATGCCCCCGATTTTCTGTTTGCCCTGCCATCTCCCCAAGGGCAGGGACAGGTCCATGCTGTTCTTCGCTGCACCCCAATGTCAAGAACCGTGCCTGGGACGTGGTAGGTGACCAGTAAACATTTGTTGCATGAATGAATGGCATTTAAGGCTCCACCTTCGCGGTCCAGAGTGCAGCCCAGAGCCAGGGCCCAAGGAGGTTTGAGTAGGGAGGCTCTGCTGAGGTCTGGAGTCCTTCAGAAAAGCCCGATGGAGGTGAGATGCTCTCCTCGTCCAGCCACAGAATCTGGGGGCTGCAGGGACCTTTGGAATTTGGGTGGGGAATGTGAGGAGTCTGCGCAGACGAGGGGGCTCAGAGTTGGGAACAGGGTGAAATAAATGCCTCACAGAGAGATAGCATTTATAACATCTTAACTGAACATTCACTTGATGGTGTTTGGAGGTTTGGGCACAAGCTTGGGGTTTATTCACATTCTTAATTACTTCATACTCAAGCATAAAGCAGCAACCCCAGGAGGCCGTCACTGTCCTCACTGTCTTATTCACAAGGCATTTCACTGTGAAAATTACCTCTAAGCCACCCATGGAGGAGTCTCTCTTGCCCTTCTGCTTCCTGTATGAAGAGATTGTGATTGCTTTGATAAAATCAGCTGGGACACTTAATGTCACTGAGACAAACTCAGAAAAGTTCCACCTGAAGTCTGGGAGTGCTCTCAGTGCTGAGCTGGGAAAGGCCTTGTTGTTATTCCAAATTCAAAGGCAGCAATTGATAAAGGCAGCTGGCTAAACCTTTCGTTGTAAAACTTTGACATCTACAGGTTGATCCAACTAGAGGAAACTGAAACTTTAAAAAAAAAATTTTCAGTTTAGTCTAAGTCACCAAAAATTTGCAATAATCATGCAGAAGGCGTGGTTTGACCTCTGGGCTAACGTGACAGTGCAAAGATCTGTCCGTCTGAGAGCAAGACATGCCCAGAAACACAGCAAGAAGAAAGGCAGTCCATGCTGTAAAGAAGAATGCCGCTCAGCCCGCTACTCGGCCTCCAGGAGATCTTGGCCTTCGCTCTACAGATGGCCCTAGATGCTCTTGGAAGCTTGCAGCTTCTCACCGCAGGCAGTGGTGTGCTGGTAAATGTTTAACAACTGGCAGGGGAGAAGGTGGAGCTGATTCGTAGCATTTGTCAATTAACATGGTCTAAATACTCCCACCAGGGCTGATTTCAAGCCTGCTATGTGACATCAAGCATCTCACAAAATTCCTGAGAATTGAACACTCAGCTCCCTTGAGCCTGTATGATCTGGGGCGCTCTGTGGGTGTCAGGACTTGGAACTCTCAAAGCATGTGTTTGCCCAGGGCTACCACCCCAGCCTTAATTCCAAAGACCATTTTCTTATGGGCTGAACCTTCATCACTTACGCTCTAGGCCCTGGTGTGAGAGAGCTGGCCTGAGGCACCTCCAACCTCAGGCTCCTTGATTGGGTGTCCCAGGGCGGGCTGGATCCCTGGGATATGCAGAGGCTCCGCTGCCCTGAACGCCTTGAAGGGGGTAAGCACAGAGGGTCCGCTCCTAGGTCTCTTGGAAAACCTCAGATTGGCCTGCTTTGTGCCTGATCTTTAGCTCCTTGTGCATGAGAATGGGTCCATGGCAGGTGGCCTCTGGGTGGGTATGAATAGCAGTAATTGTCATCTTGTCAAAAGGATGAGCCAGGAAACTGGAATAGGACTGGAGGAGGGTGGGGGTGGGGTGCAGCTCTCGGTGAATTAGGGCTTTTCTATTGATTCCGTAAGGCTACGTAATGAGTCGCTTTTGCAGCCTCCTGCCTGCCCTGCCACAGCTCTGACCTTCCCCAGGGATGAGGCGAGGGCTTCACCCCCTCCCCTGATTAACGTGTGCTGCCTTTGTTTACCTGTTGTTGCTCTGGGAAGGGGACCTGATTCAGGAGCAGGCTGTTAGGTGTTCGCTGGAAGAGGAAAGAAAAGTGTGTGGGGCCTTACTGCCTCTGATACCTTTGGTGAGGGGCTCAGTCTCCCCATCTGTAAAATGGGGCCATAATAATCCCAGCCTCACAAGGCTGTTGCCAGGATGGAGGGAAACTACGCCCACGACTGCCTGGTGTAGTCTCACTAAAGCACTCAGCTGAGAGCAACCATCATTATTCTTTTTCTGAATTCTGGCCAAAGCCCAGCACAGACTACACTTAAACCGTGTGACTAAGTGTGCGACCCCAGGCAAGGAACTCCTCTCTCCCTTCCCCCTCCGTGAAATGCGGGTAATCACACCAGGCCCTCCCTGCCTCCCAGGGACGGGAGGATTAATGAGATAATGTGAGAAGCTGGCTGCTCTGGGGAAGAAAGGTGTTATGTACACGGAAGGTGTAATTATTATCCTGTAACTACATGAACGTTTATATTGTGCCTACCTCGGCACTTCCAGGGGCTTTGACAAGAGCCTTGTTTCAAGCTGGAGACAGGTTCAGGGGGTGCGGACATCAGAAAGCTTCTCTCTGCTTCCAACTCGGGCTCCCTGCAGCCTCCTAGAGGAGACCGCGTCCACGCCCCAGGCGTCAGGAGCTCTGTGGGAGCCAGGAGAGCCCTGGCCACCTTACGGCTCCATCCTCAGGATCGTGGAAGGCCCCGGTGTGGCTGCTCAGGGCATTCAAGGTGGAATGGAAGTCCAGTCACGAGCATAGCAATTTTGTGGCTGGCCAAGATTTTGGTGTAGGTTTAACACATGATAGTCTTACTCAGTTTGTCCTGACCGGTCCCTAACGTTTCAGCCTCCGGCTCCCCTCCAACTGTCATCACCACCAACACCATCTCCATCATCACTTAGGAAGTCCCCGAGTGGGCAGGGCCCTGTGCTGGGTGCTGGCTTTGGCTGCTTTAGAGTTTAGAGTTGAAAATGGCCGCTCCGGTCCTCCTCCCCAGATTCTTCCCTCCAGAAATAGCATGTCAGGCTGGGGGTGAGGAGGGCTTTGGGCAAAGAAATGGATGTGAGTCACCCCCCACCCCGGCAGATGGTGTGGGGTGGGAAGATCAGGGGTGAGAGAGAACAGGGAGAAGGTGTGGGAAAATGGGGTCCCAGAATGTTCTGCACCCAATCAGAAATGCTGATAGGGATTAGGGATCAGACCTGGGATTTACATCCTGGATCTGCCACTTGGCAGCCTCTTGACCTTGGAAAGATCAAGGTTACTTATCCTCTGGGTAACTCAGGTTCCTCATCTGCAAAACCGGGGTGGTTGTGGAGGGTCGGTGTGATGATCAAATGAAACGGTGCATATAAGGTGCCAGGGTCTGGAATTCTGGAAGGCAGTCAGGGCTCCAGACGTGTTAGTGATTTGTTCAAGCTGCCCGGACGTCCCCTACTCCTGCAGCATTCTCCACATTGGTCTATAGGGTCGTAATCCCACTGAGACTGATTTCTTCAGTATTTAGCCTCTCCTTCCCAGCCTTTCACAGTCACGGGAGGTGGAGGCCAGTGCACGCCCGTGGCGGCTCCACTCAAGAGTAAGCACTCAGCATCTCATGGTCACGCCTGAAAGTGAGCCCATTCCCCTTATGGTGACAGAAGACAGAGGAGTAGTTACTTCTGGAGCGTGAGGTTAACTTGGAAGGGGCTTGAGGGAACCGCCTGGAAAAGTTCTATAGCTTGATGTGGGTGGGGATAGATGTCTGTGTGAATCTGTAAAAATTCATCAAGCTGTCTACTTAAGATTTGTGCACTTTAGGGCTTCCCTGGTGGCACAGTGGTTGAGAGTCCGCCTGCCGATGCAGGGGACACGGGTTCGTGCCCCGGTCCGGGAAGATCCCACATGCCGCAGAGCGGCTGGACCTGTGAGCCATGGCCGCTGAGCCTGCGCGTCCGGAGCCTGTGCTCTGCAACGGGAGAGGCCACAGCAGTGAGAGGCCCGTGTACCGCAAAAAAAAAAAAAAAAAAAAAAGAAGAAGTCCTTTGTACAGCTGGATGTATGAGGTGGGCATACAGGAGAGAATCCAAGTGTGGCACACACAAATCCTGTCCGCCAAATAGCCACTCTCTTCTCTAGTCTGGACAGGAAACTGTGGTGCCAGGAGAAGATTCATGGGTATCTCTTGTGATGGGGGGCAGCTATGGATCCTTGGTTATAAGAACAATTCTTTGTTGGGGGATGCTTGGGCATCCTCAGATACCTGACCCATTGATAATTCACAGATTTTCTCACTAAGTTTTTCATTTGGGAGCTGCCACGTGGGGCGCAAGCCATACTGACACATGGGGTCCTCTCTCAGCCTTTGGTGGGACCAACAAGAGTGAAGCAGACAGGAAGCTCCTGGAGTGGAGGATGGTCATGGAGAAGGTACAAGAGAGGCCCGAGTCACTCATTCCTGGGCAGTCCTTTCTCCCAAGTAATTGGGAGCTCCGTGATTGGCAGGGAGAGAGTGAATGCTGTCATTACCTTCTGTTTCTCAGTAACTGACCCTCTCACTTTGCTCCAGAGATATTGGGAGGGCAGCTGAGTTTCAGGTTAGTTCCTGCCCACTGTTTCCTTGGCTGATAACTGTGGGACAGACGAGTGTAACAACCTTTTCTTCAAAGCTAGAATCGAACTAACTCTGCCTCTGAAAAGTGCTGACACACAGCCCGGATACAATCAGACACATTTCTCCCATTTTCGGCTGCTCTCGGTGAAAGCTACTGGTGTTTGATGAGCGGAAACAAGCCGCCCTGCTGAGATTTCCTGCCAGTGCCGAGTGTTTCTGCCAAGATGCTGAGTCCCCGCCATGTTGCAAAGGCACCTTTGTGCAGACTGGCTCCTGTGGTGGCCTCCCCACACATCAGCGAGGCCGGTGGTATTTCCTGACCGCTGCATAGACCTGGGGCTGGAGCAGAGGCGTGTGTGCACGTGTGTGTACACGTGTGTGTGCAGGTAAACACACATATCATGAGCCCCAGGTCTTGTGTGGAGGGTAGTGTGTCTGACCCTTTCTATGGTACCCTAGAGCTTTGCTTGGAAATGCTTTCCTCACCTGTAACATATTTCACCTGGAAAACCAAAGGCTTGGGTAAAGAATAATTCCCCTTGGAGGTGTGTCCTTCCTTTATTCCTTTATTTTCTTTTATTCCTGAAGAACCAACCCTTAAGACTCTTACAGCCACTTCTTCAGCACCCTTTCCTTTATCAATAATTCTGTGCAACTTTCTGTTGGGGACAAGAGGTGCTATTAGTTATCTTTACAATTCTGTGCATCACTGAGAGGCCCCCTGCTCTATGGGGAAATGGAAATCTGAAGCAGAAGAGGCCGTGGATGGGGTTGGACACCCCTTCCACTCCCACAGTTGGTGGAGTATTAATAACCGGGATAATTGCACCCATAATCGTCCCAGCAATAGTAATTTCTCTGGCACACCTGGGGCAAAGACTGCTAATGCACTGACAAAACGCTGCACAATGAGGACTGTCTCTGGGATCTTCAGGCTGGGTCTTTGCAACACCCCTTCTTGCCAGCCTCTGCCCCTCCTGCATACAGGCCTGCCTGTGTCCAAACTGCCCTGAACCCCATTGACTTTTTCGCATTTTCCTCTGATCCACTTCTTTTGAATAGCCGTGAATGGCTATCTGTCCACAAGGCAGGGGAAGGAAGACCCCATACCGTCTCCCCTTCATTCTATCAATATGGCATCATTTTCCGATGCTTTAACAGTGCCCCAGGACGGCCGAGAGGAACAGGGGAGAGCTCTGCCCATTGTCCTGGCATCACGGGAATTTCCCCAGATCTCCCCATTGGACTTGGTTTACGCCAAAGCCCAAAGGAAGACAAGAGGACAAAGGCTGAGCCACTCAGCAGCACCAAACAGCCCAGAAGTTACCATGGATAGAAGCTGGAATCCCCATTGGTTTTTCTCTTTAAAACACAACTTTTACTAAATGCCGTGAGCTGGTCCCTGTTAAGACAATGGACCTGTCCAAGCATCTTGTCTAGGAATCAAGGGGAGAAAGACATTATGGGGCCCAGGAGCAGATGAATGGCTCTCACGAATGGAGAACAAATGAGCTGAGGTACAAATGGACGGTAAAACAAAAGGACGAGATTCCCTGAACAATGCTGACTATTGAAGGGAAGGGGGCCGTGGATAGAGGCCCAGGTCGTGGGACCAGCTGAGGAGTGCTGGGATAAGCTAGTTTAGCTGTCAGCACACAGCGGAGGAGCTGCGTCTTCTCCCCCTTGCCCTGTGATCCATGAAAACGCTGCGCTCATCTCCTTTCCTTGCGGCCCCCAGTCTCTGCCCTGCTGCTGGAAGTTTTGCGGCTCTAAGAGAAACATGCCGCCAAAGTTTGCCTCCCACCCCTCCTGCTGCGGCTCCCTGTCCGGCTGGCATCGATGGATGCGTTCACAGTGGGTACAGGCCGTTACTTTCTTTCTGAGACTGGGCTGCAGTGAGGCCTGTGGTGAATTTCAGTGGAACATGTGGACTCCCGTGGCACTTGACCCCTTTGTCCCTGGGGACCTGTTTTATAAGGGAGCAGGCGGGAGCACAATGGTCCTGGCCTCCCCCGCCCTCTGGGAGGCCTGGCTGAGGATGTTTCTTTCTCTCTAGAATACATGATCACCTTGCCCTCGGGGCACATTCACAAAGGTCATTATGCGGGGACACGTCTGTAAACAATGAGGAAGAGGGGGGGTGCAGGGAGGAGCCTCTTCTACCTGGAAGCCACCAAGACTCAGTCTTCTGGTGGAGAAGCCGATGAACCCAGATGGGGCAAGATTTGGGTGGGGAGGGGCAATCCCCTCCCTGCCACCACAGGACCTGCCCTGCCACCCACTGCCCATCTGCAGAGTTTCTGGAAAGTCAGCCCAGCCTGTAGCTTCTTCCTTTCGTGGTGGCTGCGGCCTTGGGACTCTGGTTCTTCAGAAGGCATCACGGTAACTAGGACTCCCCAGGGAGACCCAGGCCTGGGACAGGAGCTCAGTATTGGGTGATAAGGTCAAGGCTTATCACTCGGGGCCAGAATCATGGGAGGTCTGAGACGGAAGAAACTGCAGACCGCTCCTGTTCCAACACTTTACTCCATGTGAACACTGAAGTTCCCGAACAGAGGGTCAGTGAGCAGTCTGTGGTCAGATAAGTAGTGCAGCATCTGGATTAGGGCCCAGGTCTCCCTTCTGGGGTACCGTGTAAATCCTCAGGCAACCTGGGGTCGCTTTGTTGAGGAGGCTAAGCTGGGCCCTGTCTGTAACGTGGACAGAGACAAATGGTTTCCTCTTGCTTAAGTGCATACCAAGTGACAAATGCCTTTTTAAAAAAGAAATAACTGTTCATCCAGGGAAAAATGCAGACCTAGCCTCAGAGGGTTAGACTGGAGCCTGACAGAAATAGAACAAACTTGTCAAAGGGCAGAGCTGGGCACCAGCTAGTTCCTACTGTAAGGCTGCAGTTAATGCCTGCCGTGTGGGGCTTCCTTTCCTTTTCCCTTAACAGGACTAATTGTCTCCTTGAGGGCAGAATGAGCTGCTCTTATTCTATCGCAAATCCTTTTTTTCCGAGGCCTGTGCAGCCGAGCCATAGCTCCTGGAGCAGAGGCCTCCATATGCATTTTTCTTTTTTCATTTTCACTCCCTCTTCACGGAGAAGCCCACTGGGGCCCAGAGAGGTGACTTTCTCAAGGTCATAGCAAAGGGCAGTGTTAAAATTCAAACCCAGGTCTCTCTGACTCCACAACCCAGGTGCCTGCCCTCTGTGACATCTCTGCCTCAGGCTCTGGAGGGATTGTGAAGCCAGGAAGGGGATGGGGGCCTGAGGGAAGGAGTCCTAGAGTCCCTCAGCCCAATGCCAAATGGCAACACACCGCAGCTTCCCTTTAACCCTGGGCCACCCCCAGTGTTTCTTTCTTTCTTTTTTTTTTTTTTCCCATTTTTATTTTATTTTATTTTATTTTTTTAACATCTTTATTAGAGTAAAATTGCTTTACAATGGTGTGTTAG
The DNA here is from genome assembly GCF_964341445.2 of Mesoplodon mirus. Taxonomy (NCBI): domain Eukaryota; kingdom Metazoa; phylum Chordata; class Mammalia; order Artiodactyla; family Ziphiidae; genus Mesoplodon; species Mesoplodon mirus. The sequence goes on from NC_138984.1 coordinate 34,363,548, forward strand.
TTTCTGCTTTATAATAAAGTGAATCATTTATACATATACATATATCCCCATATCTCCTCCCTCTTGCACCCCCAGTGTTTCTTCCAGGTCTGCTGGGAACCCCTCTCACCTCCGCTTGCCCCACATATGTTGTTCCTCTGTGCAGGCCTCAAAGCTACTCTTAGGAGAAAACAACTTTTTGTTATAACCAAATGGATTAAGTTTGGTTCTGCAAGCTCATTATACCAGCTCATCCTCAAGTGACACAGCTCCCGGGTCTTTAAAAATACACTCATGCACGTGCACATGTGCATGCACACGCACCCCCCCGCCACCAGAATGACTGGTCCTGCCAAGAGCCTATAGTTCTAAAATTCTGATCTAATCAGGTCGCTCTTATGCTGGCATCTCTTCGTGGCTCCCTAGTATCAACAGAATAAAATCCAAATACGTTAGCATTTGAAGTCCTCCATTATTTAACTATATCCTGTCATTCTAACCTTATCTTCAAAACACCATATACTCCATGCTTCAGGGCTGGTCACTGTGCCTTGAATCCTGCTGAATTTTTCTGACCCTAGATCTCTGCCCGTTGAAGGATCTCCGCTCATAATACTCCACCCTTGGACTTCTCTGGTGGTGCAGTGGTTAAGAATCCACCTGCCGATGCAGGGGACACGGGTTTGAGCCCTGGTCTGGGAAGATCCCACATGCCTCGGAGCAACTAAGCCCGTGTGCCACAACTACTGAGCCCGCCTGCCACAACTACTGAAGCCCGCGTGCTTAAAGCCCATGCTCTGCAACAAGAGAAAGCCACCACAATGAAAAGCCCGCACACCGCAAGGAAGAGTATCCCATTTTTAAAAAAAGAAAAAGGTACTGATGAACCTATTTGCAGGGCAGGAATAGAGACACAGACGTAGAGAACGGACAGGTGGACAAGAGAAGGAAGGGGAGGGTGTGGTGAATTGGGAGATTAGGACTGACAAATATACACGACCATGTGTAAAATACATAGCTAGTGGGAACCTGCTGTATAGCACAGGGAGCTCAGGTCAGCGCACTGTGATGACCTAGAGGGGTGGGGTGGTGGGTGGTGGGGTGGGAGGGAGGTCCAAGAGGGAGGGGATATATGTATACATAGAGCTGATTCCCTTTGTTGTACAGCAGAAACTAGCTCAACATTGTAAAGCAATTATACTCCAATTTAAAAAAATTAAAAAAACAAAAAACCTTCAGGTAGGCAGGACAAGTGAATGAGCATTTGGCAGATGAGAACATGGGGCCCAGGTAGATGGAGTGACACGCAGCTCATATGGCTTGGGAGTGGTGGGATCACATTGGAGCCACAGATTTCCAAGTCTCTTTCACTCCAGACTATTACAGGGTTTCCCCTGGGGCTGGGCCTGCATGTCCCCTTTCCTGGAGAATGGATACCTAAAGCAAATTGTGTTTCTGTTAGCAAGGAAGAAGGAGACAGATGGTGATGAATTGGCAGCTAACAGATGCCCACCACACGTTCAGTCAATCCTGTACTGAGAGACCTTCAGGTTGTTTCCAGTTTTTTGCTTGTGCACACAACACTGCCATCAGTAGCCTTGTACACATGTTATTACCGTCGGGTGTCTTCATTTCTGTAGATTAGATTTCCCAGAGTGGGAATGCTGGAACCAAGGGCATGTGCATTTTAAGTTTTAATATGTACTGCCCGATTCTTGCCAAAAATCTTGTGACGTCCGCATTCCCCAGCAATGGGTGGGAAAGCCCGTCTCCCCACATCCTCTGCAGTTTCCAGCCTGTTTTTTTCCCACTGTACTCTGCCATCACCCATTTGGGAAGCATTTGCTGATTGCCAAGCAGACATACTTAGAGTGGCCCACTGAGTTAGATTAGTTAATTGCCTTCAGACACTTGACTTCTAAAAGACATCTGTTCTTAAAAGACAAATGAAGCCGCTCTGGGGTTAACAGGTTTCACCAAAGCTGCAACTGCCATGATCTCTGGAACCTGAGTTTTGATTCTTGATCTGCTTCGTAGGTGGTTCTTTCTCTTCATTTACTGGGGCACAGACTATAATGTGCCTTGTCCCGGCTCTGTGCATTCACTGGTCCTCAGTCACTTCTTAAAACATTCCCCATATTTCTTGTGTTTACTCTTGGAATATCTTGGAAGGTTTTTGTTTGTTTTCTTTTTGTTTTGTGTTTGGTTTTTGCCTTTGACCAATTCAGAGAGCCGTGTCACGCTGGTTACCTGTCTGGCTGGGAGCAGCTGCTGTTTAATAGTAATTGCCTTGATGTTGGAGGAATTAACTTGAGAGAGAAGGCAGAGGTTTAGACATGAATCCACTTCGCCAGTTCAAAGCATTTCTTGCAGTGGTCGAGGGTCTTTTTCCGTGTGATGATACAGCTTCTGTATGTCATTGTTCCACATGACAGGGAGAATGACGACTGCCTGGTAAACCGCAAGCCAGTCAGGATCCCAACAGCTCTCAGATATCCTCTGCCTCAGCACCAAAGCCTGCATTTGTATGCTTATGTTAACTGAGGTTTCTTTATCACTGGCTATCTTTTTCCAGGGATCAGTTTTTAGATACAGAAAACATCACATTTCCTGGGATCACATAAAGTATCTGAGCTTAAGAAACTTCTGATAAAATTTGCAAGGCTGTTTATTCCGAGCATTGATTTTGTTTTTAAATGGATGTAAATGCATCAACCCTTGGAAATTTTTGTCTGAATGAGCATAGATTACAATGTCATCAACATTTTAAAGTTTGATAATTCAAGTATAATAAAAATATTTTTCCCCCAAATATGCATGCTTATGCCTTTCATCCAAAGTTCCCTCTTTTTAGCTATCTCACTTTTGGAGCTCACTTCATGAACTTGAGCGTCTTAAATTTTATGCACAAGTTAGATTTTTGTAATTTAAATACTTCCTACATATCCTTATTGAGCTCCTCCACTGTGTGAAGCACTAAATGGGTTTGAATGAATCACAAGAAATTTCTAGGTACAAGACTACTGCCATTTTACTAAGGTAAAACCAACACCTTGGGGGCTAAAGTTGGCTGATGGTAGTAATGCCTCCAACTGCATGACCTTGGGCAAATTCCTTCCCTTTTCTGTGCTTGGAGGTTATTTATATGTAAAATGGGAATAATAGTTGTATAACCCTCAGGTTATGTGAGGATTAAGTGAGACAATCCACACAAAGTGCTTGGAATAGAATAGTATCTAACCTATAGTCAGGGCACAACACATATTATTACCCTTTTGGAAGAGAAAATCGTTTTGCATAGAGTGTATTTCTTCCTCTGGTTCAGCAGTGCTAATTGGTGGGGAGGAAGAAGACCAGGAAAGAAGGCATGGTAGAGCCCAGAGACCTGTGTGTGGATGCGTGTGTGTGTGTGTGTGTGTGTGTGTGTTGAAATGTAGACGAAAGAGGGATATCAGACTGCGTGAGTTATAAAGGGTTAAGAAATGAGAAGACCCAGTGAGGATAAAGACCTGGCTCAGGAGGAAGTGGGGATGTCGGCAGGTGAGGAAGCTCTGGTTGAAGAGACTGCACCACACTCGAGGTCTTGGAGGGAGGCAGACCGTGAAACGTGGTCCAGCTGTGGCCACCATACTGTGGGACAGAGGTCACCAGGGTGGACGAGGGCACAGAAGAGGGTGGTCAGGGTACTGAACAGATGATGGACGTGAAGGTTGAGGTCACCGAGGATGCTAACAGGGAAAATGTAAACCAGGAACCTGGCAGGGACCTGGAAAAGATGGCATGACCAAATGATAAGGCCTTGAGTGGCATGACCAAATGGCAAGCATTTGACTTGCTCTACCTTCCCCTTTGTCTTGGGGACCTGGGAGAAGGCAAGGCAGTGAGAGGCAGGATGGCGACTGGTGTGAGCAGGTGTGGGGTAAAGTGAGGGGAAAATTCAGAATAAATGGACCACGGGGTATTGTGAAAGGTGGGGAGTCAAGAGACCCCCTAAGAAATGAACTGAGAGAGTAGCATTGACATATACACACTACCAAATGTAAAATGGATGGCTAGTGGGAAGCTGCTGCATAGCACAGGGAGATCAGCTTGGTGCTTTGTGATGACCTAAAGGGATGGGATAGGGAGGGTGGGAGGGAGGCTCAAGAGGGAGGAGAAATGGGGATATATGTATACATATAGCTGATTCACTTTGTTATACAGCAGAAACTAACACAGTATTGTGAAGCAATTATACTCCAATAAAGATGTGAAAAAAAAAAAACTGAGGGCGTCCCTGGTGGCGCAGTGGTTGAGAGTCCGCCTGCCAATTCAGGGGACACGGGTTCGTGCCCTGGTCTGGGAAGATCCCACATGCCGCGGAGCGGCTGGGCCTGTGAGCCATGGCCGCTGAGCCTGCGCGTCCGGAGCCTGTGCTCCGCAACGGGAGAGGCGCAACAGTGAGAGGCCGGCGTACAGAAAAAAAAACAAAAAACAAACAAAAAAAACAACTGATAAAAACGAAACAGAAACACCCCTAAGAAAAAGCAAGTGGGAGATTAGGCACAGCTGGATAGGAATGAGGATTCCTGTGGGGTAGGGATGGGGGGTTCACACACATGCAGGTATAGATGGAGCTGAGACATAGAAAAGGAAGAGGTAGTTTAGAAGAATCTCTCCTTGGAGAGTCTGTAGCTCTGCCATAGCAAGCAAACATAGTTAAAAAAATAAAATAAAAGAGGAAATGAATCTCCTGGATTATTTTCCTCCAAAGAGGGGTGGAACATCTTGTTCCCTGGTAGTCTGAACAGCCGACCGGGTGTTCTCTCCCTCCCAGTGGCCGTGAGCCCCATCCCCACCCCCCTTGCTTGGCCATAGAGCCAGCGTGGTTGGTTGTTGGTTCCTGGAGGGCAGGGCCCACGTGTGGGTGATGGTGTAACCTGGCCATCCCCAGACACGCAGCTGGGACCTACCTGCTTCAGGACACACATTCTGTGGTTTCTGCTGAAGGGAGCTGAATGGCTAATTCACTCCTGGCACCACTGGGGACCATGAGCTCATTGTATCACTAAAGGAAGAAGAATAAACAGGAATGCTCAGGAACTGAGCAAACCTCTGGCCCTCTCTGGAGAGACAAAAGGGCCAGGACGGCCCCCAGCTCCTGCTGCCACCCTCTCCAGCCTTTCTACCTCCACAAGCCGGCTCTGTTGAAGCAGCCCTCCTGCTGGGCCTTCTTATGCATCTGAAATCTGTGATGCATCCAAGGGCCTCTCTCCAAAGATAAAACTTCCTTCTTGATCTTGGATTTTCACACTTTTCATTCCTGAGTCCTTTTTCTCTGGCTCAGCTTAACTCCTGCTCTTCTAGCCTGGGTCCAGAAAATATATCCTCTGAAAACACGTTGCTTTCTCTCACCTCTGAGCTATCTCCTGTCCTGTTCCACCTGTGTGGAGTGTCCCCTTCCTTCTCTCTCTAAAGGGATGACAGAAAGTATAGCATCAATGGCTTAGAGGATCTGTTTCTGGTTCCCTCCAGACTGAATTCCTAACTCTTTGCTGCAGTCTTTTCAGAGACACTCCCTTCCCTCTCCATTATTTTTCATGCTTTCTCATTCCTCAGTGTGTCTGGGTTTCTCTGTACATGTCAGTGGGGAGTTATGCTCCCATCCCCAGGTTATGTTCTTAGTGAGGCATTCTACTTATTGTATAAATCAATCTATTTAAAATGTTAACCTCCCCTGACTTTTTTTTTTTTTTTTTTTTTTGGTACGCGGGCCTCTCACTGGTCTCCGCGGCATGTGGGATCTTCCCGGACCGGGGCACGAACCCGTGTCCCCTGCATCGGCAGATGGACTCTCAACCACTGCGCCACCAGGGAAGCCCTCCCCTGACTTTCTATATCCTCCTGCCTTGCTTTATTATTTATTTCTCAGTGTTTTCGTCTTACATTCTTTAATATTCAGTCAATTGTTATAAGGCAAAAAATTAAAAAATAAATAAATAAATTAAAAACAAACAAACAAACAAACAAACAAACAAAAATATTCAGTCAGGCCCTTTAATAGCAGTCCCCACCTTGCTCTAGCTTGAGCAGAGAGAACGTGTGGTGATTGGTTCCTATCCTCCATAGCAGGTTTATCCCTGCTGTTTCATTAATCTCACAATAGTCCACATTTTACACAGTGCATTGTTTGGACCCTTGTATTAGGGTCTTATTTTACTATGTATTTTCAGTTATTTGTTTATTATGTGTCTCCTCTATTGGAATGTAACCTCCATGAAGACAAAGATACTGTCCATTTGGTTCACTGTAGTGTCCCAGTATCTAGAACAGTACCTGTCTTCATCGCCTCTCAGTGAATATTTGGATGATGGATGGATGGATGGATAAATACACGCATTTATCCCCTCTTCTAGGGTGGGGCCTTCATACCTGCTCTCTTAGTCTTTGTCCACAGGGCCTCCCCTGGGGGTTGATACGGTTAGCAGGTTTGGCTCACTAACTAGCTGGTCAGCTGGGGATTTGGTGTAGAAAGGGGTCCAAGCCCCAAGAGCGACCCCTCTGAGAGATGGGGGAAACTAGCCCCAGGATTGGTTCAGGGGGGTAGCTGCTCTGAGAAACAAACACAGTGCTGCTAGGGTGAGGCCATATCCTGGGGCAAATTTCCTGATCTAAAGAGAACTATCACACCTACCTGGAAAGTGTCCACTCTGCAAAACCAAGGCAAAGATTCTGGATTGAGGCTTGGAGAACCAATTTGTGGCTAATGTTTCTTTCCCCTCAAACAGCATGCCTGGGGGGCGGAGTGGAGCTTTCCTTTAGCCCTGATTCTGACCTGAGGTATCGTTGAAGAGGCTTAGTATTAGAGGATACCAAATAATTATTGTTTATTTTGTTGGGCATGAGGATAGTGTTGTGGTTATGTAAGAAAAGTCTTTATTTTCTTTCAGAGATGCATATTGAAGCGTGTAAGGATAAAAGGACTTGCTATCTTGGATTTATTTAAATAAAACATTTCAGCAAGGGTGAAAAAGGAAAAAGAAACTGAGCAAATGTGGCAAAATCCTGATAATTGTTGAATCTGGGTGAGGTGTATATGGGGTTTGATTGTATTATTCTGTTTTTTGTATGTTTGATATTTTTCATTTAAAAAAAGGTTAGCATGGGGGCTTCTCTGGTGGAGCAGTGGTTAAGAATCCGCCTGCCAATGCAGGGGACATGAGTTCGATCCCTGGTGCAGGAAGATCCCACATGCCACGGAGCAACTAAGCCTATGCACCACAACTACTGAGCCTGCGCTCTAGAGCCCACGAGCCACAACTACTGGCCAACCTGCCACAACTACTGAAGCCCACACGCCTAGATCCTGTGCTCTGCAACGGAGAGCAGCCCCCGCTCACCGCAACTAGAGGAAGCCCGTGCACAGCTATAAAGACCCGACGCAGCCAGAAATAAGTAAATAAATAAAAATAAATTAAAAAAATCTACTTACTCCAATACAAAATAAAAAACTAAAAAAAAAAATAAGTTAACATGAGGATCTAATGTAAAGCACAGTGAGTATAGTTGATAATACTATTGTATAATTGAAATTTGCTGAGAGTAGAACTTAAACGTCAACAAAAACAAGATGAATATGTGAGGGGGACGTGGTGGATGTATTAATTAACTAAATGGGGGGAATCCTTTCACAATGTACATGTATATCAAATCACCACAATGTACACTTTAAATATCTTCCAATGTTATTTGTCAATTATACCTCAATAAAGCTAAAATTTAAAAAAAAGGTTAACACAAAACAAGCTGAGAAGAAAAAAACTGTTAATTTCTCAGCTAAAACCAGACTCAACTTTCCTTCGGGTGAGCTTAAGAGGGGGCTGTCTCCTAGGGTTCAGTCCCTGGGGTACCCCTCAGCCTCTACTGTCCGCCCAGCCTCCTAACCCAGAGAGGTACCTGCCCTGCTCTCGTTCTGATTCCCACCTGAAGCCTTCCCAGGAGCCAGAGTGGCTCAAACCTGCACACACCTGTGGGAACCGGAAATGGCCCCTTGAGCTTAATTTTAGGGGCAAGAAAGTTCTGTATCATTAAATAATATAGGCCCAGGGAGGGGATCAAGGGTCGCAGAAGGAAAGGAAGGGGGGCCATCCGGCTCCCACCCAGTTCCTCACCCAGCTGCTGATGCCTGAGGCCATCTCCTCCCCAGTGAAGTCTGGCCCAGCTCAGCCTGGCTTTTGTGGCTTTTCTGAGCGTTGCTGGGTCTTTCACTCTGAGCACATTGAGTACTTTTAAAATGTAGGGCTTTGTTGCTGTTTAACTGTGTGAAGTGGCCTACATCCATCATTTTCCTCCTATGATTTCTCCCTAAGGATTTTTAGGTGGACCATTCAGAGGCCTGGAGGGGGCTCCAGAAACTGAGCTCAGTGTTGGATCTTCCCACAAGAATTTCTAATGTCAACTGGAACAGTCCGTTTTTGTCAGTGTTGACTGGGAGAGTTCATTTTCTTCTGTTCACTGCCTATACTACCAGGTTCGTTGTTATTTATTCATTTTTTAATGTTAAGCATGACTTCTTTTTCTTCTTTTTTGGGAGAGGGGCAGGGGGTGAGGTCTACCCCAATTCTCCAAGTCTCACCTAGGCACAGGAATGACCTTCACAGTGCATTCTCTTTATAGACTGACCCGAAAAACCTTCAGACTTAAAATCCACTTTCAGCCTTCATCTTCCAGGCCACTTCAGCATTTGTTTGTGGAGTAGCACCTCCATGCTGGCTTGAAGGGGAAAGCTCTTTATTTTCCTGTTAAAAAAAATTAAGGATCTTCTTTCATTACAGAGGTCAGGGAACTGACCACAAGTAGTGACGTTGGCTGTGTTTTTGCATTCTTTGAGCATTTTTGGGTTCCCATTGTTAATTGTCCATGATGTTTTGGTAAAATAGGCCACAGAGTCTTTTGTCCCAGAATGGGGAACAGGCGCATGAGTCAACAGAACAAGGATACAAGGAGTTCTTAGGCAGGGATGCCTGGGATTCATGTCCCTTTGTCTGTTTATTTCACACATTTTTTTACTGAGTATCCACAGGAGTCAGGCTCTGTGCTAGCCCTCGAGGTGAAGGTGAGACGACATAGACTCTGCCCTTAAATTGCTCCCAGTCTGGACCACACCACTCCGGCGCTGCTGTGATGGAGCCGTGTGGAGAGTGGCTGGGGAGGGAGGATTCCCACCACACCTCTCTGGGAGAAGAGAAAATGTTGAGACCACCTGGGCTCAGAGCTCTGGTTTTACTAGTTTCTTAATCTCTGTTTCTCCATCTGTAAATTGGGGATAAAATAATGGCTACTGGATAGGTTTGATCTGAGGATAAAATGACATCATGTAGGTGAAAGGACTTTGCATAATTATTAGATATTTACTATATTCACTGCTTTATGTCTTGTTATGTGTGTGTGATTTAAGGCCTTACTAGATTTTAAGCTCCTTAAGGACCACCTCTCTGGTCCAACCATATCATCCTCCTAAAAACCCTGAAGACTCCCCACTGCCCTTCCAAATTAAGCACAAATGTTTCTCATAGGTATAGCAACGAGAACTAACATTTATTGAGCACCTACTGAGTGTCCGGTGATTTTCTAAGCACTTTTCACATGCTTTCTCCTTTTCTGTATAAAAATCTTAAATTCCCAACATGCACAAAACCTCCTACAGAAGAGGGTGAGGGAAAAAGTAGTACTAAACAGGGAAGTTTGAGAATCACCTTGAGGGTCCCCAACATTAAAGGAAAGGCTCAATTATCTTCCTGTATCCCCTTTTTTTTTTTTTTTTTTTTTTTTTTGCAGTACACGGGTCTCTCACTGTTGTGGCTTCTCCTGTTGCGGAGCACAGGCTCCAGACGCGCAGGCTCCAAATGCGCAGGCTCAGTGGCCATGGCTCATGGGACCAGCCACTCCACGGCATGTGGGATTCTGCCGGACCGGGGCTCGAACCCGTGTCACCTGCATTGGCAGGCGGACTCGCAAGCACTGCACCACCAGGTAAACCCTCCTCCTGTATCCATCTGAATGGCAGTTAATGCTGGAAAGAATTCTGCTCCAGTGGCCCCCTTGCCTCCAGGCAGGTTCAGATAAGAGATTATAACTGTTATGGGGCCGGGCCAGTCCCCAACATTGAAACAGAGATAATTCTTTGCTCTTTAACACGAAGTTGGAATCCTTTGCAGACAAGTTGGAAAAAGGGGAGGGAGGCAGAAGGGGAGAAGGGAGACTTGTTTAATCTCTTTATTTTCAGGAAAACAATCATTTTAATGATTCGCCCTTTAATTTATAAAACAAACACAGCTGTGGCTTGATGCCCTTTATCTGATTTCAAAGGTACTAACTTTTCAGCACTGGGCTCCAGAGGGGCCGCACAATGCAGAGACTAATGGGGGTGACCTCATGGGCTCAGAAATGCTGCCCAGAGTTGAGGGGCAGGAGCTGGGGAACCCCACTGCCGCCAGTGCTGAGGCCCCTCTAGTTGATGACCCATGGGTGTGTACCGTAACTGGCACACCTGTTCAGATCCACGCACATGGTCTTTGGTAGTGTACACGTCTGTGTAGCACAGAACAGAATATGAGCTGCTTTCCCAACCGCTGGTGTCCTTTACATGATATAAAACCCAGGACTGTTGGTTTCATTGGCTCCCAGGACGTAGGGTGATGCCTGGTACTTAGTAGGCCTCATGAAAGATTCTCTCAGTCAATCAAAAGGCATTTATGTTAAGTGCAATGTGGAATTGTGGATTGGATACTAGAACAGTGAAAGGACATTAGTGGAAAAACTGGTGTAATTTAAATCAAATCTGAAGTTTACTTAAGTAACGGTCAATTTTAATTGTATTAGTTTTAACCAATATAACATGGTTATGTAAGACGTTAACATTAGCAGAAACTGGGTGTACAGGTAAAGGGTATACAGGAACTCTCTGTACTATTCCTGCAACATTTCTGTAATATTCCAGAATAAAAAGTTTGTCGTTAAAAAAATTCTCAGGAAAAAAGTTATAGAGGCACATGAAGAAACAAACATTACATAAAAGATAACATCATCCCCACAAAGCCTTGATTAAAAAACATATATATTACCAAAGAGTTGTTGTTGAGAATTCAATGAGAGAATAAATGACCAGTGCTTCTCAAACTTTTCCAGAGGTACCCCAATGGTTGAGAGAGGGCCCTATTTTAAGGATAAAATCTCTCAAGATTTTACCTCTAAAATCATTAATATTTTCATTCTTTTTTTTAGATGTTTGTTTTATGTAAAATAATGATTCTGCCTCCACAATTTCAAGTAAAACTAGATAGTTTAGGAAGATATTTTGTGATTTTAGGTACCCCGGGGTTATACATTTGTGCATCACAGAAGTATGTTGTCCCTGTGACAATACGTAAGCCCTATGTTCCTGGAAAACAGTGACAGTTAAGAAATCCCTCGCCCTTTTGTTCTGGAAATGGGTAACCGCAAAGGACCAGCCTGTCTGCATGGACTATTCCAAGGTAATCCTTCCACGTGACTCCCAAAAGACTTGGCTGTGACTCCCTTTTCTACCAGCCTCCGTACAACTTCAGGCCCCTTCCTTTTCTTTGATACCTTCCTCACTAATGAAAGTTCCTCATACTGCAATAGCCTGAATAGAATCTCTTCTTCGTTGTTCGCTGCATTTTGTCTTTGATGCCTGTTTGAAAAATAAGAGAATAAATATGGACAGAGCTTATCTCAATGACTGGTGCAGAAGATGTTTGTAAATGTTTTACAGCATTAACAGCTATTGCCGTTAGAATCAAACTTTAGAGCTAGAAGCAGTCTTCAGATAGTGTCCTAAACCACCCCCTCACTTTACACCTGTGGAAACCGAGATCCAAAGGGCTAACATGAGGTCACACAGCAGGTAAAGAGCAGGATGGGCCCCCCACCTCAGGCCTCCCCTTACCTGGTGAAGCATCCTTTCCTCTCTACCCCGTTATGTCATGTCCCAGGACTGACAGTGTAGGGACCACTGAGGCTGAGTTATCATCTCCCTATAACCCAGCAAAGTGCGTTGCATGCAGTAAGTCCCTAATAACTGTGTTTTGGATAAATGAGTGATCTAAATTTTCACCTTCTTCTAGAAGTTGAAGAGCGATGTTTCTGAAATTCTTCAGAAGAGACATAATTAGACTCTAAATCAGCTCACTTTATATTATCTCTGGCCCATGGATTAGGAATCGGCTGACACAGTTCTAGTGAACAAGTCTTCTCTGGAATTCTCAGGGCCTTGAGACCAATATTATACCCTACTTGGGATTCAGGGGGTCTACTCCCTATGGCTTGTGTGGGATAAGGACCATCTGAAAGTTGTGTGCTGGTCACTGGATAAGTAGAGTATATGGTAGGAAATATAAACTCAGAAGCCAGACTTCTGGGGTACAAGAGCCACCTCTGCCACCTTACTAGCTGTGTGACCTTGGGCAATTTACGTACCCTCTCTGAGCTTCAGTTTCCTCCTTTACAAAATGGGGATAATGATAATATGTCTATTTCCTGGATGATATGTGTACATGTGTGTGTTCACGTAAGCGCGTGAAACAGTGCCTGGCTCTTGGAGAGTTTGTACAAGTGTCACTTATTATTTTTCTATAGCAGAGACAGTGCAAAATGACCCCACCTACATATCTGTTTTATAACCTCTCTGGTTCCTCTTAGAAACATACAGAGAGCCAGTGTAGACTTGGCTCCAGAATCAACCACGAGAGAAAGTATCTTCCCTGCCTTGGGATGTTTTCTATGTCACAGGGGAAGTGCCTTGAAGGTTCCTCACAGACCTGCCTGTCCCTGGTTCTTGGTCTCACTCTTTAGGCCTGAGTCCATAATCCATGAGGAGTCCACAGAAGGTCACCTGTGAGGAAACTCTGCCCTCCAACCCTCCCTCCTGTCTCTGCTGTGGCTGGAGGACTACAGGCCTCCCCAAGGCTGGGCTTTCTCTGCTTCTCTCTTACAAAAGTCAGCTCGGGAAGGTTGTACCTCTCTGCACCAGCATTTCCTTTGGCTTCTGTCAGCATCAGACTTGAATTCCCCAGAAGAAATTAAATAAACACAAGAACTCAGGATGTAATCCAAGGAGAAAAGTTTCTATTTCAGCTAAGAACTCCTGCCCCAAACCAGATTGCCTTCTGTGGTAAGGCCATTTATAGTGGGAACAGGGAGGGGTAGTTAACAGGCACCAGAGACTATGTCTTGGACTTGCTTTTATATGTGGAATGGGTAGAATAAATGGCCAGAAGGAAACAAGAGTCCTGTGAGGAACTATATATTTATGAAGCATGGTCCATCTGCTTCCAAAAATGATTTTAGGATGTTTGATGTTAAGGACATGTGTACAATAAAACTGTAGGAAATAGATGATCATGCATAGAAACCCATAGAGAAATAGTAAATGGATATATATATATTTTTTTTTAAGAAAAATAAAATATTACATATATGGTAAATGGAGTTATAAAAAATATTTGCTGATATATTTGTTGTAATTGAGTACTAAATGTAGCTCTGAGATTTCTGGCAACCAACACAAAATAGGAAACACAATGGGATGTATAATTTTCATCTGGTAAAAAGAAGAATACCGGAGTGAGGTATGGGAATTGCCAGAATCAACAAAGATAGTTATTAAGGAGAACAAATTTCTGTGTTGCCAAATAATCCTACTAAAGTATTCGGGTCAGAAACACCCCTATTTGTGCCTCCTTCTCAAATTGATTTTTGTGTTTATAGTTGATAAAGCACCAGGTGTATTCTGTCTCAGAGTTAGAAATAGCCAATTCAGGAAGTAAGAGAAGACGAAAACCGTGTGCCTCCCTCACAAGCCAGAGACTGTGGGAAATGAGGAGAAACATACCACCACTCTAGAAAAGCTTCAGCGGAATCTTGTTTAAGCAAGTAATAAAGTCCTTGAGATGGCGATGGATTCCATGAAGGATCCATTTTCACTGACATGGATGTATTAACATAGGCTCAGAAAACCATCCTTTGCCCAAAGAGAATACAGAGCCAGTGCAGGTACTGTTTACTCTGCTGAACAAGCCTTAGAAGGCTCACAAATTTTTTTTTTCTTGTGTAAAACTGAGAAGGGAAATAACAAGGAATTCTTCTAATACCCAGGCTGTGGGCTTAGTGGACATGGAGGTCAGCGTGACTTACCTCTACACATTTCTGCTCTTTGACCTCTACTCATTTCCTAGGTAGACCTTCATCCTGCCCATGTCCTCAGGAGCTAGGGTCACTGGCAACTGACATGGGGCTTAAGTGTCTGCTAATGGAGAAGACCATTCTCTTCTATCCAGACCCCACCCCACCCTCAGGGGCTACAGATGCTGAGAATCCAGGAAGAAAGGCCAATTTATACACTCACCCAGTTGGCGGGGGAAATGCTATAAAGGACATTATTGGGTCAATTGAAGAAAGAATTGTATCGATGTTAAATTTACTGAAGTTGATAATATACTATGGTTATGTAAGAGAATACTTCTGTTCTGAGTAAATATACACTCATGTGTTTAGGGATAAAAGGTCATTATATATATATATGTATTCTCAAAAGATTCAGAAAAATATTTTACATATATATGTTTGTATGTATCTATGTAAACATATATATTTACATATATATACATATATATAAAAGAGAGAAAGAGTGAGAGCAGATGATGAAACAAATGGGTAAAATGTTAACAATAGGTGAATCTGAGTAAAAAGTAGATAGACATTCTACTGTGTTGGCCAAAAAGTGCCTTCGGTTTTTAAGTAAAAATAAAAGATACTTTTCATTTTCACCAAGAACTTTATTGAACAACGAATTCACCCTTTTGTTCCACTACCTTCTGCCATTTTTCAGGCAACTTTATAATTCCATCTTCCTAAAACTTTTTAAAAATATTTATTTATTTATTTATTTATGGCTGTGTTGGGTCTTCGTTGCTGCGTGCGGGCTTTCTCTAGTTGTGGCGAGCGGGGGCTACTCTTTGTTGCAGTGCACGGGCTTCTCATTGCGGTGGCTTCTTTTGCTGCGGAGCACGGGCTCTAGAGCGCAGGCTCAGTAGTTGTGGTACACGGGCCCAGCTGCTCCGCGGCATGGGGGATCTTCCCGGACCAGGGCTCGAACCCGTGTCCCCTGCATTGGCAGGTGGATTCTTAACCACTGCGCCACCAAGGAAGTCCCTTCCTAAAACATTTTATCTTTTTGGGCAAAGAGCTGTTCCAGTTACCTTTTACAGTCTTCCAGGGAATTGAAATTCTTTCCATTAAGAGAATTTTGTAAAGACCTAAATAAATGGAAATCCAAAGGTGCAGTGTCTGGCAGATGAAACAGAACTTCCCAGGCAAGCTGCAACAGTTTTTGCCTGGTCATCAAAGCAATATGTGGTCTTGCACTATCCTGATGGGAGATTATGTGTTTTCTGTTGACTAATTCTGGACACTTTTTGTTGAGTGCTGCTTTCAGTTGGTCTAATTGGGAGCAGTACTTGTTGGAATTAATCATTTGGTTTTCTGGAAGGAGCTCATAATAGAGGACTCCCTTCCAATCCCACCATATACACAACATCACCTTCTTTGGATGAAGACAGGCCTTTGGTGTGGTTGGTGGTGGTTCATTTAGCTTGCCCCACAATCTCTTCCGTTCCACATTATTGTACAATATCCACTTTTCATCACCCATCACAATTTGTTTTAAAAAAGGAATGTTTTCATTACATTTAAGTAGAGAATCACATGTGGAAATATGGTCAAGAAGGTTTTTCTCGCTTAACTTATGTGGAACCCAAACATCAAAGTGATGAACATAACCAAGCTGGTGCAAATTATTTTCAATGCTCCCACGTGGTATAACGTTGATTGTTCTCAGTTAATGTCTCCATTTGATCGCTGTCAACTTCAACTGATCTACCCGACTGTGGAGCATCATCCAGCAAGAAATCTCCAGCATGAAACTTTGCAAACCACTTTTGATGTATTCAATCAGTCACAGCACCTTCTCCATATACTGCACAAATCTTTTTTTTTTTTTTTTGCATTTTGGTTGCATTTTTACCTTTCTTGAAATAATAAAGCATAATATGCCAAAAATGTTGCTTTTTTTCTTCCATCTTCAATGTGAAAATGGCTACACAAAAATTCACCAATTTTGGTAAGTCTTTTTTTAAATACATGCTGATATGATAGCTCTCACATACAACCTAACAAAATTGTTTCGAATGAAGTTAAAGACAACCAAGTGCTACCAGAGCCATCTTAACGGAAAAAACGAACAAAGCTTTTGGCCAACCCAGTATGTCCAATTTATGTTCTTGCAACATTTCTGCACGTTTGAAATTATTTTCAAATAATAAGTTTTTAAAGTTTTATGTTCTTATATTACGACTGTCCTCTGCCTGCAGCTCTCTGCTGTAAGTACTCTCTTTAGGGCTCCAACCCCATCCCAGCGTTCTCTACTTGGCAGTCTCTCAATGGTCCAGATCCTTATCCTTGGTGAGGTAACCTGTCTATAGCCCTTACATTGATGAGCCTCCACTTCTGCTTGGAGCTCTTTGCAGACCTTCTGTCCCGTCACACTCTGAGGATGTCTTCTCAATCATTCCCGGGACCCGTGCTCCAGTAAATGGAGGCCCTCCCAAGATTTGGTCTTGGATTCTCTTCTCCTTTCACTCTCTCTTTTTTAGCACCTGAACTAGAGATGGGAAGATGACAGTGGAAATGACTTCCAGAATTGTATGTTTAATCCTATCGTTCTCCTAAGCTCCAGAACTGCTTCTACCTCAGCCTTAGTGTGTTAGAGACACCCATACTCTTCCTCTTTGACTCAATCCCATTCTAAGGTCACTTTGTAGATCAATCAGATTCATGACCCCAACATCTTCTCTCCCCTCATTCTCTTCTGCAATAAATCCCCAGTCTTATCCCTGTCATGGCCTTATCTTTGCCATGGCTACTTCTCTGACCTAGTCAGGTCCTTTATCATTCTTGCTTTCACTGTTAGAACAACCGTTAACTGTTCTATCCACCTCCAGACCCTACATTTTTGTCCTGCCAAGAACCTATAATTCTAAAATTCTGATCTAAGCAGGTCGCTCTTATGGTGGCATCTTTTCGTGGCTCCCTAGTATCAACAGAATAAAATCCAAATACGTTAGCATTTGAAGTCCTCCATTATTTAACTATATCCCATCATTCTAACCTTATCTTCAAAACACCATATACTCCATGCTTCAGGGCTGGTCACTGTGCCTTGAATCCTCCTGAATTTTTCTGACCCTAGATCTCTGCTCCTTGAAGGATCTCTGCTCATAAAACTCCACCCTTGGACTTCCCTGGTGGTGCAGTGGTTAAGAATCCACCTGCCAATGCAGGGGACACGGGTTTGAGCCCTGGTCTGGGAAGATCCCACATGCCTCGGAGCAACGAAGCCCGTGAGCCACAACTACTGAAGCCCAAGCACCTAGAGCCCGTGCTCCACAACAAGAGAAGCCACCACAATGAGAAGCCCACGCACCGCAACGGAGAGGAGCCCCCACTCACCGCAACTACAGAAAGCCCGCGTGCAGCAACAAAGACCCAACGCAGCCAAAAAAAAAAAAAAAACTCCACCCTTCCTGTCATCCAAAGCCGAACCCCGATACTGCATGTATTAAATCCTCCAGGGTCCTCCACAGCCGAGTTAATCTCTGACTCTTCTGAGTTCCCTTGTCCATTGTTGTACTTTGGGTGCTTCATGCTCTGGAGCCAAGACTGCCCATTAGAGGAGTCCGCACTGTCATTAGAGGCAGCGGGCCTTCGTGCTCCTCCGTGCTCAGTGAATGCTGGGGGGCGCCCCAGGAGGAGCATGGCCTCCGAGCTGGGGTGGGACCTAAAGGCTCTAACAGGTGGGACTTGTCAGCTCACTGCCCTCCTTGCAGCTGAACGGCAAGTCGTTTCTTGGAGGGAGGTCTGAACAGCGTACAACCCTGGCTGCCCCGGAGGCACTGGGGAAGCAGCCAGATTGGCTGGTCCCAGCTAGGTATGGAGACATTATTGTCTACTTCTCCATCTGGCCCCCGACTCCACTGTCCTCCAGGCTCACACGTTTTCTGAACATGATGCTCCAAGGACTTGACTGAGAAAGTGTGGAGGGGACCGGGGGGCTCCCTAATCACCAAGCTGGTGGCATGAGTAGAGAGGGAAGAAAAGTTTTCAAATTGTGTGTGAGCTCTCTGCAAAACATAGCCCAGGCTCCTGCCTCTAGCATGGTCCCCTAATCCCTGTTAGGGATGTGGCCCTGAGTCTGGGTCTCCAGCCTGTTAAGGAAACGTTTCACTCAGCTGACAAGGCCTTGTCCCTTTGTCATCTGCCTGCTGCCCCTGGGTTACAGAAGAGATACTGGCTACCCCTCCCCAACTTTCCTGTGCTGGAAATCGTTGAATCCTTGATGCTACTGTCCCCTGAAGAAAGAAAGAAATGGGAGTCACGAGCAGACATGTGTGTCCCTACAAACAGGACCCTCTTTTGCCACTCACACTTCCCTCACTGTCCCATTCTTTCCCCCAAACCCAGACCGGTGAGAAACTGCTGAGTAACAATGTCCACCATTAAGTACAAGAGCACGTTTAGTTCAGCACCACTGGCTGCTTAATTGGCTGATTCTATAGCTTCTCTCCTCATCTGCCAACACAGCGTCTAACAAGCTGCTTGCAGGGCAATTAATCCTCAGGTTCCTGAGACCCGGCTGGAGAAGGATCTCTTCCCTTCCTGGGCATCCATTTGTCCGTGAGCCTGTTGGCTGGGGGCTGGGGAATAGCTTCTCATCCGGAGGTCCTGCATGGAACTTAATGGGGCTTAATGGGGCTCAGAGGACCAGCCATCCTAAGGAGAGGTGTCAGGTTCCTGGGGGGAAGCTGTAGCCTTTCTTCAGGGCCCAGAAAAAGCTGTCTCTCTGGGGCCTTCTGGGGTCCCTCCCTGCAGCCTGGGCAAACAGAATGGAGAGGCAAAAAGATTCAATGGTTAGAGCATGCACAGAGTCAGGTAGGCCTTCGTAGTTTTGAAACCCGGCTCCATCTCTTATTAGCCATGGGACTTTGGGAAAGTTATAGTTACTAATCTTTTTCTGGGTCTCAGATTCTTCCCATGTGAGCATGGGATAACAATAACAACTATTATTATACTGTCACCTACAAATAAGGATCACATAATGTTGTGTATGTGAAGTGCTTAGCATAGTACCTGGTGCCCATCATTAGGGCAATAATGAGATTGCAGAAGCAAATGAAATCGTATTGCCAAAGGCAGATGTTTCAACCCTCAGTCAGCAGAGGGAACTGGAAATGATGGGCAATGGGGGGATGGCATGTCCCTCAGTAGGATGGCAGGCAGCTGTGAAGTCAACAAAGTTTGAGCAGAGCTGAAACTTGGATTTTTAGGGAGCCAATTACTGTCGTGAGGGAAAGCAACTGTGGGTGCTCCAGGGTGGGATATGCCCTCCTCCCAAGTTAATTCACTAACTGACTGTGGCCATTAGAAGGAAGGCAAGTGTCCAGGCATTATGACTGTCATTATCATTATATCCAAATTTGGGGTGCAGTTTGTACACATCTATGTACATTAATGCATTTGATCCTCAGAACAACCCTATGAGATTTGTTGAGGTTCACATTTCCAGATGAGAAAACTGAGGCTCAGAGTACTTGTCACTTGCCTCCATTGACCACAGGGCTGGGTGCAAAGGTGGATCTAGAGTCTAATATTTTCTGAGTCCAGTGATGCATTATGATGCCATGATAACAGACACCGCTAACATTGCTGAGGGCATGGGTTGCTTACGATCTTTTTAAACATCGCTGGGAGAGGTTGTTGTCAGTGTCTGATTTAACTTTCTGTCCATAACTGTGCAGGTCACCAAGCCCCATTGCTAGTGATAGAAAGCACCGGTCCTGCCGTAGACTAAATGTGTGTGTCCCAACAAAATTCATATGCTGAAACCTAATCCCCAATATTATGGTATTTGGAGGTGTGGCATTTGGGAGGTGACTAGGTCATGAAGGCGAAACCCTCATGGGGGAATCAGGGTCCTTATAAAAGAGACCCCAGAGAACTCTCCTCCCCTTCAACCACGTGAGGACATATTGAAAAGACAAACAACTGTCTGTGAAACAGGAGCGTGTCCTCACCAGACGTCGAATCCGCTGGAGCCTTGATCTTGGACTTTCCAACCCCCAGGACTATGGGAAACAAATGTCTGTTGTTTATAAACCAGCAGTCTATTTTGTTACATCAGCCTGAACAGACTGAGACAAGCTCCCAGCCCCTAACTCCTACCCAGACTTACAGGCTGAATGTGGGACGAGTGGATTGGATTTGAATACACTCCCCCCAGTTTTACCAGTGAACATCAAGCCTCTGGGTTACTCTCACATGATGACATGAAGGAGCTGGGCCTTTCTTTTTCTTTCCTTTTTTTTTTTTTTTTTTTGCGGTGCGCGGGCCTCTCACTGTTGTGGCCTCTCCCATTGCGGAGCACAGGCTCCGGACGCGCAGGCTCAGCGGCCATGGCTCACGGGCCCAGCCGCTCCACGGCATAGTGGGATCTTCCCGGACCGGGGCACGAACCCGTGTCCCCTGCATCGGCAGGTGGACTCTCAACCACTGCACCACCAGGGAAGCCCGGAGCTGGGTCTTTCTAATCACGGCTGTCACTGCACCTGGTAGCCGAATTGGCAGTCTGTTCCACCAGGAGTGGTCAGGAGAAAGACAAATCCCAAAGGAAATGGCTTGGTTTTAGATATTGGGACAGAATGTTCTTTAAAAAATAGAAAAGATGTCCTTTTCTTTTTTTGTTTGAATTTTGTGAAGGAGACGTGAAAACCCAGGAGGCAATCATCAATCCCTGTCCAGCCTACCAGAGTTAGGAGGAATCAGCTGGATGAGGGTGGTGGGTAGAAATAGTGATCAGATGCTCGCTGAAGGTGACGGAGGACTCCTGTTTGCTGGGAGGGGTGTCCACAAGCCCCACCTGGCCCCCGACCCCCTTCACTTTGTTTATCAGATTAAGCAAGGGCTAATGACTGCTATTCACTAAGAAACTGAGCTGTGGGGTCTGAGTTCTCCATCTGGGCAGTGGGGCTGAGCTCTTATCCTTTCAATAGGTCTTGAAAAAATCGTCTTGATTTAAAAAGAAAGGTTTATTTTTAAAAGTTAACGAGATACTTGGGAGCCATGTCTGGGTGTCTAAGGAATGTGCCTTTTCTGGAGAATTCAGCTGTTTTTAATATCTCTAAGGAGGATCAGGGAAGGGATCCACAAAGTTATCACAGATCATGGAAATTTAAGATAATCTTATGCCACCATTTGTTTTCAACTTCCTCCTCAAAAAATTTTACTAGGGTTGGTAAGAGGCTAAACTGGCTGATCTGGAGTTCCATTTCCTTTTTTTTTTTTTTTTTTTTCCACCCTATCTTTTCAGGGAGGCTTGTTAATGAGCAGGGGGATGGCTAAAAAAGCAGGCAGGATGTGGGAAGAAAAAAGGAGGAGACCTGATAATCCACAAACTAGATAATTGGCCTCTGATTAATCAAGGGCAATATTTCAGCACTGCTTCTTTTAGGGGAAGCACAGAGAGTGAACAGAGGGAAGAGCTGGCATCTAAAGGCCCTGTAGCCTCAATGAAGGAGAAACCTGGCCATCGGAGTGTGAGGGAGTATGTGACAGTATAAGTACCCGATTAAGGAAGACCTTGTAAGGAAGTATTAAGAAGGGTAGAAAGGGCCTCCCTGGTGGCGCAGTGGTTGAGAGTCCGCCTGCCGATGCAGGGGATGCGGGTTCGTGCCCCGGTCTGGGAGGATCCCATATGCCGCGGAGCGGCTGGGCCCGTGAGCCATGGCCGCTGGGCCTGCGCGTCCGGAGCCTGTGCTCCGCAGCGGGAGAGGCCACAGCGGTGAGAGGCCCGCATACCGCAAAAAGAAAAAAAAAAAAAAAAAAAAGAAGGGTAGAAAATGTGTCCATTTAAGATCAAAATAACAACAAAACCCTATCAATTTTGTAGGCATTTCATAGACATTTTTTTTGGTTCGTGTCTCCAGTATCATCCATTCTCCTCTTCCCCTTCTTAATGACACCCCCAGTTTCCTGTGGGGAATCTCCCTCCCTCCCCTTCTCAAGCTGTGTGCCTCCGGGTGATTCCACCCCCCATGCTGCATCAGGGGGCAGGTGACCTGCTCTAAAGCATCAGTGCATTAAGTTTCTTTTGGCCTTGTTGGGCTCCCAGTTGGGAACATCACCTTAGCCTGTCCATAATGGCCAACCAGACTCAGTCTGGGGTACTGCCGGCCATTCTGGGGGGTCATGAGAAGAGAAGCTCATATGGGTGGAGTCTGATGAGGAAACAAAACTGAGAAATGGAGAGAACACAAAAGGCCTGGTTGCTTTGTTTGAGACACTAGAAACCAGACCTACTTCTAGACTTTTGCACTTAAATGTAGCCAATAAAATACCTTGATTATTTGAGACAGTTTGGATTGGATTTTGTTATTTGAAACTGAAAGCATCCTATGTGAAAACAACTAACAACAGAAGACCACACGGGACACAAATTCAGCACCGTTTCTGGGAGAGGACAAAAGAGAGGGACATCAGTCAAAACTCAGTAGAGCCTTCCGGGTCCACCCCAGGGACAGAGCAGCTGATGCAGCCGCAAGCCTTAGGCCCTGTTCTTGCCTCCCGTAGAGGCTGTTGCAATAGAATAAGTCCAGGTGAAACTCTGGATCAAGTGTAGCAGACATGTTCTACGGGTCACAGCCTGTATCCCTGAACTGGCTGAGCATTAACCAGGACTCACCCCTCGTGGGTGGGCAGGGAGTGCTGGGGCCCAGTGCAAACTTATGTGCGCCTCTAGGAAAGTGCTCTGAGTGCAAAACAGGGGCACCCCCTTAGCACGGAGAATCCCAGTCCCTCTTCCCTCTGTTCTGACAAGTCAACAACAAGGCCAAGCTTTAGCTCCTTCTCAGTAAAATAAAAGAACTCTCATTGTGGACTGTACACGATCCTCTGTGCAAATTATCCTTGCCTGAGGTGGGCAGTGGGCTTTTTAAAGGGAAATGCCAACATAACTTGTGTTGTAAAAGTCTGCCCCTGGCTTGTAAGTGGCCTGGGGCAGAAGGTCACTTCTTTTCTCCCAGCACAGGACCTAACACTTGGGAGGTGCTGGCTAAGTGTTTAGTGAATGAATGAATGAATGAGTTCCTTGGAACTGTGGCCATAGCAACTGCCTTACCCCATCTCTCACTTTGGAGAATCCTTAAGGAAGGGGAACACAGGGCAGGGGAGTGGGAAAGCCACAAGCAAACTTCCCCGGGGAATTGCTACTGATCAACTGTGACCTTGAGCAAATGACCTGAATGTCAGCTCAATACTCTTCACCAGAAAGTGGAGTCCTAATATCTACCTTACCAGGCTGCTGTGAGGGTTAAATATGGTGCTCAATAAATGCCAATTCCCTTCCTCCACCACTGCCCCGAGTATTCCGTTTTGGCCGAAGATGCATGGTGTTCAGGCTGGGGGCATATCTGCCCAGAGGTGCACTGACGCTCCTTTGTGTCTTTCAGGAGTTCCAGGAGGCCCTGCCACTAGGGCGTCCCCTACACTTGGGAACATTTGCAGTTTCCTATTGCTGCTGAGACAAGTGGCCACAAATTTAGTGGCTTAAAACAACACAAATTTACACTCTTACAGTACTTACCGCAGGCCAGAAGTCAGAAATCAGTTTCATTGAGTTGAAGTCAGGGTGTTAGCAGGGCTGGTCCCCATCTGGAGGCTCTAGAGGAGAATCTGCTTCTTTACCTTTTCTGTTTCCAGTGGCTGCCTTACTCCTTGGCCTGTGGTCCTTCCTCCATTTTCAAAGAGCGTCACTCCAATCTCTGCTTCAGGCCTCATATTGCCTTGTCTTCTTCTGTAGTCAAATCTCCCTCTGCTTCCCTCTCATAAGGACACTTGTGATTACATTTAGGGCCCACCCAGATAATCCAGGATGATCTCCCCATCTCAAGAGACTTAATCACATCTGCAAATTCCCTTTTGCCGTGTAAGGTGATATTCTCAGGTTCCAGGGATTAGGACCTGGATACCTTTGGGGGCCATTCTTCAGCCTCCCAGAGGAACCAAGCCATGGGGAAACCTGGTTGGCCCAGGCCACACTCAGGGACCTGCTTCTTTCTGCCTTGGTGATGGCCATGTCACTAGGGGAGAAAAAATGCACTTCTTAAAGGGCTCCGTGGCTGCCCTGTGAGTTGTGTTTTCTTTGCTGGTGAACTCATTCTGCTAGCCATTGTCATTTGTCAAAGACAGGGGGCAATAAATGTCCCAGGCCACATCCATCTTAGCCCTCCCCTCCCCCAGGATGCCGGTCCATGA
Organism: Mesoplodon mirus; assembly: GCF_964341445.2. NCBI lineage: Eukaryota > Metazoa > Chordata > Mammalia > Artiodactyla > Ziphiidae > Mesoplodon > Mesoplodon mirus. Next base: position 34,387,947 of record NC_138984.1, read on the forward strand.
CCGATGCCCCTGCTGGCCCTGTGGCTCCTCCACTGCCCACTCGAAGCCTCCGAGGATGTCCAGGTGTTGGCCCGGCTCTGTTTCAGCAGGTCTGAGCTCTCTCCAATGCTTGCAAAACATTTTTCTACTCGTTGGATGAGACTGGCGGTCTTTTGAGCCTGTGATAGGTGTCCGAACTCCAGGAAAGTCTTTCTAAAACAGGCCTGGGCTGAGCTTCATAGAGGAAAGGCATTTATGTCAGTGAAAACACAGAGCCCTGCTTAGTGGGGATTTGTTCTGCCAAGTCCTTCAGGCCACACAGCTCTGTGCCCAGTCCCCTCCTCACCGTGCTGGGACATCCTGACAGACCCAGCCAGAGCAGTGCGGCTGGTTCACAGGTAGAACGAGAAACGGCTTCAGAGGACCATCCTTTCTAGAGGATGGGGGAAAGAGAAAGGGAGAGAAAATTCTCCTCAAACTCTGAAGGAGGGAGATTGGTTCTTGTCAGGACCAGGATTAAACTGAGATGTTGCTCTGGCTGTTATTTCTTTTTTTTTTTTTAATTTATTGTATTTATTTATTTCTTTTTAGCTGAGTTGGATTTTTGTTGCTGCATGTGGGCTTTCTCTAGTTGTGGTGAGCAGGGGCTACTCTCCGTTGCAGTGCACAGGCTTCTCACTGCAGTGGTTTCTCTTGTTGTGGAGCATGGGTTCTAGGTGTGCGGCCTTTAGTAGTTGTGGCACGTGGGCTCAGTAGCTGTGGTTCGTGGGCTGTAGAGCGCAGGCTCACTAGTTTTTGTGCACGGGCTTAGTTGCTCTGCAGCATGTGAGATCTTCCCGGAACAGGGATCGACCCGTGTCCCCTGCATTGGCAGGTGGATTCTTAACCACGGTGCCACAAGAGAAGCCTCTGGCTGTTATTTCTGAGTGATGATTTGGGCTAAAATATTAATTTTTAATAGCAAGAAGGATGTACATGTTATAACCGCCTCTAAAAAAACAGAGCTAGGAAAGAACAACCCCGGTGCTGGGAAATCTCGTTTTATGTGTATTTTTCATGGATGAATACAAGTCTGCATATATTTATCCAATGTCCTCATCTGGACAGAAATGAACACATTTGACTAATTCAGACTAATTGGGTGGGAGGCCTAAGTGAGATGTCTGAGTTACTATTTTTAAAAAGAAATTCAGTTTTATTATCTTTAAGAGCTTTGAGCAATGAAGCTAACAAGATGTTACCTAGGAGACATATTTACAGATTTATTCCTGAGGTAAAAAAAAGGCTCCAATTGAGACTTCAGCTATTGGGAGGGCAGCAGTGGCGAGTCGAAGGTATGTTCTCACGGCAGGTGGGGATGTGTTGGGTATTTTGATTCAGAGAAAATGTTAACTCATTTTGTGTTCATCTTCCTGGACATAAGTGATGCAGATTTAGATGCCAGCCACCATGCACACACACCTCATACTCTAATTCTGTACCACAAAACAGCCGTGACATCTTAGAGCAGAAAGAGACCTCTGCAGTCATGTGGTCAACTGCCATCTCTCAATCCATGAGGGGTCTGAGGGCCAGAAAGGTGAGGTGAGTTATCCAGCAGGAGCCCACGAGTAGGTGGAAGAACCAGGAGCAGAATGCGAATTTCCTGCTCCCACGTCAATTCTCTTTCTTCTTTTACGGCTACCTCTTAGGCATCCATGGCCACTTTAGAGAAGGGGAGAATGAGAGGGGGTGAGAGAGAAGAGAAGAGACACACATTTTGAGAAAGAGATGAATCATCTGAATGCAATTTCTAACTGGATTTGGAGCATGTTACTGTTTATGCTCACTCTCCTCGGCTGGGAAGCAGACCCTGGGACTCTGGAGCGAATACAGCAGAACAGCAGCAGATGCCATTTATCCAGTGCTTGCTCTGTGCCAGACACTTTTCTAAGCACTTTACATGGATTAGTTTAATCTGTCATTTAATCCTTAGAATAGCCCCGAGAAGTACCGTACTATTATTAATCCTTTTACACCTGTGAGGAAACTGAGGCAAGGAGAGATTAAATAAATCACCTAAGGCCATTAGTGACTGAGCCAGGACTCAAATCCAACCCACGTCAGAAAACTAAAAATAGAATTACCATATAATCCAAGAATCCCACTCCTGGGCCTATATCCAGACAAAACTATAATTCAAAAAGATACATGTACCCTTATGTTCATAGCAGCACTATTCACAATAGCCAAGATATGGAAATGACATAAATGTCCATCAACAGATGAATGGATAAAGATGACTTGGTAATATATACAATGGAATACTACTCAGCCATAAAAAAGAACGAAACAATGCCATTTGCAGCAACATGGATGCAACTAGAGATTATCATGCTAAGTGAAGTCAGAAGGAGAAAGACAAATACCATAAAATATCACTTACATGTGGAATCTAAAATATGAAACGAACCTATCTATGAAACAGAAACAGACTCATAGACATAGAGAACAGACTTGTGGTTGCCAAGGGGGAGAGGGGTGGGAGAGGTTGGATTGGGAGTTTGGGATTAGCAGATGGAAACTGGTATATATAGAATGGATAAACAACAAGGTCCTACTGTATAGCACTGTATTCAGTATCCTGTGATAAACCATAATGGAAAAGAATATGAAAAAGAATGTATGTGTGTGTGTGTGTATGTGTGTGTGTGTGTGTGTGTGTATATATATATATATATATATATATATTTTACAACATTGTAAATCAACTATACTTTAATAAAAAAAAAATCCAACCCATCTAACTGTACAGCCCTCTCCCACCTGGCGCCACTCTGCCCTAACCATTTTGCTCTCTCCAAAGCTTCCCAATAGGTGGCACAAAATACTGGCCCTTCAGCCACTGAGTGTCCAGGCAAGGCCTGGAGTGGCGGGAGCCACCTGGTTGCTTGCAAAGAACCTCGTCTGCTTACTCTGGATTATTATTATTATGTTATCGTTACGTTGTATTATTGTCTCTATGTGCCTCCTTGTGAGAAAGGTTGGGAAACACTGCTCTATTCTGTAACATAGTTTTGATGGATGATTCAATTCATTTCTGTATTGTTCATGCTGTTTGTTTAGCTCAGGATGAAATAAGGCCACAGGTCCAGCCCTGCAGGCTGGTGATTTAGTCCCCCACTCGCTCCTCTGGGAGCCATCTGACAAACACAAGGGAGAGAGGGCAAGGTGCATCCGGATCTGTGTAAACCCATCACCTCCCAGAAAGGCTGTGGAGCACATGCCCTCTGGGTACATATATGCACCCTCATCTGTATGTATCAAGGGCAGGAACTTCCAATCCATGGAGAACAAAACATGACATCAGGGTCACAGAGCATCTTTTATCTCTCTATTTCTTGGGTGTCATTTCCGTTTTTTAAAAACTTCTCTACCTGTCGTGCAGGGGCACCTGAATTTTGTACTGCTGTTGCAATGATATATTCTTTGAAGGAGAACTACCTGTTCTGGAGATGTCAAGGTCAGAGAGTCAGCAATTATGAGCTTATGAGATAATGACATGTGTGTTTAGTGTGATGGTAAATTACACCGTAGGAAAAAATTTTAAGATTCAGAGTAAACTATTTTCCCATATAAACTTACTGCCTCAGGAAAACTGTGGTTAAAATTATAAATTACCAGGAAACTTCAAATTTCCCCTAGAGAGCCAAAATAGAAATACAGAAGAAGCATTGTTGAAATCATCCCAAATTAGAAGCAATGTTTATTCAATTAAAAATAAGTGTATTTACACTATCTGTTTATATGATGTCTTCTACCAGTTTCTAGCCATGAGGCTCAAAGGGAAATCTAGTAATCCTAGATTTCAGTTTCCTCATCTCCATGATGGGTATGCTATCCTACCCAGCAGCTAACCGACTTCCTACAAATCTCCAAAGAAGTAGCTTCCTCTCCTCTCTTGTATGAATCTGCTTCAGTGGCCTTCATGTTTGGAAAGATCTTTCTAATGTTTACCCTGACTCTGTGCCATGATATAAATCCACAACTTCTTGCCTTGTCCTAGGAAAACGACAGACACAGTTAACTCTTCATATTCTTAGAGAGTAGAACGGGGTCAACTCCTAACCTCCCCTTCCAGCTACCAAGACAGCAAGGGCTTACTTCCCATGGCTTCCATTTGGGCTGGGAGTTGTCTGTGCCCTCTCCATATACACCTCACGGCGGAGTTCCAGGGTCTGTGCCCAGATACGATGCGGTGGTGGATAGGGTGGTCTCCATGGGTTCTGCCCGTCTTCATGATTGTTCCATCTGCAGAGTCAAGGGTTGGCCAGTGACTAGTATAGAGGAAGGATAAACTTGTGGTTGCTTCACTCCATAAACACCCAGGAAGCACAGGGTCTGCAGGAAGGAGTAGAAGAGGGACCCTTCTGAAAAGGCAGGACTGGCCTGGATACCACTGCATGCTGGCCTGGGATCTCGGGCACCTTAGCTAAGCCTTTGGAACCTCTCTGTATCCTTATCTACGTAAAGGAAAATGGCATCTACCTCACACAACCTCACAGGGTGTTGTTAAGATCAGAGATGTGGATGTCATTAAAAAGCTCATGGTTCCTTCAGCTCAGCCCAGAAAGGTTAAACTGGCACTCTTTGGCCAGAGCCCAGTGGCTGGGTCTAGTTGGGTGAGAAGATGGAGTGACGTCTAGGATATAGTGGCCCAATCATTGGGCTATCTTCTACTGAGTTAAAGATTGCTGACAACTTTTTTTTTTTTTTTTTTTGGCTGCACCCCTTGTGGTTCCCCAACCAGGGGTCGAACCCAGGAAGCTCTAACCACTGGACCGCCAGGGAATTCCTGCTGACAACTTTACAGTCGTGTGCTATCTCCCCTTCATTTCATGTGGTCATAGCCTCAATATGTATGACAAGTCTTGCACACAGAAGGAAAAGGCATAATTCACTGCATAAGATCAGAAAGTAAGTCCTCTGGGTCAAGGCCTAGTCAATAAAAGACCCCTATCCAAATACCAATACTTGACTTGGGAGGGGTAACTTACTGACAGCTGTTTCTGCATTGTTACAGGTAAATTAGTTAATTCCCTAGCAGATAGCCCTGGGGAGATGGTAAGTGTTGTTTGGGGGGAATGAGGGTGTTCGCCTCCTTGCATGGCAGGGTGCTGGGAAACAGGCAGTTTGCAGTGGGAGAAAGAGCACTGAACTTCAGTCTTGGATCTGCCATTTGTACAATGTGTGACCTTGGGCGCCTTGCTTAACCCCTCTGAGCCTTTGCTTTCTCTTCTGAAAAAAGTGAGGATGCACAAATACCCCACAAGGCAGTTCCGAGGATTAAGTAGTAGGATGTGGGTGTTTGTGCTTTATAAACCAGGAAGGGAAATGCAAATGTTGATTGTTGTCATTACTGTGATCTCCATCTGGTTTGGATACAGGGTCAGCATGGAGAGAAGTATAAATCATAAGCCAGTTATTTTGCTAGGGACACTGGATGTGTCAGGCATGGTGTGTGTGTGTGTGTGGAAGGAGGGTGGGGTCTGTGAAAGACAGCACACACCAAGATCAACATAACTGTAATGGCTTTCATTATGGAGTGCCTACTGTGTGCCAGGCACTTGCTCACCACCTATCTACATTCCTCTGAGCCCTCGTAACAACCCCGATATTATTGGTATTTGTTTTTGTGATGAAGCAACTAGCTCAGAGAGGGCAAGTAATGGTCCAAGGTCACACAGCTAGTGAGAGCTGAAGCTAAGACTCAGAGCCAGGCTGGTGAACTCCAAGGCTCGTGCCCTTTGCACTCACTCCTTCCTGTCTTTTTTTTCAAATTCTGCACCCCCAAAACCTTCATCAGGGAAGCCTTGGTTTAAACAAGATACAGGCAGATCCCAGCACCATCCCAACCCTGCAACAGAGGCAGCAACACGGCCCTGAAATCAAATGGGTTCCCTGGAAGTTCGCTGGGAGGGCTGGGAGATCCCAAATGAGAAGTGACCACCCGTGTTTGATGTTACCCCAAAGTGCCTGTTCCTCATTTGGGGCATTAGTGGTTGTAACAGAAGTAGTAGTATTTCACCAACAGTGGTGATTAGTTACAGAAGGAGCCAAGTGGCAGCTCATCTCCATGTACAAAGTGCTGCGGGCCCTTGGGGCCCCCTGGCCTGTGCGGTCCCATGTCAACAGGGTGCATATTCCCTGCCTGGTGTCCAGCTGGCGGTGCAGAGCTCTGTGACACAAACCCCTTCTAACTCAAAGAGTTTTTAATGAGCCTTCAAGAGAGAAGAAAATGGAAAAAATGCAATAGAAACACAACAGCAAGCAAACCAGTGGGGGTGTAGAATCCCTCCAAGAGGGGATTAACCCTTTCTGCACACAAGGGCTGGCCCCAACCCACTATCTCAGAGAAGATACCAGCAGGGAAGGAGTGTGGAGATGGAGCCGGAAGGAGAAAAACAAACCTCTGGAAGTCCAAACACCTATTTTTAAATTCTGGGGTCTCAGCTCAGCCTTAATTTGATGTCATTTGCTTGTTAAGTCAGGCGCTGGGCTGGGTGTGTGTCACTTGGGAAGATCTGTTTCAATCACATAATCCTTCAACCACAGGAAGCGGAGGGACTGCTGGCTTCCCCTGAGGCCTCTTGGACCAGAAGGCCGACTTTGTAGGTGTGCACTTTCACACCCTGGGCGTCTACCATCAGGGGACCATGGGGCAGATGGAAAGGAAAACAACCGCCATCGGCTGGGATTGCCTCCTGCTCCATGGGAGGGGTGGGGACCAGCCAGTGGGGAGGCCTGGGCCAGGAAAGGGAGGGGTGTTACTGTGGGGCAGGAGCAGGAACAAATGTGGGTGAAGTGGACGTGGTTTAATTTAGCAAAGGAAGTGTCATAACTGTCTCTTTAGTAACCACAAGGTACAAACTCTGGGAAAGATGACTGTCTGCAGGCCTTATTTAAAGATCTATATATATACCCATGAGTATTAATAATGCAAAGAGGACTCTTTTTTTTTTTTTTGCTTCATGTTAAGATTTTTGACCTACAAATCACTGTTCACGTTAAAGATTCTCTTGAAGCCAGCCAGTTAAACTCAAGATTAAAACAATATTCTGCCTTTATTTTCCCAATTTCAAAGCTCCTTTTCTCTTCTCTTAAACCTCAATCAGGGAGATATGTTCAAGATGGCGTAGTAGAAGACGTGCGCTCACTCCCTCTTGTGAGAGCACCAGAATCACAACGAACTGCTGAACAATCATCCACAGGAAGACACTGGAACTCACTAAGAAGATACCCCACATCCAAAGACAAAGGAGAAGCCACAATGAGATGGTAGGAGGGGCGCAATCACAATAAAATCAAATCCCATAACTGCTGGGTGGGTGACTCACAAACTGGAGAACAATTAGACCACAGAAGTCCACCCACTGGAGTGAAGGTTCTGAGCCCCACGTCAGGCTTCCCAACTTGGGGTTGGGCAAAGGACTTGGGAGGAGGAATTCTAGAGAATCAGACTTTAAAGACTAATGGAATTTGACTTCAGGACTTCGACAGGACTCGGGGAAACAGAGACTCCACTCTTGGAGGGCACACACAAAGTAGTATGTGCATCGGGACTGAGGGGAAGGAGCAGGGCCCCATAGGAAACAGAACCAGACATACATGCTAGCGTTGGAGGGTCTCCTGCAGAGGCGGGGGGTGGCTGTGGCTCACTGCAGGGACAAGGACACTGGAAACAGAAGTTTTGGGAAGTACTCCTTGGTGTGAGCCCTCCCAGAGTCTGCCATTAGCCCCACCAAGGAGCTTGTAGCCTCCAGTGCTGGGTTGCTTCAGGCAACAACCAACAGGGAGGGAACCCAGCCCCACCATCAGCAGACAAGCAGATCAAAGTTTCACTGGGCTCTGCCCACTAGAGCAACACCCAGCTCTACCCCTCACCAGTCCCTCCCATCAGGAAGCTTGCACAAGCCTCTTAGATAGCCTCATCCACCAGAGGGCAGACAGCAGAAGCAAGAAGAACTACAATCCTGCAGCCTGTGGAATGAAAACCACATTCACAGAAAGATAGACAAAATGAAAAGGCAGAGGACTATGTACACGATGAAGGAACAAAATAAAACCCCAGAAAAACAACTAAATGAAGTGGACATAGGCAACCTTCCAGAAAAAGAATGCAGAATAATGATAGTGAAGATGATCCAGGACCTCAGTAAAAGAATGGAGGCAAAGATCGAGAAGATGCAAAAAATGTTTAACAAAGACCTAGAGGAATTAAAAAAAAAAACACCTAGAATTAAAGAACAAACAAACAGAGATGAACAATAAACTAACTGAAATGAAAAATACACTAGAATGAATCAACAGCAGAATAACCGAGGCAGAAGAATGGATAAGTGACCTGGAAGACAGAATGGTGGAATTCACTGCTACAGAACAGAATAAAGAAAAAAGAATGAAAAGAAATGAGGACAGCCTAAGAGACCTCTGGGATAACATTAAATGCACCAACATTCATATTATAGGGGTCCCAGAAGGAGAAGAGAGAGAGGAAGGACCCGAGAAAATATTTGAAGAGATTATAGTTGAAAATTTCCCTAACATGAGAAAGGAAATAGCCATCCAAGTCCAGGAAGCACAGAGAGTCCCAGGCAGGATAAACCCAAGGAGAAATATGCCAAGACACATAGTAATCAAATTGAAAAAACTTAAAGACAAAGAAAAATTATTTAAAAGCCACAAGGGAAAAATGACAAGTAACATATAAGGGAACTCTCATAAGGTTAACAGCTGATTTCTCAGCAAAAACTCTACAAGCCAGAAGGAAGTGGCATGATATGTTTAAAGTGATGAAAGGGAAGAACCTACAACCAAGATTATTCTACCTGGCAAGGATCTCATTCAGATTCAATGGAGAAATCAAAAGATTTACAGACAAGCAAAAGCTAAGAGAATTCAGCACCGCTAAACCTGCTCTACAGCAAATGTTAAAGGAACTTCTCTAAGTGGGAAACACAAGAGAAGAAAAGGACCTGCAAAGACAAACCCCAAACAATTAAGAATATGGTCATAGGAACATACATATCATTAATTACTTTAAACATGAATGGCTTAAATGCTCCAACCAAAAGACACAGGCTTACTGAATGGATAAAAAAACAAGACCCATATATATGCTGTCTACAAGAGACCCACTTCAGACTTAGGGACACATACAGACTGAAAGTAAGGGGATGGAAAAAGATATTCCATGCAAATGGAAATCAAAAGAAAGCTGGAGTAGCAATACTCATATCAGATAAAGTAGACTTTAGAATAAAGAATGTTACAAGAGACAAGGAAGGACACTACATAATGATCAAGGGATCAATCCAAAAAGAAGATATAACAATTATAAATATATATGCACCCAACATAGGAGCACCTCAATGCATAAGGCAACTGCTAACAGCTATAAAAGAGGAAATCTACAGTAACACAATAATAGTGGGGGACTTTAACAGCTCACTCACACCAATGGACAGTTCATCCAGACAGAAAATTAATGAGGAGACACAAGCTTTAAATGACACAATAGACTAGATAGACTTAATTGACATTTATAGGAGATTCCAACTGAAATCAGCAGATTACATGTTCTTCTCAAGTGTGCACAGAACATTCTCCAGAATAGATCATATCTTGGGTCACAAATCAAGTCTCGGTAAATTTAAGAAAATTGAAATCATATCAAGCATCTTTTCCGACCACAACACTATGAGATTAGAAATCAATTACAGGGAAAAGAAGTAAAAAACACAAACACATGGAGGCTAAACCATACGTTACTAAATAACCGAGAGATCACTGAAGAAATCAAAGAGGAAATCAGAAAATACCTAGAGGCAAATGACAATGAAAACACGACTATCCAAAACCTATGGGATGCAGCAAAAGCAGTTCTAAGAGGGAAGTTTATAGCAATACAATCCTACCTCAAGAAACAAGAAAAATCTCAAATAAACAATCTAACCTTACACTTAAAGGAACTAGAGGGGCTTCCCTGGTGGCGCAGTGGTTGAGAATCTGCCTGCCAATGCAGGGGACACGGGTTCGAGCCCTGGTCTGGGAGGATCCCACATGCCGTGGAGCAACTACGCCTGTGAGCCACAACCACTGAGCCTGCGCATCTGGAGCCTGTGCTCCGCAACAAGAGAGGCCACGATAGTGAGAGGCCCGCACACCGTGATGAAGAGCGGCCCCCGCTTGCCACAACTAGAGAAAGCCCTCGCACAGAAACGAAGACCCAACACAGCAAAAAAAATAAATAAACTAATAAACTCCTACCCCCAACATCTAAAAAAAAAAAAAAAAAAAAAGGAACTAGAGAAAGAAGAATGAACAAAACCCAAAGTTAGTAGAAGGAAAGAAATCATAAAGATCAGAGCAGAAATAAATGAAATAGAAACAAAGAAAACAGTAGCAAAGGTCAATAAAACCAAAAACTGGTTCTTTGAGAAGATAAACAAAATTGATAAACCTTTAGCCAGACTCATCAAGAGAAAGAGGGAGAGGACTCAAATCAATAAAATTAGAAATGAAAAAGGAGAAGTTACAACAGACACCGCAGAAATACAAAGCATCCTAAGAGACTACTACAAGCAACTGTATGCCAATAAAATGGACAACCTGGTAGAAATGGACAAATTCTTAGAAAGGTTTAACCTTCCAAGACGGAACCAGGAAGAAATAGAAAATATGAACAGACCAATCACAAGTAATGAAATTGAAACTGTGATTAAAAATCTTCCAACAAACAGAAGTCCAGGACCAGATGGCTTCACAGGTGAATTCTATAAAACATTTAGAAAAGAGCTAACACCCATCCTTCTCAAATTCTTCCAAAAATTTGCAGAGGAAGGAACACTCCCAAACTCATTCTATGAGGCCACCATCACCCCGATACCAAAACCAGGCAAAGATACTACAAAAAAAAGAAAATTACAGACCAATATCACTGATGAATATAGATGCAAAAATCCTCAACAAAATACTAGCAAACAGAATCTGACAACACATTAAAAGGATTATACACCATGATCAAGCGGGATTTATCCCAGGGATGCAAGGATTCTTCAGTTTACGCAAATCAGTCAGTGTGAAACACCATATTAACAAACTGAAGAATAAAAACCATATGATCATGTCAACAGATGCAGAAAAAGCTTTTCACAAAATTCAACACCCATTTATGATTAAAAACTCTCCAGAAAGTGGGCATAGAGAAAACCTACTTCAACATAATAAAGGCCATATAAGACACACCCACAACAAACATCATTCTCAATGGTGAAAAACTGCAAGCATTTCCTCTAAGGTCAGGAACAAGACAAGGATGTCCACTCTTTTTTTTTAAATTTATTTTAGGCTGTGTTGGGTCTTCGTTGCTGGGCACAGGCTTTCCCTAGTTGTGGCGAGCAGGGGCTACTATTTGTTGTGGTGCGTGGGCTTCTCATTGTGGTGGCTTCTATTGCTGCGGAGCACAGGCTCTAGGCATGCAGGTTACAGTAGTTGCAGTATGCGGGCTCAGTAATTGTGGCTCGCAGGCTCTAGAGTGCAGGCTCAGTAGTTGAGGCGCACGGGCTTAGTTGCTCTGCAGCATGTGGGATCTTCCTGGACCAGGGCTCGAACCCATGTCCCCTGCATTGGCAGGCATATTCTTAACCACTGCACCACCAGGGAAGTCCAGGATGTCCACTCTTGCCACTATTGTTCAACATAGTTTTGGAAGTCCTAGCCAAGGCAATCAGAGAAGAAAAAGAAATAAAAGGAATACAAATTGGAAAAGAAGAAGTAAAACTGTCACTGTTTGTAGATGACATGATACTATACATAGGGAATCCTAAAGATGCCACCAGAAAACTACTAGAGCTAATCAATGAATTTGGTAAAGTTGCAGGACACAAAGTTAATGCACAGAAATCTCTTGCATTCCTATACACTAACAATGAAAGATCATAAAGAGAAATTAAGGAAACAAGCCCATTCACCATTGCAAGAAAAAGAATAAAATACCTAGGAATAAACCTACCTAAGGAGTAAAAGACCTGTACTCAGAAAACTATAAGACACTGATGATAGGAATCAAAGATGATACAAACAGATGGAGAGATATACCATGGACTTGGATTGGAAGAATCAATATTGTGAAAATGACTATACTGCCCAAAGCAATCTACAGATTCAGTGTAATCCCTATCAAATTACCAATGGCATTTTTTTTCAGAAGTGGAGCAAAAAAATCTTAAAATTTGTATGGAGACACAAAAGACCCCGAATAGCCAAAGCAATCTTGAGAAAGAAAAATGGAGCTGGAGGAATCAGGCTCCCTGACTTCAAATTATACTACAAAGCTACAGTAATCAAGACAATATGGTACTGGCACAAAAACAGAAATACAGATCAATCGAACAGGATAGAAAGCCCAGAGATAAACCCACGCATCTATGGTCAACAAATGTATGACAAAGGAGGCAAGGATATACAGTGGAGAAAAGACAGTCTCTTCAACATCTCTTCAGTAAGCTGGGAAAACTGGACAGCTACATGTAAAAGAATGAAATTAGAACACTCCCTAACACCATACACAAAAATAAATTCAAGATGGATTAAAGACCTAAATTTAAGACCGGACACTATAAAACTCTTAGAGGAAAACATAGGAAGAACACTCTTTGACATGAATCACAGCAAAATATTTTTTGACCCACCTCCTAGGGTAATGGAAATAAAAACAAAACAAAAATAAACAAATGGGACCTAATGAAACTTAAAAGATTTTGCACAGTAAAGGAAACTATAAACAAGATGAAAAGACAACCCTCAGAATGGGAGAAAATACTTGCAAACAAATCAATGGACAAAGGATTAATCTCCAAAATATATAAACAGCTCAAGCAGCTCAATATTAAAAAAAACAAACAATCCAATCAAAAAATGGGCAGAAGATCTAAATAGACATTTCTCCAAAGACATGCAAATGGCCAAGAGGCACATGAAAAGCTGCTCAACATCATGAATTATTAGAGAAATTCAAATCAAAACTACAATGAGGTATCACCTCACACCAGTTAGAATGGCCATCATCAGAAAATCTACAAACAAAAAATGCTGGAGAGGGTGTGGAGGAAAGGGAACCCTCTTGCACTGTTGGTGGGAATGTAAATTGATACAGCCACTATGGAAAACAGTATGGAGGTTCCTTAAAAAACTAAAAATAGAACTACCGTATGACCCAGCAATCCCACTACTGGGCATATACCTAGAGAAAACCATAATTCAAAAAGCACATGCACCCCAATGTTCACTGCAACACTATTTACAATAGCCAGGTCATGGAAGCAACCTAAATGCCCATCCACAGACGAATGGATAAAGAAGAAGTGGTACATATATACAATGGAATATTACTCAGCCATAAAAGGGAATGAAATTGGGTCATTTGTAGAGATGTGTATGGATCTAGAGACTGTCATACAGAGTGAAGTAAGTCGGAAAGAGAAAGACAAATGTCGTATATTAATGCATATATGTGGAATCTAGAAAAATGGTACAGATGAACCAGTTTGCAAGGCAGAAATAGATACACAAATGTAGAGAACAAACGTGTGGACACCAAGGGGGGAAAGCAGGGGTGGGGTGGTGGTGGTGGTGGTGGTGGTATGAATTGGGAGATTGGCATTGACATGTATACACTAATATGTATAAAATGGATAACTAATAAGAACCTGCTGCATTAAAAAAAAAATGAAATGAAATGAAACAAAACAAAACAAAACAAAACCTCGATCATGCCCGGGCTACAGTTTCTGTAGTTTTTCTCTGTGGAGAAAGGTCTCAAATCAATCAAGTGCCTTTATTTATCTAATAGACACTACCAAGTCTACTGCATATGAAAGCAGAAGTGTGCCTGCATTAAAACCAGGTGGTCCCTGTAGTCCAAGTGAAAAGATAAAAACAAAGTACCAGAGGTCAATGTTGAGTTGTCCAGAAGTCTGGGAAGATCTGAGCTCCCTTCTCTCTTCCCAGTGTGCTTTCTCCCCACATTTCACCTCATTTCTGTTCTTATACTTTATATCATTAATGCCAATTGCTAACATTATTGAGTGTTTTCCTGTGCTAGACACTGTGATAAATCGATTACTTACATTTCCCCTTTATGTCTTCATGTTAAACTGGTATTCTTCACCCATTTTCAGATGAGGAAATAGGGGCTCAGAGGCACCGACTGGCTTGAAGGTACACAGCTCATAGTTGGTGAGGCCTGTGCTTGAGCCTCCATGGCTCTTGCCTCCAAATCCTATGCACTTTTTACTGCACAAATACCCCTCTACAGCAACCTGTAAAACAGGTATTGTTCATCCTGTTGCCAGTAGAGAAACAGGCTGAGAGTGCAAGCAATTGATTGCCCAAAGTTTTACCACTAGGAAATGGCGAAGCTGGAGCTGGAACTTGGGTTTTTTGACTCCAAATTCAGTGCTATTCCCCTTACCCCTGCATCAGCCCTGGGTCATTGGCAAATTCAGAAAGGAGAAAGAGCTGAGTTCATGGTTTCTCCAGGGCCCCTTGTCTTGGTCTGTCACTACCTAAGCCCTGAACTCAGGTGCCTGGGCTTTCTTAGCCCTTGGGCTGAGCAAGCTGAGTCAAGCTGCCCTCCAAGGCCCCTTTCATCAAAAACCACTTTCCAGTGCAATTTACCACAAGCATCCTCACCTGGGTTTGGCTAGATTATTTCTCAGGGTCTGTCTTAGGTTCTTTTCCATTAAGATCCCCATTCAAAGTCCCACTTCTGCAGGAGGCCTTCCTTCTCTCTTTGGCTCAGGTTACTCTATTTAAAACCTTCTCTCTGTCAAGCTGACTGTTTTTGCCTTCACTTTTCTGCCCTGGGTCTATGGGAGTCTCCGCTAGATCCCAAATGTGGCCTCCCTAGAATATGGAAACGCCCAGCACGCCCTTGGAGACCCCTCACGTCTGTGAGGAGGTGGATCACCCAACAGCACCCTCCCCTGCACAGGCTCCAGGCCCATACCCCACGCCTGTTGCTCCCACCTTGGGTTCACTGTCCTGGAAAAGGTTCGAGGTGGCGATAGAGTTAACGCAATCCAATCCTAGCCTGCGAGGAAGAGCTTGGCACTAGTTATAAACCTGCTCATTGCCAGGGCGGCCCTGTTCTCCATCATTCTCCGCTCCCTCTCCTCAATAAAATGACCCATTTAAACCAGATTTTTCTTATTAACAAGCTTCCTACTAAATGGCTTCAGCTGTGCTTGTTGATTTATAGGGCTTAGAAAGCACTGCTCAGCTGTGCCCCTCCCTGCTGGTCCAAGGGCCTGACTGAAACATCTTGTCCTGGTGACATTGTGGGAGAGCAGAAGCCGCCTTCCAAGTGGCAGCTCCAGAAGGGGCTTCTTCTTTTCTTCTTAATATTTTAATTTTAGAAATGTTCAAACCCACAAACTTAGAGAAAATAATGTAATGGAGCCCCTTGAACCGTCACCGTGCCAATCTTGTTTTCTCTGCTTCTGCCTGTTTCCTAAACTAACCCCACCAGCTAGATTATTTTAAATTAAATCCCATTTTATCACTTCACCCATTTCAGTGTATTTTCTAAGAGATAAAGACTGTGTGGCCTTTTCACATAACCACAATGTCATGAATACATCTAAAAATATTAACAATAATTCTTCAATATTATCTAATATCCATCCAGTGTTCAAATTTTCTTGACTGTCTCATAACTTTTAAATACTTGATTCATTTAAATCAGCATCTAATCAGTGTTCCCAACTGCATTTGATTTAATATGACCCAAGTTTCTTTTTAATCTATAACAATTCCTCTCCTCTTTTTTTTTTTTTCAGGGACATCTTGATGTGGACAAGTTCCCAAAACATATGTACACTGTGCCACCACCAAGAAGGAAATCCTGAAAGCACCCTTGTCAGCACAGACCCTCCTTATACCGTGGGTTAAGTTATTTATGTCCTTGAGTATGGCCCTAACCCACAGGCCTCTGCCTACTGTCCCTAAGAGCACCTTAAGACGGTTAAATCACACATAAAAATGCTCAACATCGCTAATCATTAGGGAAATGTAAATTGAGACCACAATGAGATATCATCTCACACCTGTCAGAATGGCTATTATCAAAAAGAACACAGGGCTTCCCTGGTGGCGCAGTGGTTGAGAGGCCGCCTGCCGATGCAGGGGACACGGGTTCGTGCCCTGGTCCGGGAGGATCCCACATGCCGCGGAGTGGCTGGGCCTGTGAGCCATGGCCGCTGAGTCTGCGCGTCCGGAGCCTGTGCTCCGCAATGGGAGAGGCCACAACAGTGAGAGGCCCGCGTATCGCAAAAAAAAAAAGAACACAAATAACAAATGCTGGTGAGGATGTGGAGGAAAGGGAACACTTCTATACTGGTGGGAATGTAAATTGGGGCAGCCACTGTGGGAAACAGTATGGACGTTTCTCAAAAAACTGAAAATAGAACTACCATATAATCCACCAATTCCACTCCTGGGAATATATCCGAAAAAACCAGAAACACTAATTCAAAAGACATGTGCACCCCAATGTTCATAGCAGCATTATTTACAATTGCAACCTAAGTGTCCAACAACAGATGAATGAATAAAGAAGATGTGGTATATACAGTGGAAAATTACTCAGTTTATGAAAACTACTCATAAAAAGGAAAAACATTTGCAGCAACATGGATGGACTTGGAGGGCATTATGCTAAGTGAAATGTCAGACAGAGAAAGACAAATACTGTATGATATCACTTATATGTGGAATCTAAAAAATACAACAAACTAGTGAATATAACAAAAAAGAAGCAGACTCACAGATATAGAGAACAAACTAGTGGTTACCAGTCGGGAAAGGGAAGGGAGAGGGGCAATATAAGGGTAAGCGTAAAAAAAGGGGTTATGGGATTACATGAAGTTACGTGTGTGAAACTTTTGAAAATTGCAAAGCACTATAGAATTAAAAGAATCTCTCATTCAATAAAAAAAGAAAGCTTAATCATCTTAGACCAATACTGATTGAAACAATGGGATCCTAAAGTGCTGAGCAGTCACCAACCCATTCATTCCAATAACTCATATTTATTAGCATGTAGGCATTTACCACTACCCGTCAGGATCGGTCCTCTACCATCTCTATTTTCCCAGATGAGGAAGTAGAAGGATAGAAGAGTCTGTTCTACTCTTTCTGATCAGTGGATGTGGGCTTTGAAATCAAGTTGTCTGAAGGAGGCACCCATTTCTTCACCACTGAGGGGCCCTACCTCAGGGTACAAGGTCTTATTTCCCACCAGGGGCTTTGCTGGGTTTCCAGGCTCCTCTCAGGCAGGGCCAGCAGGGAGAAGTGAGAATCTTGATCACTAGGATGTGTTTGCAGTTCTGGGGAGAGGTGAGGGCAAGGAGGCTCCAGAGAGGCACAGCTGGCATGGAGCTCTGGATCTTCTGTGGACTCCCTTTGTCCGAGCTGGGCTTGTGCCCATCCCCACCAACTCCCCGATGGAGGCTGTGAGCAGGCCTCCCCACCTCTCTCTTTCACAGTTCCACACAAACCATCATTACCACATCTCTCTAAGCCCACGCAAATGCCACATCCACATGCCCTTAGACCCACACCACTCAGCTTACAGGCCGGCCCTCACACGGCTCAGGCCTGCAAGCACATGCTTGCCTACACACATTTCACTGTGCAGAGTAAACACAGACCCTGGAGGCACTGGCGGGGGTGGGGTGGGGGGGTTGGTGTTTTCCCTATGGTAGCCAGAACTAAAGGCTACCTGACTTCAGATAGAAAGGTTGTCTATCTATCTATCATCTATCTATCTATCTATGTATCTATCTATGTATCTATCTATCTATCTATCTATCTATCTATCTTTAATAGGTCTTTAGTTCTGGAAAAGGCAAAGGCTTTTGAGCTCCTGGTCTCTGTCGGTCCAGAGAGTCTGCAAGGAGCTTGAGGGTTAGTGAGTGAGGCCAGGGTGGAAGGGTCGGAGTCGGGCAAGCAGCCGGCTGGTTAAATACGACTAAATCAAATTCCCCCCATCTGAAGGAGGGGAGCTCTAACCTGCGGTTCTAAGAGATAGAAAAACACCAACTGCTAGCAAGATAATCCAATTTCCTTTCTCCCTCGCTCTGAAGGGGGCTGCCCCAGCCCTACTGCTCCAACCTCACGCTGGGTTTCAGTCTGGCTAGAACTCTTTACCCCTGCAGCAGAGTTCATATCAAAGCCTCAGCCCCCCAGGGTTCATTAGGAGGCATTTATTTCTGCATATTCTTGGAGAGCAGGAGGGAGGAGAACTTGATTCGCAATGCAAATTACTTGGCTGTAATTTCAACTCTCCCTCCCTTCTCACAGGGAGATTTTGCAGGTCATTAAAAATATATGATTGCCTCCAAAACAGCAGTGACAGCCGCTCTGCTGGGCAGGACCAGGTGCTGGTGCTTGAAGGCCACTGAACGATGTGGGGAGGATGCCAGGCCCTCACTCCTCTTCCAACCTCTATGCTTCAGATCACAGGGATGGTGGTCCAGTTGGGAGGCCAATGTGGGGATGCAGACCTACTCTGTCTTCATTTCTGTTTTGCCTTTTACTGCTGTGGGGCATCTAAGCTCTTGGTTTCGTATCTGTGGGCTCTCGGTTTCCTCCTCTATAAAAATGGGGATAAATAAGGAGCTGGACCCAGAACACCTGGCACAGAGAAGGTGGGCAGTCAGCTCTTTGGGTTAGGCCCTTCCCCACCCCAGTCTTTCTGTCTAGCTCAATGACCCCTTTCTTCATCCCATCGCCCACCCCAATTTGAGCTACTGGGACCCAACCAGTCAAGGGAGTGTTGCCCAGATCTTCTGCTAATGATGGGCGTTTCACTTGGTGTTTCCTTTCCCGTATTGCTGTGGGAATTCAGAAACCACAGAACTATCTAGGCCTTTGCCTTCAACCTAATTGATCCCATAGACATTGGTCAATTATAGGTGGAGGGAGGAACTAAGAGATGTGAGCATCGATCAAAGCCAGCATCTCTATATAAAACCAAGAAAAGATTTTAGGCCAGGCAGGAAGGAAACTACTCCTCCATGAGTCTGAGGCACTAACCTGGGATTTCCTGGGAGGAAGGAGATCTCTTTAGACATAGCCTCCCTGAGTCTCAGATGCTCTAGTCCTGAACTGCAGGCATAAGAAATGTCCTGCTTATATAATGATAAAGTTAATTCGTAAATCCAGACCCACAAAATGGAGGCTGCCCCAGGGCCCAGCTCAAGTCACAAATCTAAACCTAAGTCAGCCTGCACTTACAGGAAACACCTTTCTGTCACGGAAAACTAACACCAACCACAATCCCCCAACTCAGCTTCAGCTAGCTCACCTTACTCTAGAAAATAGGACCTGTAGCCTTGTAAGGAAATCCCCAACCTCCTAGCCAATCATGCCCTATTTCCAAGTTGCCCCTTGTTGCCTCTACATACTGTAAACATCACTCTTGACCAAAATCCCTTGGAAAGAGCATTATATTCCCCCAAGACACGGATTGTTTTCCTTTGAACAAAGGACATCAGACTCATTACTAAACTGTTTTAGTTTTGTCATTTGACAATAATATGCACATAATCCTTGAGGAGCATGTGTTCCTGTGTATAATTGTTAAAGGAAAGTTATATATTTTGAAGGTTTTAAATTACCTTTTAAATTCAGATTTAAAAGATATCTGGGGAAACAATTTGGCAATTTCTCAAAATGTCAAACAGAGTTCCAAATGGCCCAGCATTTCTACTCCTCCATCTACAACTTAAGGAAATGAAAACACAGGGCCACATGAAAACTTGCACATGAACTTTTCATGTGCACGTTTATTCATAATAGCCAAAAAGTGAAAACAACCCAAATGTCCATCAAAGAATGAATGAATAAATAAAATGTGGTCTCTCTCTCATACACATACACATGCACGCACGCATGCATGCACGCACACACACATACCCCTGCCTGCATTCAGGATTTGGTTTCAACAGTTTGATGAAAAAAACAGTCTTCTCCACACAAGGGGTTTGGAGCCAGGTTCACCCCAGGAGCCTGAGAAGAGAGGTCCCTTTCCCAGCGTCACTTCCTGCGGCTCCTCTAAATTCCCTCTTCCACATTCATCTTCTGCTTCAGCATCTTCAGCTTTTTGCATTTCTGGAAGCCTTCCATGCCTTGGTGCATCCTGATCATGGAATGCTTTTCTCCTGCTTCTCTGCCCACGGACCACCTACTGGCCTTCTAGAGCCTTTCCTTGGAAGCAGTTGGTCTCTGCTTCCTCCTGGGCAGGGAAGAAGCACAGGCCCCATGGGATTGAGCTCCTCAGGTGCAGGGACTGTGGCTCACTCACCTGAATCCTGGTGGAATGCAGGATATATGGTAGGTGCTCAAGTGATGATGGGAAGGAAAAAAAAAAAGAGGTAGAGGGATAGAAGGAAAAGGAAGATCATTTTTGTATTATTTCTATTTTTATGTAATAACATTTAAAAAGAAAAAGAATTAGGTACAAAAGTTCTCTGAGTTCTATGCAATTTTTTGTTGGTCTCTAATTTAATTCATTAATAAAGTGGAAAAGGAGAAAGGCATATTTTACATTCTAATGAAACAGATTTGAGAATTTAAAAAATGGTTCTCTTTTATAGACAATATTCATTTCTCCCCTATAGAAAAATAATTTTTCTCCCCTAGAATGACCTTGACCCTTACTGTTTCAGGAAAAGGGTTTGATTGACCTAAGGGTCGAATATGGAGCTTCTTTCTCTTTGTTCAAATGGAAAGCACACACACACAGGCATTCCCTTTCAAATCAGAAGAGGCTTAACTTCTTTTTTTTTTTTTTTTGGTCCAAACCCATCCCCCTCAACACTCCCTGTGTGCAAATGCATCAAGTTTGTGGACTTCAAAGGGCATTCCACATGAGTGCTGGAGATATGGGGGTTCAGGAGGTGGGAATGGCCCCTCTTTATTAGCTAGCATTTACTAAGCCTTTATAATCATTAACTGGTTACCCTGATGGAGTAGTTTTTTAAAAAATTTTATTGAAGTATAGTTGATTTACAATGTTGTGTTAATTTCTGCTGTACAGCAAAGTGACTCAGTTATATATATATATTTTTCATACTGATGGACTCATTCTTATAGGCACTGATGAGAATTGTCAGAACATAGCATTTTGGAAACTGATCTGCTGACTTGGTAACCATAGTCCTGTCCCTAAACAGGTCCCTTTATGAGGCACTTTTCAGAACTGGGGGCAGTATAGCGCAGAGGGAAAAAAACAAACATTGAACTGATTCTTGCTCCAACTCTGTCATTAACCAGCTGTGTGACCTTGGCTGCAGCCTCAGCTGTACTGTGGCTGGCTTCAATCAGGGAAAGCAAATAGGTAGCATATGCGCCACCACTGATGCCCTCCTGTCACCAGGGCAGACATTGTTAATCAATCCCAGCCCTTCTCCTGAGCCTGGACAGACTTCCATAATCCCGCGTGCCTACAGCTGATCAGACTGCTGCAGCTTATCTACCATGCCTGGACTAAATGGTCTCTTCACTGTCCCTTCCAAGGCTAACATTCAGTAATGTTAAGTATTACAGCTATTCCATTCGTTGTGGCAACCACCACCAACAGACCCTATAAAATCATGTCATTCCATGACAAGGATCATAAAGAATTTCCCTCCTCAAAATACTCCTGAGAAACAGGAAAATAAGCATTTGATTCCAACCGTCCCAGAGG
The DNA here is from genome assembly GCF_964341445.2 of Mesoplodon mirus. Classification (NCBI taxonomy): domain Eukaryota; kingdom Metazoa; phylum Chordata; class Mammalia; order Artiodactyla; family Ziphiidae; genus Mesoplodon; species Mesoplodon mirus. The sequence continues at coordinate 34,409,722 of NC_138984.1, forward strand.
TTGAGTCTGCCTGAAACCAACGGGGTGGCCTAGATACTCTAAAGTAAGTTCCAAGCAGGGATGAAAGCAAAGGCAGCCACGGCAAATACTTCTTCCTTCAGCACTGAGGGCCGGGAGCCAGTCCTTCTATCCAAAAGGGAATTCCTACAGGAGTTAACAGGAGAGTTTGGCATGAAAATGAATAGGTTCCTCTCATTCACTGCTGGTGGGAATGTGAAATGGTGCTACTGCTTTGGAAAACAGTCTGGCAGTTCCTCAAAATGTTAAATATAAATATAAAGTTACCACATGACCCAGCAATTCTACTCCTAGGTATATACCCAGGAGAAATAAATACATATGCCCACATAAAAATTTGTACCTGAATGTTCACAGTAGCATTGTTGATGATAGCTAAAAAGTAGAAACAACCAAAATGTCCATCAACTGATGAATGGATAAATATAAAATGTGCTATATCCATATAATGGAATATTACTCAACCATGAAAAGGAATGAATTACTGATGCGTACATGTATGAACCTTGAAAATCTTATACTAAGTGAAAGAAGCCAGTCATAAAAGAGCACAAATTGTATGACTTCATTTATATGAAATATCCAGAACAGACAAACCTACAAAGACAGCAAGATTAGTGGTTGCCTAGGGTTGAGGGAGCTGGAGGGTTCAGGGGTGAGGACTAATGGCGGCAAGGTTTTCGGGGTGGTGGAAATGCTCTAAAATTGACTGTGGAGTTGGATGTGCAGCTCTGTGACTGTACCAAAAGCCATTGAATTGTATGTATGTTTTAAATGAGTGAACTGTACGGTATGTGAATTATATCTCAAGAAAACCGTTAAAAAGCAAAGCTGTTAGATTAAATTTTTTTTTAAATAAAATGAGTAGGTTCCTTCGAAACTGGGTCATGTGTTGAGACGTGGATGGACTTGGAGACTGTCATACAGAGTGAAGTAAGTCAGAAAGAGAAAAACAAATATTGTATATTAATGCATATATGTGGAACCTAGAAAAATGGTACAGATGAAGTGGTTTACAGGGCAGCAATAGAGACACAGATGTAGAGAACAAACGTATGGACACCAAGGGGGGAAAGTGGCGGGGCGGGGCGTGGTGGTGGTGGTATGAATTGGGAGATTGGGACTGACATATATACACTAATATGTATAAAACGGATAACTAATAAGAACCTGCTGTATAAAAAAATTAATTAAATTAAATTAAAAATAAATAAATAAAATGAGTAAGTTCCAGTTTTGAGGAAATCTTCATGTGGCAAGTTAAAAGTTGTGTTTGTGTGTTTATGTGTATGTGTGCCCTAACAGTGATGACAGAATAGCATCCTACAAAATGAGCTGGTAATTAACATGACTAAATACTGATCTGATTTTTTAAGGCCTGACTAATGTGTCCCAGTCCATCTCCAATACCTTTAAGTTGCTGATGAAGAACGGGAAAATATATGTTTAATCCTCAATAGTGGACCCCACTGTACCATCATGCCTGTCTCCTCTGTATAAGCCTTCAATCCCACTCCTCTGCTTGTAATATAAAGTCAGAACATATATAACTCTAACAAGCTGCCCTTACTTAATGTACCAGGTCTTCTCCTGACACTTTCCCTAACACCCTCTGTTCTCTTGTCGTTCAGAATGGCACACCCCTGCTATGGTCCTCCTGAGCAATCCCACACCTCTGTGCCTTCAGAGATGAGGTTCCCTCTGTCCTTTACAGCTTGCTCCATCCACTCTGCTGTTCCTTATCTGGCAAAACGCAACCCACTCCTTAGAAAACTGAAGCCTTCTCTGGATCCCCAGGCAACTGACCTTGCCCGTAACTCTGTACAGAGCTCATCGCTGACACATGCTTTGTGGACTTGTCCATCTCCCCCCATCAAGGGCAGGGGTGATGTCGTGGAGATTTATGAAATCCCAGGGCTTAGTAGCATGCCTGACACGGAGTGGGCCCTCGGAACGCAAATGAATAGATAACACTTGGTGGCCCTGGGCTTGTGACAGTAAAGCTGCATTATTTGAGTAGATGATATGCTGTGTTTTTTTGCTTTTGGAATGGAGGTGAGGCAACCAAATTCATGTATAAACAGAACCTTTAAGAGTTTGTTTTCACTCCAGTGATGGCTGATAGCTTTTTCTGCAAAAATCCAATTGTGTTGAATTACAGACACACCACCCATCTAATTAAGGGTGTCTCCTTTTGACTCAGTTTGTGGAGGGTAGAGAAGACAATGAAAGGTCTAGTTTCTCTGGGTCTCATTCTGACCAATGAGGAGGAAGTGGTTGGAGAAGCGATGGAACCTTTGAGAGAAAGCCCCCAGGTGGCCACTGAGTCACCACCACTGTTGGCAGCGTAAGCCTGCTGCCACGTCTTTGCTGTGTGGTGGCCCCGGCGGCTCTCCCCAGCACATGTGTAGCTGTAAGTTATGCATGCACTGCTGTGCTAATTGCCTACATGTGAGATCACACAAAGGTTTTATACATACACACAGACACGCGCTCATATACATATGTACACACAATAGCTACATAGCCCTTGTGTGATTTTAGATTAATATATTTAATAAATATTAATATTTATTAACATGCATATAATCATATAATCATGTTATATAAATTTAATAACATTCTTGTATATTCTAATTTTTCCCCAGCAGGTTATTGGAGTATAGTTGATTTACAATGTTCTGTTAGTTTCTGCGCTACAGCGAAGTGAATCAGTTATACATGTTTGCTTTTTAATTCTGTGCCTCTATTTCTCCCCAACAGAGAGCCTTTCTCTATGTTGCTACTCCCGTCCCACTCTGCCCTCCAATTCAGAGACAACCGACCTAACTCAGCGCAATTCCAGGAAGCAGAGCTCATTCTCCCCACTTGAGGATGAGCAAAATAAGGCCCAGTGGATTGAAGGAATCGCCCAAGCCCCACAGCTGGGAGATGACAGTCAGCTCCCGAGCCCTCCTAGATAAAGTCTCCTGCTGACTCTGCTCACCCCGGCTGCAGGGCAGGGCGCCAGGGCGTGCATGGGAAGAGTCTGTAAGAAAGCAGAAGGCCAGCTACAAGTTGTGCAGAGCCAGAAATGCCGTGTAAATCATTTAGGAACAAATAGGAACTGATCCTCATCCCCCTTTGAAAATATTAGAACATGCGAGAATAAGTGTTTTCATGCAGCCTCTCTGCTTCATACAATTCCAGGGCTTGAAACCTTATATGCAATGAGCAAGGTTTGATGGAAAAGCCGCCTTCTGTGGTGTATATTCAGAATAAATGATGGCCCCATAAAACATGGATTTCTTTAATCTACTGAGGGAGCTGCACTGACAAGACACCGTGAGGGCACAGCTGTGTTTACTCCAGGGTCACCTCGTGTTATTTATAATAAATGCTTTCGCTTTTGCTGTCTGGTGACCACCTTTCCCTGCCCAGGATATGAAGTATGTTACCGCAGAGCCAGACGCTGTTCATGGGCCCACCCGGCTATGAACACAGCAGCCGGTCCACGATTTTATAGCATCCATCACGGGACACCAGGATCCTTATTAAGGAAGAGAGCTTTTACAGCGTTTTCCAGAGCACCGCAGTGTTTAGACCCAACCCACAGGGAGAGTGCTACAGGGAGTGATATTGCATTATAGGCTGTAAGTTGGGGTCTGGGCCAAGGCTGTGAGGGAAGAAAATAATCAAATGGTATTTATGATGTGTGGTCCTGTGTTGATGCAGTGCCAGGGGCCGTATGAGGAAAGGTAGACTGTCTTGAGGCTTTTCCCTTAGGAGCTTCCATTTGGAAAGTGAACACTGAGGCATACGTAAAAATTATGACCCAATTCACCATGTACAGTGTGGAGCAAAAATGTAGTTAACTTTGATTTATAGCATGTAGTACAGACCTTGATCTTCTCAACCTTTTTGGGCCACCAGAAGTCCTTACTTATTTCAATCCTTGTTTAATATCTTATCAATTGGTCTCGGGCCCCTATTCCTATGTAGGAAGCAGAGTTTACTGAATCTAATCTTATCTTTCTTTGATGGTCAATGATCTTGTGGTGTCAGATGTTTGTAAACATTCATTCATTCCATGAGCTCCATGGCTGACTGGGGATTAAGGGGGCCGGCTTTGATGTCAAAACCTGGCTCCACCACTTAACGAGCTGGGTGGCTTGGGACAAGTTGCGTCACCAGCCTGAGCTTCTGAGCTTTAGTATTCTCATCTGTGAAATGGAACTCACGGTAGTTACTTGGCTAGGATTAGAGATGATGAGTGTAGAGTCCTTAAGCATAGTATCTGCTACATAAGAAGCACCAGGCAAATAAGAGTTCTTCTTACCTGTTGTATCAAGACAAGATGGAATGTAGATAGAGCTCAGATAGATCTCATATACCCTAGAAATATTGATTGCTGGTGGTGAATACTATTATGCCTGCCCAGATCTCCTCCTCAGGGCCCACCCACCTGTCCTCCAGCAGCTCTGAGGACTCACAGTTGTGTTCCTAGCTGGGCATGGCCCATAGCCATCAGGCGCCGCCTGGCCCAAGGTTATGCTCCCTCCCAGGCTGGATGATGTGGAGACAAAAGTTCAGCTGCCTCAATTTGGGACGATATTGAAGGGCCGCCCCAGCTCCAGAGTTGCCTGTTGGGTCATCTAAACCCTCAGATGCAGCTGCGTTGCAGGCCAGTGTCTCCCTCTGCTGGGTCCTCACCCCTTACAGGTGCATCTCCTGAGAGCTCTCCCCAGGAAACATGTGGCCCCCAACTTTCCATGTGAGAGTCTGTCTCAATCTAAGAGCTTGCTTAAAGTAGTTGATTTAAACTTTTCTTGAGATTTCTTTCTTTCTTTCCTTCCTTCCTTCCTTCCTTCTTTCTTTCTTCCTTTCTTCCTTTCTTTCTTTCTTTCTTTTCTTTCTTTCTTTCCTTCCTTCCTTCTCTCTCTCTCTCTCTCTCTCTCTCTCTCTCTTTCACGTTGGGTCTTCATCGCTGCCCGTGGGCTTTCTCTAGTTACGGCGAGCGGGGGCTACTCTTCGTTGTGGTGCACGGGCTTCTCATTGCAGTGGCTTCTCTTGTTGCAGAGCACAGGCTCTAGGTGTGTGGGCTTCAGTAGTTATGGTATTCGGGCTCAGTAGTTGTGGCTGGCAGGCTCTAGAGCGCAGGCTCAGTAGTTGTGGCACATGAGCTTAGTTGCTCCATGGCATGTGGGATCTTCCCGGACCAGGGCTCAAACCCGTGTCCCCTGCATTGGCAGGCGGATTCTTAACCACTGCGCCACCAAGGAAGCCGTGTATATTTCTCTTGAAAGCGATAAGCAGAAAAAATTTCAGTGAATTGTATTTTCTGGTTATTTAGGTCCCAGGTAACTGTATACATTTCCTATTGCTACTGTAACAAATCATCTAATCATAAATTTAGTGGCTTAAGACAACACAAATTTATTATCTTAAATTCTATAGTTCATAAGTCTGAAATGGGTCTCACTGGGCTAAAATCAAGGTCTCAGCAGGATTATGTTCCCTTTCGGAGGCTCTAGGGGAGAATCTGTCTCCTTGCTCTTTCCAGCTTCTAGAAGCTGCCCAAGCTCCTTGGCTCTTGGCCTTCTTCCTCCATCTTCAGGGCCACCAATAATGGGTCCAGTTAACTATTACATCACTCTGGCCTACTTACACTTTTAAGGACCTTGGGGTAACATTAGTTCTTCTGGTTAATCCAGGATTATCTCCCTGTTTTAAGGTCAGCTGATTAGCAACCTTAATTCCATCTGCAACTTTAATTCCCCTTTGCCATGTAATGTAACATATTCACAGTTTCCTGGATTAGGATGTGGACATCTTTAGGGGGCCATTATTCTGCCTACCACACCAATTAAAGTTTTACTATTTAACTTGATAAGACAAATGGGAACCAGAGCAAAGTGAATGAAGATGGACTTACTTGGACAATTACAATGTGTATACATTTTGTCATCTGGGATGTTTCAGGGTTGTGAACATCTGGGAAGCACAGTCTGGTGAGAGGGGGAGCTTTGGAAGGAACTGGGCGGCAGTGTAGGCAAAACTAAAAGTGACAAGAGCTTGAAGAAACTTAACTTATGCAATGCAAAAAGAAAGGCTGTGTTCTGAGTACATTTGAAAGGAGGGATTTAAGTAGGGTCTGATGCAATGACTAAACCCAGTTAGAATGTCTTTGGGCCATGTTAGCCACCCTGACTTATCAAGTGCTGGAGACCGAGACAGACTGTGGAAGGGTGGTCCCATGTGTCTGACATGAAACTGATTGTCATATGGCTGGCCACATAAAAATCATATGAAGAAATTTTGTCTAAATTTAACCAGCACTGTCTGGGATCGGAAGCAACACCAGGTTTCCAGCAAATGGGAGGCATTTAAGTTCAGGGTAGTCCCATGAACGAGAGAACTGCTGACTTCCTATCAACAAAGCTGCACCCAATACTCTTCATTTGTCTCTTTAGAGCCCGAAACTCTCCCAAGCTACTAACTGCCATTTCTGTCTTAGGGCCCAGCATTGCAGGACAGAGAGCTGGTTCAAGGTGCAAGTGTAGGGATGTCCCTGTCCTCAATGAACCCTTTCGCTCATGTTTGTAATCCACTGAATAAGAGTTTAAGAGTCCAGGCAAGACACAATTGAAAAGGACTCAGTGACCTCATCGATTTCCTCTGTCTCAGCAGAGTTGAGTGTCTGGGGCTTCCAGGCAAGTTACTTGTGAATATATATAAGAAAATTTAAGGTTTTTTTTTTTTTTTTTTTGTGGTACGCGGGTCTCTCACTGTTGTGGCCTCTCCCGCTGCGGAGCACAGGCTCCGGACGCGCAGGCTCAGCGGCCACGGCTCACGGGCCCAGCCGCTCCGCAGCATGTAGGATCTTCCCGGACCGGGGCACGAACCCACGTCCCCTGCATCGGCAGGCGGACTCTCAACCACTGCGCCACCAGGGAAGCCCTTAAGATATGTTTTAAATAAACATACCAGAGCATATGCATCCCACATGAGTCTCCCCTTTAAAGCAGTCCCGTTGGAAGATGAATCACTTATTCCAAAGATACTGTTAAAAACAATCTGGATCGTTTCTTTTTAGACACTTAAGTGCATACTTTGGAGTATCTTGATGGGAGCAAATATTTATCCTCTAAAGGTGGATTTGATTTTTACCAACAGCCAAATTTAATTTGTATCAAAGTCTGGGAAATAAGGTAAAATTAAGTGATATTATTTTAGATTAAAAGATGAGTCCGATATAACTGAATGAGACTAGTTTTCTCCTGAGGGTTGCAGATGGTTCTGAGGGCCAAAGAGTAAGAACAATGGACTCATTGATGGGATTAGTTGGCACCTTTCAAAGTGATTTCTTTAAAAGATTATGCACAGCTGAGGGTAGTAACTTCTGGAATTTTTCTTGAGGTTTATTACTTCAGAGAGACATTGTATCTTAGTGGTTCAAAGCATAAGCTCTGAAGTCAGTCCTGGAACCAAAGTTCAGCTCTATATTTTTTCAGCTGTGTGACCTCAAGCAAGTCACTTACCCTCTCTGAGCTTTGTTTTCTTCATCTGAATAGGAGGCTTATCCTATAAGCTACCTCAGAGGATGCCTGCAAGGAATAAATAAGGTCGTATACGTAGAACACGAGGTCATATATATAAAACACCCAGTCTACAGCATGACACACAGTAGGTGCTCAGTAAGTAGGGGCTATTGTTTTTCTTCATTAGCACACTGGGTACACACAAACAGGTGCGAGCAAATTCATAATATTGATTGTATTTTGTGATATGATAGTACTAGTAACTATCATTAATTAAACACCCCTGGTGGGTAAAACCCTTTCAAGCCTCACTATCACCCCTTTAGAGGTAGGTACTATTATTGGACCCATTTTAACAGATACGGAAATTTGAGGCCTAATGAGTTAAGTAACTTGCCCCAAAGCATTCAGCTACAAAGCTGTGGAGTCAGGATTGGAACCCAGCTACTCGGACTTCCAAACTAGCACCTTTAACCCTTTCTCACACAGCTGTTTATGAAGGCCTGTTGGTCCTCTTCACAGTGACATGAGGACAGCGTGAATAGGGGTCCAAGCGTGGGCTTTGGAATCACATGGGCTGGATTTAAGCTTGAATCCCAGCTCGCTCCCTTACCTGTCATGAGGCCCCTCCCAGTTTTCTCAACTATAACGTGGGGTGAATGAAGGGGCTGCAGGAGTAGCCTGTGGCAGAGTCGGTGCAGGGAATGAAATGTGAATGAAGCCCCCAGTGAACAGAGTAGCTTTTGGTGCCATACCCCAGCCCTTGAGATCCACACGTCTGCCCGGGGGAAAGCAGTATCGCTTCTCTGAAAGCCTGGTGATAGCCTGAGTACGAAGCCCAGCCTCGTTGATAGCGGGAAATTCTCCCGAAAGTGGGCAGTTTCCATCAGACTGCGGCCAAATTCCAGTGGGGGTGGAGGAGGTGACAGACAAAACCACTTAGTGTTCCTCCTCGGCCCACAAGTTGACACTCTGATCAAACACTCTTCCTAACACATGTTCCTAGAGAGAGGCTTGTTATCTGGGGCCGGGGCTGGCTGTCCACCCCGACTCCTGCCCGGGACTGCCCCCCGCCCCTGTAGTTCCTTCTCACACCGTGACTTAAGAAAAATCCTGAGTGGCCAGAGGAAGCATAGCATCAGTTGCAGCTTAGTGTCCAGCTGGCCTAGAGCACTCATTCATTCATTCATTCATCTTCCACAGGAGAGAGGTCGGCAGCCAGCCTTGCAGCTAAGAGGCCTATCTATTATGGACTGAATTGCGTTCCCCCCAAATTCATATGCTGTGACCCAGAATGTGACTGTATTTGGAGATAAGACCTCTAAAGAGGTAATTAAGGTAAAATGAAGTCCTATAGGAAGGCCCTAATCCAACATGACTGGTGTCCTTATAAGAAAAGGGTATTAGGACCCAGATAACAGACGGAGGGACCTTGTGAGGATACAGTGAGAGGGTGCCTTCTGGAAGCCAAGGAGAAGCCTCAGAAGAAACCAACATTGCAGACGCCTTGATCTTGGAACTGTGAGAAAATAAATTTCTTTGTTTATGCCACCCAGTCGGTGATACTTTGTTATGGCAACCCAAGCAAACTGATACAAGGCCTAAACTTCATTTTCAGCCTTGCACACAAGGGTCAGGGTGGATGCCTCCCAGGAGAGCCCTGCAGTGAGAGGCTTCCTGGAGATCAGGGCACCAAGGCCTAGTGGTGCTGCATGTTTGGCACAAAGATCCTCCTGGGTTTTCCGTCCGCACACCTGTGGCCAGTGCTCCTGGCTGTCCCCTTTGCATCACCTGTGCAGCCTTCCTGACTTCTAAGCCAGTCACCCAGGGTCACCAGGGAAACTCCACACTAGACTGCCCTGAAAGTGGAAAGTGGCTTTCAGACCTCTTGGGAGGGATTCAGACCAGGAGGACACTCTATTGAAGTGATTTTTTTTTTTTTGTTAAAGAAGCTTATTTATGCAATCCTATCTGCTAACCACTTTTTTTTTTTTTTTTTTTTTTCGGCATGCGGGCTTCTCACTGTTGTGGCCGCTCCCGTTGCGGAGCACAGGCTCCGGACGCGCAGGCTCAGTGGCCATGGCTCATGGGCCCAGCCGCTCCGCGGCATGTGGGATCTTCCCGGACCGGGGCACGAACCCGTGTCCCCTGCATCAGCAGGTAGACTCTCAACCACTGCGCCACCAGGGAAGCCCTGCTAACCACTTTTATCTGTTCTTTGTTGTTGCTTGAATAAGAACTTGTTAAATGACCCAAATTGTGCCTTCTACCTGCCTTTTGAAAGGACAGAGTAACAAATTTAAATGCGTATTGGGTAAATGTGCTTTATTTTCCAAGAGAGGAACTATATGATCTGGAACTGAAAATGCTCAAAGGTGCAACCCATGATCTTTTTTTTTTCCCTGAAATTCTTTTCCACCTGCCAGCTTCTCATCTCGTGGTAAGTCAGGTGCTGTCCTAGTTATAGTGCTTACTCGACAAGTCACTGATGGGGCCAACTTTTACAAACATGGACTTGTATTCCTACTTGGTCAGCATCAATTTGTAACTCAGAAAGTCTTTGTTAAATATTGAAATTAAAATGGCTTTCCTGTGGGGTTATTTCCATTTCTTTATCTGTAAATAAGGAGCTTTAAGGTGATCTCTAAGATACCTTCCAGCTGCCAAGACTGTGATTCTGTTTTGTAAGATGGGCAAATGTGTGAGTCCTTCTGTGCCGCCACACAGCACGCCATCATTCGAATCCAAATACTAGTTATTTCATTCATTAGCTTAATAAATGCTGTTGAGTGAGGGACTGAATTAATTAATGAATGCCTACTGGGCTCCCAGCCCCAGGGAACACGCAGATAAATAAGACAGTTTCTGCCTGTCAAGAGCTCACGCTCTGAAGGGGGAGACAGATGTGTAAACAGATGTGCTGCTCAGTTTGACTTTCTTTGTTTTCAGTTAGTTTTACCTATTATGATAATAAAAACTTTAACTTATTTCGTGCCTGCTCTGCGTCAAGCACTCTGCTGGGTGTTGTACAATGAGTCCTCATGTTCATTCTACAAAGTCCGTATTATTGACGCTATTTTAAAGATTAGAAAACAAAGGTCAAATATTTAGGTCTGGTTAACTCCTTGTCCACATTTTAATAGGAGCTACATGAGCTTTACTGTTTCTGGAAAGAAAAGCCAAAGGACACCATGATTCCATCTCAGTGAAAGGCAGCAAGTGTGGTTGATTTTATTTTCAATTTATTCACTTAAACAATGTTCATTGAGCATCTTCTCAGTGTCAGTAAAATTTAAAAGCTAAGTATTCTTCTGACCTGCTCCTGGTGCAGACAGTTTTAGCAAAGGAGAAAAAGAAGTGTCAACTAATGATTATACCAAATGGACCAATACTCTCATGTAAAAGCAACAGAGGACTCTGATCCCAGAGGAGAGAGAAACTAACTCAGGGCTGGAGCAGTCAGGGAGGGTGACCTTTGAGCTGAGTTTTGAAGGACAGATGGGAATTTATCAGGCAAAAGGAAGAAGGATGCTCCTAGCAGAGGGAACAGAAAGTACAAAAGCCTAGTGATACGAACAGAACGCTGCATTTGGGGAATGATGAGCAATTCTGGGTGGCTGAGTGTAGAGAGAGTGAATGAGCCTTGAGGATGGAGGAGCCAGATGAAGAGGTCGAGTGGGGCCATGTTGAAGGGTCCTGTTCAGAATTTCTCTTTTGACTGATGAAGTCTTTTCTAGGGGGGATGGTGACATCATCTGATTTGCTTCAGTGCAGAGCAGTGATTAGCAGTCCCGGCTACACATCAGAATAACATGGGGAACTTTAAAAAATCCTGATGCCTGATGCTGTACACCAGATCAATTAAATAAGAGTTCCTGGGAGCAGGACTCAGACATTTGGTATTTAAAAGAAAACGCTCCAGGTGATTCCGACGTGCAGCCAAGGTTGAGAACAACTGGTGTGGAGAAAACTCCAGAGAAGAAAGAAGTTGGTGACTGGGAGGCCAGTTAGGGGACTACTGGAGGCCTGGAGAACCCCTCCAGGGCAGTGGTTCTTGAACTTCAGTGCATCAGGATCACCTGGAAGCCTTGTTAACTTGCTGGGCCCCAGCAGCCAGCTTCTGATTTGGGAGGTCTGGGGCGGGGCCGGAGAATGTGCATTTCTCACCATTTCCCAGGCGGTGCTGATACTGCTGGTGCAGGGACCCCACTTTGAGAACCACAGGTCTGTGGCCAGGCAGTGGGATGGAGAGGAGAAAATGGGCTGGGAGGTATCTTGGAGGCAGGGAGAGGGGGATCTGGCAAAGGGGTGAATGACAATGCAACGCCATTAATCAAAATGGAAATGGAGAAGACATTTTGCTCTGTTTATGATGTGGGGGGAGAAGATTTCGGACATGTAGGACTAGACATATTTGCTGGAAAGATCTAAGTGAAGGCACCTAGTCAGCAGCTGGGACTACTTCTCTAGCTATCTGGAAGAAGTGAGGCAAATTCGGGAACAGATCAGGACCTCGGATTTAGCCTAACTCAAGATAGACATGAACTGTTGACTGTATATAGCTTGAGAATATATCAATATATTACTTCTATTGCTGCCATTTTTTTCTGATATGGTTAATCAATAAAAGATGGTGGTGATATCTTTGTAGCCGCTCTGCAAAAAAAAAAATAAGAGATCCACATGATACATTAAACCTGGTCGTTAAGTATACATAGGTCAAAAGTTAAAACTGCCTCCCCCAGTTTTTCCCATTTATCTTCACACATGAATTTGAAAAGCAAAAATAACCTCTATTTCTCTATTATATTGGTAATGATTACGTTTTCCGCTTATTTGTGAGAAGAATCCAAGGCATTTTGCTGAGCCTCAGTTTCCCCAGTGGGTTGGATTTAGTAACTGCCAAGTACCCTTCCAACTCCAGCGTTCCATGCCTTTGACTTGGTGTCAGTTTTGCCAGAAGGATCTCCAGGAGCTGGTAACACTGGAAAAGTTTTTTTTTTTTTTTTTGCTCATTTGAATTTAACTTTTTTAGAGTACATTCTATCAAAAAAATAGTAAGGCCCTATTGTCAGAGCTCTGTCCTTAAAGGTATTTCCAAACTTGTTTCTTATTCCTCATTTGACAAGTGCTGTCACAGAGCTCCATCACTCCTGCACAAACAGCTACCAATAAACAGAAAATTATTTCCAACCAGCTAACATGCTGTTTACTTACCAGAAAAATTGCACTTTCCTATCTGACAGCTGATCAAGGGGTATCCCGCTGCTGTCAGCAGGGAGAAATGTTTAAACACAGAGATGGGAGTTTAAACATTTTCTCATTATCACAGAATAAGGGGAAAAAACCCCACAAATAAATAAATAAGTAAAAATGGCATCCAGACTCTCTAACCCCCTGCTGGGAGCGTAATGAAGCTGTGTCATGTGACCCAAAGGAGTGGGCTTTCATCTCTGGCCCCAGTACTGTTACTCAAGTGACACCTGTCACATGACCCAACTTTGGTCTTTTATCTGCCTTCCCCAGGCACCCTTGTGGGGAATTGTCTTTTCCAGAGATGTGTGGCCTGTGGTGGCCATTGTAGTGGGTTCTGTTAGTGCCATTAGCCTGGCCCTTTTCCTGCCTCAAATCCCCTGCACCTCTCCTCAAACATTGTTTAAACATAATAAAGTACGAAACACCTGCAAAACTAAAATAAAGACAAAAAAAAAAAAACTCAGAAAGGACCAAAAAATTCAGTGCCATGATTATATTTCATGCAAGTTTGCAGGAATTGGAATTTGGAGAGAAACAAATTCTAAAGCACTAATATTCATGTCCGAATGTTTATTAGAGCAGGTGGTTGATAAAACCCGAGTACACTTCATTATAAAAATGCCTGCAATTTTAACTAGCCAGGCTCACCAGGGAGAACCACAAACCACCAGCACCAGGTGTTGTGGCTTTTCCTTCCCCAACTTCATTCTAAACCCCAATCTAACCCTTTTACTCTTTTGCTTTGTTTCTTATTTTCCTCCTGGCCTCCTGCCTCCCCTTGCTAGCTAGAACCCCATGGCGCTGAACCTTTCATTTTCCTGGTCTATTTATCTTCCGCTCTCCTATGATGGCTACCGACATCCGTCATGACCACCACCTCCATAAACATCACCCACCACCACAAGTTAGCTGATGTTCATGGTGCTTACTATCTTCCAGGCACTATTCAAAATACTTTAAATGTATTAAATCATTTGATCCTCGCAAGCAACTCTGTGACACAGATATTATCATCATCCTCATTTTACAAAGGAGGAAATGAGAGCACAGAGAAGTGAAGTAAGTTGCCCAAGGTCACACAGCTAGTTAGTGCAGAGCCAGATCCAAAAGCAGTCTGGATCTTGACCCTGCTCAGCGCTGAGCAATCTTCAGAACTTTTCTAAACTTTTACCCATGTACTTTTCTTTTTTCTGATCACAGAGGATACGTGTCTCTCATCCTCTTCCAGGCCAACGTGAACTCTTAATCTCATTTCCTTCAATCTCTGATTCTTCACTGGTTCATTCATTTATGTATTCCACAAATGGTTATTAAATGCCGATTATGTGTCACGCACAATTCTAGATGCTTGTGATATATCAGTGAACAGAACATTAAAATTTGCTCCTGTGGGATTTACTTTCTAGGAGGGGGAGAGAGCAACTACACTTGACCCTTGAACAACATGAGTTTGAACATGGGTCCACTTATATGCAGATTTTTTTTCGGTAGTAAATACTACAGTACTACAAGATCTGCAGTTGGTTGAATCCATGGATGTGGAGGAACCACCAACAGAGTAACAACTGTAAGTTATTTTCAAATTTTTGACTGTGCAGAGGGTCAGTGCCCCTAATCCCTGAGTTTTTCAAGGGTCAATTGTAAACAATAAATATAAAACATCAGTATGTCATATATGAAAAAAACAAAAAAACCCAGATCAGGTCAAGGGAGTAAAGGAGTGTGGGGTTGCAATGAAACAAATGGCAGAGGAGTTCATTCACTCAAAAGATATTTATCAAGGGCCTACTATGTACGAGGGACTATTCAAGGTGCTTGAAATACATCAGTGAATAAAACAAAGTTTCCTATCCTCAAGGAGCTTACATTTTAGTAGGGGTGAGAAAAACAATAAACACTGTAAATCAGTAAACCATAAATTATACAGCATGAAATCCAGCAATAACAGGATTTAGAAAAAGTCTGTTCTTTGGGAATCACATCTTTGGGACTTCAGTGACATGTATGTAGGTGATGCCCCATATAGCCAGTCTTCATTTCCTAGTCCCAGGTCAGCAGTTCCAATTGTCTGATACACACCTCCAACTGAAGATGTCCAGAAATGAGCACATAGCCTCCTCTCCTGAACTAATTGCTTGACTAAAAATGATATAACAAGTCATCCAGGCCCACAGACTGGAAACCTTACAGCCATTCTTCATCTCCCACCACTCCCTGCACCACTACACCCCACAGACAGTTGCCGTGGCAGATTCTTTGGTCAACTGTTCAACAGTCATTCCTCACTTCTTCCCCAGTTAAGAGAAAACTGATTATTCAGGAACTTGCCCCTCAGGAAAGTGATCCCCACTTCAGATCAGTAGCAAATCCTGACCCTTCTAAAGCAGTCATCTAATTTCTCTTGCTGGCAGTTTAGGAGTGGATATGTGACCGTCTGTTCAGTAAGATGTGAAGAGAAGTATGCTTTCTTTGAAAAATAAGAACACAGGAAGAGACATCCTCTTCCTCTACCGGACATTGTCATACCTGTATGTGATGCCTGGGGCTGTGGCAGCATCTTGTGACCATGATAGGAACCAGCCTGAGAATTAAGGCAATGAAGGACACCGAAGATGCAGTGAAGAAAGACGGAAGGAACCTGGGTTGTTGATGATGTCTTTGACCCATCAGTTAATTAATCCTGGAGCCAGGTACTTCTAGATTTCTTATGTGACCTAATATCCTCATGGATTAAGCCACTGAATGGGGGTTTTCAATTTCTTACAGCCCAAAACCATCCTGTCCTTTCTTTACTTCCCACACACAGGGCTATCTTCTTTTCACCCTCCTCCCCACACCCCCCCCCAATTGCCCACCTGGAAAACTCTCACTTGAAGACAAAGATTAATTGTCATCTCCTCTATGACAGGGAGGACTGAAATGTCATTGGATCTTGTATTTATTTCCACCTAATGCCCCAGTTGACTATAGGATCCTTGGGGGAACGTTTTTATATTTCTACTGCAGATGTTTGTGGACTAAATTAATGAATAGATGGGAAAGATTATTTTATATCTTGGTTCAGTTTTGGGCTCCCGCAAGATTTTTCTTGTAATATCCAATGACAGTTCTTACAAAAGAAACAATTGTTTACAAGAATGCCAATAAACTTGGATGAATTCATTACCCAGCACCTCAGATCTTATACCAGGTGCCTATTAACCTACTTAGGGATGCAGAGGAGTTAGAAGTAGAAAATGTGAATAGATTCAGAGAGGATGGACTAAAATAAAACTGTTCTGGGAATTCATTTATGAAAGGCATGAGAGTAACAAAAAGGTGTCAGTCAATGTAACCTTCAGGAAAGTCTGAGCACTTTGGTTCTAAGAAATGTAACTGCTCAGAGTAATTTATTTTCCTCCAGAAAGTAACTTCCATTGGATGTTCCCAGAGATTTCATTATAAAAAGGCAAAAATTTTTGAGAATAACTCCAAGGTGGTATTGGATGTGCACTTAAAATATCAAGAAATGTTAGAAGACAACGTTACCAACTCTCATAAAAATCCTACCACTCTATATCAGCACTGTTCAGCGAAACTTTCTGCAATAATGGAAATGTTCTATATCTGCATTTTACGTTATGGTAGCCACTAGCCCCCTGTGGCTATGGAGGCCTTGAAGTGTGGTTAGTGTGACTGAGGAACTAAATTTGATCTTGATTAAATTTAAATATAAATAGTCACATGTAGGTAGTAACTGCCGTGTTGGACAGTGACCAACATATTTTATGTGACCTAGAATAGTCAGGATAGGCTAGGTTACACTGCAGTAACAAATAATCTCCAAATATTAATGGATTAAAACAAAGTTTTATTTCTCTTTCTCACTATATATTCATTATATATCATCTGGGGACTCCGTTCTACATCCTTTCATTCTGGGACCATCTTGAATGCTGCTGGTCACTGTAACAGAGGGAAAAATAAAGAGAGATCTGGAGGGTCTTGCACTGGCAATCAAATAAATGCTTGATTCAGAAGTGATACATGTCACTTCCACTCACAATTCATTGGCTAGCGCTAATCATACAGCCCTATTCATCCACCAGAGAGCCAGGAAGTGTCATCCAATTATGGAGTCTGGGAGACAGAAATACTAGGTGAGTAGCACTAGTGACTGAAAAAGTAAGCATTATTAAATAACTAATACATCTAATTGAACAAAAGTAACTCATGTTTTTTGGGTTTTTTTGCGGTACGCGGGCCTCTCACTGCTGTGGCATCTCCCGTTTGCGGAGCACAGGCTCCGGACGCACAGGCTCAGTGGCCATGGCTCATGGGCCCAGCCGCTCCACGGCATGTGAGATCCTCCCAGACCGGGGCACGAACCTGTGTCCCCTGCATCGGCAGGCGGACTCTCAACCACTGTGCCACCAGGGAAGCCCCATGTTTTTTAAAGTCAGGTATATGCCTATACAAAGGAATCAACAAAAACATGGGAGGAAAAAAATATGCACAAACAGGAATGCTCCTTTGATAGAATCAAGGAAGAAACGAAGATTAGAATAATGTTTTGGTGTTTCATACATAATTTTTATTAAGTTTTTGAATAGGCAAATCCATTCATTAAAGGAGAAAAGGAAGGAAACACAAGCATGATTTATCTTCCATTATAATTAAAGAGAATAATTTTGTCAATTTTTACTTTTTAAAAAATCCTTAAAAAAACCCCCAAAACAAGCCTACCTGTTCTTACAACAATAGGATCTGACTATAATTCCAAGTATAGTCGGTCCACAGCTCTTCAAAAGCCCTTTTTAGACGTCTTTGAATTAGATGGGACCTTAGGGGTCAGCTATTCTAATTTCCAATATGGGAATCCCTCCTACAGCTTTCTATCTCTTTGGGGCCACAAAGGAAGTCCACTACTGCTGTGGGAGCTCATTTCATTGGTGGACAGGTGAAATTTTTGGAGAACTCTTCCTGCTGTATCAAAAATGTCATCTCTGAGCTTTCAATGTACGTATTTGTCCCGGCTCTACAGCCACCCAGCAGAGAGCCAGCCCCTTTGCTCCACGAGAACCCTCAGTTCCTTGAAGGGAATTTCTCTAGCCCTGGGTTTTCCCTTTTTGGAGTATTCCTTCTTCTGCCCTGGTCTCTGTACCCTCTGTTCTCCTAGCAGCCCTCCTTGAAGCATGCAGCCCAGACTTTGGGGACAGAGTCTGAGCATCAAATCCTAGATGCTTAAATTAAGTTCTGTGTTCTTCTCTGCAAGGCAGGGAATAATTACACCTACCTCTTACTTGTTAAGAGGATTAAACAGGATTAAATCTGTAAAGTAATAGATGCACAATAAATATTTACTTCAATATGATGTTTCTTTTAAAGTGTGATGGGTAGAGTGAAATTTAACAATAATTTAGATGTGATCTGACTAATTCCCTTCTCTGGGATACCCTCTTATTCCTTCATTTATATCACCCACAAGTATTAGCATTATCTTTTGTGGGCAGCCAGACATACTATTAATTCATATTATACTTAAAAGTGCTAACTTCCACTAAGCCTTACTTAACTTGTTGACATTTTAAGCCCGAAGTGTAAGAAATTAAACCAGATGAAATTTGATAGGAATGTATTGGCTGTTGCTCATCAGCTTTTTTTATCTTCTGGGTTTTTTTTCTTTTGGTTTGGTTTTAATAGACTTTATTTTTCAGAGCAATTTTAGGTTCACAGCAATATTCAGCAGAAGGTACAGAGAACTCCCGTACACCCCTCCCCCACACATGCACAGCCTGCCCCATTACCACCGCCCTCCACAGAGTGCTACGTTTGTTACACTGTATGAACCTACACTGACTCATCATTATCATCCAAAGTCCGTTTTACATTAGGATTCATTCTTGGTCTTGTGTATTCCATGGGTTTGGACAAATTTTTGATGAATGACGTATACCTGTATCCACCATTATAGTATCGTACATAGTTACCCTGTCCTGAAAATCCTCTGTGCACCATCTATTCAACATTCCCTCCCTCCCCCAGCAGCCACGATCTTTTACTGTCTCTATAGTTTTGCCTTTTCCAGAATGTCAAATAGTTGTAATGATGTAGTATGTGACTTTCAGATTGGCTTCTTTCACTTAGTAATATTCATTTAGGGTTCCTCCACGTCTTTTCATGGCTTGATAGCTCCATTTCTTTTTAGTGTTGAATAATATTCTATTGTCTGGATGTACCACAGTCTATTTATCCACTTATCTACAGAAGGACATCTTGGTTGTTTTAAAGTTTTGGCGATTATGAATAAAACTGCTATTAACATCTGTGTGCAGGTTTTTGTGTAGACATAACTTTTCAACTCCTTTGGGTAAATACAAAGGAGCATGACTGCTGGATCTATGGTAAGAGTATGCTTAGTTTTGTAAGCAACTGCCACACGGTCTTCGAAAGTGGCTGTACCATCTTGCACTTCCACCAACAATGAGAGTTCCTGTTGCTCCACATCCCTGGCAGCATTTGGTACTGTCAGTGTTCTGGAATTTATCATTCTAATAGGTGTGAAATGCTACACATTAGCTTTTAGCAAGATCTCAGCCTTTTGAATCATGATCCAATGCTAAATATCAGCTGCCTCTTCAAGAGTTGTGTATTCTACAGATTTGATAGGTATGTGATTACTGGAAAGATCATAGACATTGGAGACTGCCAGACCTCAGGTGTGTAACTTACCTCTGCTGTACTACCACAAAGGAGTTAATTAACTTCTCTGAGCCTCAGTTTCCTCTTTTGTAAAATGGAAGTAATAAATGAGTAATAACAGTACTTACTTTAATGAGTTATATGAATAAATTGTGTGCCTTCTCTTGTTTTATTCAAGTGATTAATAATAAAAACATTTGACCAGAATAGGACTTAGGGCTGAAACTTGTACCACACCACTGCTGGCCTTTCTCCAGTAAGGCCACTGTTCTTTGAGCCCATATATCTGCCTCATCATCCAGCCCACACAGTTTCATCTTTCAGGTATATCTGGACAGGCTTTGTCAAATGCCTTACTAAAATCAAATACTCCATAAGGTAGATTTCCTTGGACTATCTGTGTACATTTTTCCTCCTTCCATCTCCGACTCTGAGTGCATAAGTACTATTTTTAAATTCTCTCTTAATTAGTTCCTCCTTGTTCTTCTAAAGGCTATATAGCGGTCTCTGGTTTCTAGGCTACTACATTTCCTGTGTAGATCATCCCCAGATGAAGTAATTTGAGTTTCCCCGGCTTCTTTTAGAAGGACCCATTGTAGAAAATGAAACACATGTTAGCCGAGACAGATCTCTCATTTTATTTGAGGCTTATGTGTATGCACACAAGCATGTGTATCTCATGGTGCAACAGGACTTGAATTACAACTTTGGAACTCTTTGCTCTTATCTATCTATTCAGTATCTCTGCCATCAAGTCAGAGCTGAGATTACTCATCACTTTTGCTGTCATCACAGACAATTAGGATTCAGTAGAAGGAGACAGCCTGAAATTTAATTCTAACCAGCAGCTCAATCCAAACTCCCAAAATCTGGCTGGGATGGGGTGGTAATGTGTTTTGACAATCCAGTTAGTGAAGGAAGAAGCGCCCCCTAGGAAATCATAACAAAGAGTCTTAAGCAAGACTCCTTTCGTTGACAACTTTATCCAAGAAACCACCTTCCCTGGAGACTTTTCTAAACTTTAGACTAATCCTCTCCTTGCCACAGAAGTCCTTTTGTTGCGGGAAATTGTCAGTGACCACAGGAGTGACAGGCCTCTGCAAGCACCAGCTCTGTCTTCAAAGTCTTTCAATTGTTGTCTCCCGTCTGTCCTGTCCTCCTTCTGGCCCAGGGATCACTCTATCAAATAACGAAATGAATGAAACTGTTCAGAAGTTCTCTTCTCAGATGATTTCAATCTATGTCTAATTTTTGAGCCAATCACTGTTAAATTCTAGGCAAATGACAGCAGCTATAACCTTTCATTGCTTTTTCCTCAAGTATCATGCACTGTTGCCTTGGACATCATATTTAAAATATTCCACATCACAGGTAATGGTATAAAACCCTTGGTCCAAGGGGATATGGGAACATATGTATATGTATAACTGATTAAATTTGTTATAAAGCAAAAAAAAAAAAAAAAAAGATTCCAGGTGCTTTCAGTTGTATGAGAGTGTTTCCTAAAAATATGAATCCCCAAAGTATGTGATTCACTTCAATTTTATAAAAAGACATGCCTTTTGAGTTGGTTAGGTTGTTTAGCTGCAAGTGGGGGAATGCTCAAATAAATGGATTTAAACGAGGAGGAAAAATTATCTTATATAAGAAAAAAATAAAAAAAAATAAAACCCTTGGTCCAATGTGGAGTTAGATTTGAAGCTTCTTAGTAAGTGGAAGCAAATTAAAACAGAAAGAGCAATACAGTAGCCCTGGAAGTGAATGAAGAATAAAAAAAATCAGAATCATGAATAACAGATTGAGTAAGGAAACCTGTTAAATATTATAGCAAAGTTATTGATGGAATTATATATAAATATAGATGGATAGATAGATAGAAAAGGTGATAATAAATTTTAACAGAGGCCGCATCTTACCCCTGGTAATCAAAATCTATCTCCAAATGTACAAAGTATCGTTATACCTCACCACACCCTAACTATTCAAAACACACCAAGCTTTGAAATAATATGCATAAAGTGCCTGGCACATTGGTATATACCCAGTAAATTTTAGTTCCATTTCTCTACTGTAGACATTAGCATACAGTTTTTCCACACCTGAAACTGACATTTTGAGGATCTTTTAAGAGTCTTAATTTTCAGGCATTGCTGCTAGTTATAAGTCCTAATATCCCAATTTACATTTTGAATCTCCTGAAAAGTGAATATTTTAACATAAATTCAATTTAGTGGAAAAGATTTACAGGCCCCAAGTGTCCATGTGATTACCACTTTTAGTCCCTAACTCCAGCACTCCCAGATTTTGCTGATCCCAAGCCGTTTATTAAACAGTTTAATTGCTCCAGCTTCTCCCTGTTGTGGTTCATCTCCTGTGGCTTTTATCTCCTTACATTAGTACCAAGGGCCCAGGGACATCGGGAGATTACTCCAGTGCACATTCCGCCTGCCCCTCCCTTCCTCAATGGCTGGCACAGACGCCAAGTTTGTCACGCTGCTTTTAATTGATTTTCTATTGTGACCAATTTACATCTACAGGTAATGAATGATTCTTTGCGGAGACTGACTGTGGTTCAGAGAGGCAGGGTAAGCTCCCGACCTTCTGGCGGCTTAGTAAAACAAAATAACAATAGAAATAATTGTAATTTCTTATGGGGCACCACCATCTGAGACCATTTCCATCAATGTCTCTGATAATTTTATGAAGGGCAAATCCTAAAGTATACCCTATTCTCATAACTGGTGGGTTTAAAATGCCATAATTACACAGTAAAATTTCTGCTCTAGAAAATATTTTACTTGGGAAATACCATGTTATTATTGTATTGCCCATTGTAATTCCAATTTTATATCGTCAAAATATAAACTTCAGTACTTCATAAAATGCTCTGACAAAGACCTATAATTCTCAACTTCCCTGATCTTTCCAAATTTCTAAATACAATGATCTTAGAAGATCCAAAAGGCAGACGTTCTTGATGTGTATATGCCTTTAACAGAGGAACTGGCAAAGAGCTGAATCCTGCCATGTGAATGACGTTGGGGCAGGGGTGGTGCAGGGAGTATGCCAGTCATTACCATCTAGGCCCCAAAAGTTCTGCTAGGAAGCACAGCAAGCTGTGGTTGCCAGATGCATGGCCAAATCATAGGTTAATGACTGTGGTCTGGGATATAGCCAGGGTCACTTACAGGGCTGGCTGGCCGGCTGTGTGCATGGGTCTCACTTGATTCCTCTATCTAGACTGCTGTCCCCTCTACCCACCATGGAAGGCCCAGGATGAGTGCTCCTGTAAGATCTAGGGATGTCTATACTATGGTGGCTTTTGGAGTTGTCCCACCTGGCTTCTTGTGCCTACCAGCAGAACTCTTTAGGATATAGTAGCTTTGGGGAAATCCTCTACAGTGCCCCTTCCTCTTCAAGGTTACCTTGGAAGGCTGGGCTGCCCTGGGCTGATGGAGGAGACTCCTGAGAGCAGCTGAGTCTGTGACGTTTGTGGATGGGTCCTCCCTCCCTATCAGGTCCTCATGGTTCCCAGAGCTCACCCTGGAGAGGACTCCCTGTCAGCAATGGTGCAAAAAGGTGTAGCCTAAGAAGCCTGTAGCAGCGATGACTGGACACTTGTAGGCCTCCGAAACCACCTCCTGGGTGGGGCTGGACTGAACCAGGTCTGCTCTGGCACCTGGGGGCAGGCTAGGTGGTCATTTGCAGCACTAGGGTGACCAACCATCCTGGTTTACCCGGGACTGTGTTAATTTTGGCACCGAACATCCCACATCCTGGGACACCCCTTGGTCTCGAGCAAATGGGGACAGTTGGTCACCCTGACCTCTGATTTTGTCCTATCAGCTGACAGGGAGAACTAGGTAGTTAAGGGAATTTAACATGTCAGTGGAGTCCTGTATTCCAATGTGTCAGCTCAAGGCCTTACAGGGACGTGTAAGGGTTGTCTCAGGAGTCTTGTCAGTCCCCTGGCAGTGGGAGCTGATGCACACTGCCATCCTCCTTTCACGGCCTGTGAGGCCTAGGCCTCTGTGCCCAGAGTGGGAATGAAGAGCCAGGCACAGGACAGAGGTGCTCTGAACCCATGAACCAGGTCTTCACTGGACAGTGGTTGATTTTCAATTCCATCCATAAGGAGCCAAACAGTTGGAACCACTTACCTGGAAAATCTTGGTGATCTTGACCTTTCTTTTCACCAGCATTTGCTAAACCCGGCTAGGTGGTGACCTTTCTGGTAGGAGACCAAAAGGTCACACATTTCTGGCTTTAGCCTCACTCCCGAAACTGTAAATAAAGACTCCACTGTAGGGAAAAAAAGAGAAAAGCACCAACATATTATTTCCTGGGATCTTTCACGGTGGTTTTTTTTTTTTTTTTTTTGCGGTACGTGGGCCTCTCCTGTTGTGGAGCACAGGCTCCGGACACGCAGGCTCAGCGGTCATGGCTCACGGGCCCAGCCGCTCTGCGGCATGTGGGATCTGCCTGGACTGGGGCACGAACCCGTGTCCCCTGCATCGGCAGGCGGACTCTCAACCACTGCGCCACCAGGGAAGCCCCACGGTGTATTTTTTATGTCTGTTGTAATATTTGTCACCCGAAGAGACATCAAAATGTGAGCCAGACTCATACATCAATAACTTATACTGACTCATGGATAACTCACTTTACTGAATAGCTGTCAAGTGCGTCCTATTCAATTCACTTCAATTCGATTCACTTCAATGCATATTTACCAAATGAACCTTGGGTAAGGCACCTTGGTGCTGAAGGTGGTCAAAACAGGAGTAGAACTGGGAGCCACACACACACTAACAACAAGGGCCAAAATCAAGCCAAGGAGTCTGGACACGGGTCCCAGTGATGACAGGCAGTGAGCATGGTGCTGGGCTAGATAATGCTTTGGAAAGTTTCAAATTTCTGTTACATTAGATACATTTGGCAATCCATTTAAATAGACTCTAAGGTGCAACTTTTGTAGATTAGAAAATGTTTTTGAAATATATGTATATTACCTATGCCCTCAGACTCATGTATTTGGTTAGCTCAGAATGCTGACAGTTTGCATTTTTATAAATGCCTGTGTTTGTTAAATGTGTGCTGTCCCTGGGTGCTTTACTATGCTAAACTTATGGGCCACGTCCTCTAAAAGTTAACATGTTAAGGGGCTCATCTGCAAAATGGGGATAAGAAAACTTGCGGGCAGATTGCTCTCAGCTTAGAGAAGATAATACGTGCCAAACGTCTTGGGTTGCTCTGATATGCCATATATCTTTAATAACCAGTAGCCATTGTTACAAGCATTAGCACAGGTACCATCTGAGAAAAACATCCGGGGCAACAGCCATATCGTCACCAAAGCACATCCACAAAACCTGCTCAGGACACTCTTCCACTTGGGCACTGCTTTTCCAAAGCTCACAAGCTGTACAAACTGGGTTGCTCTAAATACCACACAGTTTCACAAAAAAGAGAAGCTCCAGCTTTGGTGCACCGAAAGCATAAAATGCCGTAATAATATTGTTTGCTGGAAGCTATTCACACCCAAAGGCAAGAAATAAACCTGCAATGCTGACTCTGTCTTGGCTACCTTGGGTAAGCTGTGGCCCTGACTCCTTCAGTTTGGAGTTACATATTTGCTAGACTGGAAAGGGGAGACCTCAAGTCTTGTTGATATGCATAATGTATTTTCTCAGGTACATTATAACACGCAATTTTGTAGTCTACTTTCTTTTAGCTCGGGTCATAGTGTAAACAGTCAAACAGTTCAAATAAACAGTGCATATTAAACTTTACAGATTACTCTCAAATCGACTCAAGTTCAAACCATTCTGGGAACGTCTCTCAGGAAGAAGTGTCCTCTTACCTTGGGGACAGTGGCATGAAGATGTCCCTCAAAAGCAATAGCTCCTCAATAGCAATGAGGGAGGCGGGGCGGGGAGGCGGAGAGAGAGAGGGAGAGAACAAAAAAGAGAGAGAGAGGGAGGGAAAGAGACAAAGACAGAGAGAGGGAGAGAGAGAGAGAGAAACGTGGCAGAACAGTGCTGGGAAAGCAACCAGTTAATCAAAGAGATTTCAATTTGGCCATGGACTGCCCGACTCTCCTTCCCAACTCACAGAGAAAGAAAAAGAAAACAAGAGGAAAAAAAAAAAAAAGAAAGAAGGAAGAAAGCAGCCGAGTGGTTCTCCTGTAGCAATCTCACAAATGCAAAACCCTCCATTTGCTGACTCCTCATTAGCTTTCTGAATCTGACAGCATAATTATTGCAGCTGCTTTGCGCTTAGAATAAATAAATACAAAAGTGGGTGTTTAAAAACTTTTTGAGAAGGGAAATTCAGTCATCTAGACAGTCAGTAGGACAAGTTTATTTAAAACTTTGAGATTCTTATGTATTTAGATCATTTCGGAATGAGATAATGAGATAGTTGTCTTTCAGTCTAATTGAGTTCCTAAGCTCCTGGCTGTTGGCTGTCACCGCTTTCAAACTTTGCTTTAACTTTCCTTCCTTTAGAAATCCGATCCTGGTGTCTCCATTTACTCTTCCTGGGCTGATAACCTGCTGAAGTCTCAGTGCACTGGAGTGCAGAAAGTGACTTAATGGCATTGAGGAGCTAAATAACCTTTCACAGGAAACAAGACAATCAAATCTCTTCTACTTGCCTGTAATGGCTGAAAGAGAAAGCACAAGTTGAAAAGAAAGCTTGGAAATTAAACCATCATTTCAAAATGTCTTGTAATTTTCCTTGTCACGTGGTTTTCGCGCTACTCTTGCACATCATCAATCCATCAGCTGGAGTTGCTTAGTGCATTTAATTATTCATAGTGCACACAGCCTCTGTGACTGAGCGGTAATTTTAGCTCATGTGTATGTATATAGGCTTCATATCTTCAAAGCCCAAAGGATCACACACTACTTTAAATTGAAGTTGCTAACTAACATGGAGTGCACTTAAAACTCTGACTAGGGGCACAGCACACATGCATTTCCGATTAAAGCAGATGATCTTTCCGTTTAAAATTAATTAGTGCCTATTTATCTTTTCCTCTCCCTCCCTCCTCTCATTCTCCCAGGAGGGCATTTATGTGAACCCTTGAAATCAGTGAGTTAAAAGCTTTATAAAATAAACATTCTGTCAATCTGGGGTGCAGGAAACTAGTGTTAACCCATTGTGCAGACTGAGAAATTGAGGTTTATGAGGGCCAATAATGCATGTGATGCTGGGGAAAAAAAGAAGAAAACTCAAGTTTTTTAACTCTCAATCCAGAGCGTGAACTCCCTGTACCATTTGTCTTACTTTATTCCTTTAAACAATAAAGGCAATATAACATCAACATGAAAGAAAACTTTGAAAAAAGGAAAAAAATTACCCACAATTCCCCTCAGCTAGAAGAGCATTTTTATTTTTGTACTCTACTTTCCAGTTTTGTTGATATGCATAATACATTTTCACAGGTGCATTATAATATGCAATTTTGTATCCTTTCTTTTAGCTTGTGTCATAAGGTAAACATTTCCATACTACCCCACACTCCTGTGAATTATCATTTTAAATGGTTACATAGTACTGTATGCTGAGTCAATATAACAATATTTATCCAATCAGTTCTCTTGTGTTGAATATTTAGAGTTTCTTTTATCTTTTAGAATTTAAAAAAATTATAGACAACACCACAATGAACATTTTTATGCATCTAGGGTTTGGTTTTTTTTTTTTTTTCTTTTCTGTTCAATTGTTCCTTTGGATAATTTCCAGGAACCAAAGTATAGGGTTGAATGTTGTTAGCATTTTTATGGCTCCTGATAGGTATGGCAAAATGCTTTGCAAAGGTTGCCCCAAATTACACCACCATCTGCAGAGAATCATTTTACCACAATCTTCCCAGCACTGGGAGTTAGGAGTCACTAAGTTGAGGGGAAAAAATAACTACTTTAACAGTTATTTGTATTTATTTAATCACTAGTTAGACTGCCTATTTATCCCATGTGTTGGTATGTTTTTTTCATTTCCTTTGTGTAAATTGCTATTTTGTGCCTTTACCCAATTTTCCATTGGATCCTGATATTTTTCTTACAAAACTGAATAAGTAATAGTAAGGAAAAAATAATAACCAGCACTGATTAAGAAATCTTAAAACCCAAGGGTGACTGTGTTACAAACAAAAAAAAAAAAAAAAAAAGAAAAGAAAAAGAAAGAACAAACTAAGACCAGATGACATTAAGGATTAAGGAAGAGGTCAAGGGCTTGAGTCTTTATTAAACATAAAATTGAGCCCTCTTAATTGTGAGATATTGAACATGTTACCTGGGAACATGTGACATATTTCCTGGGAAGGCTTTAAAATAAACATAGGGCATGACGAGAGAGTGGAAAGGTCACAGGGCTGGGAGTCAAGATCTTGGTTCTAATCCTGGTTGTGTTACAGTACTAAATTTCCTCGTGATCTTTAGCAAGCAGTGATGAGAAGTGGAAGACAGTGGCTTGGGAGTCTGACTAACAGTCAAATTTTGCCTCTCCCACTTACTAGCTGTATGACTTTGAGCAATTAGCCTCTCTCAGCCCCAGTTTTCTAATATGTAATATGAGGATAATAACTCTAGATTTGACAGTTAGTATCTAGATTAAATGAGAATTTATGTAAAACACATAGACGCCCAATAAATGGCAGCCACTATTCTTCTCTGGGTATTAGGGACTCATCTATATAATGAAGACATGGAATAATGAGTCCCAAGATCCTTTTCTTGTCAAAGGGTCTCTAACTCTTTCCTGAAGTATTTATCTTTATTTGGAGATTCTTTCAGTCCATGATGCTAACAAATTTAACCAACTTAAGGGGTTGGTAGAGCTGAGGGACTTGGTTTACCCAGACTTTTCCTACCAACGTTAACTCTACACAACATCTTAAGCCATATCTCCACCCAACCTCTTGTATTCTAATGTATTAGAGTGGGTTGAGGACAACACTGAGCATAGAAGGTAAAGAAGTGTGTTATGGAGGACACTTCCTAACTTGCTTCTTAAGTACTGATTAATAGAGGATTTAAAAGGTAGACAGAGTGGTCTGAGTTAGGTTATAAACTCCTAGAAGCAGAATAGGATTGAGAGACCTGGCTCAGAATCTCCCTTCCCTCTTCCCTACGAAACCCAACCTCCGAAACCTGGCCTGTGGAATGACAAAATATTCTGGTTAAACTTTGAATAGACTAGACAATAAAAGCAATAAACAGAGTAGATTTGAAATCATTAGCACACAAAGAGCTAAACTAAGCTTTGCTGGTACATGTTAAAGAAGGTTTAAATTGTTGCAAGAAGGCATACAATGATGAGGAGTAAAACCTAGGATGGAATATGAGTCAGGATTGTACTACTATTAAAGAGAAGATACCTTCAGATAATATTAGATGGCATTCAGAGGAGGATGACACTCCTCTCCCTGGATATCCTTCCTCCCCAACCATCCAGACCCCAGCATCTTTCAAGACCCACTCACAAAGCCATCCTGGACCCCTACAGCTGGAGTTTAATCTCACCTCCTTTGAACTGTCAGAGCACTTCACACTTGGTCTACGGCCGTTTATATACTTGTATCCCTCAATCTCATATCTAATAGACCCTCAGTAAATCTTCCATGAATGAACTGGAAAATAACTCTCCCAGTATGTTACAAACCTGAGTCTAGGGTGGGTCCATAGTCTCAGAGATAAGCAACATAACTGGAATAGGTTCAGAATAGAATAATGAGGCAAAATAGTTAAAAGGTAAAATAAACAATATATATTGGGTATGTTTGGTGGAGGTCAAAGGAAGTCAGCCTAGAGAAGTGAGCTTTAGAAAGTGATATCAAGGGATCTTCAAATATATTAAAGAGATATTAGTAAAAGAAGGCCTGAACTTCTTTTATTGGAGCAAAACAAAAAATTACTCAGATTTTAATGGAGCAATATGAATCAGGCCTGCTGAAGAACTAGCAGAGTATAGATACTAGGGTGATGTGACGAAGGGTAGAGGTAAGTGCCATGCCTTCTTCCATCCCTATAGGTACCAAAGTATATGATGACAGGAAGGACTCTGGTAAATTATTTTTACAAAATTACAAAATCAATTGCAAGCTTTTAAGTTGTAGGGGTTTTTTGTTTTGTTTTGTTTTTTGTTTTAAGATGCTGAAACCTGTTTTAAAGGAGAAGGGGGATTTAGACCAGGAAGGCATGGGAGAGACTCACGTCTGGGATTTAGAAAGCAAAATGGGACCAACCCACAGAGAGAGACAGCCTTTGATGTCCTGACGATCAAGGACCATGGCTTAAGGACCAGACTCTTAAATCACGTGGCATTTACTGCCCGAGATAAAAAATACTTTTGTGGATCAGTGTCTGTGATTCAAAATGGCTAGGTTCCAAAATCAGTCTTAACTTTCCAAGGGGAACATTTGGAAGGCTCCTTGCAAGAAAGGAGTGGAGCCAGCTTCTAGAAGGGGCAGCTTAATGATTTTCTACTCCCCTCACTCTCAAGTCGTTAAGCAGCGTTCCTTTCCCAGAGCCCAAGTTCATGCTGAGGGCAAAGGGAATTAAAGCAAGAAGCTGAACCTGCAGCTAAGATTAGAGAGTTGCCAAGGGCCTAATTTTAGGTCCTAGCTGCCCCAGCTGATGTCCTGCACTGCTGGCTGAGCCGTGAGGACCACAAGTGTGGCCGTAGGCAGATGACTTGAGTGGGTAGCGTGTCTCCCAGGCCATCTGCAAAAGCAATTAGCTTGCTGTTGGGTGTGTTTTGAGAGAGACGACCAATTATTTCTCCTTCAACTAATGTTTCTTCAGGTGTTCAAGAGTCAATAAGGGAAAATGTCCGCGCTTGGCAGAAATTCCCACATGCTCGCCATTCTAGTATTCATGCTTCTCCACTTGAGAATGTGCTCCGAAAGGGAACTAAGCCCAGAACTCCTGGATTTTCGTGGCAAGTGACCCCCCGATTTCCTCTGGCCATAAGCTTACTGCCACAAACTAGGGACAGTGTTGTTTGGGACCTCTCGGCTTCGTGAAAACAGACATGGATGGATGAGAGCAACCCTTGCATTTTGTGGGGGAATTTCTGTGCCCTGCTTCCGCTGGGATTTAGGCTGTCTCTCCACTCTTCACACGGTTCCCAGCCTCAGGTTTCATGCTTAAATTGTCTTCGTCAGAGGGCAGACAATAAGAGCTGGAATCTCCCAGATCAAAGGGGAAACAGAATATATTTTAAAGTGACAACTTTGTTATCCTGCAACCGGAATAAAACCAGAATAATAAAATAATACAAATATAACCCCGTAAGTAATTCCATCCTGCCACCAGAGAGCAAAATTTCTTGCATAATTATGGAAGGGAAACTCTCTTTACACACCACTCGCAAGAGCATGTCTTATTTTTGCACAGTTCTTATGCCTGGGGCAGCCCACCCCTTGCATGGAGACTGTGTGTCCCTGAGGGTTGGGAACTGTGATTACCGGCCGGTTCTTCCCGTCTGCAAAGGAGGCTCTTAATAAAGGCTCATTGCCATGGACAATGAAGAAGTAGGCTGGCACTGCCCGGCCAAGGGAGTGCACCCTTAGAAGACGCGCCCTTGGTGAGGGCCACTGTTCTCAAGGTGCACAAACTGGCCCCAGTGGCTGCTCTGTCTTACTCTATTTTTCTTTCCAATTTTCCTGGTACCTTTGCTTTCCCTGTCTTCTTGTCCATGTCCTATCTGTCGATCTGTCTCTAAACCTATTTCTGCACCCCCCCACACACACACCCCGATCTGCCCCCCTTCCCCTGTCTGTTGGCGCTGGCCCTTTCATCTTCTCCCTCGGGGATTCGAGATGTCGCTGCAGGAAGTGCTTGTCGGCCGAGGCAACAGCAGCAGAGCCCTGTGGCTTTGACAAACCTCATTTAATTGGGAGGAAGCCAGGAGAATTTGAAAGAACTGAAACATCCACGAAACTCCTTTTATCAGGCATAATTTAAACTCTGCATGGAAAAACCCCTATATGTATAAAGAAAAGTCAACTTCCCTCCTGCTGTGAGCACTCCTTGTCTCCCCGACAGCACAGGCAGGCTCCTGCAAGATTCCATCTTTTCATTTTTCTAAAAGTGTCAAAGTAGATTTGGGCTCTGTGGCTGGGTGAACAGAGAAGGAATACAGATTGGTCCCTCTCCTACACCTGCATGTGCACGCACACGCATGCACACACACACACACACAACAGAGTCCTTCTGTCGGTGGCTTTGCTTCAGATGACCAGGATGAATCAAAACCCAGGTTTCTAACAACACATCAGTTTGCACAGTGATTTTCTCCTAATTACTCTTCATCAAGGAAAAGCTGGTGCCCAGAAAACTTTGAAGATCCCCAGTGGTTCTCAGTACACAGAATAATAAATCCTGGAGGAGGGCCCATGGGAGAAGTTTCTTTAAATGGAGAGAGGGAACGTGAATGTGTGTGTATGTGTGTGTGTGTGTACACCCCCAGCGTGTATACTTGCGTGAAGTGGTAGCTGGAAGCCCCAAGCCCAAGAGGAGAAAGCTAAGAAGGGGGGATCTAGGGGTTCAGACTGGGAAGAGGGGATTGAGATGGGAGTGGGGGAGCGGATGGGGATAAAGCTCGGGGTGAGGTACCAGGAAGGGCGTAAGAATTGTAGGTCTGGTGGAATGTCCTTTATTCCACCCATATGCCAAGCCACGTCCCTCCCCTCCTTCCAAATTCTATTCCAGAGTCACCTCCAGTCTCATCCATCTTAACTTGAGTTATTCTAGTACCTCCAAAGAATTGCCTTTAGCGCACACATATTCTCTGAACATCTGCAGCTGATTATGCACAGACTTTAGCTGTTTAGATATGATTTGTGCTAATATGTGTATGAGGGTGTCCTGTTTCCTCTTCCTCACCCTCTTTTCCTCCCACTGCATAGGATCCTTGAGGTCAAGGACAAGCCTCTTTTTTCCCTCAAATTTTATAGTACTTAATATGTTCTTGACACTTGATGGCAACTTAATAAATACTGATGACCGACTCTTCTTACAGGGTTAAGCAAGACATTAACCCCAGTTGTATGATTATGGTTATTTTTGGAGATCCTAAATGACTCACTTTAATAATAAAATACCTCAAAAAATCCTAAACTAAGAGCTTTGGGCTGTTGCAGGACAATGTCCCAGTTACAGTGGAGCTGCGTCTGCAAACCCTGGAGACTTTGGCCAGACCACAGGCCTAAGCCTACTGAACAGCAGCTCCCCACCCCATGCCCATCCTCGCCCCATCACACCCCCCAGCCCAGGACCCTCCCCCACCCAGTCTGAGCCCCTAGACCTTCCTTATTAGCTTTCTTCTCTCTGGCTTAGGACTTCTAAAAACTGTTTTCAGTTGAATGCTGGATGTTATCAAAGAAACTCCACCTAAGGATAGTCCCCTGCAAACAGCCGGGGCCATGACTGCACTGCCCACAACTTCTGCACAGCCTTTCCTGGCCACGTTCTGAGAAACATGAGGAGCGCTCCAGCCACATGATCTCTCAGCAGTTTTCAGATTTGGAGGATGACTTCAGGCCCAGGCAGCAAAGCTGATTACAGGGTAACTTGTGCTTCCCGTGAACGTCCAGCCTGGGAGGACGTTCCCCTCTCCCCATGCCCCACCCCGTACTTCCTTGGGCAGCATCAGATTCCCAATCAAGACAGGCCCAGCTCTCCTCTCCTGATATATCCGTGTCACCTATCATCTTACTCTACGGAAAGAGAAAAGGGGGTTGTTAGAAACTTTGGTTTTGCTTCTCCTGGCAGATGCTAGTGAAAGCAAACTCAGAGGCAACTTTCATCTCATCCAATTTCTAAGAGTAAGTGAGTACATGGGAAAAGTCTGGATCATTACAAGGAGATCTGTGTCACCTCAACCCTCAACTTTGGAGTTTTAGAAAATCGCAAAAAAAACCCTCAGGCAAGATTTGAACCCATCTCACTTCTCCCAGCTCTAAGCTCACTTCTGGTTGCAAATTCTATCATTCTCCAGTGCACTGAGAAAATACTTAGACACCGAGACTTACATGTGTACATGTACACACCACACACACACACACACACACACACACACTCCCTTGCTCACCATCAGGAAGTTGGTGCAGCTGAGCAGGCAGGGCCCTGAAATAATTGTGAACCAGTGCTTCCTGGGCGGAGACACGGTCTCTTGGAAAGCCTTTCAGCATTTGGGAGGCCAGGTCTTCAGCTTCCGGAGCCCTGCCTAACCTGGAAAAGTGAGAGAGAAAAAGAGTTTCTCCAGAGGCCTCACTTCTGAAAAATCAAGGGGGAAAGAAGAAAAGTAAAGAAAAGGAGATGGCTAGGAGAGTTTCAAATAGAATTTTCCTGGGACTAGTAAAGTTGACGGCAAGTTGAAACTCTTACCTGTCCTGTTACTAAGATAAAGGGAAATTTCCAGCATTACCACCATTCAGCCCCCGCCCCCGCCCCCTCCACCGTGGCTCTGGGTACCAGGTGCACATAAAGGACCTGGAATTGTAATAATAGAAACAGAAATATATAATTAAGGATTCTTCTTTGAGGGACACAGCAGCCTCTAGCAAGCAGAAAAGCCCAGATGGAAATATGTTCCAAGGGTGAGAAGCACAGAATCCTGGGAGGGGAAGAGGGAAAGAGGAGACTCTGGAGGGTGAAACTTGGGTGGAAAAAACCCTTATTTACAGTGTTTCTGAAGCTCAGCTCCCAGGGTTTGTCTCTAAGAAGCTCTATTGGTTTCCCCTGAGATGGAGCATAGGCAAGAAAGATAATTAAGTATCCAAATGACAGTAAGGACAAATCCTCAAGTTGACCTTATGTTGAATGATAAATTTGGAGTTCAGCAAATCCATTAGCTGAGCAACTACTATGTAGGCGGTTGGATCTGGGAGATGCAGGGAAGCTGTCTTCTGGCAGCTTAATCTCGCAGAGGAGTCAGACACTAATCAAATGGTCATACAGATGCATAAGCACAATTGGGAAGAAAAAGGTCCAGACTTGGGAGGTGGTCAGGGAGAACTTTCTTGAGGAAGCAGCATTTGAGCTGAGAGCTGAAGAGCTGGGGCAGGGGAGGGGCAGGCGTTGCAGACCCCCAGGGTGGGAGGGAGAAGAGTGATTTTAAAGAAAGGAAGAAAGGCCAGTTTGCTGGCCTGGGACAAAGAGGAGAGGGGCCTGATATGAAGCCAGGGAGGGTGGCAAGGGGCTGACCCTGCAGGCCCTGTGAGTCTTCCATGCTTCCTATTTACTTACAGTGGCTGAAAGTCTTTGCTAATCTAGTGCCAATCATTTAAGTACACCCATCTCTAGAGACCACAGACAGGTTTACAAGTGGAAAGCACAAGACAGAAAACTGTGCTGATCCGGAGACACAGTTAACTTCCGAACTGATGCCTGATGTTCAGAATTCAGTTGCATGGCCGTGCAACTCCCCAATTAAGCAAAAACAGATGGGCTTCCTTAAGGTTGAATGTACATATCAACCTGAAGCGACAAACAGATACCCTTTCCCTCCCCAGGTGCCATGATGCAGGGATGCAGGAAGTCCTGGCCCAGAGGTGGAATTTGCCTAATTTTTGCATAAGATTTGCATTAAAAACTTTCAGGTATCTGATTCCCATGACATAAAACTGTTTCTGCAAACAGATAGCTAACGTTACCCTCAAACTCCAGAGTAAATGCTTCACAGACTTAAAATAGAAAAGAAATCTGCAAATCCCCGGTCCTTGCAAATCTCCAGGCCAGCTGGAAGAGAAGGGAACCGGGGGTGGAGGCCTGCTTAGTAGTTTGCGGCCTGAAGTACTGGCGGGTCTTTTCTCCATCTAGGGTGCCCTGCCCAGGCGCAGATTTTCAGGGCCAATGAAATAGGAGTCCAGAGTGCGAAAGCTGGTTCAGATCAGCAGGACCCAGGACCAGTCTGGAAGGAGACTCAGGGAAAATCTCGTGAAAAAGATTTTAGCCAGTCCGTTTTCACGACAGGGTGGTGGAGTGGGATGCGTGGCGAAATTAGGGCCTGAAACCTCTCTGAACTTCCGGGGGTGGGCGGGTGGACAGGTGGTTATGGGGGGGGGAGGGGAGCGATGCATCCACCTCCACACTGCACCCCAGTCAGAGATGTGTTTTCTCTGCACACTCCCACCCAGCATGCTCATAACAACTGAATTGTTACAGAACTGCTCTGGAGAAGGGGCTTAGGAGCTGCGATCTGATTGGGCAAGGAAGGCTAGGGGACTTGTTCCAACCCGTGTTAGCCCGGGCGTACATACTGGTTTTATTTAGACTGTACCTAGGTGGGGTGGCTGCCAAAGCCAGGAAAGGCTGATGGAGCTTACGGGGCTTGTGGGGACACATAGAAGCAGAGCAAGGCCACTTCCGGGGGACAAATGAAAGAAAGGAGAGTGGGAACCGGTCAGTAATACGGGGACTTCTTCTTGAGGACTTTCCTCTTCAACTAACCAACCTTCCCCCGACCCCACCCCATCCCCCGGCCCCCGCCCTTCCCACGAGGTTGTGTCAGGGCTTTTAGTGGTGTTGGGACTTATTTCAATCTCACGGCCTCCAAACTGTGACCGCCACCACCTACTTCTGCTCCTCAGCTGGCAGAGGCGGAGTATACGCATGAAGCCTTTTCCTCGGGGGAGACAATTTCACGTTGGTCTTCCCTGTATAAACCAAATACGTGCCCTCCTGACTACGAGCCTTTACTCGTAGCATAGTAAAGGCTTATAGTAGGACCACCTGATCTGGACAAGCATCCTAAGAATCTCCACCATGCTATGATCTCTTATTTGGGAGCTGAGAAAAGAGCCCTAGGGATACAGATGTTGCTTCTTTGGGCACAAATGTTAATTTACCTCCATGTTTGTATAATTCTGCTTCTTTCTGCCATCTATAGTCTTGTTTACTATCCATTGCCTTTATTGGCAACTTTCTACAATTTCCCACTTCCTCTAACTCCTACCCGAACAATTCTTCACTGGTTACAACCCCTGCTTTGGAAATGAAAGTTGACATGAAAAGCGAACATCGCAAAATTAATTTGCCTACTAGCACATTTCCATATAGGCTAAATGTTAATAGATATTATTTGTTAGGCTTGTGATATTAGCTATGGAACATGCCAGGAGTATCTTGCAAAGTTAAGAGAACCTACCACCCAATTAATGAGAGTCTGTTAATAAAGACAAAGAACCCTCTGGTGAACCTCTCCTACTAGTAACATTTCCAGAAGTGAGAAGTGTTCCATTGCCAGAATAATACATTTGCCGTAGAACACTTAGAAAATGCAGAGAAAGAAAACTGAAGCTATCTCATCACTCTGAGATGACCCTTTTCACTCAGATAATCACCATTGCTTTAGTGTTTAGTTATTCTTCAGTCCTTTATTTTTATACAGATATATTTTTTGTTTTACAAAAATATGGGATCATACTCTACATGCTGTTCAACCTACTTTTTGCACTTGACTGTCTTGATCATCTTCCCAGGACTTTGAATAGCCTTCTGGGACATAGTTTTAATGACTGCAGAGCATTTCACTGTGTAGCTATACCATAGTCCACATAGCCAAACGCTTATTGAAGTTGTTTCCTTTCTTGTTGGGGTGTAAGGGGCTACTATTAAAATCATGCTGTGACAAATATCCTCAAAGAGAAATCATTGTGTACTTGTGCAATAATTTCCTTAGTATAAATTCTGGAAATTGAAATTCCCAGGTTGAAGGATACTATACAACATGTTACATTTTTTGATTATCAGCTAGTTGTCCCAATTTCCATTTCCATCAGCATTCTGGGAGAGCTCCTGTCTGTGTGTGCAAAGAAAACAAATTCATTCCAGCCAACCTGAATTGCCACGGGCCCCACTGCTCATGAAAGTGGTAAAAAGGATTATAATTGTAAATCAATCCTGAAAGATGTGCGGGGTGCGAGGACATCCGCATTTAATTTTAGAAGTCCAGAATAGAAACATGAACAATAAGAAAGAGTCACTCAACATATCTGGAATCTGGTGGCTCTCAGGGGCCTAAGGCAACAGCCTTGATTTCTCTGCACAGCCTGGCGCTGAGTATAGAACTCTCCCACTGCCACTGCTGCCAGCAGGTGGATGGGGAAGGGCTTTATCTGTTTGCAGCACAAGGCTGGTCACGGTGAGTTCAGCTGGGTCCTTTGTTGTTTTCCCCTAGATCCACAGAAAGAGAAAAAGGGCAGGGATAGAGCGGTCACTATCTTTTTTCCAATTTTTCAATTTGTTTTTATTTTGAAGTGATTTTAAGTTTACAGAAGAGTTTCAGGAGTAATAGTTGTATGTTTCACTAGCTTCCCCTAATGTTAACATTTTAGATAATCATAGTAAAATTATCAAAACTAAGTAATTAATAGGCACAATATTATTAACTAAACTGCAGACTTTATTCAAACATCAAATATTGGTTTTTTTCGATGGTGACCTTTTTGTTATTGTTGTTTCAGGGGAGTGGGTACTTTTTTAGTGCTGTCAGTTTAGGATGTGGTAAAGCAGATATGCCCAATAAGAAATATCTCCAATAGGGCTTCCCTGGTGGCGCAGTGGTTGAGAGTCCGCCTGCCGATGCAGGGGACACGGGTTCGTGCCCCGGTCCGGGAAGATCCCACATGCCGTGGAGCGGCTGGGCCTGTGAGCCATGGCCGCTGAGCCTGCGTGTCCGGAGCCTGTGCTCCGCAACGGGAGAGGCCACAACAGCGAGAGGCCCGCGTACCGCAAAAAAAAAAAAAAAAAAAAATCTCCAGCACTAGAAAGAAACAGCATCAGAGAAGCTGTCCTATAATTTCCTAATCAGTCTAATGAGTGAGTGTGCACTTACTAGGCCCATGTTAATCGCAATCCCATCAAACCCCACAAGGCCTCGAGGTGCGTTTCCAGTCCGCTCACAGTTCCTCCGCTCCTTGGCAGAAATATTGTAAAAAAGCCCGTGACAACAAGGCTACTCTTTACTCATCACACTTGCAACTTGACTCAACTGACAAAGCCACAGAGACCTGGGTACCAGATGAAGCCCAGTCCTACCGCTTACTTAGCTTGATGACTTTGGCCAAGTTACTGAACTTTGAGCTTCAGTTTCCTTCTCTTTGAAATGGGAATGAGATTTGTGAGGCATAAGTGAACTAACACGTGCAGCCCCCTACTAGGCACACAGCAAGCATCCCACCTAACCTTAGTCCCCTTTCAATGACAAAGTCCGTCTCAGAGCCAAGAGTTTTCTCATGTGATAACTTAGGCCAGTGCTGTCTAATAGAACTTTCCGTGCTGATGGAAATATCCTATTTCTGCCCCGTCCCATACGGTAGCCACTACTCACATGTGGCTATTGAGCCCTTCAAATGTGGCTACTGCAACTGAGCAGCTAAATTTTTTTAAATTGAAGTATAGTTGATTTACAATATTGTGTTTGTTTCAGGTGTACAACGTAGTGATTCAGTTTTGGGGGTTTTCTTTTGCAGATTATATTCCATTATAGGTTATTACAAGATATTGGATATAATTCCCTGTGCTATACAGTAAATCCTTGGAGTAACTGAATTTCAAATTTAATTTTAAATAATGTAAATTGAAATAGCCACATGTGCTTAGTGGCTATGGCATGAGACAGCACATCTCTAGCCATTACTCCTTGCTTTGAGAATCTGAGCAAAGAGAAGCCAGGAGTCTGAGCTAAGGCAGAGGTATTGCTGGGAACGAGGCAGTGGGCCGAGGTGTTGCCTATGGTCAGAAAAGCCAGCGGGATATTCAGCGACTCCACGTCCTGCTCAGCCTAGGAGGAAGGGCTGGCTGGGCGGCTGCAGGCGCTTTCTCCTGCCGTGCGACAGTGCCAACAGCAGCAGTGCAGGGTAGTAAGGCGGCCTGCAGGTTCGGGAAGCCAGTGGTGAGACGGAGGAAAGCCACAGGGCAGCATGAAAACCCAAATCCCCTAGTTAGGGGTCAGGGAGCCTGACTATGCGGGCAAGAGGAAGTCTGCACGTCTTGCATGAAATGAGAAACAGCAGTTCCCTGGAACCTGTCTCCAAAACAACGGGGAGTTTCAGGTGATACAGCGCGTTCGAAAATGAGAGTGCAGCGTGCGGACGCCCTGGGGAGAATCGTGTCCCTCCCAAAAAAAGATCCTTTGCTAGTTCATAGTTCTGTGTTCCGACCTATTTCACTCTTTGTGCTCTGATATCCACTCTCCGTGGAGGCTTTTTAAAGCACATGAACAGTAAGTATGGGGAAAAAAAATCAAACAAACTTTGGTTGGGTTAAACCCTACCACATTTGCAGGGAAGAGCAACGTTCAAACGTTCACTGAGGGTCTCTTTCTCTTCTCCCCACCTGCGGGAGGGTGTTTTTCTTTGACATTTGAGCCCCTTTCCCCTGTCTCTGATGTTTTCCTCACTGCCCTGTTTGTCTCCTCACTGAAGCAAAAAGAACAGAGCCTTGGCTAATTACTCTCAGATCAAATAATACTGGTTATTGTAATTGGTCATTGTCCGAAAACACTGAGTTCTTCTTAGTTCTGAGGTTGCCTGGCACGGCTTAGTTAGCTAACTATTCCGGGAATGTCTCTATTATCTGTTTTACTTTGCAAAAGAAACCGGGGACTTGTTGAAAGCTGGTAATAAAAGTCTGCCCTGGTCCGAGCCGAGGCTGCGTAGAGAGGGCCTGGGAAAGCGTGGCCTCCGTGAATCACGTTGCCCCCCAACAGCTGCTCAGTGACGTCATTTGGTTTCTGTGTCGGAGAATAATAAACCCACTAGGTCTTCTTACAGGCCAACGCTCCCTCGTTCTCAGGGCCTCGGGCAGGGTGGAGGGGCACAAAACAATTTTAATGACCAAACTCACAGGAAGTAAAATGGTTCACAGAGAAAAACTAACAGACTCACAGGTGGCTGCCTGTCTAAGAGGCGTCTTCCTGGGGCTGAGGGCCCCCAGATCAAGGTGCTCAGGGGCTGGATGTTCATCAGTTTGAGACCCAGGGAAATGTCCCTTCAACCCTGCTGCGAGATAAGCTTTCCAAGGCGGTACTCACCGGTTGCAGACATTCTGAAGGCTCTGAGGCTTAGGCAGTGGGAACCATTCTGGAAAGCATACACAGACACGTTAAAAGACAAAAACAACCCTAAAATCCTGTGGCCAAAAATATTATTAAAATTCTAAATGCTCTTCTTGGCTTGGGGTAACAGGGAATTCAGTTATCAGGTAGGCAAACTACGTGAGTTTAAGTTTAAATGGAAGGTCACTATTCTGGGTTGAGTTGTGTCCTTCTCCCGAATTCATATGTCAAAGCCCTATAGGCCCAAGTACCTCAGGATTTGACCTTATTTGGACACAGGGTCATTGCAGATATAATTAGTTAAGATGAGGTCATTAGGGTGGACCTTAATTTAATATGACCAGGGCCCGAATAAAAAAGGAAATTTTGGACATAGAGACGGACATGTATAGGGGAAGACAAAGAATAGACAGAAGGAGAAGACAGCACGTACAAGCCAAGGAGAGAGGCCTGAACAAATCCTTCCCTCAGAGCCCTCAGAAGGAACCAATCCTGCCAACACCTCAAGTTCAGATCTAGCCTCCAGAAGCGTGAGACGATAAATTTCCGTGGCTTAAGCCACCCAGTTTGTAGTACTTTGTTACAGCATCCCTAGCAAACTAAAATAATACAGTCACAATATTTAATGTCTGCTGGGTGCAGAACGTGCCGAGTGCTGGGAGAATACACAAGTAATCACGAGAAGCTTCCCCACTCTTACAGAGCTTACAGTTCATTTGAGAGAACAAAACGTGCGTGCCCCGCCCCCTCCAAGAAAACGTGTGACAAATGAGGGGGCAAAGTCTTAAAAACTCAGAAGTGGTTAAAAAGTTAACAGGACTAATTTTATATGTCACTTACAGTAAAGGTGGAAGTGAATCCTGGCTTGAATAATCCAAAATGGATGATAATAAGATTTGTAATTTTCTTTGGAGCACTCTTTACAACGTTACATGTGGATACATGTGTTTCTATTATTATTTTTTTTATATTGACACTATTTAACCCAAAATAAAACCACTATAAAAGGAGACAATTTCTTATTCGTTCAAGAAATACTAATTAAATGCTTACTCTATGTAAGGGTGCTAAAAGGGGCTGCAAGGATGTAAGCTTATGCTACTTATCAAATCCTTCTATTTCGACTCCAAATTGAGAAAAGAGTATTTCAACTCTCATGTAAAAGGATGTTTTTGCTTTATATTTTCCTTGGGCCTGAAGTATAATTCTCTTGGTTTTAAAACCTCTCTTCTTCCAGCTCCTATAGGAATGGAATACAGCAAGACTGTTTATCCAACAAAGAATTTAATCATAGTTGGGCAAAAAATGGTTTTGATAATACTGACCTATTCATGTCTGTATGTGTATGTAAAAAGCCCTGGAAGACCACTCACCTGATCGTGATAATGGTCACTAGGGCTTACCCTTCTCCCTTCTATGCTAATTTTCTTAAATTTATTTATTTTTAAATAAAAAGCACATATTACTGTGTAACTTCAAAAATATGTTCAATTAAAGATGGACATTATGGTGTTAAGAGCTGTAGAATGAAAGCTGTGATCGAAGAACA
This sequence comes from Mesoplodon mirus, assembly GCF_964341445.2. Lineage (NCBI taxonomy): Eukaryota > Metazoa > Chordata > Mammalia > Artiodactyla > Ziphiidae > Mesoplodon > Mesoplodon mirus. The sequence continues at coordinate 34,451,818 of NC_138984.1, forward strand.
TAATTTAAGCTGAGTTTTCAAGGTCAGATGCAATCAAATGTGGACTACTCTGCTGGCAGTTTTTAAAAAATTTTTATTTATTTATTTATTTATTTTTGGCTGTGTTGGGTCTTCGTTGCTGTGCGCAGGCTTTCTCTAGTTGCGGCGAGTGGGGGCTACTCTTCGTTGCCGAGCCAGGGCTTCTCATTGTGGTGGCTTCTCTTGTTGGGGAGCATGGGCTCTAGGTGCAGGCTTCAGTAGTTGTGGCTCGTGGGCTCTAGAGAGCGCAGGCTCAGTAGTTGTGGCGCAGGGGCTTAGTTTCTCCGCGGCATGTGGGATCTTCCCGGACCGGGGCACGAACCTGTGTCCCCTGCATCGGCAGGTGGACTCTCAACCACTGCGCCACCAGGGAAGCCCTGGACTTGGGTTTTGAATACACACTATGCCACTTAACCAGCTGTATGACTTGAGGGTGTTGCTTAACCTCACCGGGCCTCAGTTTTCCCATCTGCAGGAGCGAGATAATTATAGCTCCTACTGCACAGGGTTGTTGTGAGAATTAGAGCAGTGAGTGAAGTATAAGTATTTCCTCATCCTTTGCCTTTTTTCTTTCTGCCTCTTTCTCTTGTTTGATGTACCATGTATTTCTCCTCTCAGGTTTCAATAAGGTTTCTGCTTATTGTTCTCCTTGGAAATCCATAATTTGCTGTTTCATTCTATTGAAATTCTAACGTGTTCCAAGCTTGAGTTCTTACAAGCCTAGCTTAATTTCTTTTGAGTTTTCAGTGTGGGCCAGAGGTGTGTGCCTTAGCTCTGTGGTGTAGTAACATGAACACAAGCCCAGGCTTAAATCTCCTTTCTGCCACTTATGAGCTCTGGGCTTTGGGGGAAATTACTTCACCTCTCTGGTTAAGTAACTCAGAAGTTTCTCAATCTGTAAAGTGGGAACACTCTTCCAGTTGCCTGGGAGGATTAGATAAGATTAAGCACTTGGCCTGTAGTAGGGGCTCAATCAATGTTAGTCTTATTCCTTTTTCTTCTTCTTGTTTCTACCTCTCATTTCGGAGAAGCAACCTGGTCTCACACAAGTGGTCCTCAAGCCAAGCAGCACACTAGCATCACCTGGGAGAGTTTTTGAACAAAAAGGAGGCGCTGGCTCCACCCTACAGAGTCTGATTCAACGAGCCTGGGGAGGGCCCAGCATTGGTCGGTTGTTGTGTGGTTGTTATTATGTTTAATGGTCTCCAGATGTTTCTAGAATGGCACTAAATGAGGCAGAGGACACTGGTCTATCAAGGAGGGCAGGGTCGACCAGCAACTTCCAGCAACTCCCACACACTTCTCTGGGGCTCATTTCCTCAAGTAGGCTTGTGAAAATTCAGTTAATCAATGTACATAAAAATCGCAGAACGCCATGTCTGATGCATACTTCACATGTTTTTCAAGGATGTGAAAGAGGAAGCATGATGAAGGAAAAAAATCATTCCTCATAAATTCTACCAGTAGAGGATGACTTGTAAGAGTTGGCCCCAGGGCTTCCCTGGTGGCGCAGTGGTTGAGAGTCCTCCTGCTGATGCAGGGGACACGGGTTCGTGCCCCGGTCCGGGAGGATCCCACATGCCGCGGAGCGGCTGGGCCCGTGAGCCATGGCCGCTGAGCCTCCGCGTCCGGAGCCTGTGCTCCGCAACGGGAGAGGCCACAACAGTGAGAGGCCCGCGTACTGCAAAAAAAAAAAAAAAAAAAAAGAGTTGGCCTCAGGAGGCAATGTGACAACATTGAACTTGAGGTTCCGTGTCTTGCATAGACTGTGCCTGACTCTCTTCCCACATCTATTTTGTAGCTACGTTAGCCCAGATAGCGGATTGATGTGTCCAGCGTCAGCCAGGTTGCTGGTTATGAAGCGGAGCCAAAGCCCGGCACCCGCTTGTGGCCAGCCCTCTGCTCTTATGCAGATAACCTGATGCTGGGTGACCTTGCCTCGTTCCCATTGATTTTTCCCAGTAGTTAAACCGCAAGCGATCAATGAGAGAATGATCCACAAACAGGCATTTTACCCAGTGCCATTTCAAGAGAAGTCTGTTTCTCTGGCTTCAGTAGCCTCTCAAATCGTAGGTCTGTCGGTAGCTTATTTCCCTTCTCCTTCCAAAGCTGATGGTTAATCATTAGACCAGATTCCTCTCCATCTGCTCCTTCTGCAGTTCTCTTTAAAGGGGTTCTCGTTTGAGTTCAGTTGGAATTTGAGGCAGGAAGAGCAAAGTAAACTTCGCTTTTGTAAAAGCCAAGTTTAAAAGCTGAACATTTTAATTTCCCAACTGAACAGAGTAAAAGTAAAATGAGGGCCAAACTGTTGCTACCATAGTAAAATAATGCATTTTTTCATAGACCTCTAAGAAAGCTCATTCCACAACTGATTCAAGTCAATAGAGATTTGTTGGTTGGTTGATACAATATCACCAGGACCATTTTGAGCCTTAGCTCAAGGTGAAACATTTTCTAGTTACTATAGTCTTTACCACAGCCCCCCTAAGGTTATCTTATAGTGCGGTCTACTGAATGACACCTCTGGAATTTCCCGGACACAATGCATTCTTGAGATACCATATATTTAGATAGTTGATAATGCTGTTAGCCTTACTGCGCTATCTCAAGCCTTTGCAAAAATCTGTAGCTCGTCTACCTCACCCCCAGCCTCACCCCAGATATACACACTCAAGCCCTCACAGCTGCTCGCCTCCCTCTTCCTCAGGTAGCTGGCTTAGTCTTTTGCTCAGGGAGTCTGAACTTGGCATTCCTGTTTGAGTGTCATCGGGACACCAAAAGCCAGTGCTGTCACGGAGGGTGCTCCTTGGCATTTGAGCCTGGCACTTCAACGCTCACTGGGGGCTTCTCACTTTTCTAACCTTGCATCAAAACTTTTTGTGGATTCTAAGAAAATATCTATCCTCGGAAGCTTGTTCCTAAGGTAATGGTCTCTGGAGAGGAAGGGGAAGCCAGGCCTGGCTCCCGGTGCGTGGATGGAGAAGGTGGAGGTGATGGGCTCGGTCAGGAGTCTCCCCTCTCCCGGGGGCAGTGTTTAATGTCTCTCCACACCCACAGACGATGTTTGAGCTATAGCCCGATCATGCCATTCGGTGTTTCTGGTATTTAATGACGCATCATTTGCATTTATCACTCCCCTGTAGCCTCTACAAATGTTTAAGGGCCACACGTGCAGGTGTTGTGCTCAGCACTGGAAATGCACAGACATGGTACTTGGTGCTCCCCCAAGTTTACAGCCGTATGATTTCCATGGGATGATGATGACGACAATGATGGTAATTATCGTCATCTTTCGCTCTTTTCCAGCCTCTCTGACCCTTCCTTCTCAGCTTCCAAAGAACCCTTTCCCTCTACTGGATCCTTCAGCACTGGTCCCCCTGGGTGCCATCATGGTCTTCTTTCTCCACACGGTCTCCCTTGCGCGATTGAACTCACACCTGGAGCTTTAAATACCACTTTAAGCAGATGACTTCCAATTTCGTATTTCTAGATTAGACCCCTATAATCACAGGCTTGTATTTCTTTTCTTTTTTTTGCTGCACTGCATAGCTTGTGGGATCTTAGTTCCCTGACCAGGGATTGAACCCGGGCCCTTGGCAGTGAACGAGAAGAGTCCTAACCATTGGACCGCCAGGGAATTCCCCACAGGCTTGTATTTCTAATTGCTTTTCAGATATCTCCATTTGATGGTCTCACAGATATCTTCATCTTGAAATGTTCAAACCTTATACTCATTACATTCTCCACAAATCTGTTCCTTCCCCCTTTTATTTCCTGTGCCAGTAAATGGTATTATCATTCTCTCACCCACTGGATTTAGGTTTCTCCTTCGCAAGTCAAATCCAATCAGTTACAACCTCCCCTTGACTCTACCTCCTTCATGCTTTTTAGATTTGCCCCAACATTCTTCATCCATTGCTACTGCTCTAGTTGACACTTCCTATTTATCTTCTAGAATCTAGAGCATTGCCACACTGACTACCACCAATTTAATTCTACATATAGTCTTCCAAGCAATTTTTTCTAAAATTTAAATCCTGCCATATCACTTCCCTGCTAATAATCATCCGATGCCTTCTCTTTGCTTATTAGTCGAGTCCATATCCTTAGGATGATTACAAATCACTTTCCAATCTGTTCCCCATCTGTCCTTCCAGGTTAATCTCCGACAATGGTCTGCCACAAAGACAACAGTCTAGCTTCCCTGAGCAATTCACCTGCTTGTATATTACCAGGTACACCGGCTTTCCTACTCCTCTGTGTCAAGTTCCTTTGTCTGGCACGTCCTTCCCCCTCTTGCTCACCTGGAGAAAGCCCACTTCATCATGCCTGAAACCGAGCTCATGTCTCTTTCTCCCAAACAGTCCCTAAATTCCCCAGACAAACCAAGGCCCTTTTCCAAGTGTTCCTAGAGGTCCCTAGGGGATCCTGCTATAATAATACTTTCCACATTGTAGAATTTATTTGTTTTTCCCTCTAGACTGTATGCCTTGAAGGCAGGTATCAATGTATTATTTATTTTTGAATCTTAGTCTCAGCACCTAGCATTAAATAAATATTTGTTGAATGAATGAAAAATCGATGCTTAGGTGAAAAATAAAAAATGAAATTTACTAAACCTTATTCTTAAGAGGTAAAAGTGACTCAAGAGAGCCCACTTTTTTTTTTTCTTTTTTTTTTGCGGTATGCGGGCCTCTCACTGTAGTGGTCTCTCCCGTTGCGGAGCACAGGCTCTGGTCGCACAGGCTCAGCGGCCACGGCTCATGGGCCCAGCTGCTCTGCGGCATGTGGGATCTTCCCGGACCGGGGCACGAACCCGTGTCCCCTGCATCGGCAGGCGGACTCTCAACCACTGCACCACCAGGGAAGTCCTAGAGAGCCCACTTGTGATTCCCACTCTGTATCTTACAGAGATCGATGATGCCAGGCACAGGCCACTAAGGTGTGGAAGAAGTCTCTGATCTGACCCAGGTCCATGATGTTTGCGACCTTAAGGCCTTTTTCCTGAACTGGGAAGAAATGTAGCAGGGTTTACTTGAAAAAAATTTCTTTTAACCTGCTTTCCTTCATTTGTAATTTTTCCTAATCTTAACTACTTTAAGATTATCCAGTCCCCCTCAATAAAAACTAATAATTGCTACCAAATAAAGATGAGAAAACTAAAAATAAATGTAGAAACTATTAATGAAGATCAAAGTGGGCCATGTATCTAAATGAATTTCACTGCTTGATGTGGGGGATGGGTTAATAAAGGTGTTAATAGTAACTCCCACGAGCTTTTGCCGAGCTCCAGAAGTGGGACAGCAACGCGCCTGATGGTGGTTCATAGATTCGGTGAACATCGTGGCTTCATTACCTGAAGCAGGTGGGGTTGCCTGCTGGAGTCCCAGGGCGGGAGCTCCACTCACATTACACTTCAGAAACATGTCACCAAGCTCACAGATTCTAAAAGCAAGTCTGGGTTAAAGGACATAATCATTTGGGAATGAACTTGGAAAAGTGTTATTGGCTGATGCCAGCCTAGGGCATTGTTTTATTACCAAATTATATTTGCCCTTGGAAGGTACTGTGGAATTACCTATGAGCACCAACTTGGAGTTCAACAGGCTGGATATTCTGGGTCACCCCCTTCTTGGCCAGGTGACCCTGGGCAAGACACATAACTCCCCAAGCCTTAGCTCTCTCGTCTATAAAGTAGGAATGATAACGTTGCCCCTGTTGGATAGAGCTGTTGTGAATCCAAGTAGTATGATGTATGAAAAGTGCCTAATTCATAGTTAGTGCTCGATAAACGACCGTTATTTTACCCAGCAATAAGGTGAATAATAACTTACATGTACCTTCTTGGCAAAGCAGGCAGAACAAGGATTATTAGTCCAGAAGGTGCTAGAACCTGGAACTAGAACCCAGGTGGCCGTTGATTTCATCTAACAAATATCTATTTACTATTACGTGCCAGTTATGGGGGCAGGTGTAAAATACTAGAAACACTGGAAGTGGTCAGGTTTGCTTTGTAGAAAACCTCAGCACTCTTTCCGCTGTACCATGCTTTGGGTGAAACCAACAATGACAACATGAATACCGTCTGTGATTCAGTGGCCCTTACTGGACACCATTATGTAGATAATGAGGGTTCTCCCAGGGAAGAGGCCTGTGGCCACAGCGTGGGCAGGCATCTCACAGCAGTTTAGGACAGGCAGCAGAAAGGAGCCTTCACCAGAAGGGGCAGCTTTAACAGGCGCTCACACTGACTCAGGGAGGTGTTTGAAAGCTGCAGGTCAGCTCTTAGGGTATGTGAATTCAGGCAGTGTTTAGGCCCAAGCAAGTAAAAACCAAAGTCAGTTCTGCCTGACATCTATAAGGAAGCCAAGAACTCCAAGGGAGCTAAACAGGAAGAAACAGACATTGCATCAGCTCTCATACAACTACCGTTGAGTCTGAACCCTGATGAGTCACTGAGCAGCTGAATGAACTTCCACCCTGTATAAAAAAAAAAGGATGGGAACTAACTTTTATGGGGCATTGCCTAAAAGTTAGGGACTGTGGATGTTAACTATTGTTTTATAATGTATACATATATCAAGTCATTATGTTGTCTGCAAAATGAGACAGAGGGACATAACATGGTGAACACAAGAAGAACAGGTTTGCTGTGGACTGACCCATCTCCAACCTAGGAAATCCCTCTGTGTGGAACTGGGAGAAAGCCTCGGTTTCCTCAGGTGTAAAACTGTGCTACTCCAACCGGCATGGACCCTAGCAGACAGTATAAGGATTAGCTATTATGTATGTCCTGTGCCTGGCACACAGCGGACACTTTTTAAATGATAGGATTGCTCCCATTTTGCAGATTAGGGAACTGAGAAAGAAATCACTTCCTCAAGTACCCCCAGAGAGTACAAGGTGGAGTGTGGATCTGCCGCTCCATGAATTGATGCCAATAATGAAAACCTCTCTTATCAGTATCCTTTCCCTTAGTTCAGCCCACTGAGTAACTCACTTGGCTAATAGCTCATTCTATTGAGTGGATGCTGATGCACAGCTTAGATTGTGTTCACAGCAGGCACACAAAGACACGCTCATAATTCTTTGAGCCCAAAGCGTGGTAGCTCTATGTAATCCCAACATGGACAAGGATCATTTTAGATTTTTAATTATCATCTGTCCTGTAATGATGTCAGATGAAGTGAAGCTCTCACACTGGATTTCAGGTCAAAATAAAACGTTCCCAGGGTAAGGCTAGATTGCTGTATTGTGAGCCTGTCTGATGCCAGTATTCCGCCCCCATTATTTCTTGCTTCCACCTGGTGGTCAAAAGTTGAAAAAGCAGGCGTACTGAAAATAACTAGGTGTCAGCAGGATCCATTTGCCTATCGTTTATAGGACATCTGAATCTGGGTCGCTGCAGGGCTTTTAGTACTGCTTTCCTGCCTTTTGATTTCTACCAAGTTCCTCCAGTGGAAAATCTTTCCACGTGCAGTGTTCTTTCCTGGGGCTGAAAGGACCAAGATAATCCCGGATGCTTCCCTGCAGCTGAGCTCATGTCACAAATCAGGCATGATTTTCAGCAGATATTTCTTTAAAAGTTTGAAGGCCTCTGTGGACTCTATTCCCTTCTCAACGGGAACAGGCATCAAAGAGACAGGAATAAAATGCTTTGCACTCACATCAGGAACTAATTGCCAATTTGGCAAATGCATTGACTAATGTCATGCACTGTTATTTCTAAATCCTCTCCTGTCCTTGACCCCCAGTATCTAGATGTAAACTTGGGACCATTAGTGGAGAAGGATAAAGTCTTCTGGTGCCTCAAATGGAATTGAGAGGGATTTAAACTAGGCGCTTTTGAGTGTGGTGAAATGAACCCAGCAGTACATTAATGCTAGGATTTGAGCTCACACAGCATGAGTGCTTTCAAAAACCGTGTTTAAGGAAGCAAACAGAGCCATGACAGACCCTTTCAGTGGAGCAAAAGGAGTTGGATGAAACAATCAATGACACATTAAAAAACCACAACTGGGCTGCAATCATGTGGGCAGAAAAAAAAGTTTTTCTTTATCACAGGATCTTTGCATCTAATGAGATGGTGCCTGGACAACCTCCAGAGGGGTAAGGCCTCTGTTTACTTTAGCTGAGAAATGTCTAAATATTTAGTTGGTTCTCTTAAAAGCCTTACACCAGTCTGTAGCAAACTGGTCTTTAAGGAATGATCTTATTGGGTCTATATTGCCATCGGGAGAGCTATTTAAAGGGAATTTGGAAAAGTCAGAAGATATTACCACTGAAGGTGCAAATGTTAACTTCCCCCCCCCCTCAAAATTAACTCTTTGTAATGTCCTCCAAATATTTAGTTTAGGACCAATACCTTGCCAGTCAATACTTTCTCTTAATTCATCCTAAATGGTTCTCTGCTTCTTACATACACTTTATTCTTATTGGTTCCAGTTGGGCCGAAGTGCTTGAGGCTAAAAAGGGGAGGGACTCCTGAGCGCATTTTCTTGGGAGAGGGAGGGGAAGCTAAGAGGGCTGAGAGAGTTTTGTAAAAATGTCTATAGGGGTCCATCCTTTAAATTCACACTACTGTCATGTATCAGCAGATTTCAATCAAGACCAATATCCAGTTTGCTCTAAGCTTCTGGGATCCTCTGTGTCACAAACACAGTGCCTCCCAGATATGGCATCAGTTGGGGCTTTAACCTTTTTAGACTTTCTGATAGTAGAATCCCCTCCAGCATGCCTTCTTTATTATTGCTTCCTGTGGACTCTCACTAAGGATCCCCGAACTGCTCCCCTCCCCCGCTGCAGGAGGCCAGCACAGACCCTGTTCCGCCCGTTTGATGAATGTGTCTTGGCTAATTGTGTGCAAGATGGCAGGCCTTTAGCAAGTGTGACCAGTTTATTGTTCAGCCAATCACAGGCGCCTCAGTTAGCATGTGAAAAGGGGGTGTGTTGCCGGGGAGGGTGAGTGTTCTGGCGGCTGAGTCAAAGGAGGAGCGTTTTGGGGGGTCACAGAGCAACACCCACTTCTTTGAGGGGATGTTACTATGCTCTACTAAACCTGTAAACCTCTTACTCAAAGCACTTTTTTTCGCTTCCCTCTTTTTTCAAGGAGATCTTTTTTTCCCATGGTTCAAGCAAGGCAAGACACTGGCTACTCTACAGATGGAGCTCACGTTCCAGGGTTTTTAATATTTCACTTTTATATTTCTGTTAGAGAATGATCCTGCTGAGAGTCTGGGAGTCCGTGCTCGTCAGAACCCCTCACTGACACTTGGATATATTGCTCTGAAAGCTATCCCAGGAGAGAAGATTAAACAAAAAAAAGCCTACTTTTCAAAGCCTACCTCTCAATCTGCCCACATCAAAATAAGACAACTGGCCCTTTGAAGTGGGAGACACAAGAGTTCTCAGCCAGCTTGCTTAAAGCAGGGGGTGGGGCTGGGGGAGATAAGGAAAGAAGGAAGGAAAGAAGGAAGGGAGGAAGGAAGGAAGGAAGGAAGGCAGGGAGGGAGGAAGGAAGGAAGGAAGGAAGGAAGGAAGGAAGGAAGGAAGGGAGGGAGGAAAGAAAGAAAGAAAGACCAGTGTCTAAAATTATATACCTTTCTTCCCTCACCCAGATTTAATCAGGCACAGGAGTCTGAATTGCTGGCGAGAAAACTTACAGCCCTGCTCATCAGCGTCCCAAGAAACCAGGTAACTGGTCAGAGAAACCTGTCCAGCGGGGTCAGCACCAGGTGTTTTTTTTAAAACCTGTACAAACAGAAACTGTGTTGTTCATACATAGTCGAGACAAGACCTGGTAAGGGCAGCGTGGGCACAGATGGCCACTGGATGGTCCTCTAAGTTCTGAGCTCTCCAGCTCCCTCAAAGTTGTTGTGCAGCTGAATTCAAAGTTTGGGGACTCTTAGAGTGAAAAGGAGAGGAATGAAAATCTCATCAAGAATGGCTTTAACAGTTCTCCTCTGTGACATTCTACCGGCTCCCATCCCCTCTTCTGGTCCCTTAATCACTGGAGCTCAAGTCCCTGGAAGCAGCAGCAACAGCTCAGGGAAGGGGGTGGGTGGGAGGCGGCCTGAAGGAACTTCTTAATTCATATAAGGGGATGTTCCTGGAACACGAATGTGGGTGACTGTTTTAAAACATAGTCCTTGTAATTGAGTTATCAGTAGTACTGACCCCATGCCCAAGATATGCTGGACTTTGAAGATTTACAAGTAAAAGTTGAGACATCTTGGCTGTGACTAAGGTTACAATGCCCTTCCCTTCGTAAGCCTAGCCTGGCCCACAGCTATACACTGCCCAAGCCCGTGGAAGTGGGGCTCACAAGTGAGCACCCCCCCCATAAGGAGAGCCAGTGAAAGAGTGTGGATGAATGAATACAAACCCAACCTCTTAGAGATCCATGAATGTGCCGAATTCATCTATGCAGACCCAGCACGTTACACAGTGCCTGGCAGATAGTAGGTGCTCAGAAATTTTTGACTTATTTGAATTAAATTGAATCCTTACTAGAAAAACAATGCAAAGTATGAACCCTATTGATGTTGGGCCTGGAGAATTCTCTTCATAAATAAAAAATTGCATATTACTTTGAAATGACAGCAAAATAAAAAATGCAACATATTTCTCGATGTTTTATTGGAACCCAGTTATCTTATTTAGTACAGAATCTGGCAGGGAAGCATTTTGGACAAGTTTCTATCATTATTGTTCTCATCAAGGATCACTGTTTATTTCCTGAATCAACCTGAAACCCAAACATTTCAAGTTTGGGGAAACAGCATATGCTCACCATGGCAGCTTTGTATTGAGATCATTCAGATTCTTTTCTACAACCCATCTGTGACCCTAAACTTCTGCTTGCATCCATGTTAGGAAGCTGAGGGGTCCCATTTCACTCAGAGAGTGAAAGGGAAAAGGCGTTATTCCAATCCCTGCAGCGAGAGGGTGGCATTTTGCTCAAGTAGTAAACTCAAGCAAAATCATTAGAAATGATAAACTATTTGGAAATCCGAACATCATTTAGCAATGCATACAGGTCATTCACAAAGCAGCTGAAATGACTTTACAGTCGGTCTTTAGCTGGTGTAGGTTTTCCACAGTCCTGGTCAGTTCAAGGTGCCTGAACTGTATGTATAGCTGTTTGAGCAAAACTATTAGATGCTGGAGAAAAAAGTAAAAAAATTCCCATCCTCCTATGTCTTTTGTTTTCCTTTTTTTTTTTTTTTTTTTTTTTGCGGTACGCGGGCCTCTCACTGCTGTGGCCTCTCCTGTTGTGGAGCACAGGCTCCAGACACGCAGGCTCAGCGGCCATGGCTCACGGGCCCAGCCGCTCCACGGCATGTGGGATCTTCCCGGACCGGGGCACGAACCCGTGTCCCCGGCATCGGCAGGCAGACCCTCAACCACTGTGCCACCAGGGAAGCCCATGTTTTCCATTTTAATTGTCTTTGAAATCTCCTTACAATTTCTTACTCTCATAAAACGCTTCCAGGATAACTTCATACCAAAGTTAGTAATGAAAACAATTTGGGGAAATTCCATTTTTAGTTACGGGACAATGGAATAATATAGAGACTGGAAAATCAGACTTGGGCCACATTCTCCCTAATTTGTACATATCTATACCTCCCCTTTAATCCTTCCTGCAAGAGTCCAGCTCTGGTATGGCCATTACTTGCTTCTCAACCTCTGATATGGCCCTTCATCCTATAGCTCATTGCTTGCCTCCTCTCTTCTGTCTCAACATCCTTAAAGTGACAACTGGGTAATCTGACCTCTCTGGCATGTCCTTGGGACCACTTCTCAAAGACATCCCCCATGGCAACACTTCCACCCCCAGGAGCCAGTATTGGAGGACAAAATGTGTGACAGAAAATGACCAAGTGTTAGGTTTAGAGACAATGGATGAACTCTGATACAATCTAGAGACATGTTACCTGGCTTGTCCTAGGCCCATTGAGCCTCTACTTCCCCACTATTGTATTAGCTTTCTTTTTATACTTTATGAGATACAATAACCTAGCAAATAAACTCAATGATAGTCACTGGGCTCAAAAATGAGACCATCTTTTGAGTTGTCCTTTTAAGCCATTGGGTATTTGGAAATGGTTGTGGAATCCACAGTAACAGTCATTCCAGATTGTTATTCAGCTTGTTACTTGTGTTTTACAGAGTTGGAGAACTGATCTAACCTCAACTATTTCAATGATGTCCTCCTCGTAAAAAGATTAGTCAAGGAATATGAGTCTAAAGATCTGTCTAGGGCTTCCCTGGTGGCGCAGTGGTTGAGAGTCCGCCTGCCAATGGAGGGGACATGGGTTCGTGCCCTGGTCCGGGAGGATCCCACATGTCGCGGAGCGGCTAGGCCCGTGAGCCATGGCCACTGAGCCTGCGCGTCCGGAGCCTGTGCCCCGCAATGGGAGAGGGCACAACAGTGAGAGGCCCGCATACCGCAAAAAAAAAAAAAAAATCTGTCTAGGGCTATCTACACTGTTAACAATTAAAGAGGGACACCCTGTTTGTGTGGCCAGTGCTCTCACACTGTTAATTCTCAGAGCTTTTGGAAGCTCAAGCCAATATTACCTGGATTGTAGTTAGGTAGCTTGGAAACTCCAGGCCAGCTATCCTCTGTAGGGACTCCCAGCACCTATATAAAGCCAAAGAAAGACAAAGAAAGATGAGGGGGCGATAAGGTGGATGGAGCAGGTATGGAGACATGAAGGACACATCAGGGAGGAAGAAGGAAGAAATGAATGTATGTCACATTATGCCAGCTGATGTGTAAGAGAAAGAAACTTTAGTGTTTCCAACATTTGCAGTTTCGTGGGCAAAACTGCAGTGTATTTCTACGGTCCTATGTGTCAACATGACTGGGCTAAATGATGCCCAAGATAGCTGGTAAAACATTATGTCTGGGGTGTCTGTGAGGGTGTTTCTGGAAGAGATTAGTATTTGAATTGGTAGACTGAATAAAGAGATTAGCCCTCACCAATGTGGGAGGCATCATCCAATTGATAGAGGACCTGAATAGAACAAAAAGGTGGAGGAAGGGCAAATTTTCTCTTTCTTCTTGAGCTGGGACATTGTCTTCTCTTGCCGTTGGACATTGGAGCTCCTAGTTCTCTGGCCTTCAGATTCTGGGACTTAAACCAGTGGTCCCCTTAGACTGAATTATACCACCAGCTTTCCTGGTTCTCCAGCTTGCAAAGGACATATCTCAGCCTCCATGAAATCACATGAGCCAATTCCCATAATGAATCACAAGAGATACACACACACACACACACACACACACACACAAATACATACACACAAATACATACATATCTCCTATTGGTGCTGTTTCTCTGGAGAACTCTGACTAATACAGATCATATAACCTTGCTTAAAGTCATATTCTCATCCCAAAATATCTACAGACATACCTCGGAGATATTATGGGTTTGGTACTACAATAAAGCTAATATTGTAGTAAAGTGAGTCACACAAATTTTTGGTTTCCTGATGCATATAAAAGTCATGTTTACACTATACTATGGTCTATTAAGTGTGTAACAGAACAATGCACATACCTTAATTTAAAAAACCAATGTACATACCTTAATTTAAAAATGTTTCCTCACTAAAAGTTGCTAACCATCATCTGACAGTGCAGGGTTGCCACAAACCTTCAATGTGTTAAAAAAAAAAAAAAAAAAGCATTGTCTGCAAAGTGCTATAAAATGAAGCACAATAAAACGAGGTATGTCTGCTGTACTGCATGATCACCATACATTAGGATGCTGCATTGGGAGTTAGGAATATAAAAAGACAGGAGTGGTAAAGTGTCCCTTTGCCTTACATCAGATGACTGTATTTATATATATATGTCTCAACAGGAGACACTTGACAATTTAAATTATGCCTCAGCATGGGCATTCAGCTGTTCCCCGATGTGCTCAAATTAAAAAGGATTCAGATTACTGACCTTTAAGCAGTGGAATGTTGGCTAAAAATGATCCCAAACCTAACTCTAGTCTTTTCTACCAAATTCATCTTATCTGCTTGTTTTCTCTGTGGCCCAGCAGCTTGGAACATGGTATTTGGTTTTTAACTGGTGGATAGTGATATTAACACCATCACTTGAAAAAGAGCCCACTTGTACTTTGGATTACCAAACTGAAGCTTTAGTTTTTAATTACTATAAAAAGTCTTTGGGAGTATAAAGACAAACACTTCAGATTTTAGATGGTGCTGTTACTGTGAGTTCCCTTGTAGGCAAAATCTTACCGTTCTTTTAAGATAATCATAAAAGCCCAATGTCAGTTATATCTAGGAGCCAGAATAATATTGTTTTGTGAAATATTAATAAAACACTAGTAGTTTTCATACACCACTACAATATAACTCTTCTTAGAAGCATATCTCAGTACAAGTCTTTTTTTTTTTTTTTTTTTTTTTTTTTTTGCTGTACGCGGGCCTCTCACTGCTGTGGCCTCTCCCGTTGCGGAGCACAGGCTCCGGACACACAGGCTCCGTGGCCATGGCTCGCGGGCCCAGCCGCTCCGCGGCATGTGGGATCTTCCGGGATCGGGGCACGAACCCGTGTCCCCTGCATCAGCAGGCGGACTCTCAACCACTGCGCCACCAGGGAAGCCCTACAAGTCTTTATAGAAGCATCTCTCATAGAAAAAGCCTAGTGAATCCATTTGTAAAATGCTGGATACAGATGCTGGCCCAATTGTTATGGCAGGAAGTCAATTGCCCAACAATGACTGATAATAATCAATGAGGAATCCAGTAGGCTCTTAATATTTACCAGCTTGCTGACTAGGACTCTAGCCGAGAAGTACACGTTGTGGTGCCTGTTAAGCTTGTCCTCAAACAAAAGACACTGAAGCGCCATTTTCCCTCACATAATAAAAAAATTAAGCCACCCAGTAGAAGCTTCTTTCTTTGATCCATTCCCTAAACAAACTGAAAAGCCACTGAGAGGATTACAGGCTTTTCCTAGCAGCCACCCTGAGCTGGAGGAAACACTAAGAATCCTGGAATCCATTTTGAAAAACCAACTGGACTAATTCTTCTTTTGTGGGAGAGAGCCAGAGGATGGGAAGCTAATTCTTCTTTGTTAGCCTACCATGTTATGTATTTGCACAGATGTGCATGTAAACAAGTGGGTGGGATGATTCACACATACCCCTACATCTTCTGTTGCCTGGCAAAGCACAATGAAAGAAAGTAAAGATAATGAAGAGAAAGCGATAAAGGAAATAAATAACGACCATATCCATATTTTCACTAAGGTGAAAGTTACCAGAATTGTTGGTTACTTTGTATTATTGTGTAATTAAAGCCAACAAAATGGGTACCAACAATTTTGGAATATTGTGCTAAAAGCTTTAAGCCTGAGATTTTGAAAGTTCAAACAAAAATTCAATATCCTTTATTTGGAAATTTGATGCTCAGTTTTTATTTGAAAGTTATTGAATACATTTTCACTTGAGAAAATTACTCAATCTCCGCTTCACTGACTGGGAAACTGAAAACCAAAAATTGTTGATTTACTCCCTCCCTGAAGGCTCTTAAAAGGCAGCTAGTGAGTGCTGTGTTTGAAACCACAGTGGGCTGCAAGGGCTGTTTTCTGCCTTTTTTGGAATGGAAACTGAAGGCATTTTGATTAATGGCTTTAAAGTCTGCATCATTTATTTTATTCTGATTTTAGAACTACATCTGGTATTATTTGCTAAAAATACTTATTGAAAGAATTAGATTTCTAAAAAATTGATTAAAAATCGATGACAGCCATTCAGATGTAAACACACACACACATACACGGAGGCATTTCAGAAAGATGGTAAAATAAAAATTCAGGACTTATTATTATGTTTTTATTCCTAAGTGTGAGATCTCAGAATAAATGTAAAGAAAAGTTGTGATTAGAGGTTGGGAGATGTAGACTAGACCATTACTTTCAAAGAAGCAATTCCTACATCAAGTATCATAGAACCCGAAATAGACCACCTTTAGTAAAACACAACTCAGGAGCCATTTGTAATGTTTGAATTTCCAAGCTGCTTGGGATGTAGTAGTGTAAGAGATAACACACTGTTGAATGTGGTTCTCTCTTTGTCCTCAGAGCATGGAACTACAGATGTGGTAACAAAACTGTGGCCTCTACCTGCTTGGACAGAACCAGGGGGGAAAAGAGATGTAATGAATCTGACCTCTTGGTGCCCATAAAGGAGAACTAAGCAATATGGAACTATCTCCTGATAAGCACAGATTGAAAATCAACAATGAGCTATACAAGTCAATAAACCTGAGGAATAACCACGGGGCTTGTGGGGAGGGGACAATAAACAGAGAAGAATATTATGATTAAAAATGATAGAAGCTACAATATTCTCTTAACACTTTGTTCAAAGAGGTCACAAGTTCATGGAGTCAGAAAATCAAATATACTTTAAGATGCTAGAGACCCAGGGAGATAAATTATGAGACTTGCATTACCACCTAACCTGAAGTTAGGGCTGGGTTCAGAACTCATGTCTACTAACACCAAGCCAGTGTTATTTCTAATGTGTTTACTTGTTTTATATTTGTAATGAGTTGTCATAAATGTCAAAATAAAGTCCTTCTGATTTATTGCAGTGTGACAAGAATAATGGTAGACGTGAACATGGCTTCCTGGGTGGGACCTGTTGGACCCATTTGTTAAGACACATTTGTTTTGGCTGCATCACTCATGTTTTGGTACTTTATGTCCAGATACAAGTCCAAAATTTTCACTTACTGAATTACCTAAAACATCTTCAGATGGCCAGTGTCAGCCACCAAGACCAGTCCCAGAAACTTGAACCAATAGCTAGAGAGCCATCAGGTCCTGGGAAACGTCTAACTCATTCTTTCTGTCCCATGATTTCTAAGTGCTATGCTAAATGCAAAGAACTGTAAAATGATTGCTTTTAAGAACACGATCATTTAAAAATACGAAGTAATGTAAAAAAATCAGTTTATATATAACTCTTCAAATATCCTAATAGCTTACCTTAGCTCAGTATTATAATTTTTATTAACTATCTATATATACATACATCATTTTGCATCTATACATAGTTTATGTGTGTTTTACATATATTTACTTATATTCCACCCATCACCCCACCTAGACTGAACAACAGGTGAAAGCATAGATCATGCATTTTTCCTATTCTTTCCATTTTTCCATGCCTTGTAACATCTTATAAGACAATGAGTGTCCAATAAATATTGTGTCCTGATTTAATGGCTAGGAAAAACTTTTCAAATGTGTAAAAGATCACTGCAGGGTCTGGTCTAGGCAGTGCTAGCTAAGCTTCCTCTAATGTGGACAAGAAGTAATATTAAGTGGAAGAACAGAACAATTAGGTGAAATATTAGGAAATGCCTGTTAACGGTTTGGTCATTGAAACACCTCTATGAAAATAATTTCTATGAGAGAGAAAGCAAACATTTATCGAGCACTTATGGCACATGGGGCTTGTTATGCATTTGATCTTATGAAATTCTCACAGCAAGGTTAGAAAGTCATTATCACTAGCCCCATTTAACAAATGAGGAAACTGGAGTTCAGAGGGACTTACATAACTTGCACACGTCTGTCTCGCTAAAAAGTGGCTAGAATTCAAATGCTGGTCTTCGACTCTAAAGCCATTAATTACATTAGGCTGCCTCCAGTTTAGATGATGATATCATCCAGTGATACTTTTTGAAGGTAGCAGTTCTTGGTCTTGCAGGGTAGTTTTTTTTTTTTTTTTTTTTTTTTTTTGCTGTACGCGGGCCTCTCACTGTTGTGGCCTCTCCCGTTGCGGAGCACAGGCTCCGGACGCGCAGGCTCAGCGGCCATGGCTCACGGGCCCAGCCGCTCCGCGGCATGTGGGATCTTCCCGGACCGGGGCACAAACCTGCGTCCCCTGCATCGGCAGGCGGACTCTCAACCACTGCGCCACCAGGGAAGCCCCGCAGGGTAGTTTTGAGAGAAAAAAAACAAACAAAACTTTTGGCTTGAAAAATGTTTTTTTTTTTTTAGTTTGTGAATGCATCCCAATTTTTCCTATGTTCCTCCATAATATCCCCAATGTTTCCAAAAGAAAGCTTAATGGCAGTGATTAATCTCTATAAAATGTCTTAATTTCACAAAGGACATTTTACTTTATTTTGACATTCACAAAGCACAATGTTTTCTGGGTCATGAATCTGTAGCACTAGACTGGTTTGCACAGAATATCTTCCTAAAGGTGAGCCATTGACCCTCCAGACACTAGCAACTAACTCTTCCCTTTTCCTAAATGTTCCCTGAGGATTTTCCTCACCTTCATGTGTGCATTAAAGATAAACTCAGCTTTTTTTTAAAAAATAAATGAAGGACTCCACAGTGGAGACACAATTCAAAAATGAAACTTTTATACCATTCCTGGAAAGGCAAAATATTTGGGGCCACTGGATCAAAATCATAAAGAAGTTTGAGAAAAGACAAGTTTCCTCACCTGCACACAAAAATCCCACTCTGCAATAGTTCCCAAGATACCTGATTGGGAAGCTGTTAGCAAGTATGCTCTAGATGCCTGCTTGAAGCAAGCAAACTTGAAAGGGAGCAGAATCCAGGATACAAGCGATACCCTCCCCCCACCCCAGTTTAAAGCACTTGACACATGCTACAATGTGGATGGATCTTGAAAACATTACACTAAGTGAAATAAGCCAAACACAAAGGACAAATCCTGTTAAGATTCTACTTTTATGAAAACCTAGAATGGGCAAATTCATGGAGACAGAAGGTCGATGAGAGGTTACCAGGGGCTGGGGGCAGGGAAAATGGGGAGCTGGCTGAGTGGATACAGAGCTTCTGTTTGGGATGATGAAAAAGTTTTGGAAATGGATGGTGGTGATGGTTGCACGGCAATGTGAATGCATTTAATGCTATGAACTGTATCCTTAAAAATGGTTAGAATGGTAAATTTTATGCTATATATATTTAACCACAATTTAAAAATCATCTAAAAAAAGACAGCAATATATAAATGACTATAGTACATGGCATACAAGCTACCAGGGACATAAAAATGAAGTACATAATGGTGCAAATGAGGGAGGGATAAATAATGAATAAAGAAATGGAACCACACACACAAAAGCACCCTGTTACCTTAGGAATCTGGTTTTGGAGGAGCATGATACACAGCATACTTCTCTCACACTAACATGGGAAGCCTTTGTTTTTTCAGGGTTCTATGAAAATTCAGTGTCTTGTCTTCAGTTGACAAGGATCCAGGGCCAAATATATGGTAGACTTAGAGCTGGGGGTGGCAGGGCAGGGATGTGTTTAATTAGTAATGGCAGAAATTGCCCTGGGAGGTTGAGACAATAATCACCAGAAGCAAGTGGATTCATGGGCTGCCACGGGACAACGGGGGGGGGGGGGTCCTGACCACTCATTCCCAAGGTACTTATGCCCCTGGCAAATACCACAGTTTCCACAACCCTTAAAATATGGCTTACTCTCTCAAAGCAGGTGGACTGCTTCGTTTGTCTCTAAGGAAAATTTGGTTCAAAGTTTGTAATGCATATATTTTTTTCTTCCTAAGAGGAATTCTTCTCTTACCTCCCAGATCTTCTCCAGCTGTTCAAGGATGTTGGAAACCCCAGGAAACAAGGGTTGACCCTGGAACATTTCAATAAAGATGCAGCCTGCACCCCTAACAAAGAAATAAGAGTCAACCCAATGCTTTCAAGGAACCCATACATGCAAACCTGGACTACTAGCATTTCACCTCCCAAGAAATACTCTGAGGACAATTAGATCGGGGCCACATACTATGAAAAGTCTTGGCAGAAAAAGTCCCTATGTGAAACAAAAATAAAAACAGCATGCAGCTGTTTGTTAAAATGGAACGCAATGGGCATTTAGGAGCACAGTAGAGAAAGCAAACATTTGAGTTCATTCAAGCTCATTAACAATCTATGAGAGGAGGGGAAAGTACTGAATCTCCAAACTGAATACCCTCTTTCACTGAAACTAAGATGCTATCATTCTAAGAAGCATCAGTATTGTATGGACTTTTAAGAAACCAAAAAATAAACAAACAAACAAAAAACCCACAAGTTAAACTGTGATGATCAGAATATTTCTTTCATATTCATTGAAAGGGCTGTTACAAATTTAATTAGACAGATTATTTCACCATATAGCATACTTATACATGCAAAAAAAAATGGAATATTAAGTGGAAGAAATTGGTTTCGGTACTCATCAAACTTTTTTTTTTTCTTTTTTTTGTTTTTGCGGTACGTGGGCCTCTCACTGTTGTGGCCTCTCCTGTTGCGGAGCACAGGCTCCGGACCCGCAGGCCCAATGGCCACGGCTCACGGGCCCAGCCACTCCGCGGCATGTGGGATCTTCCTGGACCAGGGCTCGAACCCGTGTCCCCTGCATCGGCAGGCGGACTCTCAACCACTGTGCCACCAGGGAAGCCCTCATCAAACTTTTTGACATTCAGCATTTGACTCAGACTCTTTGATGTCTGTATTTATCCATGGTATCGTCCTTTGACGGTATCGTCAGGAGTTTGATGATACAGCATTTCTTAGAATAATCCATAAAACAACCAAGAGTCATTGGTGCTGGGGCTCCTAAGCTGACCTTGCAGTTACGTGTTAGCTCACTTTTGACTCCAGCTTAAAGAATGTTGCTAAACGTGTCTGATTCACGCCTTCTCCACAACCATTTTGTTCCTAGGGGTTAAAAAGAAAAAAAAAGAGAGGTCTCCTGTCTTCCAAGTTACTGGCACCCATTCTGCAAGTTTTGATGCTGCCGTGTTTGATGTCCACACATGTACAGTGGTAACTACAGTCATAACTGAAGCATGGCTGACGGCTACTGGAAGATGCTGCTGATTTTAAGACGCATCCTGATTTAACAGAGAATGTGCATCTTAAAATAGATGAAATAGGGAGAAATATAAATTTCCTTTCCTACTTAGTCAAACTGGAGGATACTTCCTCAGGAACAGTAAGAAGTAAGATCTGTTTTGCTAATAATGCACACTTTTACTCTTACAAATCTTTATTTATTTATTTATTTTTAGCTGTGTTGGGTCTTCGTTGCTGCACGCTGGCTTTCTCTAGTTGCGGAGAGCGGGGGCTACTCTTCGTTGCGGTGCACATGCTTTTCATTGCGGTGGCTTCTTTTGTTTCAGAGCACGGGCTCTAGGCATGGGGGCTTCAGTAGTTGTGGCACGTGAGCTCAGTAGTTGTGGCTTGTGGGCTCTAGAGCGCAGACTCAATAGTTGTGACGCACGAGCTTAGCTGCTCCGCGGCATGTGGGATCTTCCTGGACCAGGTCTCGAACCCCTGTCCCCTGCATTGGCAGGCAGATTCTTAACCACTGTGCCACCAGGGAAGTCCCAACTCTTACAAATCTTTTGAGAATGGTTCAGGTGACTGATTACAGAGATTATCCCCATGGTCTAATACTTCCCGAGTTTTGATGCCAAATCCCTTTCACCATAACACATAATCTTGCAAACTCCCTTAATCGTCTAGACGTTTTGCTGTGGCATGATAAAGAAGACAATTTCAGTAAAACTTTTTTTTTTTTTTTTTTGGGGCTGTGTTGGGTCTTCATTGCCGCATGGGCTTTCTCTAATTGAGGTGAGCGGGGGTTACTCTTCGTTGCGGTGCACGGGCTTCTCATTGAGGTGGCTTCTCTTGTTGCAGAGCACAGGCTCTAGGCGCGTGGGCTTCAGTAGTTGTGGCACGTGGACTCAGTAGTTGCAGCTCGCGGGCTCTAGAGTGCAGGCTCAGTGGTTGTGGCGCACGGGCTTAGTTGCTCCGCGGCATGTGGGATCTTCCCGGACCAGGGCTCGAACCCGTGTGCCCTGCATTGGCAGGTGGATTCTTAACCACTGGGCCACCAGGAAAGCCCTCAGTAAAACATTTTATTATAGATCATCATATTATTAAAGAGTTATTATGAAGTTCATTTTAAAATGGTCCTTAATATTATTCATACATATTTATTACATATGATAAATTTTTACTTTTTCCATCTGACTGTAGACACATGCTATTTAACTTACTTTGTGTAGGAGAAAGCAGATTTCTTGATAAACAAGTTTAAGAATAATTTTTATCTTGTGTCTCGTTTGGGGAGAGATTATATATTAAAAGAAAGACTGACATTTAACTGTATCTTATCACCTCAAAAGACACAAAAACTATTTTCATGACCTAATATTTGGTTTGCATGTAAAATAATCAATTAGCTTATTCTTAGAATTTTGTATACATATAAATAAGAGGTATCAGACTAAGTTTTGCAGGTAGTTTTTTGTTTTTTTTTCCTCAAACAACAGGTTGTCTTTATCCCTAGTTGTTAAAAAGCTAATTTAGATTAAATGGCCACCATATTTTCTTTTTACTGATTTTTCATGTACAAGAGACATCTTGATATGTGACACAAGAATTTTGGGAATTCCCTGGCGGTCCAGTGGTTAGGACTCGGCGCTTCCACTGGCGGGGCCCGGCTTCAATCCCTGGTGGGGGAACTAAGATCCCATAAGCCATGCAGCACGACCAAAAAAAAAGAAAAAAGAAAAGAATTTTGATCAGGCAAATATAGCTTAAGAATCTGGTGCACAGTATCTTGAGGTGAATTTTTAGAATTATTATCATTTTAAGACTGCTTACTAGCTTGTTTTTAAATATCCATGGCCTTTTTGCTTCTTGCCTTTAAAGCAACAGATATAAAAGGTAAAAATTAAACAATACATGGAGAATAATAAAAGTAATAGGAAACTGCCAAATGGTTAAAAAACATCCTGGTTGCTAGCAATGGTCAACAGTGAGATAAGCCAGCTGAAAAACTGAGGTGGTGAATAAAATCAAACTGTCTCCATCCACCTCCCCTCATGCCTTGTCTATGCATACTTGAAAGGTCTCAAATCATTTCATTTTGAAGGAAAACACACACACACACACACACACACATTTATGTATCTGTGTGTATAAAACACATGTAATTGTTTATTAACTGACACAAAATAGAAATGGAAATGTAACAGCTTTTGAAGACTTAAACCAACCCTCCATCCAGTACCCTAACACCTTCCAGAAACCCAGGGGCTCGCAAATCACCAGAAGGCCTGCGGGCATTTTAAACAAGGTTCAAACCATAGTCATTGCTAGGTAGTGGACCTGTAGTCCACTTTTCCCCCCTCCCCTCAAAAGGCTTTCATGGCTTAGAAAAAGCTTGTTGCCTTTTTATGTCCTTTCATACTGGTGGCTCTGGGGAGCCGAGAAGGAAGCCCTTTTCGTTACAGTTTCTTAGTGCCCTTTGCCTTCTGCACCACTAGAACAGTGTACACAGTGGTGTAAACATATTGGAGAAAGCTGGACTTTAAGGCCATTGTGCAAGTACTGCAGTCTAACACAAGATATTTGCACTAAGAAATAAAATGCTAATATTTGGTTGAAATTCCCATTTGTATTTGCATTTGTATGGTTGGTGCCATATAGGCATTCTCTTGAGTCTTTCTTTTTAAGCTTCACTTAGGGGCAGGTTAAAACCTTTCTCACCTAACAATCTGGAGTCTAAGGTTATATATATATATATATATAGTGTGTATGTGTGCACATGTGCAATGCACTTAGAACACTTACAAGACAAACAAAATTCCTAAATCAATTGTATTTCAGGACCTAGAATATCCGTATCATAAACATCAGTGCACTGGTAAGAAAATAAGGCTGTACACCTTAAGTTTGAAAAGGAAAGATATTTTTCAGGTAAGCACTGTTCTTTAAAAACTATATGATTCATCTTCCTGTTTTTTTCATTTATTCTTCAGAACTGTTTTTTTTCATTTGCTTTGTAAACAAGTATCGTGGCTTTCATATTTTTTATTTGCTTCTTAAACAAGTTGTGTGGCTATCATCTATTTTGCCCATCTCAGACTAGCCTTAAAGCAAACTTTTTTTTTTTTTTTTGCGTTACGCGGGCCTCTCACTGTTGTGGCCTCTCGCTGTTGTGGCCTCTCCCGTTGCGGAGCACAGGCTCCAGGCACGCAGGCTCAGCGGCCATGGCTCACGGACCCAGCCGCTCCGCGGCATGTGGGATCTTCCCGGACCGGGGCATGAACCCGCGTCCCCTGCATCGGCAGGCGGACTCTCAACCACTGCGCCACCAGGGAAGCCCAAAGCAAACATTTTAAATAATCTGGACATTCAGGTCTAGATAGGGAACCAGCTCCTATTTCCTTTTACTCCTCTGTTTTGTTCTTAAATCTTCATTCCTGTGGCTCTTCTTACCCTACATATCTTTAGGCTTCTCAGAGGATTTCTGCTCTGTGGAGATGCCCTTGGGGCAGCTCATGTAGATGAAGCAGAACTTCACATGCAGGAGAAAAAAAAACCTGGTGATATCAAAGAGTGAATCCTTCCAGAAGGGAGAGATGCAATGGGTCATTTTATTGCTCCAACTGTGGTTCTTCAGTCAAGTTAGACGAGACAGCTTACATATTTTCTGCTTTTTCTGGCTCTCTTCCTAGTCTTTTCTCTATTCTGAGCATGAACAAATTCTTCCATAAGAAAGAAAAAGATTCCTCAAATTCCTTAGGCAATCTCTGGAGAAATAAACCATCTCAGGAGTTTTAGGTTTGGGGAGGTGCAAGGAGTACATAAGAACATTGTTGGGAGAAGTGAATCAGTATTTCATTTTCCACTATTGACATTAATTCAGAACAGCATGATATATGGCAGTGACATGATATTTCCATTTGCTTTCCCTGGGCCACTCTTTATATTTGGAAGTTTTCAGCAAGAAATCTGACCATAAAGAATCTCTCAGGCAGTGACAACTTTCCATAGTCCTAAATCCAGCAGCTGCCTGTGGTTAGTTTTGAATAGAGGACTTGTCTACCAAAATAAATCCTTCTTTAAAACCCAGTTCACATGGTTCTGAAGAACCTAGGGGCAGGACAGGAATAAAGATGCAGACGTAGAGAATGGACTTGAGGACACGGGGAGGGGGAAGGGTAAACTGGGATGAAGTGAGAGAGTGGCATGGACATATATACACTACCTAATGTAAAATAGATAGCTAGTGGGAAGCAGCCACATAGCACAGGGAGATCAGCTCGGTGCTTTGTGACCACCTAGAGGGGTGGGATAGGGAGGGTGGGAGGGAGATGCAAGAGGGAGGAGATTTGGGGATATATGTATATGTATAGCTGCTTCACTTCGTTATAAAGCAGAAACTAACACACCATTGTAAAGAAATTATACTCCAATAAAGATGTTAAAAAAAAACAAAACCCAGTTTACTACAACATGGATGAACCTTGAAAACATTATGATAAGTGAAATAAGCCAGACATGGAAGGATAAATATCGTATGATTCCACTTATGTGAGGTTCTAGCGTAGTCAAATTCATAGAGGCAGGAAGTAGAATAGTCGCTGCTAGGGACTGAGGGGAGGGAGCAGCAGGGAGTGATTGTTTAATGGGTACAGGTATTCATTCTGGGATGATGAAAAGTTCTGGAGATGGATAGTGGTGATGGCTGCACTCGATGCCACTGAAATGTACATTTGAAAATAGTTGAGGGCTTCCCTGGTGGCACAGTGGTTGAGAGTCCGCCTGCTGATGCAGGGGACACGGGTTCGTGCCCAAGTCTGGAAAGTTCCCACATGCCGCGGAGCGGCTGGGCCGGTGAGCCATGGTCGCTGAGCCTGCGCGTCCGGAGCCTGTGCTCCGCAACGGGAGAGGCCACAACGGTGAGAGGCCCGCGTACCGCAAAAAAAAAAAAAAAAGAAAAGAAAATAGTTGAAATGGTAATTTTTATGTTATATATATTTTAACACAATACAAAAAAGTAAAAACAAAACCAAAAACAGTGTAATCATCCTAAAACACTGAGGTTTTCTCTTCACTGAAGTTGCTAATGGAATCTTTTAAGGTCTGAAAAAGTAGCAGAAAGAGAAGAAAAGATGTTGGGAGATTAGAGGATGGTGGTTGTAAGTGTTGGGAATAGCCAGTATGTCTTACTTGTATAGTTTCCATAATCTAACAGTTTGCTCTGGGCTTCCCACGGACTCTGCTGTTCCCCAGGGTTTACTGTGAATGAGAGGCTCTTGCACTACATGTCATAATTAGTTTCATTAAGACAAAGGCTCTAACGCTCACCCAATGTCATCGGCCTCCTACAAAGGCATTCAGTTTGTATCCTACAGGGTTGCATGCCTAGCAAGATAGGATTTTTTTCCCTTTTCTTCTGTTGTAATCTTTTCCCTGCCCATTTCCCTCTTATCACTCTGAAAAGAAAAAAAAATGGGGAAGAGGAATCCCAGGGTAAACACTCAATATCTAACAGTTACATAGAGAGTGAACAAATATAGTAAACAGTGGAAAATGCCTATTATTCTATTTCATTACTTTTTGAGTTTTACTGGACAAACAACAATAATGAAACCAATAAGAGTAATGACAATAACTCCAACTTACAACTGTACTTTTATTCTGTAAGTGTCACCATTATTCATCAATGGAATAACATACGCTTTTGTATATGTAGTAAAAAGTAAGGGATACATAGTTTAAAAGAGATTTAAAGAATTGGTGCATGAGCTGAAGAAATTATCCAAATGCAGCACAGAAAGTCAAGGAGACTGAAAATATGAAAGAGAGGATAAGAACCATGGATGATAGAAAGACATAGTCTAATAATCTTTCATTGGAGCTCCAGAAAGAGAGAATGGAATAGAGGCAACACTCAAAAAGAAAATGGCTGATGAAAAACATGAATTCATAATTGGAAGAAGCACCATATGCAACAAGCAGGGTAAGTGAAAAAAAAAATCCACACTAGGCACCTTATAGTGAAAACTGCATAGTAACAAAGGCAAAGAAAAAATTCTTTAAAACATCCAGAGAAAATGGGAGATCACCTGAAAAAAGGGAAAGACAATAAGGCTAAAAGTAAACTTCTCTACAATTAGGCTAAGAGCAATCTTCACAAGAGCAGCAATGGAAGACAAAGCTGGGGAAATGGTATCTCCAAAGTTCTGAGAGAAAATAACTGTCAATCTACAATTAAAACCTTAGCATTGGGCTTCCCTGGTGGCGCAGTGGTTGAGAGTCCGCCTGCCGATGCAGGCGACACGGGTTCATGCCCCGGTCCGGGAAGATCCCACATGCCGTGGAGCGGCTGGGCCCGTGAGCCATGGCCACTGAGCCTGCGCATCCGGAGCCTGTGCTCCGCAACGGGAGAGGCCACAACAGTGAGAGGCCCGCGTACCGCCAAAAAAAAAAAAAAAAAACCTTAGCATGACTACCTTTCAACAATCAGAGTTTACCTTAAGAAACAAAAGCAGAGTTTGCCACCAACAGGCCGACACTAAAGAAAGTTCTAAAAGATTTATACCAAAAGAAAGGAAAATTATTCCAAAAGTAAGATTTAAAGTGCATGAAGGAATGATGAACAGTTTTAAATTTATTTGCACTTAATGAAAGTAGCTTCAAAGTATATAAAGCAAAAATGAATAGAATTGTTCATTGTTGACAAGTCAACAATATATCAAACAACTTCAATACATCTTTCCCTGATAACTTAAGCAGACAAAAATTATATAAAGACAATGTGAATAACACAATTAACAACCTTGAAGTTTTGAACATATGTGAAACCCTGTACCCAACAATTCAGGAATACACACCCTTCTTGAACACACAGGAAATAATTGAAAACACTGATCACGTACTGGGCTAGAGCTTCTAACAAAGCCAGTGCTACTTCACTATCTTTGGTGAAACACCAGGTTTTTCTCAATTTTTTGCTAACCTTTAATTTTGAAATAATTTAAAATTTAAAGTTGCAAGAACAGTAGAAAGAACTCTTTTATATTCTTCAAACAGATTCACCAGTTGCCAACATTTTGCCTCTTTGGTTTTATCATTTTATCTATCTATCTATCTATCTATCTGTCATCTATTTTTTCTGAAACAGTGGAGAGTAAGTTGCAGATACAATGACTCTTCACCCTTAAATACTTCCGCATGTATTTTCTAAGTACAAAAGCATTCTCTTACATAACAACAGTGCAATTATCAAAATCAGGAAATTTAACATCAATCCCAATAGTACTATCTAATCTACAGTCCATATTTATTTATTTATTTATTTATTTATTTATTTATTTATTTTTATTTTTTTTTTACATCTTTATTGGAGTATAATTGCTTTACAATGGTGTGTTAGTTTCTGCTTTATAACAAAGTGAATCAGTTATACATATACATCTGTTCCCATATCCCTTCCCTCTTGCGTCTCCCTCCCTCCCACCCTCCCTATCCCACCCCTCCAGGCGGTCACAAAGCACCTAGCTGATTCCTGTCTTACCCCTAGGTTCTTCATGACATTTTTTTTCTTAAATTCCATATATATGTGTTAGTATACGGTATTTGTCTTTCTCTTTCTGACTTACTTCACTCCTACAGTCCATATTTAAATCTCACTGATTGTCCCAGTAGTGTTCTTTAGCTCCATCTCCCCCAGCATCCAATCTAGGAACATGCACTGTGCTTAGTTGGCATATCTCTTTTTAGTCTCTTTTGATCTGGAACATTTCCTCAGCTTTTCTTTGGCTTTTAAAACCTTGACTCTGTAGGGGAACGGAAAATGTCACCCCAAAATATGCCACCCTGCCATAAGAATTGTTGTGAGCTGAAGGCAACTGAGAAAAAGCAAACACCGGATGAGCTCTTTGCCTCTCTCTAGCTGCCTGAAAGGAGGGCATAAAATCCCCTTATGAAGATGTCCCCCATTCCCATCCCAGGAGGGGAGAACAACCTTATCACCATGTGTAGAGATGGCACCAAGAAGAATCTATGTAAACAAATCTTGCTAAGTAACCCTTATCTACCACCAGGGTGCCCCATATACATATTCACCTTCCACAATTACCACCCCTAAAGAGTCCAGAAACTCCTTTCTGGGACTTCCCTGGTGGTCCAGTGGTTAAGAATCTGCCTTCCAATGCAGAGGACATGGGTTCGAGCCCTGGTCAGGAAATTAAGATCCCACATGCCAGGGGCAACTAAGCCCGCACATTGCAACTACTGAGCCCACACACTCTAGAGCCCACGCGCCACAACTAGAGAGCCCACACACCGCAACTACTGAGCCCATGCACTCTGGAGTCCGTGAGCTGCAACTAGAGAGAAACCTGTGCACCACAACGAAGAGCCCTCGTGCCACAATGAAGATCCCGTGTGCTGCAACTAAGACCTGACACAGCCAAATAAATAAAATAATAATAATAATAATAACAAAAGAAACCCCTTTCCTTTGTCTTGTTCCTTCTCTAAAGTGTATTGTCCTTTGTAAGAATGGTATAAAAGCCTCCAAGGCTAGCTGTTTCTTTGGGGATTTTCTCTTCTTTCCATGAAGTCACTTCCTCTGTGTCACATAAAACCCTTAACATAAAATAAAATGTGTGCGCTTTTCTCCTGTTAATCTGTCTTTTGTCAGTTTATTTCACAGACCCATCCATTGAACCTCAGGGGACAGAGGAAACTTCTTCCTTCCCTACCACGCTTTTAAAGCGTACAGTCTAGTCACCTCGTAGAATGTTCCTTAGACTGAGTTGATCTGATGCCGCCTCACGATGTGACTCTGGTTATGCTCTTTTTCTGCAGGAAAACCACGTATATGATACTGTCTCTCCAGTGTGTCCTATTAGGGGGCACACGATGTCAGTCAGTGCCATTATCAACAATACTAACTCTAATCACTTGATTAAGGTGATGTCTGCCAAGACTCTCTACTATAGTTACTATTTTTTTCTTTTGTAATTAATAAGTAATTTGTAGAGAGGCACTTTGGAACTATGTAAATAAATATTTTATTCCTCATCAAACCTTCCCCTCTAGTTTAGCTATGATGCTTCTTGTTTGAACCAACTATTACTATATTGCAAAATAGTGATTTTCTAATTCCGTCATTTCTTTTCCAGTTATTATTTGGCATTCTACTGTATAAAGGAGCTTCCCTTCCTATCTATCTATTGATCCATCCATCCATCCATCCATCCATCCATCTATCTATCTACCTTCAGTATGGACTTATGTATTCTTATGTTATTCAGTGGTAGAATACATTACATTACTCTCACTATTAGGATGCTCAGAAGGTACCAGCTTTGGCCAGTGGGAGTCTCTTCAAGCTGCTTCCCACATCTTTTTACATATTCGCATCATTTTTTGATCACTTTGTTAAAAAATGTTCTGGCTTAACAAGATGTTCCTAGCTCATCTTATACTTTCCCTGACCCAGCCTCAGTATTGGCTACTTCTCCAAAAAGGCCTAATTCTTTTCAGTAGGGAATGGCATTATGAAAGCAATATCTGAGTAGCAGACCAACACTTACGTAAAATACAATAATATATTTCTTTTTTAAAAAAATGTACCTAGAAGAATCAAATGTGAATCCTCTCTGAGAGACCACACTTCATCTGAGCCCTCAAAAAAAAAAAATCCCACAAATAAAATTCCAAGGATACTTAGCATATCATTGTCAAAAACAACAAAACACGCATGGAAAAAAGATACCATGTGCAAGAACCAAAAGAAACAATAAACAACAGAAACAGACTTACAAGGAAGGACCTTTGCTCTAGATATGTAAGAGCTTAGAGAGGAAATTATAAAACTTTACTAAACGGCATTAAAAATGAGCTAAACAGATGGAGAATTATACCATGTTTAAAAATTGAAAGAGGATATTACAAAGGTGTTAATTATCCTCAAAGTGTTCTATAATTTCAATGCAATTCCAATGAAAATCCCACTAGGGTTTTTCATGAAACTTGAAAGACTGAGTGTAAAATTTATATGGAGAATCAAAGGGGAAAAATAGGCAAGATACTCCTGAGGAAGAAGATGAAGTAAGTGGTGAGACTTGTCCTAGCAGATATCAAGTATTATTATAATGGTATAGAAATTAATACAGTAGGATGTTGGTACAGGGACAGATAAATTGACCCCAGTAGAACAGAGTAGAGAGCTCAAAACAGACCTATGCATTTATAGAAACCTGATATATGAGAGATTTGGCATGCAGATTGCTGAAGAAATTAGGGTGAGACCACTGGGTTAGCATAGAAAAAGTCAATTTCCAATGTATTAAGTATTTAAAGTGAAAGGAAAAATTTTACAACTTTTAAAAGAATGTATTGGGGGCTTCCCTGGTGGCGCAGTGGTTGAGAGTCTGCCTGCCGATGCAGGGGACACGGGTTCGTGCCCCGGGTCAGGAGGATCCCACATGCTGCGGAGCGGCTGGGCCCGTGAGCCATGGCCGCTGAGCCTGTGCGTCCGGAACCTGTGCTCTGCAATGGGAGAGGCCACAACAGTGAGAGGCCCGTGTACCGCAAAAAAAAAAAAAAAGATTGTATTGGATATCATTTTGACCTCAAGGAGGGAAGGATTTTTTAAACAAGAAATAAAAGGGCTAACCATAAAGGAAAAGACTGATAAAGTCAGCAGTATTAAAATTAAGAAATTTTGTTTAAAAAGACAACATAAAGATATGAAAACATAAGCCATGAACTGGGGAGCCTGCTTGTAGCACTCATAACTGATAAAAGATTAGTATCCAGAGTATAAGAACTCCTATAAATTAATAAAGAAAGAAAGGGAGGAAGGGAGAGAAAAGGAGAGACAGACAGAGACATAGAGACCAAAAGAAAATAAACAAAAGACACACAGAGGTATTTCATAGGAGAAAAACCACAAATGGCAAATAATCCATGAAAAGACATCCAACCTCATTAGTAATTAAGGAAATGCAAATTTGATCACAACATGCTACCATTCTACCCACTAACTTAGCAAAAATTAAGAAATCTGATCTTATGAAGTTCGTGCAGATGTGGATAAGGGACTATGATACACTGCTGGTGCATAAGTTGTTACAACCACTTGGAGAACAATCTGACACTGTTTCATGAAGTTGAACATTCATATACCCCGTGACACAGCAAATCTACACTTAAGTAAGTGCTCTAGACATATCCTTAAATATAAGTACCAAGTATATTCAAAATAGCAAAAAGAAATAAAACAAAAGGCAAACTAAATAACTGAAATGTTCATCAACAGAAAATAAAGTATAGCCACATAGATCAACAGAGATGAACCTTAGAAACACATTGAGTTAAAAAAAAAAACCAAGTCACAGAAGACTAAAAACAATGTAATATCATTTTTATAAAAACTCAAAAGCAAGTAAAATAAAATATTTTAAAAATACATAAAAATGTAAAAAATATTATTTTTAAAAAGGGTAAGGGAATGACAACAAGAAAAAAAAAATTCAGGGTAGAAACCCCTCTGGTGGAGGGGCAGGCTGATGGGAAAGGGACACGAGTGGATGTGACAGTACTGATGATGTTTCTGGTTGTTACATCAGGTAGTGGGCTCGTGGAGTTCACTTTACTATGCTTTTAATCTACATCAGTTTTCTCAATCTTGACACAATTGACATTTTGGGCTGGATACATCTTTGTCATAGGGGGCGGTCCTGTGCATTATAAGATACTTAGTAGCATCCTTGGCCTCTACCGACTAGATGCCAGGAGCAACCCACCACCACCCAGCTGTGACAATAAATGTCTCCAAACACTGAATGGGCCCTGGGAAGCAAAATTGATCCTGGTTAAGAATCACTGATGTGCATATTTATATATTTTGAATGTTTTAAATGTTCTATAATAAAACAAAGTTTAAAAGTGACGAGAAGAAGTTTCACTGTCTGTGAAGCACAACTAGGAAGTGATCATTAAGAGCTGAGAAAGCCAGAGCCTGCTGAAGGCCTTTGAAGTGACAGTGCAGAGCAGTGAGAGCTGACAGTTTCAGGGGGGTTTTGACTAGCAGGTGTTATTTCAAGAAGTGCGACTGGGTATCAGGAAATCAATGACTCCAGACACACTGGAGGAAATTCTCTTCAACTTTTCTCAATTCTTTGGGAAATTCAAAAGCTTAGTTTAGCCTTTTAGTGGTTTTTTTTTTTTTTTTTTTTAAAAACAGGGCCTTCTGTTTATATAAGACCATCTAAGGAGTTGAAGGAAGCCCATACATTTTGTTACCTTTGAGGAGGTGGCTGTGACTGCAAATTTACCACACAAATGACTGGGATATTTCCAGGGATCAGAGCCAGATTACATAACACCACTGCTCTAGGATGATGAGTGGCTGAGAGCCCATTCTCACCACTGCACCCGGTTAATCCAAGAACCTCTACAACAGTGTGGCTCTACTTGATAGCATCTATCTGGTTCTTACATTTGCACTACAGTCCCCTTTAACCCCTCATGGGGAGAGTTTATTACCCTTATTTTAAAAACAAAGAAGATACATGGCTTTTTTGAAGATAATGTAATCCAGAGTAACTGATTAGAAATATTGGCATGAAAATCAGGTCTACCGAGTCTTGGTATTTATGGTTTTTTCACCAGGCTCTGAACGGTGTTTGGGCATGTGCAGACAGGGGTGTGTGTGTGTGTGTGTGTGTGTGTGTGTGTGTGTATCTGTGGTTTGGGAGTGTATGTATGTTTCCCTGAGGACAAGGGAGATGACAAAGGATTGAAGAGAAGAGCTAGAAGGAGGGGCATTGTAAAAATCAAATGAGATATGTATTTGAAAGTACTTTCTATTTCTGTATACAAATGTGATTGTCATTATTAAAATGATTATCTAAAATGTAATACAGGTAATAAAACAACCTTCACGGGTAGGATGACTCACATTTTCTTGGCACTAGCTCTTACCATATGTCCAGTTCAGAGGAATATTCAGTGGCTCCCAGCAAGGCATCAGGAGGGCGGTACCAGAGAGTCACAACTTCTGAAGAGTATGTCTGGCTGGGAATGGACTTGGCCCGAGCAAGACCTGACCAAAGGGGGAAAGCACAGAACTCACTGTCCTGAGACTTTCTGGAGAGCCACAGTGATACAGTCTGCCAAGGAGAGTATAATTGGCAGAGTAAACAACATTTAAAAAATAATACACAAACTTTGGTGCTTTTAATAGAGCTACTCAACTATCTTGATTCTTGCGTACCTCTTCATCAAATGAATTTCTCAAAATTTGGCCTACTTTGCAGCTAGATATGGGCTTCCTGGCAGCTAAGTGTAGCAAGGCAACTAAATTTTTGCCTATCTGATATGAATAGAAGTGATGTGCGAACTTCATGCAGGGGTTAAGTGTTGGTCTCTTTTCTCCTTCCTCCAGGCTGTAGTGAGGCGGAAGTGGCTGCCATCTTGAAATAGGCCGTGGGGCAATACCTAGGGGTGGTGGGGCCTCATGAAAGAAGGAGAGTGGACCAATACACCATGGAGCCACTACAGAGCTCCGACTGCTTAGGTCAGACTGTTACATGAGAGAATGTGAAGCTTCGAGCACGTATACACCTCTGTAATTTGGGCTCTCTGTAACAGCAATGGAAAATCGATTCACTACTACTAGGGCCACCCTCCATTTCTGCAGTCCAGGAATCCCCAGTTTAGTAGATACAGGGTGAGGGCTGTTGATCCACATTACTTATTTGGCAGGACCTTAGCTGGATCATTCTCAAGTACTCCTCTACAAACATGAGAGTACTTTCATCAGTTAGTTATTTATCTCACTGGATCACATGATCTATAGCTAGAAAACACCCTGAATAGATGAGTTCACTGCTGTGGGGAATTGGATAAATGAATGTCTGTTAAAGGCTTACTGCAGCCATAGTTGCATCATTTGACATCTGCCAAACAGAGAAGAGTGGCTCCTCAGCTTACTCAGAACCAGGTTTTCAACAAAAATTCATTGAGCACCTGCTACGGTGCCAGGCACTAGGGATATAATGATAAGTAAAAACGGATCCAGGCTGCCCTCATAATGCTTATAGTCTAGTGGAGGAGACAAAATCATCACAGAAGTATATATGTGTGTATATATGTAAAATTATAAACTGTGATACGTGCTAAAATGGAAAGACACAGTGATACTCAGGGGAAATCTGCATCACTTTGATGAGAATAAAAGCCTCAGGTACCCATACAGTCCCACCTATATGGATACATAGGTGAGCAGGAACAGGTGTCCTGCTCCATGGATGGAGCCTCCATTCCAGCAGGAGTCCATCCTACAATCTGGGCTTAACCTCCTTATCCTGTCATCCTGGGATAACTTTGATCTAGTCTGATGGAATTTGTACCTCCACCTAGGTTTAGGGAAACCTACCAAGTACGGTCACTCTACAAAAGTCTTTACATCAAAACTGGCAGTGAGGTAGTAGAGGTAACCAAGCTTTAGGATCTGATTAGACTGAGGCTTGATGGAACCCTAAGAAGTTACCAATCTCGTCCTATTTCTTGCCTCAATCTTCCTATATGGTTGTTTGAAATCCTGACAAAGCATCATGTTCCCCGGTTCCCACTTTTCAAAAGCCAGCCCTAGTTGATGCTTTAAACATGTGCACACAAAAGCATCATTGTTCATAGCCCAGGAAGAGACTCGGGAGGCGACTTACCAAAATCAGCCAGTTTGAGCTCTCCCAGGTGACTGATGAGTAAGTTCTGAGGTTTCAGGTCCCTGTGG
Organism: Mesoplodon mirus; assembly: GCF_964341445.2. NCBI lineage: Eukaryota > Metazoa > Chordata > Mammalia > Artiodactyla > Ziphiidae > Mesoplodon > Mesoplodon mirus. The sequence goes on from NC_138984.1 coordinate 34,487,492, forward strand.
AGAACGTGTTGGTGGTGGAGGTACGCCAGGCCCCGCAAAAGTTGAAACATGAAAAGCTGGAAGGAATGAACACCTTATCTAAGCGGATTTGAGCCACTATGTGTTGATTTCTCCTCCAAATCAAAAACAGTCTTCTGAAAGAATATAGTAAAAGGGTCTCTTGAGAGACCAAAAAAAAATGAAGATTTTGCATTCGAACAGGAAAAAAAGGACAAGGAAAGTCAAGTAAGTAGACCATGTCCTAAACAAAGGGATTCTGGTTTTTCCTGACATCTCATTTCTTTGATACTGAAGGAATTACCCTTCCTTAAAAATCTAAAGCGAAACTTTGAAGTTTCCGTTGGAACACTAGTTATTGATTTAGATGTGAAAGATTTAATTTTTTTCCCACTGATGAACTTGGCATATAAGATCAAAGTTGACCTGGAAATGATATTCTAACATTTACAACTGCTTAAGTTTTCCAGGCTCTCTGATATAAAACCCTTTTAAAAACAGAACACAGGGAGACCAGACTGGGAAATATATCCTTAGATGGTATTAGGAAATAAAGGAACCATTATCTTTTTAAATGAATTTTTAAAGTATTAAGTTCAAAGTGAAAACAAGGGAAATATACAGTAGAGATTCAGAGGGAAAAGATACCAAAATAAATTAGACCAAAAAAAAAATCAAAAGAGAATAAGGAATAAATAGTATAGAGAAGAAAAAAGGGGGTGGGGGGGGAAACAAAATGAAAAATACATTCTAGGCCTAAATTTTAAAATGTTGCTTGTGGTTACAAGGCACAGAAATGAAAGACATTATTAGGTTCCCATCAAAACACAAGCTTAAGGAAAAAAAAAAATAAGAATGCTAGTATTCCAAGTGTCTTTTGCTATTTTCCAGTGCCACTGGCAACTGAGAATTCAAACACCAACATTAGTGTTTACAAAGACCTATGCCAACTGAGAACATGTTCTGGCAGTTTTGAAAAGAAAAGGCCAGCCCCAGTAATCCTGGGACACAGGCAAAATAGTAGATGCAGAACCATGCGGATAAATCCACTTTTTTCATCACATCTTGGAAACTAGGAACTTCAGAGATGCTTGAACCTGCAATGACCTAGCAATGACTTGGACACATTGGAATCAAGTTGATGGGTGCCATGGTCTGACCAAAGCAGGATCCTGGGGAGTTTACCTCCCACTGCACAGCTGTGGCTGCATGGGCTCTATGCTGTTCCCATATCAGGGTCCCCAAGCCGTTTAAGAATGTTAACATTTTCTTGAGGCTCCTACTTCAAATGTTCGCTGGTTCTATGAGTCTTTCTCATCCCAATTCTTTCTCTTCCTGGTGCTTCAAACACACACACTGTATTATTCATTTTACCGTTTATCACATCACTCAGCTGCCAAAGCACAAAAGTCCCATAACAACATTTCAACCCTCCGATCGGTTATAAACATACATGTTCGTGGAAAAGACAATACAAAGGACCAACTTAAATTCCAGGTAAAAGATAAGATGCCATAGTAGGTGCTTAAAAATATGTTTTTCAACGTGATAGTAGTAAGGAAAGAGGGAGATGAAGACAGATGAAGACACGTGAGAGACAGAAGACAGAGAGATGGTGACCAGCAAGGAACAGAGACAGAGGGAAGGGAGGGAAAAGAACATGTACTGAATACCCAGGACCCTTTGGAATCCTCAAAACAACCCTGTGAGGAAGATAGGCTCGTCCTCGATTTATATATAAGAAAAGTAGGGCTCAGGGAAACATTCAAAACACGTCTAAAAAGAGTCAGGGCCAGGTCTCAAATTCAGACCTACCTGACACCATGACGCCATCCTGAGAAACCAGAGAAAAGTTAGAAAATTAAAACCCGACAGGGAAGGAGAGAATTGGCTAGCTGAGTCAGAGACAGAGCTTCACAGTGGGCCAGCCTGAAACCCCTTTCACGTCCCAAGCATAGACCATCTCACTGATGAGTCACACGCCCGCCGCTCACCTTCTTGCTCTTTAGCTCCTTTCCTCCCTGGCTCCGCATGTCTACAAGCATTTGTAAATGGCAAAACACTGCAGTCTTAAGGTATGAGATTTCATAGCCACACTTGTCAAAACTGCAGTGTGTGCTGAGTGACCTCACCACCCACTTATTCTTTAATCCCTTACAGCCTGTATTTCTCCTTTCCCACTGCCAAAACTTCACCAGCAATACGACCCAATCTGATGGTGTTTTCTCAGTCACCATCCAGATCGTGACTCTTTCCAGAGGGGTTTCCCATAGCCCAGGGGTTAGTCCTGTTTCCAACACAATGAGGCTCTTGGGAACAAAATAATTCCATTGGGCTAGTACCATCTGGGCTAGGACTCCCGCAAAAACACAATCAGATCACTCAGCCAACTCTTCCAGGGAAGCCTGAGTCCTTCCACTCACGAGGGAATTCCTGGGATTTGTTCTATTAGAAATCTGACACAGGCTAATCTCACTATGATTCCCATCCTGTCTTCTGTGGTCACTAAAAATATAAGCCTCTCTGACTATTCCTTTTTCTTCCCTAAAGCTCATCTCCATACCGCTCTCTGCTTCCTCTCATTTAACCCAGCATCCATCGTCCCTCTCTCCCCCAAATCTTTTCATTGTTCACTTTTCACTCCTCAATCCTGGTTTTAAAACTTCCTAAAACCCACCCTCTGATGAATTTCCTTCTGTCTCCTTTGGCTTAAATTAGACCTTGAGTTCACTGCTTCCCTACAGCATTCTCAAGTGGATGTTAGTTCTTCTACAACTTGCTCATACCTTTGATTACTGCGAGGTGGGGTACTGGGTGACTTCCCAATACCACTTCAAAACCATTGCTTCTCCACCCTCAAGTAAAAACCCTTGTTGTTTGGACTTTCATGCCATTGAGCCACATCTTCCTCTATCTCTCTTCTCACTGTCATCCACACGACTCCCTACCATTCTCCATCATTCACTCAAGACTTGGGCACCCGGATCCCAGCTGTTGCTTCCCTAACATCAGTGCCCATGTGAACATGTCCAGTCACCCTCCACACTCCGACGGTCTGCTTCTCCAACACACTCCAGCCCCTCACTCTCCACGGTCACACACTGGGCCTTGCCATCATATGGAATTGCTTTTCCTCTGAAATGTGAAATTCATCCCCCTACAAAATGGCTTCTGCTACGATCACTTTATTCATAATGTTTTTACTGTGGTCACCAATGTCTTTTGCTACGAAAATCCAATGGATACCTTTCACTCCTTCTCTTTGCAGCATCTGGCTTTGTTGACCATCTTCCTTCCTGAAGCTCTCTCCCCACTTTGGTAACACAATCTCTTAATTTTTCTCCTACTTCTCTGACTGTTCTTTTTATAGGTTCCACTTTCTCTACTAATGTCTAATATATTCATATTCCTTAGGGTTCCATCCTTGACCTTCTATTATCACCTTACATGCTCCCTTAGCCACCTTATCCACTAACCTTGCTTCAATTAACAGCTGTATTCTGATTATTTAAAAGTCTTCAGCTCCACCTCAGATCTCTTTCTTGAACTGTTAGACCCCTATAGTCTGAAGTTCACCTGGACATCCCATAATCACCTCAAGCTCAGTATGCCAAAACTTAACTCACTGTATCCCTCCAAAATCTATTTTCCCATTTCTCTGTTTCAGTGAATGGCACTATCATCCATCTAATTACTTAAAGTTAGAAAAAGGATTGCTGATTCTTCCATCTCCCATTCATTCTGGCTAAGTAATTAATTGCACATATATCCAGTTTCCTCCACCATCAATTCACATCTGCACCACTGTTGTCCTCATTAGCCTCACTGTCACGGTTGGAACCCTAATGGACACCAGCATTTAGAGAATGACTGGAGGAAATGAGAGTATGGGGTGGGAGTAGAGAAAAAAAAAACAAGGGGAGAGTGAGGTCAGGGGACTATAACATTCCAAAAAAATCCGTATTGCTCACCTTCCAATCTATTCACCACAGTGTCATCAGAGTGAGCTCTACAAAAAGGAAATCTGAATTTATCACCTCCTATTAAAATGATTGAATGGTTCCTCATATGGAATAGCATGACATAGCTGGGCCCTTCATGCTCTGGCTCCTACTTACCTTTCAAGTCTCAGCTCTAACCACCCTCAACTCTGTTCATTCTAATCCAGCCTTAACTCTTGAGTTATCTTCAGTTCTTGGAATATACCATACCCTCCCTGGCATCCCAGCATTTTCACTGCTGCCTCTACTGTGGGGAACTCATCCCTAGCCCTATCTGCTTTGATTGGATAACTTCTTCCTTTGTGCTTCCATATACCCCTAATAAATTCCTCTATTTATTAGTGTATCCCTCACAAACCCACAAAGTCCTTGTTATCAAATATGATTTTCAACTTTGTGACACTCTCAACCATGCCCTCCTTGAAACTGTCTCTTGCCTTGACCTCCATAAAAATGCATTTTTCTGGATCTTCTATATTCCTAAAAGCTGCTTCCCTCTGCCCCTTGCTGTCCTGTTCCTCTTCTCACCCCCAAAAGCAAAAGTTCTACCATCAGTTCTTTTCTCTTTGTGTTTGCTCTTTTGACTATCCACTCTCTCGTCTTTAACTACAAACTCCATGCATCAATTACCCTCAGATCTACATCTCTAGCATACACCTTCCTCCTGAGAACCAATCTCCTCTTCAGTTGCCTGCTGCTCATTTCCTTTGGCTATCCCACCTCAACGAGAAGCTCATCATGTCTAAAACAGGACTCTTCTGCCTTCTCTCTAAGTCGACTTCTTTTATTTCTGTTAATAGAGCTATAATTCTCCAGGTAAATCATACCCCAAATCAGTCATGTTTGACCTCATCCTTTCCCTCCACAAGCCCAGTTAGTCACCATGTCTTGGCTGAACTCTTGTTTTTGTTTTTCACATTCCTTTCTATTTGTACCTTCACTATCATAATTTATCACTTCTTACCTAGAAATTTGTTACTCAAAGTTTGGTCCTCAGCCAGCAGCATCTGTATCACCTTGGAGTATGCTAGAAATGCAAAGCTCAGGCTTCACCCTAGACTAACTGAATCAGATCCCCAGGTCATTCATCTGCTCACTGAAGCTTGAGAAGCACTAGGCTAGCCCACATCAATAAACTCTTAACTGGAATCCCTGACTCCAGTCTCCTCTCTTTAATCTATCCCACAGACCACAATTACATAAATTTCCTTCTGATCGTGTCATTCTTTTTCAATCAAACCCCTTTAATGACTCTACTGTCTAAGGAATAAAGTCCACATCTTAGAAAGTAAGGCTCTCAGCCACCTACCCAATCTATTTCTCTGGACTAATATACTCCATTTCACTAAGATAGTCTCTATTTCAGGCCAACAGGACCAGAGACGCAGTATGGCACTGGTAGAAAAGAATCTTAACCAAGAATCCTTTTTAGCAATGGCAAAAGCTGGTTCTACAATTTCAGGCAAAACATTTGTCCTTTCAAACCTTGGATTCTAATTCTGCAGAAAAAGAAAGTTAGACCAACCCAGTGTTTTTAAGGCTTTTTTTTTTATTGCATCCCCCAGTAAGAAATATATATGTTTCCAGTTTTCACATTCATACATAGATAGAAGCACAACTTCAAATGGAAAAAAAGTTGCACAAAATAATACTTATTCTTACTAAATGTAATATACTATAATATTTTCTATTCTTTTCTTATCCATTCCATTTCATTTTTTTAAATGCTGGTTGCTAATCACCAACTGAGTTCACAGCCCACTAGTGGGTCAGAGCCTGAAGAGTGAAAAACACTGTGGTCCCTTCAACACTAACAGTCTATGGCTCTGGGGTCCTCTTCCTTGAATGCATCCTCTACTTCCCTGCTCTGTACCTTTGCTGAAAACATTCCTTCTTCCTCTAACATCTTCCCCTATTCCAGCCTCTTGAAATGCAGTTCAACTTTAAAGTTCTGGCTTATTAAAACCTCTTAAAATGAGAAGATATCTTTTACTTCTTTGCATGTCTACAACATTAGGTCTTATTTCTTACTTGGTGTTATTCACCAATGTCCTGTAATAGTATTGGTGTGTATGTCTTATCTCCTGTTTTTGGCTCTATGTCCCTTGAGGAATCATATTTTCTATGTCTTTCTATTTTGCTAAGCACTTAGCACAGTGCTTGGAATAAGAGTCACTCAACCCTGAAAATGTTCTATCTTTCTCACAGTTACTCTTCCTACAACTGTTCTTCTATTTAATCAAACCTCTAGTCCCTTGACTCTTCTGCCCTCTCCCTAGCTATCAGCAACCTGCCTATCTTCACTTCCTTCCCTCAGATTGGACTCAGTTTAGAAGCCTCTGACCATCCCTTTAACCTCTGTCTTGACAATCGCCAAATATCTTGCCCACTTGTCTTTTCCTCTCACATGTCTGGCAAAGCCCCAGTTCTCAATCAATCCAACTATCTACTTTCTCTGCTCCTCTATTTGAACTGCTAAGCACTGCCAGAGAGAGAGAAAGAAAGAACGAAAGAAAGAAAGAGGGAGGGAGGGAGGGAGAGAGAGAGAGAGAAAGAAAGAAGGAAGGAAAGAAAGAAAGAAAGAAAACAAAGAAAGATATCTCATGATCATGCAAATAATTTAATGGGTTTCATCCTCACCAGCGTCCTTAACACACTACTAGACATTCCTTCTTGGTTTCCCTAGTTAGTTTTCTATTTCATTTTCCTCTAACTATTTTTAAATGTTTTCACTCTTTTCAAACCCCTGTCTTCAAACCTTCCTTTCCCCCTTGCCTCCACGACTGGATTAGGTCCCCTTACTATGAGTCCTCATAGTATTCCTAGTTAACATGGTCATAGCCCTTATAACTTTGCTTCTCACTACCTATTTAAGTCCATATATCCTACTGGGCTTTAGCTCATTGAAAATAAGAAACACAACTTATTCATTATTGAAACCTCAGGATTTAACATGGCACTAAGTAGTCAATAAATATTTCTTGAATGAATGAATTAATAAACACATAAATATTAGTTAAATGAATGAGTACATCATATACAAATCTCATATGGTTATGTTAAGGGCCAATCAATTAATTAATGCCAATAAAACCTTAGGGAATGAAAAGTATGAAATACAAATGCTTTCTAAAATTTATAACAGATGTAGAATTACAGCTAGTTAAGAGTTTATTATTATTTCTATTCCAATGACTGGAAAAATGGAAGTTGGTCCCACGTATAATCGGATCTGATAGAACAGGCAAAAGGATAACTGATAAAGATCCAACAAAGGTACTTTGTTTGCTAGTTGTAGTGGGGAACTATAGGTACAACACAAACTTTATCACAGACCACAGTAGTCTGCTATGAAGAAAGTATTTATTTTATGATGGCCTAACTTCACATTTTTTCTTGTAATGCAATTCTTTTTCATTGGTTTATACTTCTAAAGACATATTTGCATGCTGACAATGACTGACAGGGTTAGGCTGCCCAGAAAACAGCCAGACATTGCTCCATATCTTGAGGCAAATCTTTTTTGTTTTTTTTTTTACTTTCTCCTAAAATATCAGTGATATCCATCTTCTTATTAGTATCATGGAACTTCAGTTTGTGATGGCAGTCTGTTTCAAGATTCTTCTGCTGTGGGCAAGCCAGAGGAGAGTCCCGAGCCTCAAAGTACTCACCCTGACATTGTGAGGATGAAGCCCTCCTGGATGCTGAGACATATACTGAGCCAGGTCTGTGTGCTACACAAAATGGTGGAGAGAGTGACATTAGCAGTGCTCGGTCAGTGTCACAAAGCAGACCACAGACTTGACTCTCAAAGGTATTACAAAGTTCAGAATTTTTGAGAATAAGGTGCAAAAGGTACACAACCAGGTTTTCTGAGACACCACTGTTAAAGTCAAACACAGTGTGCCTTCCTAACTGGCTGCTCTTAGAAGGAAGCCTGTTTCTCGGCACAAGAGAGGCTCATTTTAAATGACTTCCCCTGAACACAATGACATGGGGATTTTGTACTCTTCAGTGTCCTTGGAGGCAAGTCAGGTACACATGCCTTATGATTCCTTTCTGCTAATATTTGAACAGTTTTTTCTTTCAGAAATACAAAATGAGGTATTCTTTAGTAAACTTGTATACAATTTTTTAAAACCTTGTGGTTTATGTCTTTATTGTTGATGAAAAAATGTTGGGTTCTGCTCAGATAGTGAATAAAATAGATTAAAAAAATAAGTGCAAAAGTTTTATTTAGGAGGCAAACTCAAAGTGTTTATTATTGCTGGTGAGGGGGGGAAAAGGCAGCAAATATAGCAGGTAAAGGAGCAGGACTAAAGAATGAGCATAAGAACAACAGGCTCCACTAATCACAATAATGAAAAGTTCCATGACACTTTCCACATTGTAATGAAAGTTTTATCATGCCATAAAATATTAACAGATTCATTATACAAGCACCAGGATTTTCCCTTATGCTTTATAAAATGCTGGGGCAACTCACCATGTATTCAAAAACGAATGTCAGTGTCTCTTTGGTGTGGATAATGTCATGGAGCAGCACAATATTGGCATGTTTCAAACCCTTCAGCAGAGAAGCTAGAAAAATTAAACAAAATTTTAATTCAATCATTGATCATGAAAGTACTGCTTTAAAAATATCAAGCAGTATTTATTTTTTAAACATTTCAAATCAACCATTCTGGTTTTTTAATGTTGGAAAAAAATCTCTTGTTGTGAAATAATATTTAAAGCTATAAAACAATCTTCATTATTTATTAAATGGTGAATCATTGCATTTACATAACTTATTTTTCTTACAGGCTAAAGCAGTTGCAAAAAATATGTTTCCATTTACCCAATCAATTTCATCAAAGCACTCAGAGCGCTTTGCAAATGCCTTCCTCTGGGAAGCTTATCATCTCTGCTTCAGAGCTACAGGAGAGGAAGCCTGGAGAGATAAAGGCCATTGGAGGAGCAGGAAAAGGAGTGCTGTGCCTTCTAGAGCAGGACTTTGCAACATGTGACCATTCTCTAAAATTCAAAGTCCCACAGGGGGTCAGCAGGGCCTGTAGATAAGACTGATGGAAGGCAGGGATAAGAACATGGGATGAAGGATTGCTGAATCATAATATAGAGAGTGGATGGGATTTCTTAATGGGAGAATTGAAAACTTGTGGAAAGGAGGAAATTCACACTTAAAAAGAGGAGAGGGCCAAACTTGGGGAGCCCGGATGAGTGGCAAGGGGTGAGGACTGTCTCTGCATCTTCGATAACAGGTTATTATTAGGTCACTAAAGGCAGCTCTAAAGGGGAGAAGTCACCACAAAAGGCCAGTGAGTGGCTGGGAGAGGGTTTGAAAGGTTGACTCTGGGGGCTCCAGAGACAGGAAGACCTTCAGGAGGGTGGAGACCAGGAAAGGCACAATAAGGAGATGGTGAGTCTAAGCTCAGGGCATCCCTGCATGAAGAAATGATGTCTTTAAGACTTAAAGGAAAGGAAAAGTGAAGTGTAAAAACTCAAATCAATGTTCTGCAGGGTCTGCCTGCATATCATGAATCTCTTCCACCTACTCTCTCCCAGAATTCCATAAGATTAAAAACAGACTAACTCAAATACTCAAATTTTTACAATTACTTCCTTCAGGAATCTTATCCTGTTGTAATCATCCTGTTGTTTTATGTCCTGGCAGCCATTCTCCTTTCTAGTGGGGACATCTCTATTTTACTCTGGGGAACCAACCCTCTCCCTACTCAGCCCATGCTATTCTGATGGGGCTGATACCACCCCTACCTAAGATTGGGCATGTGACCTAGGTCTGGCCAATCAGAGCACAACATCCCCCCAGCCACAGTGATTGGTTCAGAGACAGGCACAAAATCCAAGACTTAAGAGAGCTTTAACTTTGCTTATGCCATTAGGAAAGACATGCTTTCTTTTCCACTGTAAGGGCTGAGTTTGTAGGATTTAACCGGGAGCTGCTGTGGCCAGATTACCAATGCCTGGGACTAAACCTAAGGCAGAGAAAAACAGTGTTGGGTGATGGCCAGATTCCTGGTGACGTCCTTTGCACCCTGCAAGACTGTAGTTATCAGATCTGTGAGCCAGTGAATTTCCTTCTTTACCTCGGTTTGAGCTGGGAACCTTACCATCATAGGAGCCCTACTGCACCTGCTAACCCTACTCTGCTTGAATGACTAATGTTCTAACTTATAGTTTTTCCCCCCTGAATTCTTATGAGCTAAATTTATTATTTCACTTTCACAAGTACATTGCTTTGTAAACGTAGTAAATTGTCTCACAGGCATCTGTTTACTGTCCCTAGTCCCAGACCAAAGACTACGTGGAAATGGAGCAACTTTCCCTCTCTTTCGGATGCTGCCACATTACCTAGTACAACGCTCAGCCAAGAGTAAGCACTTAATGTTTTCAAATATATTTACTGGGTGTCTTAACAGAGAACTGACTGTAGAGCCACGGGCCTAATGTGAATCCTGGCCTTGTCACTTTCTACCCAAGCGAGCTCAGGAAAGAATCCCAACCCAAGTCTCCATTCACTCCCTGTGAAAAGGAGATAATGCCTTTCCTGACCTGACTTCACAGGGTTGACATGTGGATGGAATCAGATCCCATGCATAAATATAAAGTGTCACCCCTGTTGCAAATTAGAATATCCCAGCCATCAGCTTCTAAGCCTCCCTATCAATTTGAACCTCACTAAACCTCCATTCCCAGATTAACATCTTAAAATTTTGTTTATGTCATGTTTCTGCTAGAGTTTTCAACACCATCCATACTTACAACACTGACTTCAGACAATTGGTTGAGAATGCTTATATTTTTATTTATAAATTACGTTCATGAACTTCTCTCTCTCCCCCTCCTGCCCTCCCTCTCTCTCATCTCTCTTTCTCTACACACACACATACACACACACTACAAAGCACATACCAAATTAGATTTTTGTTTGTTTGTTTTTGCGGTACGCGGGCCTCTCACTGTTGTGGCCTCTCCCATTGCAGAGCACAGGCTCCGGACGCACAGGCTCAGCGGCCATGGCTCACGGGCCCAGCCGCTCCACGGCATGTGGGATCTTCCCGGACCGGGGCACGAACCCGTGTCCCCTGCATCGGCAGGCAGACTCTCAACCACTGCGCCACCAGGGAAGCCCCCAAATTAGATTTTAAAAGGATATGATAAAGCTGAAATGGCTAAGAATATTATTGACATTTTAATTTTATTTTAATACAATTTTAGTCTTGCTTAAATATGATATTACTAAAACTCCTGATGCTTATTTTTAACCATGATGGTATGTTTTGTTAATCACAATGACCTCACACTGTCATTTGGTAAAAAGCTCAAGGAACAATATCGACTTAGGATGAGGCTCACTGCTAATGACAACATTGGGTATAAATCTTTATTTCATATAGTTTTCTCGATAATTTGTTTTATAGGAGTAGCAAAAGTGTCACTTTTGCATTTCTCTGTTGTTCTCTTACATTTGCATTATTCGTCTTATCTTCACAATTTTTCAGACATCTTTTGAAGCCATTCATCCATATGATGAGGATTCCCCACTCCAGTAAGTGCTCCTCTCAACTCCTTCTCACACCCTCATCCAGTCCATCAGCAGAACTTCTGGCGATGCCTTCAAAACACGTCCAGAGTTCCTCCCTTCTTACCGACTCCTCTGCTGCCATCCAGGGCCAGGCCACCATCATGTGGGGCCAAATCACTGCAAATGTCTCCTAACTAGTCTCCCTGCTTCCTCCCTTCCTTCCGACAGTCTCTTCTCCACAGAACCCAGCCACTGTGACCCTTCTCAAATGGAAGTCAGGACATGTCCTCCTGGCTCCAAACCTTCCCGTGGTGTCTCATCTCACTCAGAGTGAGACGGAAGGGACGTACAACGCCTGTCCACCCTTGGTACTGCCCTGCCCTCCTCTCCTCACTCCATCCTCATTCACTTGGCTCTGGCCACTGTGGACATCCAAGGCTGTTCCTTGGATGCTTCCAAACACATTTACACCCCAGGTCTTACACTTGCCCTTGTCCCTGCCAGTAACCTTCTTGTCTCAGCTCAGCATGCTTCTTCCCTCACTTCCTTCAGGTCTCCGCTCATATTATATATATAAGTCCAAGCCCCTGCCCCTGCCCCACCCTCAGGTGTCCTCTATCCCTGTGCCCTGCTGTATCCTTCTCCAGAGCACTTATCACCCCTGACATATTATCTGTTTGTTGTCTGCCTCCACCTTTCAGAATATAAACTCCAATGAGAGCAGGCACTTTTGTCTCTTTTGCTTATTGCTGTATTGGCAGTGGCTACAACAATGTCTGGGATATTATAAGCACTCAGTAAATATTTGCTATTGAATTAGTGGTCACTACTTACCTAATATTTCTATACATACTATTGGTTGGCATAGAGTATTTCTGTTGAAGATGCTTTTATTCCATGTTTATTTTAGTTATAAATGTCGGGTGTATTATGGCATGTCTACTACTGCTTTTTTTTTTTAACACCCCAGAACCATTGAAATACTTATACAGAAACTGTGACTTTTGACGAGTAATAATAGGGAATTTATGTGAAAGAGTAGATGATATTTAAAGCAGTTTTCTCATGATATTGGTATGTTGTTTGGTCCATCCAGCAGAGATATCTAAGATGCCTACACCTCAGATGTGTGGGTCTGAAACCCAAGAAGGAAAGGTCTTTTCTTCTAATTTCAAGGCTACCTCGTAAACTTCACAGCAGAGTATGGTGTGTTCTACAGGATAAATAGCTGAGGGATGCAAAGCCAAATGAGAAGAGGAAAAATCCTAAAATCAGAGCATTCTGATTCCTCTCAAATTATTGTTTTTATAATTCACATAGTCTAGATATACTTATTTTTGTTCTTCAAAGTAGACACAAAGATAAACAAGGGAGTCTTTAAAGCTCCAGACAAATGGAATCATAATAGAATTACTTTAAGTGCTTCTAAAATACTTTTATAATGATAATGATGATGATGATGATCGCTAACACTCACTGAGCATTTACCACATGCCAGGCACTGGTCTAAGAATTTTACATATACTAACTTGGTATGATCATGAGAACACCCAGAAATCCAAAGAGAAAACCTGAAGAAAACAACATAATCCCAAAATCAGAAAAAAATGACCTATGACGAAACATTAGTCAGCTCATTTAAAAAATGTAAAGTATTTCTTTCTTTAAGTGTCCCAAAAGGTGTTTAATATGACCAACTAAATACCAATGAAATTCCAGCTAATGAAATTTAACCTGATTCTAATATAGGTAAGAGAGTAATAATTTAGAAAAAAATTATCATTTTCATCTTGCAATGATATGAGAATATTTAATTTCTTTGTTTTGTTAATTTCATTGGGTTTGTGGTTTAGTGAAGTTTTAGGAAAATTGAAGCTTTGCAAGTGAAATGGGTCTGGATGTTTGATGTTACTCTCTGTTCTACTTTAGAAGAAAATGTAAAGATGACAATGACAAAGAACAAGGCTGATTCTCAAAGTCCTGGGGCACAGCTATATAGAGTGAGTGCCTGGTAGTCAAAGCCCTCCTAGGCTCTGAACTCCTTAAGCACCTAGCATACGCCTGGCATGTGGTGCTCAGTAAGTGCTTGTGAATTAATGAAGACCAGACAGTTGTCATGAATTTATGTAGCAGTCAATAATGGAGCCAATTCTTAGGCCCAACCCACATTGGGCATTGAATTGAAAAGAATTTGTAGTTCCTGATGCCATGTTTTCTCTGGCCTGAGTGTCACAAATCAAGTCAATGAGCTGAGTTATGCATTCCAAGAAATCACCTACATAAATTTAGAAAAATATGAAGACAAATGTTAGATAATAGTTATCATCTGACTTCTTTGGAATTGTTATCCCAATCACATGGCATTATTTTGTTTTATAAAAATACAACTATGCACATATAAATGTGTTATGTCCCTGATGTGATTTGATTGCATTTAACGGAGGACTTCTTGACAACCAGGCCTATCGTAATCTATATGTGGTAACCAGCAACTCAGTGCTTCTAATTGCTATCCTCCACCTCACTGTATGACCTTGCAGAGGTGCCTCTGTCTATTTTTGGCTCAGTTTTCTCATATATGGACTGGGAATAGTTCCTTTGTAATGTTTTCTACTAGAGAATGATATTAAAAGATTCTCAGCTGAAACAGTTTTCTAACTTAAAGACTTGCAGTTACAGTGCTGTAGAGTGGATGAAAGAATCAGAATTGACAAATATACAATATTGTATAGCATTTTCTTTAACATGTCTCTCCTGTATTTTGCTTAACACTTATACAAAATGTATCATAAAAATAGATTTCTATTTTTATTTTAACTGTTGCAAAAGGAAAATGCTTGAGTTAAGGATTTCTAAATTTATCATAATAAAGTAGAAAGGATATTTTGAATATAATAGAATGGATTTGAATAAGTAATGACTGATTACTAGCTCTGTGACCTCAGATGTGTAACCTAACCTCTCTGAAGTTCATATTCCTTCATCACTATGACAAAAATAACACTTTACCAACTAGAGTTGATGTAAAGTTTCAAAAAAAGACTGAATTGGGAGGAAGATTATGTCATGTGCCTAGCCTTCACAAAAGATTAGTTCTATGATTGCTTCCTCACTAATTCTGCTAACAGGCTGAAAGTCCTGGAAGTTCTTTCTAAACCAAGTTTCTATTTTTATAGAAAGATATTCAAAATAATGCACATTATTAAGACATTTATACATAGGTTAATAAAACTAGGGAACTTGTTCTTATATAAAACCTTTTAATATTTGCCTATTCAAATGAAAGTGTTATCTCCTAGTTGTAAAAATAAACATTTAAAATATAATTATGGGGGGCAGAGTCAGGATGGCAGCATGGGAAGACATGGAGCTCGTGTCTCCCCACAACTAGGGAGCCTGCCAGATGCTGGTGGGGGACCTCGATGCCCAAGGAGATGGGAGGAACCCCCAAGCAAACTGGTAGGACATGGGGGAACCAAGAAGGAAGGAGAAGTGGAGGCCAGACAGGATCAGTGCCCCTGAGGGGTGGCTGGAAGTGGGGAGGGGTTCCCATTCCTGGAGGGACCCTCGGGGTCTTGGATCAGGGGGGAGTGTGACGAGCGTTTCCACTGCCCAAAAGGCCTGGGAGCCTGCCTGGCTCTCAGGCCAGGTCCTATGCTCTCAGAGGCCCCCTCCAGGCCACAGTGGTCCTGGGGGCATAGGAGGGAGGGCAGGGGAGAACAGGAGGGGCAGGTGGGAGGGGCCCTCCAGGACCGGAGGAGCAGGAGAGGAGCAGAGGGTGCTTGCCCCACCCACTCGGGCCCAGGAGGCCTGCTGGCCTCCCAGGCCAGGTCCCCCACCCTCTGAGACCAGAGGCATGCCTGGGCCCCTTCTGTTGAGCCTAAGCCTCACCCCTGCCCCCATCCCACAGGGCCTTTTCCAGCCCTTTGGGTCCTAAGCATAGGCCCTGCCCACTGCCCAAACCCCGCCCCTGCCTAGGCCTCATCCTCCACAGCCAAGGCCTTTTCCACCATTTTTTTTCTTTTTTCCTTCTCTTTTTTACAATTGTGGTTCTGTTTTACCTTCATCTATATTTTTATTTTTATATTCTTTCTAACATATCTGTTAGTTTCCTAGTCTAAGTTTATTCTTTACTCTTTGTTATTGTTCTCCTTTTTTCTGTTTTTTCTTCTCTTTTTTCTTTTTCTTTTTTTTTGCCACCCCACGCACTTGTGGGATCTTGGTTCACAAGCTTCAGTCAGGCTGAAGCTCCTGCACTGGGAGCTCTGAGTCCAAACCACTGGACTACAGAGAACCTCAGACCCCAGGGAATATTCATTGGAGTGAGGTCTCCCAGAGGTCCTCATCTCAGCACCAAGACCCAGCTCTACCCATCAGCCTACAGACTCCAGTGTTGAAAGCCTCAGGCCAAACAACCAGTTAGACAGGAACACAATCCCACCCAACAACAACAACAACAAAGAGACAGAAAAAAAATATGTCACAGATGAAGGAGCAAGGTAAAAACCTACGAGACCAAATAAATGAAGAGGAAACAGGCAATCTACCTGAAAAAGAATCCAGAGTAATGATAGTAAAGATGATCCAGAATCTCAGGAATAGAATGGAGGCACGGATTGAGAAAATACAAGAAATGTTTAACAAAGATCTAGAAGAACTAAAGAACAAACAAACAGAGATGAACAATACAATAACTGAAATGAAAAATACACTAGAAGGAATCAATAACAGAATAACTGAGGCAGAAGAACGAATAAGTGAGTTGGAAGACAGAATGGTGGAAACAACTGCTGAGGAGCAGAATAAAGAAAAAAGAATGAAAAGAATTGAAGACAATCCCAGAGACCTCTGGGAAAACACGAAATGCACCAACATTCAAATTATAGGGGTCCCAGAGAAAAATAAAGGGTCTGAGAAAATATTTGAAGAGATTATGGAAAACTTCCCTAACATGGGAAAGGAAATAGTCACCCAAGTCCAGGAAGTGCAGAGAGTCCCATACAGGATAAACCCTAGGAGAAACACACCAAGACACATATTAATCAAACTATCAAAAATTAAATTCAAAGAAAAAATATTAAAAGAAACAAGGGAAAAGCAACAAATAACATACAAAGGAATCCCCATAAGGTTATCAGCTGATTTTTCAGCAGAAACTCTGCAGGCCAGAAGGGAGTGGCAGGATATACCTAAAGTGATGAAAGAGACAAACCAACAACCAAGATTACTCTACCCAGCAAGGATCTCATTCAGGTTCGAAGGAGAAATCAAAAGCTTTTCTGACAAGCAAAAGCTAAGAGAATTCAGCGCCACCAAACCAGCTTTAAACAAATGCTAAAGGAACTTCTCTAGGCGGGAAACACAAGAGAAGAAAAGGACCTACAAAAACAAACCCAAAACAATTAAGAAAATAGTAATAGGAACACACATATCAATAATGACGTTGAATATAAATGGATTAAATGCCCCAACCAAAAGACACAGACTGGCTGAATGGATACAAAAACAAGACCCATATATATGCTGTCTACAAGAGACCCACTTCAGACCTAGGGACACATACAGACTGAAAGTGAAGGGATGGAAAAATATATTGCATGCAAATGGAAATCAAAAGAAAGCTGGAGTAGCAATACTCGTATCAGATAAAATAGACTTTAAAATAAAGACTGTTACAAGAGATAAGGAAGGACTCTACATAACGATCAAGGGATCAATCCAAGAAGAAAATATAATAAATATAAATGTTTATGCACCCAACATAGGAGCACCTCAATACATAAGGCAAATGCTAACAACCATGAAGAGGGAAATCGACAGTAACACAATAATAGTAGGGGGCTTTAACACCCCACTTACACCAGTGGACAGATCATCAAACCAGAAAATAAATAAGGAAACACAAGCTTCAAATGACACAATAGACCAGATAGATTTAATTGATATTTATAGAACATTCCACCTGAAAGTGGCAGAACACACTTTCTTCTCAAGTGCACAGGGAATATTCTCCAGGATAGGTCACATCTTGGGTCACAAATCGAGCCATGGAAAATTTAAGAAAATTGAAATCATATCAAGCACCTTTTCTGACCACAATGCTATGAGGCTGGAAATCAATTACAGGAAAAAACTGTAAAAAACACAGATACATGGAGGCTAAACAGTGCACTACTAAATAACCAGAGATCACTGAGGAAATCAAAGAAGAAATTAAAAAATACATAGAAACAAATGACAACGAAAACACAACGACCCAAAACCTATGGGGCGCAACAAAAGCAGTTCTAAGAGGGAAGTTTATAGCAATTCAATCCTACCTTAGAAACAAGAAAAATCTCAAATAAAGAATCTAACCCTACACCTAAAGCAACTAAAGAAAGAAGAACAAAGAAAACCCAAAGTCAGTAGAAGGAAAGAAATCATAAATATCAGAGCAGAAATAAATGAAATAGAACAAAGAAAACAATAGCAAAGATCAATAAAACTAAAAGTTGGTTGAGAAGACAAACAAAACTGATAAACCCTTAGCCAGACTCATCAAGAAAAAATGGGAGATGACACAAATCAATAAAATTAGAAATGAAACAGGAGAAATCACAACTGACACCACAGAAATACAAAGGATTATAAAAGACTACTACAAACAACTATATGCCAGTAAAATGGACAACCACAAATTCTTGGAAAGGTACAATTTCCCAAGACTGAACCAGGAAGAATTATAAAATATAAACAGACCTACTGCAAATAATGAAATTGAAACTGTAATTAAAAATCTTCCAACAAACAAAAGTCCAGGACCAGATGGCTTCACAGGCAAATTCTATCAAACATTTAGAGAAGAGCTAACACCGATCCTTCTCAAACTCTTCCAAAAAATTGCAGATGGAGGAACACTCTCAAATTCGTTCTATGAAGCCACCATCACCCTGATACCAAAACCAGAAAAAGATATCACAAAAAAAATTATAGATCAATATCACTGATGAACATAGATGTAAAAATCCTGAACAAAATACTAGCAAACAGAATCCAACAACATATTAAAATGATCATACACCATTATCAAGTGGGATTTATCCCAGGAATACAAGGATTCTTCAATATACGAAAATCAATGTGATACACCATATTAGCAAATTAAGGAATAAAAACCATATGATCATATCAATAGATGCAGAAAAAGCTTTTGACAAAATTCAACACCCATTTATGATAAAAACTCTTCAGAAAGTGGGCATAGAGGGAACCTACCTCAACATAATAAAGGCCATATATGACAAACCCACAGCAAACATCATTCTCAATGGTGAAAAACTGAAAGCATTTCCCCTAAGATCAGGAACAAGACAAGGATGTCCACTCTCGCCACTATGATTCAACATAGTTTTGGAAGTCCTAGCCACGGCAATCAGAGAAGAAAAAGAAATAAAAGGAATGCAAATTGGAAAACAAGAAGTAAAACTGTCACTGTTTGCAGATGACATGATACTATACATAGAAAATCCTAAAGATGCTACCAGAAAACTACTAGAACTAATCAGTGAATTTGGTAACATTGCAGGATACAAAATTAATGCACAGAAATCTCTGGCATTCCTATACACTAACAACAAAAAATCAGAAAGAGAAATTAAGGAAACAATCCCATTTACCATCACAACAAAAAGAATAAAATACCTAGGAATAAGCCTAACTAAGGAGGCGAAAGACTTGTACTCAGAAAACTATAAAACACTGATGAAAGAAATCAAAGATGATATAAACAGTTGGAGAAATATACAATGTTCTTGGATTGGAAGAATCAATATTATGAAAATGACTCTACTACCCAAAGCAATCTACAGATTCAATGCAATCCCTATCAAACTACCAATGGCATTCTTCACAGAATTAGAACAAAAATTTTACAATTTGTATGGAAACACAAAAGACCGTGAATAGCAAAAACAATCTTGAGAAAAAAAAAAAAACCTGGAGCTGGAGGAATCAGGCTCCTCAACTTCAAATTATACTACAAAGCTACAGTAATCAAGACACTATGGTACTGGCACAAAGACAGAAATATAGATCAATGGTACAGGATAAAAAGCCCAGAGATAAACCCATGCACATACGGTCACTTAATTTAAGACAAAGGAAGCAAGAATATACAATGGAGAAAAGACAGCCTCTTCAATAAGTGGTGCTGGGAAAACTGGACAGCTACATGTAAAAGAATGAAATTAGAACACTCCCTAACACCATACACAAAAATAAACTCAAAATAGATTAAACACCTAAATGTAAGACCAGACACTATAAAACTCTTAGAGGAAAACATAGGAAAAACACTCTGACATAAATCACAGCAAGATCTTTTTTGACCCACCTCCTAGAGTAATGAAAATAAAACCAAAAATAAACAAATGGGAACTAATTAAACTTAAAAGCTTTTGCACAGCAAAGGATACCATAAACAAGACAAAAAGACAACCCTCAGAATGGGAGAAAATATTTGCAAATGAAACAATGGACAAAGGATTAATCTCCAAAATATACAGACAGCTCATGGAGCTCAATATCAGAAAAACAAACAACCCAATTAAAAAATGGGCAGAAGACCTAAATAGACATTTCACCAAAGAAGACATACAGATGGCCAAGAGGCACATGAAAAGATGCTCAATGTCACTAATCATTAGAGAAATGCAAATCAAAATTGCAATGAGGTATCACCTGACACCTGTCAGAATGGCCATCATCAAAAAATCTACAAACAAAAAATGCTGGAGAGGGTTTGATGAAAAGGCAACCCTCTTGCACTGTTGGTGGGAATGTAAATTTATTCAGTCAGTAGGGAGTACGGTATGGTCGTTCATTAAAAAACTAAAAATAGAACTACCATATGACCCAGCAATCCCGCTGCTGGCCATATACCCTGAGAAAACCATAATTCAAAAAGAGTCATGTACCACAATGTTCATTGCAGCACTATTTACAATAGCCAGGACGTGGAAGCAACCTAAACGTCCATCGAAACGTTTAGGTATATGTGATGTGGCACATATATACAATGGAATATTAGCCATAAAAAGAAACGAAATTGAGTTATTTATAGTGAAGTGGGTGGACCTAGAGTCTGTCATACAGAGTGAAGTAAGTCAGAAAGAGAAGAACAAATATTGTATGCTAACACACATATATGGAATCTAAAAAAAATGGTACTGATAAACCTAGTGGCAGGGCAGGAAAAAAGATGTAAACATAGAGAATGTACTTGAGGACATTGGGGGTGTTGGTGGGAGGTGGAAGCTGGGACAAAGTGAGAGAGTGGCATGGACACATATACACTACCAAATGTAAAATAGATAGCAAGTGGGAAGCAGCCGCATAGCACAGGGAGATCAGCTTGGTGCTTTGTGACCACCTAGAGGGGTGGGATAGGGAGGGTGGGAGGGAGGCTCAAGAGGGAGGGAATATGGGGGTATATGTTTGCATATGGCTGATTCACTTTGTTGTACAACAGAAACTAACACAGCATTGTGAAGCAATTATACTCCAATAAAAATGTATTAAAAAAAAGAAAAAAAAATGTTTGCAAACTTGGAAAAATATATATAATTATACAGCTAGTTATGAAAGATTCCCTAAGTTGCTATGAAGGTGGCTAATCTTTTTAATTAGCAGAGGAATAGGGTAGGGAACACGCCTATTGTGTCTGCTGCTGTGTATCTAGCAGCCATCAGAGTACCTGGCCAAAATAGGTGCTCAGTAAATACTCATGGAATGAATGCTAAGAGATTGTATGGATTTTTGAATCAGAGAGATTTGGTTTGAATCATAGCTCTGTACTGGAATCGTAATAATCTCTATCTCCAAAGGTTATTAAGAAGATTGAAAGAGGTAACACATGAAAAATATCTGGCACATGTATTTTCCTTAGTGCTGTTCATACATTTGCTAATTTATAACATTACATGTTACAATCAAAAAGTATTCCAAATGACCAGATTAATAAACTGCTGCATGTTTTCTACCTGTATGTAGAGAGACTGTACATGTAGTAAAATCCTACTCAATAAATCTTTGGCTGATATACCATTAGAGCAGCCAGAGTGTTCAGGAAAAGTATTTCCTACTTCAAGGTTTTTTAGAGAAGTCTGTATTGTTCATTTAGTTTTTCTGCACGTGGCTTTCAGTTGCCTTTTTAGCTAGTGACCCTGGATTTTAACTAATGAACTCCAGCTGTTCTTATTTTTGCCTTTCAGCCCTTCTCATTTAACCTCCTGTCTCCCTGGTCTCACATCCTTAAAGTTCTTACAGGAAAAATGGGACAATGCCAAAGTTTTCAAATGAGGCCTCATGTCTTCTTGAGGGGAGAGGGCTCCTCTATGAAGGGCTCCCAGCTTTTACACTGGTGGAAAAAGAAACATCCATTGTTGGAAACTGGATGCCTAACAACCTCAAATGTGTCAAAAAAAATCCTTTTGTGGTTTTTCATATTAAACAAGCAAAGCATTCAGTAAGGTAAGTCCATAAAACAAACCAAGAAAAGTCCATAGTTGAATACTAAATGTAATTGCAAACACCTGTGATGGAGAGGCAATTCCTCGGTAAATATGCAATAAAAGAAACACTTAGCATACAGAGCAATACACATCCAGTTTTTCTGAACCATGCTAAGAACCATCTGTTAGCAAAACCGGCAAAAGTTTTCACTGTTAAACTCAAATGTCATCCCGAAAATGTTGGCTGTGGGCAAAATCTGAGCGAGCCAGGCCTGAAGCAACAGGCAAGCTCAGCTCACAAAGGAAACACCATGAGAACAGGGTGAACCTGGGCCTAGAGACCCTCCCCTTATGCTGGTGACCTGGGGATGTCTATTATGCTCAGAAATCCTCTTTAGCCTATCCACACATCTCTTTCTAAATCTGATCATCCTTTTAGGGGGACCACTAATACATACATCACTAAGTACAGCTTCCATTATATTAAACACTTAAGGCCACACTTTCCTCCAGAATGCACCTGATCCTACCAGACTAAATCCCCGGCTAACCTGATAGTCATTTGGCCCTTCTCCTGAAATTCAAAATGATGTATTTCCCAGGGGCTCTGGAAGACTTTTGAAAATGGCATCAAATTCAGTTATAAACTCATTTTCTGAATTCCTTTTTCCATGCCTGTTTGCATGACCCATCCTCCCAAGCTCAGTTCAAATTCTATTGACTCTATTAGCCACATTGAGATTGACTTGTTCTCATCTCAGTTTACAAGGTCTTTGTTACCTCCACCATAACACTGGTTGCAACTTGAATCATTTGCTCTGTTACAACTGAAAAGATAGAGAGCAAAGATCAGGCTTTTTCTTATTCTTCACAACACCCAGCAGCATGCTTTGCGTACAGGATGTGCTCCATAAGGAAGGGAAGGTGAAGTAGTTAAAAGGGAAGAAAGAAAGACCAGGGAGAAGCCATTTCTTTGGGTTTTTGATGAAATGAATAGCAATCCTGTCATTTTTTTTTTTTAAGAAGATGTTGGGGGTAGGAGTTTATCAATTTATTTATTTTTGCTGTGTTGGGTCTTCGTTTCTGTGCGAGGGCTTCCTCTAGTTGTGGCAAGCGGGGACCACTCTTCATCGCGGTGCACGGGCCTCTCACTATCGTGGCCTCTCTTGTTGTGGAGCACAGGCTCCAGACGTGCAGGCTCATGGGCCTAGTTGCTCCGCAGCATGTGGGATCTTCCCAGACCAGGGCTCGAACCCGTGTCCCCTGCATTGGCAGGCAGATTCTCAACCACTGCGCCACCATTTTATTTCAAATGGCTTATGTAAAAAGGTTAATAGATTGCATTTTAATGATTTATTTTCACTATACTGGCTTCTTGATTTTTAAATTATAAATTGTTAGTTATCTTGATAGTGAACAAGACATCACTAAGGGAAAGTAAAAAAAATAGAATAATAATAATAGTCAATGTTTGTTGAACTATGAAGATAAAACTCTATGATTAGTGTTTTATATGTATATTCTCATTAAAGCCTCATAACAGCTCAGTGAAATAGGTACTATTATCCTCTTTCTGCAATAAATTGAGTCTTAAATAGGAAAAGTAATCTACCCACGGTCACACCACTAGTAATTGGTATATCTAAGATTGAAGCTCAAGTCTATCTGATGCCACCAAACTTCTCACCCACTTGCTCTACTGTCCAGGGTTCAGAGAAAATACAGGCATAACACTAAAAATACACGTTTTCCTAAGGAGTTTTTCAAATGCTATCTCAACGACTTATTTTCAGGCAAACTGCTTACTGAGAATTTGTGTGAGTATATTATTTACTTTCTCTTTTGTATGGCTTTTTCTAGGGTTATATAGATACAGCCTTAGCACTTAGCATGGGACCAAACTTGCAGAAGATATTTAGTAAATACTCACTGAGTTCATAGTTTGGGTCAACGAATATAATAGTTTTGAATTCTAATTTCTTCAGGAATAAGTAATAAAATGATTTGGAAAACTGGTGTGAAGAATAAAATTGCAATTATAACATTACTTCTATAAATATAAAAAGCTAGATGCTGAATGGATAGGCTCAATGCATTTTTATCAAATCAAAAACTTAAAATATCCCTTGGGTCCACTCTACTGTTCTTACCTTCCCGGATGGCTGTAAATGGGACTCCTTCCTCTGTATTCATGCTGATGACTTTTAAAGCCACTAGTTGTCCATTTATCCTAGAAGAGTTGGGGGAAAGGGCACAGATTTGTTGACATGGCCCATAGCAGCAATTTATACTAAGGATGGTTTAGCAAAAGTAGCTTTCCTTCAAAATTTATTCCAGTATATGAAATGTACATGTTTCTCAAAATAAAAAAGTTTTAAAAGTCATATGTATATATCAAGCCATTGTTTTCTCTTTACCAAAGTGATATATATTTATTACAGAAAATATGGAGAATATGGGAAAGCACAGAAAAAAATAACCCAACAAAGCCAGCTTCATATTTTGATGTATATTGTTTCTTTTATTTCCCTTTGTGCACTTGTTTGACCCATTCTTATTTTTCATCTGAATTATTGTAATGACCTCCTAACAGTCTTTCTGCTTATATGTTTGTACCCCTACTGTCTACTTCCAACAGTAGCCCAGGGCATCTTTTTTAAAGTGAAAGTCAAAACAAGTCACTTCTGTGCTCAAAACCCACCGTCATCTCCACATTTCATTCTGAATAAAAGCCAAATTCTTACAATTGCCTCCTAGGTGCTACCAGACTTGCCCAGTCCCACCATTCTCTCTCTCTCTTCATCTCTTACTCTCCCCTTATTCATTGTTCTGTTTGCTGATGTAAGCTAAATGCCAGAGAACAGAGAAGATTTTAATGTAAGTATAAGTATATTGTTTTTATTTTTTCTTCTTTTTTTTTTTTTTTTTTTGCGGTATGCAGGCCTCTCACTGCTGTGGCCTCCCCCGTTGCGGAGCACAGGCTCCGGATGCGCAGGCCCAGCGGCCATGGCTCACAGGCCCAGCCGCTCCGCGGCATATGGGATCCTCCCAGACCGGGGCACGAACCCGTATCCCCTGCATCGGCAGGCGGACTCTCAACCACTGCGCCACCAGGGAGGCCCAGTATATTGTTTTTAATACAGTGGGATTCACATCGTATTATTAGGAACTTGTTTTTCCTCCATTTAACTTTTTCTGTTAGTCATTCTTGTATTATTTGACATTTAATAGTAACATTTCATCATATAAATATGTACAATATATTTTGCCAATTCCAAATATTTTAACATTGTTTCTAATTTTTGACTATTATAAAAATACCTGGACGATCATATTTGTTCATATTTGTAGATAAATCTTTTCATACAGCCTCTGTTATTTTCTTAGGGTCGTGGTGGAATTGCTAAATCAAAGAGTATGCAGTACACAAATTTTTATTGTTTTGAACACATGTTCCCAAATTGTGCCGCAGAGTGATCACACCTCTAACTGGTCGTGAGCCTGGCCATTCCAGCACCCTCTCGCCAACAGCAGGCAGCGTTGTTTGTTTTTTTTTGTTGTTGTTGCTTTAAGATTTCATATTTTAGAAAAGTTTTAGATTTACAGAAAAGTTGAGAAGATAGTACAGAAAATTCTCATATACCTCACATCCAGTTTCCTCGGTTGTTAACATCTTATATCAGTATGACACATTTGTTAAATTAATGAGCCAACATTGATATATTATTATTAATTAAAGCCCTTAGTTTATTAGGAATTCTTTAGGTTTTTTTTTTCAGTAAAATTGTATTGCTTGTTGTGGGTTGCACTGTAAATTGGTAAAATTTGGGGGAATGCAACATGATCATATGTGTGAAAAGCCATAAAACTACCACACTCAGGAATTTTTCTCAATAGTTACTTAACAAAGATTTCAGTACTTCCAAATGCATGAAAGATATCATTCATTGTGTTAGTCACAATAGAAAAAAATAGAAATAGCTGAAATGTTCAACATTAGAGAAAAAACTGATTTGATACATATACATATTGCAATATGATTACCAGGACTTCTTTAGTTTTTACCTGACGTCCCTTTTCTATTCCAGGATCTCTTCTAGGACACCACATTGCATTTAGTTGTCATGTCTCTTTAGGCTCCTCTTGGCTGTGACAGTTTCCCAGACACTCCTTGTTTTTGATGACATTAAAGGTTCTGAGGAGTACTGGTCAAGTATTTTGTAGGATACCTATTGGAATTTTTCTGATGTTTTTCTTATGATTAGACCACAGTTATGGGTTTTGGTTTCATCACATCATATTAAAGGTACATACTGTCATCAGAATTTACGGCTTTTGATGTGGCCTTAATCACCTGGCTCAGGTAATACTTGTCAGGTTTCTTCACTGTAAAATTATTCTCCCCCCACCCCCTTCCATACTAAACTTTGGGAGAATGTCACTATGAGTAGCCCACACTTAAGTACTGGAAAGTTACGCTCCACCACCTTGAGGGTGGGTTATCTGCATAAATTATCTGGAAATTTGTCTCTTCTCTCCCATTTATTAATTAACCGAACCACTTATTTACAGTACTATGGACTCATAGTCACTTTATTTATTTATTTTTTTTGAGGTACACGGGCCTCTCACTGTTGTGGCCTCTCCCGTTGCGGAGCACAGGCTCCGGACGCGCAGGCTCAGCAGCCATGGCTCACGGGCCCAGCTGCTCCGCGGTATGTGGGATCTTCCCAGACCGGGGCATGAAGCCGTTTCCCCTGCATCGGCAGGCGGACTCTCAACCACTGCGCCACCAGGGAAGCCCTCATAGTCACTTTAAACTTTGGGTTACAACCCAATAAATACTATTTTATTTATTTTGTTGCTCAAATGTTTCCACCTTTGCTCTTTGGGAGCTTTTTCAGTTGGCTCCTAGGTATCTTTGACATATCCCCATAAATGTGGGGTTTCTTTTTGGGGGGCATGTTTTTATCTTCATTTTTTGGCCTATTTAATAGGTAAAAAGGATTATCACATTTTAATTTCTATTCCTTTAAATAATTGTGGAACTGAGTTTTCATAAGGTTATTGGTCTTTTCTGTTCTTTTGTGGTTTACCTGTTTGCCCATTTTTTATTGAAATAATTTTGCATATACTTTTCACCAATTTCTTTTGTTTGCCTTATCATATCTTTGAAATTTTAAACTTAAAAATTTTTATGATGCTCAGTATTTTCCAAAATGTTTTACCCAGAACATAGCTCTGTGAAATTCTCCCTATCCCCTACCCTAAATTTTTCTGTTCAAATATGTTTAGAAAATGCTTTATACTTTAAAATTTTTCTTCATCTTTTTTTTTTTTTTTTTTTTTCTTTTTGCGGTATGCGGGCCTCTCACTGTTGTGGCCTCTCCCGTTGCGGAGCACAGGCTCCGGATGCGCAGGCCCAGCGGCCATGGCTCACGGGCCCAGCCGCTCCGCGGCATATGGGATCCTCCCAGACCGGGGCACGAACCCGTATCCCCTGCATCGGCAGGCGGACTCTCAACCACTGCGCCACCAGGGAGGCCCTTCTTCATCTTTTTTAGAGAGTCATGGTACACATCAACATTTTAAAGATGCTGAGAGCACCTACAATAAAGGATCACATTTTATTTTGTTCTAGGGTTACCCGTGTCAATTGGACAATGGTAATGGTTTCAGTGAAACTTCTAGTCAGGTGTCTCAGAACTGGGGGGGGTCCCTAGAACGTACTTGGATAGATGGGGCACCACGGACATGTCCAATCTTCCCGTACAGGTTCTGACTTAAGTGTTACATATAGACAGACCTTTCCAGTCCAAAAGTTACACAGACTTCCCCTGTTTATTCTTCTAGCTCTTGTATGTTTCCTTTTTCATTTAACTCTTTAATCTACTGGGAATTTATATTGTATATTTACCTTTTCCAAATTGCTAACAATCGTCCCAACTCCATTTATTGGACTGTTTATTTATTTATTTATTTTCCCTGCTGATTCGACACGCCACCATGATTGTATATTAGATCTTACTAATGCTTGGATTTGTGACTGTTCTGGACTTTTACAGATCATATTTCTTTGATCTGTCTTATACTTGTGCTACACTATTTTAATTATCGTAGCTTTTGAACATACTTAGAATACATTAAAACTCTAAATTACAGAATCATTGACATCTTTGTACTACTAGATATTCTAATCCAAATATCCTTACAAGGGTCCCTGAAATGATCTACAAGACCCCATATAAGGCCCTACTGCATCTGCAACTCCTCACTGTCCTCACATCCTTCCATTCTCCCAGCCCAGTGCCAGGCCTGCTCCTGCCTCAGGGATTTGCTACTTGCTGTTCCCTCTGCCTGAAACTCTCTTCCACTACACACTCACACAGCTCACGCCTCACCTTTGTCAGTCTCTGTTCAAATGTTCCTTTCTCAGTGAGGCCTCCTCTCTCACTATTTAAAATAGTAATTCACCACCCCACTCTGGCACTCCCTATTCCTCTTCCCTGTTTTATTCTTTTCCAAAGCATTTTCACTCTTTGACAAACTCAGTCAAAGAGTTCATTTGTTTATTGCTTCTCTCAGCCCCACTAGAACATACACTCCATAAGAGCAGGGATTTTTGTCTCTTGTTTTCCAATGAGTCCTTATTGGCTAAAATAGTGCCTGGCACAGAGTAGGTGCTTAATAAATATGAGTAGAATGAATGAATGCCTTTCTGGCTTTTTCTTCAAGTCTTTTGTGTCCCTTACTAAATCTTTATATAAATCCTGCCCTTTTTTTTTTTTTTTTTTTTTGGCTGCGTTGGGTCTTCGCTGCTGCGCGTGGGCTTTCTCCAGTTGCGTTGAGCAGGGGCCATTCTTAGCTGTGGTGCACAGGCTTCTCATTGCGATGGCTTCTCTTGTTGCGGAGCACGGGCTCTAGGCACGTGTGCTTCAGTAGTTGTGGCACACGGGCTTGGTGGTCGTAGTTTGCGGGCTCCAGAGTGCAGGCTCAGCAGCTGTGGCACACAAACTTACTTGCTCCATGGCATGTGGGATTTTCCCAGACCAGGGATTGAACCCATGTCTCCTGCATTGGCAGGTGGATTCCCAACTACTGCGCCACCAGGGAAGTCCCAATCCTGCCCATTTTTTATTGTAATGATTTTTTTTGTTGTTGCTTTTTGAGAATAATTTCCCCTACAGTATTTTCTATTAAATGGTTATTGCTAATACATAAGACAACTTTTGATAAGTATATTTTGATTTTGTAACTGATCACCTTATTGTTCTATCTCACTACTTCTAATAGTTTCTTAAATGATTCTCTTGGGTTTTTTTAGGTAGACAATTCTATAATCCACAAAAATTATATTCAGTCTTTTTTTCCTCGTTGCATTGGCTAGAATGCTTATGATAATCTTTAACAACAGAGAATAGTGGGCAGTCTTGCCCTACCTCTAACTTAATGGTGATGTCTCTAGTATTTAACAAAGAAAAAGTATGTAGGCTATTGATTTGAAATTATTCTACAACATAATGAGTAATTATCATTCTAATCCTATTTTGTTCAGAGTTTTAAAAACTAGAAATTGATGTTGAATTTATCAAATGCCTTTTTGACATTTATCTCTATATGTTTTAAAATTATAAATGTAATGCTTTTGTGGTAAGAAATAAAGTGAAAAGTTTGAGTGACCTTTCTCCATTCCAGTTTCAACCACTAGAAGGAGCTACTTTTAATAATCCCTTGTATATTTTTCCAGATTCCTCTAGGCACATACAAATTTATACATGAACAGTGCTTTTTTTCTAAATGAGATCATATATTGTTCTGTAACTTGCTTGTTTCTCATAAAATATTGGGCATCTTTTCATACATCTTATACTCTAGATGGTTGCATGCTATTTCATTATATAGTGATAATTTAGCCAGTCCTCCATTAATGGATATTTGTAACCAGGTTTTTACTTTTTCTATTATAAATCTTGCTGCAATTAATACACTGTTACATATATCTCTGTGCACTTGGACAGGGTATATATTTGTAATGTATTTTTCATTCTATTACTAGGCTGAATCCCTTGGAGGAAATCTTTTATATTCTTAGTACCTAAGATAGTTTATGGAAGTGAATTAAATCCTATTTTTACATAATATATTTAAAATGGTATCTCCTCCAAAATCCTCTTTAACAAGTAAAAATTATAACACAAGTCCTAAGATAAATAATAGTCTTGTATTTATATTAAATTCTTAAAATTAACATTTAACTACTTTGAGCCATTATTTTTCTCCATTGGAGTAACATAAATTAAAGAAATCAGACCTTTTGACTATCCCACCTTGACTAAAAGCTGTGGAGTTTGTGAATCTTTCAAATACGTTTAACAAAGTTTTTATTAGCCAAAATGGGCACTTGCTTTCTGGATTAACAATCTTTTTATTCTCCAGCCATTTTGTGTAGAATTGCAAGTGTAGAATACCCAGGATTAATCATTCTTTGCATAATATATCATACTTTGTAGAAACCAACTTCAGTTTCTTCTACAAAGGCCAAGTGGAAGAAGGAAGGAGAAAACTCAAGGCTGCCATTGCAAACCTCTGTCATTGTATTTTGGGCTGAATGGGGGGATATGAAAATATCTGTAGAGACACCTAATCAACTGTACTTCCCACCAGGTAAAGAGCAGTAATTGTTCTTTGGGTCAATAGTTGAGAAAGTTTAATTTGAATTGAATCAAAGAAAGGAAAAGCTGATAAATTAGTGGGCTTATTTTAATTGGGGCAGGGGAAGTTTGTTTTCTTTCAAGGCTACTTCAATAATCATGTCTTTCCCTATTGACTATGGAGTCTTGCATAGGTCCCGAACTTCTGTCCTGTGTCATCTGGCTTCATAATGTCAAATCCTGGGGGTGAGAGCCTCATCTCTAGTCTCTCCCAGGTAATGAGTCACTCACCGGCTAATGCCCTTGTAAACTGTAGCGTAAGAACCTTCACCCAGCTTCTCCAAGTTCAAGTAAGATGAGGCTGCCCCAAAGGGGAGGCTCTTCCTCTGCATAAGGGGAATGAGGAGGAATGAGAGGGGGGAAAGAAAAGAGCATTTTTTTAGTGTTGCCTTTTTCTCCCCCCAGAGAAATTAGACAGCATTGCAGAATGTACTTGGGAAGGTCTGCTCAGTAATTGCCCTGGAAATAAGGCCCAGCCTCTCTAGACAAGCACACATTAAATTCTTGATCAACATCAGCTGCTCACTCACCCACTGAAAACCCTGACTCAGATCCTCTTCCTGAAAAGAATCGCTGTTACTCCGTGGCCTTTTACTCTTGAACTTCCGGGCACGGACAGCCTGAAGTCCCCTGGGGTGAAATGAAGTCATGGAACATGATGCTTCTTTTAGGTCTGTTAGCTAGAGAAAAGGGAAAGTGCAGGAATAAAATTTATGCAAAGTCAAGACTCAATGGCTAGCATAAACCACTTTTCCTTTATTTGCCTGATGTTAACTCTTCAAATGTTTTCCAAGCTTCCTACACGCCCAAAAGGCACCTTTCCTGAGCATCAGTTCCTTAAAATAAATAAATAAATAAAATAATGATATCAACTGCTGAAACACAACATTTTCTCTTCACCTAAAAATATATCTTTAAACACTTAGGTTAACCTAAATTTCTTTGATGGATGGTTTCAAATTTTTCTGTTAAACCTACACTTTTTTTTTTCGTGTCCCCTTAATTTCTCTTTTTAGGAGAAAAATTTTCTAGTATAACACTGCTAATAAACATGAACTAATTACTGAAATTTTTAATCCGTAGGGTACCATTACTGCAGCTTGCTTTTTGAGGTTCAGCTCTCTAATTTAGTACTTCAGAGATTTCAAGAGAATAACTTTCTCGACTTCAAGTCAAGTGAGTTTCATGCAGCCCAAAGCATAGGATTAGTTTTCCCTTTTGGCTTAAAAGGATATCTCCAAATTTGATAACAACAGTCACAAATCCTCTGTGACTTTAATAGAATTTTCTTTTTATTGCTTTAGACCTAGTGCAGGAAAACCAGACCCTGGTACAGAAAGGGAGCCTCTGAACTCCTCGGTTTATGGATAGAGGAGGATGCTGCTCCTGGAATACAAATACCTTGATCGCAGCCTCCATCATCTCCGGAGCACTCCTCTGACGGCTGTGTGCATCGCCTCCCTCCCAACAGCAATGGCAGCTGCATCCAGGCTGCAGAGTCTTTGCACACAGCTCTTGACCCATAATCTTCTAGGTTCAAGGAGAAAACCCGGCACTTGAACCTCTCTCCCTCTGCCTCTCCTGTCCTTGTTCACTCCCTTTGTGCCAGAGGTCAGCAATGCTGGGGCTTTCATATGACTCACATGAGGGCTCTGCTTGGAGCAGCCTCATGACTTCAGCAGTTTTTCTTCATCAGTGCAAGAAACTACACATCAGAAAGGCGGCCGCCTGCATTCATATGTGCGCAACTGAAACCAGGACAGCTAATATTGGCAAGAATAAAACTTGGCACAATTAAAGTTCTTATTCCAGTCACAAGTTAGTGCTACTGGTATACACAGTTTTTATGAATTTACATTGCTTATCCATATTATTGATAATATTTATTAGGCTTTCCTGGTGCTAAAGCAGATATGTTAAGGAGTATTTTCCTCCTGCCCTTCATCTGAAAGTATTTTGTTTTTAAGACTTCAAAATAAATTTGTAACCTAGCCAACTTTTAGTAGTCAAAGAAACCACAGAACCCTAAAACAGGAAGAAAGCTGAAGATATCTACTCCATCTCTTTGCCTTTATGCAATAGTGTAACTAAGAGTCCCAACGGGTACTCATTCATTCACCAATTCAAAAACTATCTAGTGAGCACCTGTGTTGTTCTTATTACTAAACAGGTAACAGTGTTACACAATGGTGGAGAGAGAGAAGTTTGTATGAAATAGCTCCTTCTCTCCCTCTCTCCTCCCCTCTCCCTGCCTCCTTCCTTCCACATAAATGTAATTAACATTTACTATATTAATACCATGACATGTCAAGGAACTACCTCAAGCTAGTTTGCAGTCTTTGAACAGAACTTTTCTCTCTCATAGACTCCTAAGGTCATTGTCACTATAATGTGCTAATTAGAGTGAGACGGAAAATAAGACACACATAAACACACACACAATCATTAAGGAAAAAATAAGTCATGTCTATTATCACAACAATATTTATATATATTTGATATCTGAACCTTGCAAGAAAAGCCTTTCAGATAATTTAATTATGAGCATGTATGAAGTTTCATTTCAAAATTGCCACAAGAGACCTAAAACAAGTCAATTCAAAGATTCATTCCAATTAGAGACATTTAGTAAACACAACAGCAACAACAGACTAGTTACACTAATACAAAAAAAGAATATTTTGTTAAACGATTAAACTTTTGCCTGATAATCAACAGAGAGTGAGAGAAGCTAGTTTCTCAAAATGTTTAATTCCATTAGAATTGAACATAATTTGATTATAATACATTTTATCAGAAATGCTGATTTCTTCCTAAAAGATTGTGAATTTTGTTATAGAAAAGTTATACCCCAGACCAGGTTTGAGGCAGTTATTCTTTATCACCCTCTAATTATTGTAAGTTTCAGAATTTTTAAAAGATTAGCATTTTTATTAGCCTAGGGGTAATTGATCTAAGTCTCAAGTTGCTAAAATAGAATAGTTTGATTTTTTTTAAGTTTAAAATGGTATGTTTAGATACTAGAATGGGCTACTGAGGGAAATTGTGAAATACCCTTCAGAATTTTCAAAAATAAAATAACTTATGGTCTTGTTTAAAGTCAAGGAAAAATATTAGATGACAAGATATTTTCTAGCTCTATGTGATAAACAATTTTTGTTACCAAAGATTTCTGAATAAGGACAGAAGACTTTGATGATTTCATTTTGAATTGTGAATCAGACCCAGTTTATGTGTCACTCCAGATTGGCCGGACCTGCCTCAGGGTCTGGTTGGCTTCTTAGTAGGAGAAACCCACTATGCTGTCTTGAAGCATGGCCACTCTTACTCATAGACCAAAGATCGCTCACACCAGAAGCTGACAAGGAGAGACCCCTGTGTCTGGCCACCAGTCGGAATGGACCAACAGAGGCTCTGGCTTCTCTAGCAACTACCTGCAAGGGCCAGGTGACACAATAGAGGAATGCAGGAAGTCCCATGGAAGGACTTCCACTATGAAACTAGAGATGTTTGTTGTGGAGCTGAAGCCAGCTCAGAAACATGCTCCATTTATGCTCTCCTTTCTTCCCTCCTTTACTTCCCTTTCTCTCTCATTTCTACTTCCCTGGGATTGCAATGACCCCTCCCCCTCAAAATGAAGTGTTTGCATGTAAGCTTTTTTTAAATATAGATTTATTTATTTTATCTATTTTTGGCTGAGTTGGGTCTTTGTTGCTGCGTGTGGGCTTTTCTCTAGTTGCAGCGAGCGGGGGCTGCTCTTCATTGTGTGTGTGGGCTTCTCACTGCGGTGGCTTCTCTTGCAGAGCATGGTCTCTAGGCATGCGCGCTCAGTAGTTGTGGCTCACGGGCTCTAGAGTACGGGCTCAGTAGTTGTGGTGCACGGGCTTAGTTGCTCTGCGGCATGTGGGATCTTCCCGGACCAGGGCTCGAACCCATGTCCCTGCCCTGGCAGGCGGATTCTTAACCACTGCGCCACCAGGGGAGCCCTGCATGTAAGCTTTTGCTTGAGGTTCTGTTTGCAGGGAATCTGTGTTGGCAAATGGCAGCCATTTTTTTAAATTAGCAGTAAAATTATAGGTTATTAATAATTTCAGACTAGATACTCCCACCCTACAATTTTGGAGTCTTTTTTCCTTTCTCAATTGGTGTGTATTCAAACAGCTATGTTTAGTTGAGAGTTTGCACTTTTTCTAATCTTGCATTCTGTCTTTATTTGATTTAGCCAGATCATTAGGAATTTTGGTCTAATTATAACCTTTCTAGAATATGTAGATAATCATAAACATTCAACAGATATTAACATGAGAAATAATGTGAAGTCTGTGTCAGAAACATTAAAAATAATCTACCTACAGCCAATGGAGTGCAGCTGTAAAAAAAAACAACTCTATGTAATGACATGCAGTGATCATCAATATATACTTTTAAGTGAAAAACAGACAAATATATTACAAAAAAAGAAAGTTACAGACTAATGTCACTGATGAACATAGCCACAAAAATCCTCAACAAAATTCTAGTGAACAGAATCCAACAACACATTAAGAGGATCATACACCATGATCAAGTGGGATTTATCCCAGGGATGCAAGGATTCTTCAATATATGTAAACCAATCAATGTGATACACCATATTAACAAATTGAAGAATAAAACAATATGATCATCTCAATAGATGCAGAAAAAGCTTTTGACAAAATTCAACACCCATTTATGATAAAAAAACTCTCCAGAAAGTGGGTACAGAGGGAACCTACCTCAACATAATAAAGGCCATATATGACAAACCCACAGCAAACATCATTCTCAATGGTGAAAAACTGAAAACATTTCCTCTAAGATCAGGAACAAGACAAGGATGTCCACTCTTGCCACTCTTAACATAGTTTTGGAAGTCCTAGCCATGGCAATCAGAGAAGAAAAAGAAATAAAAGGAATACAAACTGGAGAAGAAGTAAAACTGTCACTATTTGCAGATGATATGATACTATACATAGAAAATCCTAAAGATGCCACCAGAAAACTATTAGAGCTAATCAATGAATTTGGTAAATTTGCAGGACACAAAATTAATGCACAGAAATCCCTTGCATTCATATACATTAACATTGAAAGATCAGAAAAGGAAATTAAGGAAACAATCCCATTCACCATTGCAAGAAAAAGAATAAAATACTAGGGATAAACCTACCTAATGAGGTAAAGGACCTGTACTCAGAAAACTATAAGACACTAATGAGAGGAATCAAAGATGATACAAACAGATGGAGAGATATACCATGGTCTTGGATTGGAAGAATCAATATTGTGAAAATGACTATACTATCCAAAGCAATCTACAGATTCAATGCAATCCCTATCAAACTACCAATGGCATTCTTCACAGAATTAGAACAAAAATTTTACAATTTGTATGGAAACACAAAAGACCGTGAATAGCAAAAACAATCTTGAGAAAAAAAAAAAAACCTGGAGCTGGAGGAATCAGGCTCCTCAACTTCAAATTATACTACAAAGCTACAATAATCAAGACACTATGGTACTGGCACAAAGACAGAAATATAAATCAATGGTACAGGATAGAAAGCCCAGGGATAAACCCACGCACATATGGTCACCTAATCTATGATAAAGGAAGCAAGAATATACAATGGGGAAAAGACAGTCTCTTTAATAAGTGGTGTTGGGAAAACTGGGCAACTACATGTAAAAGAATGAAATTAGAGCACTCCCTAACACCATACACAAAAATAAACTCAAAATGGATTAAAGACCTAAATGTATGACCAGACACTGTAAAACTCTTAGAGGAAAACATAGGAAAAACACTCTGACACAAATCACAGCAAGATCTTTTGACCCACCTCCTAGAGTAATGAAAATAAAAACAAAAATAAACAAATGGGACCTAATGAAACTTAAAAGCTTTTGCACAGCAAAGGAAACCATAAACAAGATGAAAGGACAACACTCAGAATGGGAGAAAATATTTGCAAATGAAGCAACTGAAAAAGGATTAATCTCCATAATATACAAACAGCTCATGCCCGTGTCCCCTGTATCGGCAGGCGGCCTCACAACCACTGCGCCACCAGGGAAGCCCCAAGGCTCATCTTAAATCAGTGGAGTCACGTCAAAAAGGACACGGGGGCTTCCCTGGTGGC
Source organism: Mesoplodon mirus (assembly GCF_964341445.2). NCBI lineage: Eukaryota > Metazoa > Chordata > Mammalia > Artiodactyla > Ziphiidae > Mesoplodon > Mesoplodon mirus. Next base: position 34,524,404 of record NC_138984.1, read on the forward strand.
ACAGTGGTTGAGAGTCCGCCTGCCGATGCAGGGGACGTGGGTTTGTGCCCCGGTCCGGGAGGATACCACATGCCGCGGAGCGGCTGGGCCCGTGAGCCATGGCCGCTGGGCCTGTGCGTCCGGAGCCTGTGCTCTGCAACGGGAGAGGCCGCAACAGTGAGAGGCCCACGTACTGCAAAAAAAAAAAAAAAAAGGACACAGGAACCAACTTGAAAGGACTCCCATTTGCCTTAACATGGGACAATTTGAACACCAAAAAGAATAATGACTGCAATGGATTGAAACACACCAAATATGTAAAATCCATAACTTCATAGTGATTCTAAATAAAAATGACCACTTGGAGGTTTCTAGTGCAGCAATTCATTACTCAGAATATTGATAAATAAAGGGGAAAAATCAAGTGTTTATTTTGTCTTTTCTATACAAATTATTTTTCCAGGGTTATCAAGTAGTTAATGAGGGGGAAATTCTTCACGGAAGAATTCCAGCTAATAAGTACAGAAGAAACGACAGAAGTAGAAAATTCACTATTATGCAATCCCTAATGCAATAATACTTCTAAGCAACAATCATCAATGGATGCTAAAATGATTAGGTGAAGGACTGATAAGGAATTTTGCAATGAAGGGTCATGTTGACACCATCTGAGTCCTGTAATCAATTTTAGCCTCACTAAATTTGGGACATCCAGACAGTATGTGCCTCCTGGTGTGATACAACAAAAATTGCACAGCATCACCTGTGAAGTATTTTTTTTTAACTTTTTAATTTATATTGGAGTATAGCCGGTTAACAATGTTGTGATAGTTTCAGGTGCACAGCAAAGGGACTCAACCATACACACGCATGTATCCATTCTCCCCCAAACTCCCCTCCTATACAGGCTGCCACATGACATTAAGCAGAGTTCCCTGTGCTATACAGTAGGTCCTTGTTGGTTATCCATTTTAAATATAGCAGTGTATACATGTTGATCCCAAGCTCCCTGACTATCCCTTCCCCCAATCCTTCCCCCTGTAACTGTAAGTTCGTTCTCTAAGTCTGGGAGTCTGTTTCTGTTTTGTAAATAGGTTCATTCATATCATTTCTTTTTAGATTCCGCATATAAGGGATATCATGTGATATTTCTCTTTCTCTGTCTGACTTACACCTGAGAAGTATTTTTGACTAAGGAAAAAAGTTTAGCCCGAATCTAATTAAATATCTACATCTAAAACCAAATTACGAGAAATACAGAGGACAGAAAAGTTAAATACCACAAGGAAGCAAACAGCTAAATCAGAAAGGACAAATAAACTGATTTCTCTTAAAATATTGATGGCAAAAAAAAAAAAAAAAAAGAAACAGTCAAGAGACATGACAAACAAATGCAATATGTAGACCTTGTCTGGATCCTGATTTGAATAAACTGACTGTAAAACAGTGTTTCTTTTTTTTCCCCCAGCTTTACTGAGGTATAATTGACAAAAAAATTTGCATGTAATTAAGATGTACATAGTGATGTTTTGATATATGTATACATTGTGAAATGTCTACCACAAGCAAGCTAATTAACATATCAGTCCCTTCACAATTAATTTTTGTGTGTGAGAACAATTAAGATCTACTCAGCAAATTTCAAGTATACAATACAATATTGTTAACTATAGTCACCCTGCTGCACATTAGAGCTCCAGAATTTATTCATCCTGCATACCTGAAACTTTGTACCCTCTGACCAACATTTCCCCATTTCCCACTCCACAACCCCTGGTAACAACTGTAAAATGACATTTCTTAGACAAGTATGGACATTTAAATATTGTATTAGATGACCTTAAGAATTCATTTTCAATTTTGCACGATGATTATGTTTTTAAAACAATCTTATGGTTAAAGATGAATACTAGGGGGCTTCCCTGGTGGTGCAGTGGTTAAGAATCCGCCTGCCAATGCAGAGGACATGGGTTCGAGCCCTGGTCCCGGAAGATCCCACATGCCACAGAGCAACTAAGCCCATGCACCACAACTACTGAGCCTGCGCTCTAGAGCCCACAAGCCACAACTACTGAAGCCCGTGAGCCTAGAGCCCGTGCTCCATAACAAGAGAAACCACCGCAAAGAAGAGTAGTCCCTGCTCGGCGTGGCAACAAAGACCCAATGCAGCAAAAATAAATAAGTAAATAAGTGGATGAGTTAAAAAAAGAAAAATCTACCTTAAAAAAAAAAAAAGATGAATGCTAAAGTATTTGCAGGTGGAATGATTTAATTTCCTTGCTTTAAAATATTCCAGAAAAATAATGCTGGGGATAAAAAAAACAAAATTTTTTTTTATTTTTTTTATTTTTTAAATTTATTTATTTATTTTTTAATTTTTTGCCTTATAACAAATTTAATCAGTTATACATATACATATGTTTCCATATCCCCTCCCTTTTGCGTCTCCCTCCCACCATCCCTATCCCACCCCTCCAGGCGGTCGCAAAGCACCAAGCTGATCTCCCTGTGCTATGCGGCTGCTTCCCACTAGCTATCTACCTTACGTTTGGTAGTGTATATATGTCCATGCCGCTCTTTCATTTTGTCACAGCTTACCCTTCCCCCTCCCCATATCCTCAAGTCCATTCTCAAGTAGGTCTGTGTCTTTATTCCTGTCTTACCCCTATGTTCTTCATGACATTTTTTTTTCTTAAATTCCATATATATGTGTTAGCATACAGTATTTGTCTTTCTCTTTCTGACTTACTTCACTCTGTATGACAGACTCTAGGTCTATCCACCTCATTACAAATAGCTCAGTTTCATTTCTTTTTATGGCTGAGTAATATTCCATTGTATATATGTGCCACATCTTCTTTATCCATTCATCCGATGATGGACACTTAGGTTGTTTCCATCTCCGGGCTATTGTAAATAGGGCTGCTATGAACATTTTGGTACATGTCTCTTTTTGAATTATGGTTTTCTCGGGGTATATGCCCAGTAGTGGGATTGCTGGGTCATATGGTAGTTCTATTTGTAGTTTTTTAAGGAACCTCCATACCGTTCTCCATAGCGGCTGTACCAATTCACATTCCCACCAGCAGTGCAAGAGTGTTCCCTTTTTTCCACACCCTCTCCAGCATTTATTGTTTCTAGATTTTTTGATGATGGCCATTCTGACTGGTGTGAGATGATATCTCATTGTAGTTTTGATTTGCATTTCTCTAATGAGTAAAGATGTTGAGCATCCTTTCATGTGTTTGTTGGCAGTCTGTATATCTTCTGTGGAGAAATGTCTATTTAGGTCTTCTGCCCATTTTTGGATTGGGTTGTTTGTTTTTTCGTTATTGAGCTGCATGAGCTGCTTATAAATTTTGGAGATTAATCCTTTTTCAGTTGCTTCATTTGCAAATATTTTCTCCCATTCTGAGGGTTGTCTTTTCGTCTTGTTTATGGTTTCCTTTGCTGTGCAAAAGCTTTGAAGTTTCATTAGGTCCCATGTGTTTATTTTTGTCTTTATTTCCATTTCTCTAGGAGGTGGGTCAAAAAGGATCTTGCTGTGATTTATGTCATAGAGTGTTCTGCCTATGTTTTCCTCTAAGAGTTTGATAGTGTCTGGCCTTACATTTAGGTCTTTAATCCATTTTGAGCTTATTTTTGTGTATGGTGTTAGGGAGTGATCTAATCTCATACTTTTACATGTCCCTATCCAGTTTTCCCAGCACCACTTATTGAAGAGACTGTCCTTTCTCCACTGTACATTCCTGCCTCCTTTATCAAAGATAAGGTGACCATATGTCCGTGGGTTTAACTCTGGGCTTTCTATCCTGTTCCATTGATCTATCTTTCTGTTTTTGTGCCAGTACCATACTGTCTTGATTACTGTAGCTTTGTAGTATAGTCTGAAGTCAGGGAGCCTGATTTCTCCAGCTCCATTTTTCGTTCTCAAGATTGCTTTGGCTATTCGGGGTCTTTTGTGTGTCCATACAAATTGTGAAATTTTTTGTTCTAGTTCTGTGAAAAATGCCAGTGGTAGTTTGATAGGGATTGCATTGAATCTGTAGATTGCTTTGGGTAGTAGAGTCATTTTCACAATGTTGATTCTTCCAATCCAAGAACATGGTACATCTCTCCATCTATTTGTATCATCTTTAATTTCTTTCATCAGTGTCTTATAATTTTCTGCATACAGGTCTTTTGTTGATAATTGGTTAAGCTGAGTGATGGCTATATGGAGGTTCATTTTTGTTTAAGAATTTTCTAAACAAGAAAGTAGAATAAGAATAATAGTTTTGAAAGTACATTCACATGAAATCCATGTATTTTGATTATTTGTTTATTTCCTTATATCCCTGCCTATTTCCAACAAGGCAGGGCAGGGGAGGCTTTAGATAAAAGTCAAGTAGTAATAGTAACAGCAACAGCTACCATGTCAGTGCCTGCTCTGTGCCAGACTTCATGCTGATCCTCCAACTCCATGACCATGAGAAGGTATCATTATTATCCCCACTTAATCACGAGGGAACTGAATCTTAGAGAGTTTAAGTAACTTTCCCAAGATTACTAAACTAGCAGATAGTAGAAGATAATAAAGCTGCTCAAAGACTACTAAATTCCCCAGATTTTATTTAATGAGGACATACTGATAATTGTATCTGCATAAAGAGCATAAAATCTCTCTGTTTGGTCTCATTGTTTATTCATTATTAGGCTTACATTTAAATTAGTTATTATATTTAGGATAAGTCAGTAATAGGTAAGTGACTCTAGTTTGTTAATCACCAGGCATGTGACATCATCTTCGGTCCAAATACAAGCTAGAGTACGATTCTGAAATCCCATGCCTTCCTTCTTCCTGGAGTTCTTTAACTTGACACTTCCATATGCTGAGAGTGCTGTCTGCTGACAGTAAGCAGAACTGCAAACACATGGCATCCGGGTCTCCTTTGCACCTTTACATGCATCTGTGGTCTTTATTTACATCATACTATTATTGCCTATTAGTGTGCTATTTGTTTACTTGTACTCAGTTTTCGCAATGAAGCTGATGGTGTAAATCCTAGTGTTATATTTTACTTCTATTGCCTTCAAGAAAGAGTAAAATTCAAAACTGATGAGTTAATTAGGAATTATGTGGAGCAAGATGGCCATATTTCCAAATTTCACAAGTTCTCGTTGATTTAAGAAGACAATTTTGGAGCCCTGGGAATTTCTGCTCAGAAATGCCAGATGCCCCAGTCACAATTTTCTAGACTGAAATTCTGTGCCCCTGACTCTGATACTAGGCTCCTCGCATCCTGGCCTTATGTGCTGTGAATCAAAACTGTGAACTACAGATAGAATGCTGAGGAATGCTGAGTGATTCCATATGTATAGGTCCATATCTTAAAACCACTGGAAAGCAATGACAGGTTAAAAAAGACATTTCACAAGCAGGTAAAGAAATCTAATTGCAAGGTGTTCCTGTGACAGAATGGCTTAGCCTATGAAAGTATAAAATTACACTGAACGCTATACCTAAAGAGGACCCTTTGTCTAAAACTTTAGGAATCCTTGGGATATCTGTAGACGCAGGGAAAATGGAAAGACGCTATTTCCCGTATAAGCAAAAAATAAAATTATGCTTCTACAGACTAGATGTTTTCTCTGTTGTTATTTGCATTTGTATCATTGTTTGTTTGTCTTAATTTCTTGAGTCTGAATGTATTAAGGGAAAATTCAAGAAATGACTTGAAGTGATGATTTGGTGCCCAATAAAATGGGGGACACCAATTTTATATTTTATTTTTGATTTTTAATATATTATGAAATAATACGATTTTTAAGAAGAGTGATTTCACGTTCTTTTTATAAAGAATAGATTTGTATTTATAGCATAAACAGGTTCCATGGTGAGGCAACTAGTCACATATTTAGTCCAAGTCTTCTGGCTAAAGGTAGAAAACAAATGACAATAATAATAAGGCAAACACATGGTTTACTTGTATTTCCTCATAACTGTTCTGTAGTCAGAAGCATTAAACAATTTGCCCAAGGCTACACAAGAAAAAAGTGGTGGAGCCAGGATTTAAACCAAAGCAGAAAAGCTCTGATGTCTATACCTTAAACCTACTTGACCATTTTCCTTCTTGATATACATTAAGAGTTGGGAGATAATGTCATACCAAAGACTTACCACGCCTGTTCTTGGTCCTCTGTTCTTTCATTAGGCATTGCCACCTAATATGGCTACCATTTTTTGATCTGTTCTAACCAAGCACTTCATATATATATTATCTCATTTAATTCTGTGACATATTTATTCCCCCAATTTTAGATGAGAAAACTGAGGATTGCCCCACATTTTTTAGAGTATAAAGTGTCACAATTAGAATTTAAACTCACTGGTATTGATTCTAGGATCTGTGCTCTTAACCAGTCTCCACACAATGAGCACCCAGGTGCTATGAGCACCCTTTTCCCTGACACACAGTGGGTCCATTAACTCAGCACAGTGTTCTCTTGTACATGGACAGGAATTTTGTTTCTTGGTACCCAGAATGGTACTCTAAGCCATGTGAAAGAACTTCCTGACAGGAAACATGCATCCCTGAAAGCAGAGGCTGAAGTAAGTGTCTTCCTCCTGTGGTCTTCAGCACGATCTGCACCTCTTCCCAGTAGCCCCTAGCAGTCAGTTTACAGTGAGAACATAGTCCACTAAAGAAGTGCTCAGGCCGGTGACTAAAAATAATGCTACCGCTGTACAACTTGCCATTGTTAATTTCTGTGAAAAATGGACTAAAATGCTCCCATAATCTTTAACATTGTCCTAAGGTTTCTTGCTGTCAGAGTAAAATGGTCTAGCCCGAAAACCCATCCTTTTTCATGCTGAAGCGTAGCACTCTCCAGAGTACTAAAAGTATTACAGTAGTTTTAGAACTGTTTGAAACCGTCTCCTGCAATTACTATTACTTTATAATATGTGTATATTGTGGGTCTGTAAATACAAACAAACACAACTTACAAAAACCTGACTTGTAAATTTCTTATACCCACAAACTGTGTGGCCCACTCTGAGACCCCCTCTCCCCATCTCTGTTCAGGATGCCTGATCCCCATCTAGTCTTTCATTCCGGAAAGCAGCCGGCCTTGTACCGACAGCACCACCAGGTGGCCAGGATGGAGAACTGGCCAACTCGACCTTTCCTCCCTCCAAACGTCTTTTTTCCTCAAGAGAATGCCCCAACCTCCTCCACCACACACTCACCTCAATTTTCTTTGGACGTTGCCACTCACAGCCACGGTGATTCCACTTCAGGCAATCTTTCTCCAATTTACACGTATCCGTTTTAAAAAATCTTTTTTTTTTTTTCCTTCTCCTCACCCAGTTACTTCATAAGTTTTTCTTAATCTTCCAACTTGCCCTTATCATATACATAAGCCTAGCAGTGACTAGGGCTGGGCAAACCAAACTTGGCTCCAAGGCTCTGAAATTTAGAGGATTTAACCACATTAAAAAAAAAATTAAGTGTTTTTAAACCTGTACAAATCGATTAGGCCTCTTCCTCTCAGAAATACTGAGCCCTCCCCAGCTCCCAGTCCCCCAGAAGCCAGTTAGCTCCTGGCCAGGGCAGAGCCTTCAGTAACAGCTAGGGGAAAGCTGATGGGCTGGAGACCTAGAGTAAGAAAAGTATTTTAAAAAATTAAAAAGAAAGGGAGGGAGGGAAAGGTGGTGGTGGGGAGAGGGAGAGAGGGAAGAAGCAAAAAAAGGGGGGAGAGGAAGACACAGAGACAGAGAGAGAAAAAGAAAGAAAGGAAGAAAAGTTTAACCTGGGGAGACCCTTGTGCAGTTTCGTTTCTTTTTTTTGCGGTACGCGGGCCTCTCACTGTTGTGGCCTCTCCCATTGTGGAGCACAGGCTCCGGACGCGCGGGCTCAGCAGCCATGGCTCACGGGCCCAGCCGCTCCGCGGCATGTGGGATCTTCCCAGACCCGGGCACAAACCCGTGTCCCCTGAATCGGCAAGCAGACTCTCAACCACTGCACCACCAAGGAAGCCCCGTGCAATTTCCTTTCTCATTGCTTCCCACCATCCAGTGCCCGATTGGGGAAGAAGCGGGGGGCACCAAAAATGAACAAACAAACCAACCCTCAGTAATCAAAACAAATGAAAATGATAAATAATCTTGATGCAATATTTTTGATGCAATATTTTTAAATATAAAAATTTTTTTAATTAAAATAAAAATTAATGCAAAAAATCCATGATGAACAGAATACAGTATTAACATTTTAAACAAAGACAAGCTGTTGCTTGTTTATTTACCACCGCTCATCTCTGCACACACAGAGCAGTCATTTCCAATCAACCACTGGCCCCTACAGCGTGGCTGCTGAGCCCCGCCCTTCCTCCCACACCCCAACCAGCTGTGAGTTTATGAGGGCTGATTGACAGGGGTGTGCAAGCAGATTGGCAATGTGGCATTTTATCCCTATCTATCTATTATCTATCTATCTATCTATGTTTTTCCAAATTATAGGGTTTTTATTAACTTTTTCTGATTGATTAAAAAATATGGGAGGATATTTAGATCCATGTAGGTATAAGGGCGCAGGTTTTTCCTGTTGCTCGGGTTGCAATATGGGGCGCTGCTTCCCACTCTGGAAATCCAAAACTTTCATCCAACTTTTCTCCTTGACCCTTAAAACCTGCCTTTCTTTAACTACCAGCATTCATGAAAAATTATTCATTCAATACCAAGGTGTTTTCCTTCTTGTTTTTTAAATTGTAAAATATTGCAGAAGTATTGATTTCAGGTATATATATATATACACATATACATAGGCCCCATGGCATGGCATGTGGGACCTTAGTTCCCCACCAGGGATCCAATCCACACCCCCTGCATTGGAAGCACAGAGTCTTAACCACTGGACCACCAGGGAAGTCCCTCAGTTATATATATACATATATATATATTTGTTTTAATTAATTAATTTGTTTTTGGCTGTGTTGGATCCTCGTTGCTGTGTGTGGGTTTTCTCCAGTTGCAGCGAGAAGGCTTCTCATTGTGGTGGCTTCTCTTGTTGTGGAGCACAGGCTCTAGGTGTGCGAGCTCCAGTAGTTGTGGCGCACGGGCTTCAGTAGCTGTGGCATGTGGCTCTAGAGTGCAGGCTCAGTAGTTGTGACGCACGGGCTTAGTTGCTCTGTGGCATGTGGGATCCTCCTGGACCAGGGCTCGAACCTGTGTCCTCTGCATTGGCAGGCGGACTCTTAACCACTGTGCCACCAGGGAAGTCCCACCTCAGTTATATTTTTAATTGCAAATGCACATTATTTGAATGACATCATAAATCAAATAATATTTGTAGATTAGTCCAGGACTAATCCATTATTTACCTCACTGTTACTATGGGAAAACATGTTCTAAGTTTCAAAAAACTCATCTGCAAATAAATATTTGAGATGCTATTTTCTGTAGGCTGGGGGCTAAATGCTTTCTTTAAATATTTATAACAATTTACATGTTATATGTGTAATACACACCAAGGAAGGAGGCCCTTTAGCCCAAACTACTGCTCTTTACTTTTAGGAAAAACAGTGACTTGTAATGCCCAGCTTGAGATCAGAAAGCTAAGCTATGCCAGTAGAATGGGTTTCCTCAAAAAACTAAGGTAAGGAAAGAATAAGAGAGAGAAGTGTAACATTATTAGGCACATATTACACAACAATAACTCAGATCCAGAAGAATTTGTTTTTAAAGAAATTCAGGCAAGGTTTTATTTCATTTAAACATAGATATTTACTTTTTTATTAAAATATGCTTGCTCTAATGGTTACTTCTGTGTCATAATATAGGATTTATTGATATATGTCTCAACATATCTCATACATCTATGTGCTTCCATTTAAAAAATAACAAGTTAGCATCTGCTTACCTACATCTGGTGGTCAGTCATTTAATCCACTATTTTTGTTATGAGGTGAGTAAAAGCATTTCTTTTTAAACCATTCCCCCAAATTACAATATGTCGTCAGCAGGTCTTTGCTCCTCATCTTGGTCATTATCTTCTTACATGAAGTTCAGCCACAGAGTAAAATGCTCCCAGATGTCAATGAGATTTGGGTACCCCTTTTCTAAAATCTCAGCCATTTAGAATCTCAGCATCCTTTTTTAAAAACACAGGGGTAAGTTGTTTTAAACTACCTATTTAACTTGGGAGAGAAATGTAATCTAATTCAGTAAGAATAAAAAGTGTAACACACACACACACACATACACACAGCCTCTGTTTTAATGGTTAAGTAGAATAAAAAACACAGACTACAGCTTTACTTTGAAAGCCCAGGAGATGTTTCTGTGGTATACTTTTAAAATTCCTCTTTGATCATTTCTGATTAAACATCCTCACAGACCCTTAGTTACCTATGAAATCAAGTCTAAATTCCTGAAGCTTGGCTTCAGACAACCTGACTCTATCCTGCCTCACCCACCACTATTCCCCACTCATCCTCCTACTCGTCACTGTAGTCACACCAGTAGTGTCCAACACATCTTCCCTGCTGTTCTGACTCAACCTTCATGTCTCTCCACTGACACGTTCTTCCCTCCCCTGTACCTATCCATCCTTCAAGTCCTGGCTGAGGTTCTATCTCTGCTGGAAACCTTTCCTTGCTTCTTTGATTCTCCCCACTCTGTACCCCCATCTCTTCCAAGGATGAGCTCCTGGATCACTGATTGTCTGAACACTCTAATAACTACTTTTAATGTTTTCCTAACAAGTTGAGAGAAACATTCTTTGAGGGAATGAACTATATCTTATACTCCTTCCAGATTCCTATTAAATGGCTGTTAAATTAAATAACAGCATGTACATATGTGTATGAATGCACCCCTACACATATTCACATTCATACAGAGGATGGGAGCCTAAAATCAGTGTTCACTTATTGTTCATTCTGATCCTACTCTGAGGCATATCCCTGAACCCTGCCCTCCCATGGGTCTTATTCTCAGTTTCTAATACTGGCCTTCACTGCCTCTGTTACTTCTTTTCTGTCATCCTCTGTCATCCTCTTTTGGAACCCTACTTTTTAATCTTAGTCCTGAACTCTATATTCAACACATTGATCCAGTTGGAGTTGAAGTGGGGGACAAAACAGAGAACTTGGAGTTTGGAGATCCAGATTTGGAGACCTGGGTTTGAATCCCTCTGCCACTTAAGAGTAGTTAGATTAACTTGGACAAGTCAGTGGGCCTCAGTTTCTTCATCTGTATTTTAGGAATAATTACCTATCATGGGGTTGTTCTGAGGATAAAGCACACATATGAAGCATTTTGCAAATTGTATATTACAAAATATATTATATTGCAATATTATTAAAATTAGTCCAACTATCATTACCTTCAGAGAGTGCATTACCACTAATCACCCCTCACACACATTCACACACTCACCCATGGATTGCCTCAGGGCAGGTAAACCATCACCTTCAATCCTTTTGCCCTTTGAGCCCAGAAGGATTCTTGTAGGACTTTCGCCAACAGAAACATTAGTCAACAGCCAATCTAAGAAAGAAATAGAAAATTTTATTCAAGCTAATCTGAGGATTATAACCTGGGAGACAGTCTTCCAGAAAGCTCTGAGGACTGTTCCACCCATTAGAGGGCAAAGTACAGCTATACAAGTTTTTGAGACAAAGGGTTATATTATACGTCAAATGACATATGTCAAATGACATATTGTTGACAGTTTACACAATACAGATCTACATGTACGAAGTGAATAGTGGGTCATGGATCTTCATGGCCCCTTACAAGATTTAGAAGGAAGGTTATCTCCTAAGGAGTCCTGACCCTTGATGAGATTAAGAAGGAATGGTATCTCCTAAGGAGGTCTGGTTAATATAGATGCAAAATACACACTAAAGGGAAGTGAGGAGGCCCAAATGGGCAAAGAAAAATTTTATGTTTTAATTTTCCTCATCTTGCCATTAAATATGAATTTTATTTCATCACTTTTAAAGACAGGAAAGTGGGAGAATCATGCCTCAATTCCTCCCAGGGGGCAATCAATCAGAGAATAGGAACAAGATCCTATGTCAGTCAGGGTAGCTGGCAGAAGAGGCAAGCACTTATGTCTATTTCAATGAACTGCATTTCAACAAATTGTTAAATTGCTAGATCTCAATAAACAATTTATTGAATAATTATTAAGTTTAAGGCACTGTTGCTAGTCTCTAGAGAATTAAAAAATAAGAAAAATACTGTCTGGGACCTTAGAATCTAACAAGAGAGACATATAGGTTTGCCAATTAGTGTAATACATGCCATGCTAAAAGAGCTTATATTTATAACTAAATTCAACTCAGGTTGTGTGCTGACAGTATTGTCTATGACAATATCTAGAAAGACATGTTTGGATATCTTTTCTTTTTTTCCTTGCAAGGTCAGTTTATTTCCAATGGGAAATCTGGGTTTGCTCTCATATCAACTATCTGTTTTTTTTGTTTTTTGTTTTTTGTTTTAAATTTTTCTCTTTATTTATTTATGGCTGCGTTGGCTCTTTGTTTCTGTGTGAGGGCTTTCTCTAGTTGCGTCAAGCGGGGGCCACTCCTCATCGCGGTGCGCGGGCCTCTCACTATGGTGGCCTCTCCCGTTGCGGAGCACAGGCTCCAGACGCGCAGGCTCAGTAATTGTGGCTCACGGGACTAGTTGCTCCGCGGCATGTGGGCTCCTCCCAGACCGGGGTTCGAACCCGTGTCCCCTGCATTGGCAGGCAGACTCTCAACCACTGCGCCACCAGGGAAGCCCCCTATCTGTTTTTTTAAATGCTTGGGTTTTGGGTATCCGTTCTATACCTTAACATCACAGTCCCCTCCAACTACTACCCCAGTTTTCTATTCCACTTCACAGCAAAACTTCTTGAAGGAGATGTCCCGGCTACCTCACCTCCTATTCTTTCTTAAACTCACCCCCAGTAAAGCCTCTTTGTCTATTGCTCCACGGAACCTGCTCTTGTCAATGTCTACTGAAAGAAAAATACACAGCGTAAAAGTTGTGAGTTAAGTTTTATTCAGGGAACTTACTGAGGACAATAGCCTGGGAGACAGCCTCTCAGAGAGTTCTGAGGAACTCCTCTGAAAAGGTAAGGGAGGAGCCGGGATATACATATGAACTTTTTTTTGGTTTTTTTCCTGTACGCGGGCCTCTCACTGCTGTGGCCTCTCCCGCTGCGGAGCACAGGCTCCGGACGAGCAGGCTCAGCGGCCATGGCTCACGGGCCCAGCCGCTCCGCGGCATGTGGGATCTTCCTGGACCGGGGCACGAACCCCTGTCCCCTGCATCAGCAGGTAGACTCTCAACCACTGCCCCACCAGGGAAGCCCCATACGAACTTTTTTAACTGGGAAAAACGTGTAGTCAAGCATCAAAAGATTACTGCTAATCACAAAGAACAGATAACTGAAGTTAATGATTTTAGTGCTTTTCTATGTATGGGAATAAGCAAGAATCTGGGGTCATTTGAAAATTTTCCTTAGATATGCATCTTAATTATCTAAGGGCCAGTATATCCAAGGCCCAGAATGTTTCCTGTTTTCCTCCATCCTGAATTTCCCTCAGGGTGCACTGTCAGTGGGCAACTGCAGTGGCTAATGGCTTGATTCCTGTAGAATTGGAATGGCAGGCAACATTTCTTTTCTTCACACCAAGTCACCAGAGATTCCACCTTATCAGATCACTTCTCATACCTTATCTTACTTTACCATTTAGCAGCATTCAACACCGTTTATCATGCCATCCTTTCTGAAAGTCTCTTTGATTTCTGGGAAGTGGGCACTTTCCTAGTTTTCCCCCCTACCTCTCTGGGACTCCTTTGCAATCATCCTTCCTGGCTCCTCCTCCTCTGCTCAACTTCCAAGCTTGGGCAACCCAGTACTTAGTCCCAGCCTTATCTACACCTTCCTATCAACACTTTCTTCCCAGGTAAGTTCATCTAGTCCCTTTAGCTCTGAATGGCACCTATGTGCAAATGACTCAAATCTCTATCTCCAGACCTGACTTCTCCCTAGAACCCCAACTTCCAACTTGATATTTCCACTTGGATGCCAAAAATGTATCCCAAAGTCAATATGCCAAAAACAGACCTCTTGAACCATGCCAAATGCTTCTCCTTAGTCTTCTCCAGTTTAGAAAACAGAATGCCCATGAATCACTTGCTCAAGAAAAAACCCAGGCAGGATACGAATCAAAATTATGTCTAATCCATCACTAAATCATGACAATTCTACTCTCAAATCTACCTAATTCTCAATTTGTACTGCTATCACCCTAGTCCAAGTCATCATCATCGCTCATTTGGCCTAATGAAATACCTTCTCCTTGGTCTCCCTGCTTCAATTCTTACTCTCCTGTAAACTATTCAGTCAGAATGAAATTTAAAAATATTAATATTACTAAATCTCAACCCTTGAGTAAACTTCTTTTTAATATTCTGTGTAATGAAATTGGAGGTATACATAAAGTACTAGGCAGAATGAACTTTCAAAAATATAAATATAATCAGGTCACTTCCCCACTTAAAACTGTCTGATGATTCCCCTTGCATTTAGAATAAAAAGCAAACTCATATCCTGGCCTACCAACCCTCACATGATCACTACAACTTCACGTTCTACCACTCTTCCCTCTGTGCTAGATACTTTTGCCTTCTTTCTATTTCTCAAACACAAGTAAATTCTCCTCTCAAAGAACCTAGCAGGATTCTGGGCTAGATCCTCCCTATCTTCTTAATCTCTAAATAGAGTTTGGGCCTCAGGCTGCTTATCTTTTCCGTGGACAACTTCCTAAATTTTATCTCTAGCCCTGATCTTTCTTCTCAACACAAGACTTATATATGCGATTGTCTACTTGGCATTTCCATTCAGATGCTTACTAGCAATATAATCTATAACATGTTCAAATATGAATACTTGGTACTTCCTCCCTATATCCCCAGACATACTTTTTTCCCCAGTCTTTTCCATCTCAGTAAACAACAGTGCATTTTTACCAATAACTCAGGCCTTAATTCTTCTTTTTGTCTCAGTTGCTCATTTCTAATCCATGAGCGAATACTGTAGGCTCCACTTTCAAAATATATCAGGAATCCAACTCCTTTTTACCTTCTCCTCCACTGCCATCCTAGGCCAAGCCATCGTAACTATTTGCCTTGGCCCTCCTGTGTCTGCAGGCTCTGCATCCACCGATTCAACCAACAACAAATCGAAAATATTTGAAAAAAAAATTCCAGAAAGTTTCAAGAAGAAAAACTTGAATTTGCTGTTCCAGGCAACCATTTATATAATGTTTATATTGTATGAGGTATTATAAGTAATCTAGAGGTGATTTAAAGTATACAGGAGGATGTGCATAGGTTATATGCAAATACTACACCGTTTTCTATAAGGGACTTGAGTGTCTGCAGATTTTGGTATCCACAGGGGTCCTGCAACCAATCCCCCATGGGTACTGAGGGACAACTGTACTGCAATAGCCTCTTTCAGCTCTCCCTGCTTCCGCTCTTAAACTCCTACACTACGATCACTCTCCACAGAGCAGAAGAACCATCCCTTTAAAACAGAAGCCAGATTACAACACCCTCTGCTCAAAGCCCCAATGGTTGCTCTTATCATTCAGATAAACCTAAAGTCCTTTCCATCCTTTGCATGGCCCAGAGGATCTGCTCCTACTACCAGATCATTGTCTACCTGATCTTATCTCTTACCTTTCAACCTCTTCTCATTTAACTCTAGCCTCATTCAGCCTCTTTCAATCTCTTCTCATTCAGCTCTAGCCACACTGCCCCCCTAGGCTTCACAGTTACTTATTCCCTTTGCCTGGAGTGTCAGATAGTCACATGGCTTGTGCCCTCACTTCCTTTTAGATCTCTGTTCAGATGTCTTCTTGGAAAAGGGGCTTGCCCTGCACACCTTACATGAAATTGCACTCTTCCCTGTCTATTCCCTTACATTTCTTTATTGTTCATACAAAATAACAACATTTATATAGCACTTATATGCCGGGTAGCATTCTAAGCACTTTATATTTAGTCCTCATATCACCCTATAAAGTAGCTGACTTTGCGATCCCTGCTTTATGGATGAAGAAACAGCAGTACATAGAGGTTAAATAACTTGTGCCAAGGTCATTAAGCTAGTAAGTGCTAGAGCTGAGATCTGAACCCAGGCTGTGCTTTTAGCTGCTATACTATTTTGCTTCTTTGTAGCCCTAGTCACTGCCGTATTTGTTTACCTCTCACTCTTCCCACTTGTCTCAGTTATTGCTGCATAACCAACCATCCCCCAAACTTAGAGGCTCAAAGCAACAAGTTACTATTTCTTGAGAATGTGGGTCAGAAATTCAGGCAGGGCTTAACTAGGCTGTTACACTCACCTTGATGTCAGCTGGTGTCACTCACTTAGCTGCATTCAGCCAGTAACTGGGCTGGCTTGGAAGGTCCCAGAAGACTGGCACCTTAATGCTCTTCCATGTGGCCTATCTCTTCATATTGTCTTTTATCAATCTATAGTATAGTTGGAGCATGGCAGGCAGCTGGCTTCTCAGACGGGGATGTGGAAGCTGCCAGTTCTTTCTAAGGCCTTGATTCAGAAGTATCAGAACTTCATTTCTGTCACGTTTTATTAGTTGGGAAAACGACCATAGGCTAGCCCATATTCAGGGGAAAAGGCTATAGATTTCATGTCTTGATGTCAAGAGTGGCATTTCTATACATGAAGGGTAACTGATGGTGGCCATCGCTGGAGACTATCTTCCACACCACCAGAGTGCAAGTTCCATGAGAGGAGGCACTCTTATCTGTTTTGCTAATTGTTGTGTCTCTCTAGTGCTTAGAACAGTGCCTGGCACATAATAAGTGTGTAATAAATATTTATTTAGTCCATGTACATAAGGGACAAGTGAAAGAAAGAGTCTGAAAATGTAAAGGAAAGGTCTGAGAAGTAGGAGAAAACCCAGAAGGAATGCATCCCAGAAAACAAGGAGGAAAAGAGGGAAAGGAAGATAAGAATGAAAATTGTACCTTTTTTTCAGATTTAAAAGCTTTAAAAATAAGTTTAAAAAAGCATATTCAAACTATATTTGTAAAGTTACAAGTTCAAATAGTGCAATATGGCATAGAGTGAAAAGTGAGTTTTTTTCCTACCTTTGTTCCCAATTTTCCTCCCCAGTGTTAGTCACTTTAATGCATCCTGTCAGAGCCAAGATATGAATATACAAAGACAAGGATATATATCCTCTCTCTTTCTCTTCCTGTGAAAAGACATACATAACATGTAACTGGTAGAATACAATTCACATGATTCAGCATCTAGCATTTCTTCTCTTAACCTAATTTCCAGATCATTCCACATCAATACATACAGAGCATTCTCCTTCTTTTAAATGGTTGCATAGAATGGTTCCATCCTTAGAATGTATCATTAGCTTTCAAAATTAGAAGGTGATTACTGGTTTCAGTAGACCTGAAAAAGCACAGACTGCAGATTGGGAGGAGGAAGATTGGGAGGTCAGAAAGTAAAAGAAAGGAGGACAAAGGAAAAAGAAATTAAAGATGGAAATGCAGGAACAGGCTCATGTCCTTAGCAGTAAGAGTAACAAGAGACAGGGAGGTTGAAAATACACAAAAGGGAAGCAATAAGTAAAGGAGCAAGCCTCTAAGTGGATTGGAAGGGATTAACCTTGAGAGGACAGAACACTTTTAAGGAGAAAGAGGGCGAAGGAAAGGAAGGCTGGGGCTGCAGGTAGGCTTTGTGATAGCGGCTGCTGGGAGTTAAGGAAATTCATCCCTGGGGGGGGGGGTCTCATTTTCCTTAGAAATGTAGGAGGCAAAGTTTATTTTTTAAAATTTTTACCAAAGAGGGTGGGTGGGTAGAGTTCAATAAGAAGTTAGGAGAGTGTACAGGTTGGGAAGAACAGGGGATAGGGATAGGAGAAATTCTGAACAGCAATGTGTTAAGGACAATTTGGGGCTTAACAAGACTGCCTGGCCACATGGTAGTCCTGACTGAAGCTGGACACCCTTGGTCTGCAGTGGTACCAATCCTCAGGGTTATGTTTTTTCCAGCAGTGGTGCAAGAGAGTACAAGGTTGGTTGAACTGTTGTAGACTAACGGTTTTGCAGGTGATGGAGGATCAAGGAGGCAATCGAGTTGAGGATGTTGGTGAACTTAACAGACCATTTATGCACAGGAGTTTCAGACCCTGACTGCACATCTTTCGCTGATGGTCTGAATACAGGTTTACAGGTCCAGCGATGGCACACTGCCCAGCAGTAGAGTTTGCACCCACTGTCATGAGTGGCGGCTCGGGAAAATCTTCACGAGGGGACTTAGGGGGCGCGAGCTGAGTCGTGGTGGGGCTGTGACTGCAACAAGCAGACAGTCGTGAAACTGTGTGCTGAGTAAACAAACTGCCGTTACTCAGATTGTATACGGGAGAGCTCAGCGGGGATCACAGGAGAGGCCAACTCATTCCTTCCTACCACACTCCATCCTTCGGGGTTGCAACGAAGTAGTAAAAAGTGCGGATACTAGCGCCAATCCCAGCCGCCTGGCGATGACGTCATTCTCGGGGGAGGAAGTGACTACCATTAGGGTACAGTCTATAGAAGCAGTCTGAAGACATTTTAGCCCTTTCACTGTCAAGAGTAGCGAACTTACCCTTCGGACTACAGCAGTCTGGGGTAGCAGCAAAATGACTGCAGCTCCCAACCACTCTCCTCACCATCTGTTACCATGGAACCGCTCGGGTAGTTAGGCCCTGGCGACGCCACGTTACGTCATTGCCCAAGTGCATTTTAGGAGTCGTGGCTCTGCCTGGTCCTAAGGGAAAGGCAGTACCTCGGGAACGTTGCCCGCGGTGTCTAACGCCCCCTTAGTAATTTTGATCCCTACCAGACTCCGTTGGCATCTAACCCCACCTACGTCGGGAGTGATCGGCCTTCACACTCGCTCGCCGCCCAGCCCCTGCCCAGAAGCCCCGCCCCCGTGAATCAGCTGATCTCACGGGCCCGCGGGACTGCCAGGCTCGCGCCGGATGCAGACCGGGGTGCTGTAGCGGGAGCGGCAGGTGAGCGAGCGCGGGTCCTGGGTTGACCCGTGGCTTCGGAGGGCTGATCGGCCGGGGCCTCCAGCGTGCGGGAGGCCGGGGTCCGGGAGAAAGGGGGAGGCGCAGGCCGAGGCCCGGGAGCGCGCTGCGGAGACCCACGGAGACGGCGCCCGCGTCTTCCCAAGCCAGCGTCCGACCAACAGACCTGCCTGTCGAGGAGCACCCCACGGCTCCAGGTTCTCCCAGTCGCCCCGGTTCCTCCTCCCCAGACCGGGCGCCACTGCAGAGATCTCAGGGTCTTGAAATTCCTTCGCGCCCTCCTTCCCGCCTCCCCCCACGCTGCCTTCCACCAATTCATTCAGGAGGATTTATTGAATGCCCGCTCTAGGCGCCGACCAGATAAACCGGGGTCCCTGGCGGCGAACCTTGGTGAGTGTCCCAGGTGGGTTTGTTCCTAGATGCAGATCGCGGTGGAGGGTGAACCGAGGGTTTTGCTGGCTTGAAAAGGCGGTTGTGGAAAAAGAAAATGACTTTGATATTAAGCATTAGTAGTTTAGCCTTAGTCCTTTGTCGTGTCAAGTTATCCAGCAGAGGGTGGTTAAGTTCTTTTAAGTGAAGATAGGAACAGAATAACATAGGGGCTGTCGTAAGGAAATGGTCCTGACGGTGGTGTTGGTCCTCTGTGTAATAGCGCTACTTTGGAGACAGACAAGTGTAGGTTCGCCGAAGTGTTGTACTGCTTAGGTCTTTGTTGATGAGGGAAGAGCAAAAGCACACAGGCTGAAGTGGCTTATCCAAGTAGAGTATTCTCTTTTTGGTTTAGAATGGAAAAGGAAATCACTGTTGAACACAAACGCAGATCCTTAGTCTGTTGCCTTTTGGATTTGTTGGTGGCTGTAAATGTTCTTTAAAAGGCTTTAAAGAATAAAATTAAGAATTTAAGGAGTGAAAAATTTGCTCTTGCAGTAGATTACAGTATTTTAATCTTGATAATACAAGCATAGTGGTGAGGTGCTTTAGACCTGAGCATACCTGGAGTCACATACACTTACATCTTTGAGTTTGGGCAAGTTACTTATCTGCCTCCATTTCCTTAACTCTGAATCGGGTATAAAAGTACCTTCCTCATAATGGTACCTTTACATGTAATGGTTCATGTATCATATTTTTTTTTGTAGTGCTTGGCACTGTATGTAGATATTCAATACATATTAGCCATTTTTATAAGTCATTTCCTTTTCCACTACATCATGATCCACTGACTCACTGTTTTCTAAATGATGTGAAAGAGAACTGAATACTTTTTTAGAAAAGAACTATAGTTTACTTTTTAAAATCAAGGGATAGTTTCCAGATAGGTTTATGATATAGGTGTATATTTAGAGAAAATATAATTTCAGGTTGGTCTGTAGCAACTTTGGTGTTCCATTAGAACCTTTTAATGTGGAAAATGCTGATGGAATCTATACCTAGTTTGAATTTATTACTTAGTTTCCAAACTATGACTAGTATTGGCAGACTTAAGATTCATAGCTATAGCAAGAAATGTTAAAAGCTGATTCACAATATTAAAATTTGAAAAGATGATGCAGAACATAAAGAACCAAACACGTAATTTGTTGGGGGGTGATTTGAGTGGCATTATGTGAGCCCCTTATTTTTTAAGTTGATTTATACAATGTGAACTGGAATCTCTTTTCTCCAAATTTCAGCCTTTCAGAATTTAGGTTGTCATTGACTTACTTTGGGCATTTTGACTGTCAAAGAAGCAAAAGGTATGGTAACAACCTCACTGAGAACTGATTTTAGTTTTCATGTGATTAGATGGGAAGAGTACTATCAATCTTACACATTTTCATGAAAAACATGGGTTAAATGCAGTATTGCTGGGTCCATTCTAAAGGTATTTCCAAAGAATATGACTGAGTTGTAAAAACCTTTTATAATTCTTTATTAATATGAGACTAAGTAAGGTATGAGTTAAAAAATTAGGAAGGAAGGTAGAGAGTGGTGATTTTTGAGCTGGTGTAGAAGAAGCCTTGCTTTGATGTAGTGTGAGGTTGAGCCCTTTTCTCCGACACTCAGAGGAATGCTGTGAGGATTTTAATAACTTTGTGGAATTAAACCTACCACATACTCTAACTGTATTAGGGATATAGATATTTCTGGTAGAGTTTTTTTTAAACATATTTTTTCTTTTAACTTTTCATAAATGACCAATTAATTCAGTCATCAGTTATAAGAAAGTAGATTTCTTAAGGATATCAATCCTTAAGAAAATGCGTGGTAACCACAAATAGCAACCAATTATGACGTGGTCCTTTTTAGCATTACATTTATTTTCCTATTCCCATTTCCCGTTCGTCTATAGATGTAATGGTGCCATCTTTACATTCTGTCTTGATGTTTGCCAGCATCACACAAGTGACAGAAGAGCTGAACAATTGGTGAAGTAGGTGAATTAATTGATCCACGTGAATAGAGCACAAATATTCAGATCAGAGATGTATTGAGTACTTTTGGGGGCTCTTGTAGACTTACTCTTTTATTGTACAGTTCATAGAGTTTGGTTTTGAAGAAAAATGTACAGTTTTCTCAACTCCTATGAAAAGAAAGACTGGGTCAATGGAATCTGGGTGAATTTACTTTCATTCTAAGGGTTCTTTTCTTCCGCAACCTAAATTTTTGTTGAGCCGAATTCTTAACTAAAATTGGGGCAATTGCCCAAGCAAACATCTAACAAAGATGATTATAGCAGCTCTTAAAATAGTGATAAAGTAGAACAATCCAGCTGTACTTTAGTAGGGAAATGGATAAACTATGGTTTATTCATGCAATGGAATACTATCCCTTGGTAAAAATGAATAAACTAGATCTTTGTTTATAACATGGATACATTTCAAGTACATAATATTGAGTAAAAAAAGCAAGTTGCCAAAGGATATATGAATACTGTATTATGCATTTATATAGAGTTTTGCAACAGTATAGCATATTACTGTTTATTGATATGTATGTATCTAGTGAGAGTACATAAAAGTATAAGAATATACATAGAAATAAGACACATTAACTTTAGGAATAGTGGGTAACTCTGGAGAAGGAAGGTTTGGGTAGAGCTCCTTCAAATCTATATATAAATTTTCTTTTTTTTAAATTTATTTTATTTTATTTATTTATTTTTGGCTGCGTTGGGTCTTCGTTGCTGTGCGCAGGCTTTCTCTAGTTGCGGCGAGCAGGGGCTACTCTTCGTTGCAGTGCGTGGGCTTCTCATTGCGGTGGCTTCTCTTGTTGCAGAGCACAGGCTCTAGAAACGCGGGCTTCAGTAGTTGTGGCACGTGGGCTCAGTAGTTGTGGCTCATGGGCTCCAGAGCGCAGGCTCAGTAGTTGTTTCACATGGGCTTAGTTGCTCCGCGGCATGTGGGATCTTCCCGGACCAGGGCTCGAACCCGTGTCCCCTGCATTGGCAGGCAGATTCTTAACCACTGCACCACCAGGGAAGTCCCAAATCTACGTATAACTTTTTCTTCTATTTTAAAGGGAGCTTAAGCAAATATGAAAATATGTTAATATTTGTTCAAACTCAATCATGGGTACATGGATTTGTACATTATTATTAATTTTTTTACAGATTTGTGAATGGTTAAGATAGTTTGTGAAACTAGCACCTTAGAATTTTTATATATAATCGGGGCTCTCTCCCGATATGCTTTCTTTTTTTTACTTTGTAGCTTCTCTCCCCGCGGTGAAAAGAATGTGCCAGTGCAGCTCCACTATGTAAAGCTTTTCTAAAGAGAGGAGACGGACTTTTCTGTTTGACTTGTGCTCCTGGGAAGATGCTTGCCTTAGGATATGAGGAATGATCCTTCTTGAAAGGCTGCAGGGGAGTTTAAATTCTAGAGACTCTTGAGAAGTGCAGGCGTGTACTGATCATGAACTCTCAAAGTATAGGGGAGTGCATTGTATCATAAAGCCCTGCAAGGAATTTGACAGAGTGACTCACATACAGAATTACCGCAGAGGGACTTCCCTGGTGGTCCAGCGTTAAGACTCCACACTCCCAATGCAGGGGGCCCGGGTTTGATCTCTGGTCAGAAAACTAGATCCCGCATGCCGCAACTAAGACCCTGCACAGCCAAATAAATAAATAAATATTTAAATATTTTTTAAAAACCCAAAATTACTGCAGATATCATGTAGTCATTAACACTTTTTTAAAGTTTTCATTGGTTAAATTTTATTACAGTGTAGTAAACCTGAGTTTTATACTGTGAATGCCAGTGTCCTAGTTATTGCTCAAACAAAATAATGCTCTTTCTACAGGTACTGTTAAGTAAACATGACGACAATGCGTTAAATGGTTGAGTAACAAATAGTGAATTTAATAGCTGATCTCTAATATGACTCACACATTTAAAAACAATATTTTCATTCCTAATCAAGAATACCTGTTATTAGCACTTTCAAAATACTCTTAAGTGAAACTTATATCTCCAGAGCAGTATATTTTGACATGTGTATTCCCTGTTCAGTTATGTGGCCCCTTGTTGACCTTAAGCACTGGATATTATTGATTGGTAAAATAAGTCAACATACTTTGAACTGTATTTCTGTAATATTGCCTTTTTAAACAAAGTGGCCATTTTAGTAAAAGAATAGTAGCAAAATATTAAAGGAATTATTTATATCAGAAATTATATGCTATCAAGTAATAATAGGGATAAATGGTTGCAGTACCTGGGAATTTGAAATTCAGTTGCTGGTATTATAATATTTATCAGAATGTTTCATGGGAATTTAGTATTTACAGAAAGTGCATTTTAAAGAGGTAGGCAGTGGGTGCAAAAAGGAGCTAAATGGGTATTTGCTGGGTGTTTATTTTACCATGTTTATCCCCCTCTCCCATGAGTAATATCCATTTTAGAAGATTCTCAACAATCAGAAGAGTGTCGTTTTAGTAGATTTCAAGGTGAAATTAGCAGGCCATAAAAAAAGTAATAAGTAAAAAGAGAAAGAGACTGTGAAGCCTTAGTGTCCCTGATTGCCCAGAAACAGTCTCCATGTACTAAGGAGAAAGGGACTGTTCTTTCCTAGGTTGTCTAATATCTGTGAAGTGACATGAAATAAAAGCATCTTCCTTGTTAGGAAGTACCATTAGCAAATTATGTATGAGAGTTTCTATTATGAGAAGACACTTTGCTTTCATGTCAGACATTGACTTTTATAACAGGCATGGAAACCTTCTAATCATTTGGAAGTCTGTGGACTGGAACTTAAGATTGAGGGTTGTCTTCCACTGAGGACTCACTTATGCGTAGCCAGCTTATACCTAGTGGTTACCATGGGTACAAGAATGTACCCATGAATAAGTCATGGTTTCTGACCTCCAGGAGTTTATAATATATTTTGAATCAATGACTTAACTGCATTATCCTATTAGTAACAACATTATAAATAATAAGTACTCTCTAGGCCAGCCTACTGACTTTATTTAATGCATTAATTTACTGAACTCCTGAACTCTGGGTCAGGATTTAAGGGGTTGGTCAGCTCCCATAGTGGTATTAGGCAGTGCCTCCAGTGCAGCATTTCAGGCTGAGAGGGCTACGACTTGAAGTGGCCTCCACCTTTGATGGTGGTTGGTTTGTCAAGCCTTAGGTGCAAGATGAATGTTCCTCAACCTTCGGTGGTGGGTAAAGGCTAGAGTGGCAGGATATCCAGGAAGTAGCAGTTGTTGGTGTACAGATTAGTTGTAAATCAGGTGTTTGAGTCAAAAGTTGCCTTAATCCATGTGTAAACATAGACTGAGCCTCTAAAAGCAAATATTTATTAAGCATTTACCATGTGTAAAATTCCATAGGGTCTTCAATTATTGTTTACTGCATTCACAATATAAACTCTGGTTTACTACATTGTAATAAAACACAACTAATTCAAACTTTAAAGAGAAGGTGTAAATGACTGCATGAAATCTGTAGTAATTTTATGTCAGATTCACTCTATGTCCAAATTCTTTTCAAGGCATTATGATACAGTTTGCTCCTTTATCATTATTTTTATTGTCTTCCTATCTTAATGTCTTGTCATTCTAAACAGTAATATCATTACTCTTGTAACTATAATTATTGCTATTATTTCACTATTTTAATCAATACACTTATTTTAAACCAATAAATGAGACAGGAGACTAAGAGTAGAAGGGCCCAGCTTTGCTAGCGTTAAGTTAGCTTTCTTATGCCTTGAGGGCACTGTCTACTTAGAGCCATCATTCTAGTCAGAAAGATAGAACGTACTTGTATGTAAACTCCTTAAGGGTAGGAACTTGTTGATTTATATAGGCCTAGTCTGTCTACAGGTATTTATTGAGTACTTGTTGCATGTCAGGACTACGTGAAGCAGCTGGGATGTAATAGAGCATAAGATGTTTTTGGCTTCTGTGGAAGTTTTATATTAGTTCCATACCTGAGTATAGTAGGTAAGAAAACTACATGTAGTTTTAGTTGTTGAAATTTAATTAAAGTTAATATACTAACTTTTACTAAATTATTAAGGCAAAAGGACTTTGTCCAGAGAATAAAGTTTACTAGATGTGAATACATAGAATCCTACATGATTTAATTTTCTTTTTGCATTTGGGATAATAGTCCATTAACACATTTCTGTTTCATTTTTAAATTTTCTATTTATATTCTGCCTCGTTCCTAAAAGGCAGTTTACAGAAATGTGTAAATGTGGCAAAATAAAATAAAGAGACAGAATGAATGGAACCAGGTGTGAGATTAGAAAACATAGCACACATACTGTGAAGTCCTGGTCACTTACAGGTGCCATCATGTGGGACTCTTATCCTCCCACCACAAAATCTATAATCCTGCCTGTATCTGTACCTGTTGTTTTGTTTCTTTTTAAAATGTAGACCCTTCCTCTTGTGAAAGACCAGTCCCACTGCATGCGTGTTCCGGACGCTATCCTCTTCCACTTTTGTCCAGGATTTTGGTTCTGCCCTCTGTCCTTGTCTCCCTTGCATCTAGGATCAATGTCATTGTCCTACAAACATGTTCAGCTGTCTCTCATCTTCCCCCACCCCCCAAAATTACACCCTTGATCTTCATGTTTCTCTCAAGCTACTTCTCCATTTCTGTTTGCCACTTCACTATTTTTTAAAAGAATCATTTCCACCAACTTTATTTTCATGTCCTCACCTGCCATTTATAGTCAGCCTGCTGCAATCTGGTTTTCAGTCCCCAGCTGAGACCCCAGCCGTGTTGACCAGTCATTCCTGCTGGAAACACTCTCTGCTTTGCTTTGTGTGCCCACATCAGACTCTTGTTTGTTCTACCTCTCAGGCCACTTCTCACCTCAGTCTTTGCTTGTTGCTCATCCTATCCAGATAACTTAACAGCTTGATTCTGTGCCTCCCTTTTCTCTTAACACACACTTCAGTGATACTATCCATTGCCTTGATTTCAGATATTATCCATATGCCTTCCCAAGTTTATATCAATAGTTGAGACCTTTCTTCTGAACTCCATACTCACATATTCAGCTGCTCACTTGATATGTATTCTTGGATTTCTCACAGACATCTTGAACTTATAAAAAAATCTTGCCTTAACGAGAATCTTACCTTCCACTTCAGAATCCTACCCTCTCACTCTTCCTCGTTTCGGTAAGTGGTACCACTACACAGTTGTTCAAGGGAAAAATTAGAGGTCATTTTTGATACCTCCTTCTCCTTTACCCCCCACTTATGTCTAATACATCACTAAGTCCTAGTTGTTCTAGGACAGAGCACCTCTCTCATTATTTACGTCTTTCCACCAAATTGGTAGTCTTGTATGAAATTAAAGAGCCCAGGCTTCCTTCCTCCACTAAGATGAGCCAAGTGAGTATTTGCAGGGAGGATATTTCTTACAGAATTAATTTGGGCACTCTGTGTGAGTATGTTCACTATAAAATGGACTTAAAACTTTAAAAACAAGTGATGTAAATCATTGCCATTAAAAAGTTGAGGACCCCTACCGAAAATGATAGTTGTTTTAGAATACAGGTTCCCAGTCCCTTACTTGAAACCCTTGGGGCAAGGCATGTTTTGGAATTCAGAGTTTTTCTGATCTTTAGAATAAGGTGCATAAACCATATATTATATAACACTTCTCGTGGGACCTTTGGTACCACCCTACAATCATATTAATATTTCTATGACAAAATATATGAAGATGTACACTAAAGGGGTAAAAACTAAATAGCATCACATTAGTTCATGTTGGTTTTGCTCTTGGATGAGTTCAGGTCAGATTAGATTTTGCCACCAAAAGACTTAAATGAAAAAACTTTTAGTTTTCAGAGTTTTTTGGAGTTTAGATTTCTGGTTACGGTATCATGGACCCATAGTAGTAGCTTTTCTTTCTAGCAATAATTAGAACATCTAGACCAGATATTTTTTTTAGGGCACTCCCAGATCATGGAATTAAAACCATATTCTCTGCATGTACAAGATAGCTTATTTCTCTGTTAAATGTAGCAGGAGGGTGTGTATCCACCGGGATCTAAAAGTGGAATCAACTCATTAAGAACCAAACTTTTTGTTTTAAAGGGTCATCTGAGAGTTTAATTACTTTACATTTCACTGTGAAGGAGATAATTTGACGTGTAGAGTGGTATACTTTAAAATGAGGGGATGCTGTAGTCTAGTTTGCTCCTTTTACAGATGCCATTGATCTCTGGAAAGGCCATGTGAGGTAAAAGAGGACCCCACATTTTCTGACTCTGTAAATATCACACAGCTTCTGTATCAGAGCTAGTTAATATAATAAAGGCTATGAGGGAAAGTTACTATAACAGAAGAAAAGAAGCAGAGTGCAGGGATCCTGACCCCCAAAGCTCATCTGGGGAGAAATATCCCCAGAAGAAGCTCCGTGATTAGGCAATTGTGTAGCAGTTAAAACTGTTAGCAGTGAAAGAACGTAAGCAAGTTTAAATGCTTTTTGAATGGTTGAGGCAAGTCTTATAGATTTCTCAGAGAGGGGATTATAAAAATACTAGGAAAACAAATTTTTTGGTTTGCTTTTTCTGTTTGGATACATAATTGACAAAGAATGTTAGATTAACTGGATTCGGTACATGCTGCATATTTTAAGTATGTGAGGTAAAACCTTATAATATAAGCTTCCCACATTTAGGTGCAATATTCCTTTTCAGTTATGTTTCCTTACCAGTCATTTCCTTTTTTCTCATTGCTGTATCTGAATTTCAGGCACACGTGTCTTCTTAGGAGAAGTCAAGTATATTAAACACCATTAAAACAAAATTCGACCTATAAACATCGATAAAGAAAGATGTGTGTGAAATAGTGTACTAGCTTTCCGTTGCTTGTTGTAGCATTGCTGTAAACTCAGCGCCTAAAATAACACAAATTTATTATCTTAGCGTTCTTTAGGTTAAAAGTTGGACACAAGTCTCGCTGGGTTAAAATCAAGGTGTCAGCAGGGCTGCGTTTTTACCTGGAGGCTCTAGGAGGGAATTCGTTTCCTTGCCTCTTCCAGCTTCTAGAGGCCACCTACATTCTTTGGCTTATGGCTGCCCCCTCCCATCTTCAAAGCCAGCAATTTAGCAGCTCTCTGACACGGCTTGTTATCATCACCTCTCTTTCTCAAGCTCTCCTCTGCCTCTCTCTTCCACTTTATTTATTTATTTATTTATTTTATACAGCAGGTTCTTATTAGTCATCAGTTTTATACACATCAGTGTATACATGTCAGTCCTAATCTCCCAATTCATCACACCATCACCACCCCCCGCCCCGACACTTCCCCCCTTGGTGTCCATACGTTTGTTTCTCTACATCTGTGTCTCTATTTCTGCCCTGCAAACCAGTTCAATTGTACCATTTTTCTAGGTTCCACATATGTGCCTTAATATACAATATTTGTTTTTCTCTTTCTGACTTAACTTCACTCTGTATGACAGTCTCTAGATCCATCCATGTCTCAACAAGTGACCAAATTTCGTTCCTTTTTATGGCTGAGTAATATTCCATTGTATATATGTACCACATCTTCTTTATCCATTCGTCTGTCGATGGGCATTTAGTTTGGTTCCATGTCCTGGCTGTTGTAAATAGTGCTGCAATGAACATTGGGTGCATGTGTCTTTTTGAATTATGGTTTTCTCTGGGTATATGCCCAGTAGTGGGATTGCTGGGTCGTATGCTAATTCTATTTTTAGTTTTCTAAGGAACCTCCATACTGTTCTCCATAGTGGCTGTATCAATTTACATTCCCACCAACAGTGCAAGAGGGTTCCCTTTTCTCCACACCCTCTCCAGCATTTGTTGTTTGTAGATTTTCTGATGATGCCCATTCTAGCTGGTGTGAGGTGATACCTCATTGTAGTTTTGATTTGCATTTCTCTAATAATTGGTGATGTTGAGCAGCTTTTCATGTGCTTCTTGGCCATCTGTATGTCTTCTTTGGAGAAATGGCTATTTAGGTCTTCTGCCCATTTTTGGATTGTGTTGTTTGTTTTTTTAATATTGAGCTGCATGAGCTGTTTATATATTTTGGAGATTAATCCTCTGTTGATTCGTTTGCAAATATTTTCTCCCATACTGAGGGTTGTCTTTTCGTCTTCGTTGTAGCTTCCTTTGCTGTGCAAAAGCTTTGAAGTTTCATTAGGTCCCATTTGTTTATTTTTGTTTTTATTTCCATTATTCTAGGAGGTGCATCAAAAAAGACCTTGTTGTGATTTATGTCAAAGAGTGTTCTTCCTATGCTTTCCTCTAAGAGTTTTATAGTGTCTGGTCTTACATTTAGGTCTCGAATCCATTTTGAGTTTATTTTTGTGTATGGTGTTAGGGAGTGTTCTATTTCATTCTTTTACATGTAGCTGTCCAGTTTTCCCAGCACCACTTACTGAAGAGGCTGTCTTTTCTCCATTGTATATCCTTGCCTCCTTTGTCATAGATTAGTTGACCATAGGTGCGTGGGTTTATCTCTGGGCTTTCTGTCTTGTTCCATTGATCTATGTTTCTGTTTTTGTGCCAGTACCATATTGTCTTGATGACTGTAGCTTTGTAATGTAGTCTGAAGCCAGGGAGTCTGATTCCTCCAGCTCCATTTTTTTCCCTCAAGACTGCTTTGGCTATTCGGGGTCTTTTGTGTCTCCATACAAATTTGAGATGATTTGTTCTAGTTCCGTAAAAATTGCCATTGGTAATTTGATAGGGATTGCATTGAATCTGTAGATTGCTTTGGGTAGTATAGTCATTTTCACAATATTGATTCTTCCAATCCAAGAACATGGTATATCTCTCCATCTGTTGGTATCATCTTTAATTTCTTTCATCAGTGTCTTACAGTTTTCTGCATACAGGTCTTTTGTCTCCCTAGGTAGGTTTATTCTCAGATATTTTATTCCTTTTGTTGCAATGGTAAATGGGAGTGTTTACTTAATTTCTCTTTCAGATTTTGCAACATTAGTGTATAGGAATGCAAGAGATTTCTGTGCATTAATTTTGTATCCTGCAGCTTTACCGAATTCATTGATTAGCTCTAGTAGTTTTCTGGTGGCATTTTTAGGATTCTCTATGTACAGTATCATGTCATCTGCAAACAGTGACAGTTTTACCTCTCCTTTTCCAATTTGTATCCTTTTATTTCTTTCTCTTCTCTGATTGCCATAGCTAGGACTTCCAAAACTATGTTGAACAATAGTGGCGAGATTGGACATCCTTGTCTTGTTCCTGATCTTAGGGAAATGCTTTCAGTTTTTCACCATTGAGAATGATATTTTGCTGTGTGTTTGTCGTATATGGCCTCTATTATGTTGAGGTAGGTTCCCTCTATGCCCACTTTCTGGAGAGTTTTTATCACAAATGGGTGTTGAATTTTGTCAAAAGTTTTTTCTGCATCTATTGAGATGATCATGTGGTTTTTCTTCTTGAGTTTCTTAATATGCTGTATCACATTGATTGATTTGTGTTTATTGAAGAATCCTTGCATCCCTGGGATAAATCCCACTTGATCATGGTGTATGATCCTTTTAACGTGTTGTTGGATTCTGTTTGCTAGTATTTTGTTTAGGATTTGCAACTATATTCATCAGTGATATTGGTCTGTAATTTTCTGTTTTTGTAGTATCTTTGTCTGCTTTTGGTATCAGGGTGATGGTGGCCTCATACAATGAGTTTGGGAGTGTTCCTTCCTCCACAATTTTTTGGAGGAGTTTGAGAAGGATGGGTGTTAGCTCTTCTCTAAATGTTTGATAGAATTCACCTGTGAAGCCATCTGGTCCTGGACTTCTGTTTGTTGGAAGATTTTTAATCACAGTTTCAATTTCATTACTTGTGATTGGTCTGTTCATAGTTTCTATTTCTTCGTGGTTTCGTCTTGGAAGGTTATACCATTCTAAGAATTTGTCCATTTCTTCCAGGTTGTCCATTTTATTGGCATAGAGTTGCTTGTAGTAGTCTCTTAGGATGCTTTGTATTTCTGCGGTGTCTGTTGTAACTTCTCTTTTTTCATTTCTAATTTTATTGATTTGAGTCCTCTCCTTTTTCTTGATGAGTCTGGCCAATGGTTTAGCAATTTTTTTTATCTTCTCAAAGAACCGGCTTTTTGTTTTATTGATCTTTGCTATTGTTTTCTTTGTTTCTATTTCATTTATTTCTGCTCTGATCTTTATGATTTCTTTCCTTCTGCTAACTTTGGGTTTTGTTTGTTCTTCTTTCTCTGGTTCCTTCAGGTGTAAGGTTAGATTGTTTATTTGAGATTTTTCTTGTTTCTTGCGGTAGGCTTGTATAGCTGTAAACTTACCTCTTGGAACTGCTTTTGCTGCATCCCATAGGTTTTGGATCGTCGTGTTTTCATTGTCATTTGTCTCTAGGTATGTTCTGATTTCCTCTTTGATTTCTTCAGTTACCTCTTGGTTATTTAGTAATGTATTGTTTAGCCTCCATGTTTGTGTTTTTTACTTTTTTTCCCCTGTAATTTATTTCTAATCTCATAGCATTGTGGTCGGAAAAGATCCTTGCTATGATTTCAATTTTCTTAAATTTACTGAGGCTTGATTTTTGACCCAAGATGTGATCTATCCTGGAGAATGTTCCGTGCGCACTTGAGAAGAAAGTGTAATCTGCTGTTTTTGGATGGAATGTCCTATAAATATCAATTAAATCTATCTGGTCTATTGTGTCATTTAAAGCTTGTGTTTCCTTATTTATTTTCATTTTGGATGATCTGTCCATTGGTGTAAGTGAGGTGTTAAAGTCCCCCACTATTATTGTGTTACTGTCGATTTCCTGTTTTATAGCTGTTAGCAGTTGCCTTATGTATTGAGGTGCTCCTATGTTGGGTGCATATATATTTATAATTGTTATATCTTCTTGGATTGCTCCGCTTATCATTATGTAGTATCCTTCCTTGTCTCTTGTAAGATTCTTTATTTTAAAGTCCATTTTATCTGATATGAGTGTTGCTACTCCAGCTTTCTTTTGATTTGCATTTGCATGGAATATCTTCTTCCATGCCCTCACTTTCAGTCTGAATGTGTCCCTAGGTCTGAAGTGGGTCTCTTGTAGACAGCATATATATGGGTCTTGTTTTTGTATCCATTCAGCAAGCCTGTGTCTTTTGGCTGGAGCATTTAATCCATTCATGTTTAAGGTAATTATCGATATGTATGTTCCTATGACCATTTTCTTAATTGCTCTGGGTTTGTTTTTGTAGGTCCTTTTCTTCTCTTGTGTTTCTCACTTAGAAAAGTTCCTTTAGCATTGTTGTAGAGCTAGGGTTGGTGGTGCTGAATTCTCTTAGCTTTTGCTTGTCTGTAAAGCTTTTGATTTCTCCATTGAATCTGAATGAGATCCTTGCCGGGTAGAGTAATCTTGGTAGTAGTTTCTTCCCTTTCATCACTTTAAGTGTATCATGCCACTTCCTTCTGGCTTGTAGAGTTACTGCTGAGAAATCAGCTGTTAACCTAATGGGAGTTCCCTTGCATGTTATTTGTCGTTTTTCCCTTGCTGCTTTCAATAATTTTTCTTTGTCTTTAATTTTTGCGAATTTGATTACTATGTGTCTCGGCATGTTTCTCCTGGGTTTTTCCTGTATGGGACTCTCTGCGCTTCCTGGACTTGGGTGGCTATTTCCTTTCCCATGTTAGGGAAGTTTTCGACTATAATCTCTTCAGATATTTTCTCTGGTCTTTTCTCTTTCGCTTGTCCTTCTGGGACCCCTATAATGCAAATGTTCATGTGTTTAATGTTGTCCCAGAGGTCTCTTAGGCTGTCTTCATTTCTTTTCATTCTTTTTTCTTTATTCTGTTCCGCAGCCGTGAATTCCACAATTGTGTCTTCCAGGTCACTTATCCATTCTTCTGCCTCAGTTATTCTGCTATTGATTCCTTCTAGCATAGTTTTCATTTCAATTATTGTATTGTTCATCTATGTTTGTTCTTTAATTCTTCTAGGTCTTTGTTAAACATTTCTTGCATCTTCTTGATCTTGCCTCCATTCTTTTTCCAGGGTCCTGGATCATCTTCACCATCATTATTCTGAATTCTTTTTCTGGAAGATTGCCTATCTCTACGTCATTTAGTTGTTTTTCTGGGGTTTTATCTTGTTCCTTCATCTGGTACATAGCCCTCTGCCTTTTCATTTTGTCTGTCTTTCTGTGAATGTGGTTTCTGTTCTACAGGCTGCAGGATTGTAGTTCTTCTTGCTTCTGCTGTCTGCCCTGTGGTGCATGTGGCTATCTAAGAGGCTTGTTGTCTCTTCCACTTTTAAGGACTCTGTGATTATGCTGAGTCCATCTGGATAACTAGGATAATCTCCCCAACTTAAAACAAGCTGATTAGCAGTTTTATTTCCCCTTTGCCATGTAGCCTAACATATTCACAGGTTCTGGGCATTAGGACATAGGTATCTTGGGAATCATTATCCTTCCTACATTATATAATAAGTAACAAAGTTGCAAGACTGTTTGTAGAGTTTTAATTCCATTTGGATTTGAAAAACTGAATGTTGGTTAGAAATCATGTGGCATAAGGAGTATATCCACTTTAAGAAAACACTGTATTCAAGAATATGACACCAAAAGAGAAGAAAGCTCATCTGCTTTATTCATTTTACCGATTCTCAACAGTTTTGATTGACAGGCAGTAGGACACAATTTGGTTTACGAACAGTGAATCAGTTGCATGAAGTGTGCTTGTGCACTCCCACACCCTCCCAGAGCAGTT
This sequence comes from Mesoplodon mirus, assembly GCF_964341445.2. Taxonomy (NCBI): domain Eukaryota; kingdom Metazoa; phylum Chordata; class Mammalia; order Artiodactyla; family Ziphiidae; genus Mesoplodon; species Mesoplodon mirus. The sequence continues at coordinate 34,558,691 of NC_138984.1, forward strand.
CTCTGGTTTCCCCCCGGGCATTGTTTAACTTTTATCAAGGGACCAGTTACTCCCTGATCTCTCATAGATGAGCATAGGTTAGACCTGGCCTCAGAACTTTTCTGTATGCTGTGAACTGTACATTTTACTAAAAGTTAATTACTATGACACACAAAGCATAGTACCACTTAGTAATCATATTTATTAAATGAATAGCATTTATTAAATCTGTTCAGATATATCTTTCATTTACATGTACCCTTCATCCAACTTTGAATGAGTCAAAATCTTTCTAAAATAAGCATTAGGTAGAGAGTTATTTCCTCCAGATATACAGATGGGAAACTGTAAGAATTCACAGGCAACCTGGAGTAAACAGATGGTCTTACATCACTCCTGCCGGTGTGGGCTCTTTTCAAAGCACAGTGACGATGCCATACCCTTTTGCAGAAAAATAATGAATTTGGCCCCAGTATTTTTATCATTCACACATCTAAAACCCCGTTGCTCTTATTTTCATGAGTTTTGGTGCCCTTAAAAATGTGAATTTCTTAGTTGAAATGCATTGAGCGTTTCTTTCTGCCTGTCAGTATTTCTAGCTCTTACTTTATTAAACATTGAGTTTCTGAAATGATAGGTCATGATATTTGTACTGTTATTTTCATATAGCTCTCTTCTATTAAATGGTAGATTTAAAAATAGATATTTTAAATTCAAACTTCTTTCTTCCAGCCCTTTGGATTATGGTTTTGAATTGAGGTTGATTTGGGGAAAACACTGCTAGTTCCAATACATGGAAAACTTTGTTTTAATGATGTAATTCTGTGTGTGTGCATTACTGGAAAATGAAATTAAAACTGTTTGAATCTGATACATTACTGGAGAGATTGCAGAAATTCTTTTTTTTTTAATTTTAATTTATTTATTTTATTTATTTATTTTTGGCTGCCTTGGATCTTTGCTGCTGCACGCGGGCTTTCTCTAGTTGCAGTGAGAGGGGATTCCTCTTCATTGTGGTGCACAGGCTTCCCGTTACGGTGGCATCTCTTGTTGCAGAGCACAGGCTCTAGGCACGTGGGCTTCAATAGTTGTGGCTCATGGGCTCTAGAGCGCAGGCTCAGTAGTTGTGGTGCACGGGCTTAGTTGTTCCACAGCGTGTGGGATCTTCCGGGACCAGGGCTCGAACCCGTGTCCCCTGCATTGGCAGGCAGATTCTTAACCACTGTGCCACCAGGGAAGCCCCAAGAAATTCTTGTTTACTTAATTGGTATTTAAGTGTTCATATGTCCCAGCAGCTTTTAAAAAGTAGCCTTAATTTGTGTGTAATGAATACTTAACACATTGAGTTTTCAGATTGAACTTATTTATAATAAAAAACAAATGAAAAAAATCTGTTGCCTGACAAAGAACAGCTAGGTTGTGGGTAGTCTTTTCTCACTTTGACATTACATTTGACGATCAACAGGCATTTTTATAAGCTCAGTGGGCAGGCTCAGTCTAGAGATTTGACTTTGGCAGGCGGGATGTGAAATAGTTTAAATAGTTTTGCTGTGTATTTATTGCCCAGTGAATGTGCACTTGTTGGAGAGCTGCCTTTTTTTCTTCTTTTTTTAAAATCTGACAGATAAAATAGCAAAGTGCTCTTTGACTGCTCTTCATGCTTACGTGTGTTTTGCCGTTTAGGGTTTTATATACCTTTTGCAAGGAGGGAATGATTTGGTGATGGAGTGCTGCCACTGACCGATGGACTCAAAGAAGAAAAGGTAAAACCATTTTGTCCTTTTCCCCTACCCTTCTAGGAAAACACAACAGACAGTTCCACTTATGTGTAGCTTCTCTTCAGTTTAATTTTCTTGTTGATGGCTATTAAGTAGGAATAGTGACATTTGTGTTGATTGGTAAAGAGAGAAAGATAATTACAATAAAGCTTGTTAGTGGTACACTTTGTTGCTAGTTCCTTTCTTACGCTTATAAAAGGCACAAAATGTCTTCACCATTTTAAAGCTTTTGAAGCCATTTTTTTTTGTCACACATAATTTCAGGTTTTCAAAAGTAGCCTTATTAATTGTAATTCTATCCTTAGAGAACTCGGCGCCATGAATGATATTTTGAAAGGAGGGTTAGGTTTGTGGCTTTCCTTTCATAAAAACATGGTTATGCCTAATTACAGTTCAGAGGAATATTATTTAGCAAAAGTAGAGAAAATCCTAGGTATTATAAAATAAAGAAAATCAAAAAAAGTTTCTGTGCCTCATTAAAATATTGGCATCAGTGTTCTAGAAAAAAGAATATGAAAATAAATGCCCCATCTATGGTGACACAAAGGAAAATTTTATATAAAGGGAAACCCAGAGTATGTTAATGTGGCCTTTTCTTGGAAAGGGAGGCATTTGGGATACGGTCATTGTTACACAGCTGTGTGTTTTATGTTCTTTGAACTAGGGTTATCAGATGGATAGAATTCTTTGGCTAGAACGTGAGTAAAGCATGAAGGATTTTACTGGTACCCGTTATAAATTTGGTTCTTAAAAAATTAAATAAGAATTATAGAGCTTAAGCTTGGTATAAAGGGAAATATGGATCTCTGTTCCTTCTGTCTTTCTCATCAAATACTTTTTTTTTAAATACCAAATTAAAAACTGAAAATTTAAAATAAGACTCCAACTTGGGACATGTTATAACTTTAACATCTAAACAAGGAGTTAATGTACTGAGAAGTAAGAATCTTGAAATTTTAAATCAGAAAACTTCAAAAAGTAGCCCAGGTTTTGTTTGCTTCTTAGATAGAGATAAGTAATTTGTGGGTTTATCCTCAAATCATTTATATAAATAGTAATTTTACCTCTGCTCCTGTGTCATAACCACGGCATAAAATAGGTGCTAAACTATCTGACTCAGTCACCCATGTACTGGTAAAAGGTATAAATCTCATGACGGTATGAAGGATAAAAGATACAGTTCTGAACTGGAGGAACAAGCTATTTTTAAGCTATTTTTCTTGATGTTTGTAGCTCAACAGAAGCTGAAGGATCCAAAGAAAGAGGCCTGGTCCATGTGTGGCAGGCAGGCTCCCGTTCTGTAACACCAGAGAGATTGCCAGGCTGGGGAGGAAAGACTGTTCTTCATGCGGCCCTTGGAGTGAAACATGGAGTTCTTCTGACTGAAGGTATTGAAAAGAATGGCTTAGCCAACACTAACTGAGACTCTGACCAGTGTCGGAGCGTATAGGAGCAGCTGAGAGTTACTGGGTACGAGGGATTCTGAGTGAACTTTGCTGGAGCTTATGCTTTTTTTGTTTTCAAAATATGTTCTTACTCCCTTTATCAGAAATCAGATGAGTTCTTATATTTAAGATGTACCATAACTAGAATAAAAGGGAGAATTACAGTTTAAAAATCTTGTAGTGATAAGTACATGAAAAATTAGATTTTTTAAAAGATTACGTATTCAGAGACCCTTTTACTATACCTTTGTTCATTAAATGTATCATAATAATAATGCTAATAATAGCTAATGTTTATTAAACAATTATATGTGCCAGGCACTGCACTACGCACTTTATATGTATTATCTCATTGCGTCTTCACAGCCACCTTATGAGGTAGCTGCTGTTATTATCCCCACTTCACAGATGAGGAAGCTGAAGGTCAGGGAGATTAAATTGTTTTCCCAAGCACACACGACTATGTAAAGGGTCAGAGTTAGGGTGGGAACCCAGAAGTCTAATTTCAAAATTTGCTTTTTAAATCTCTTGGCTGTACTGTCTCAGTACCGTTTTTCTCAGGCATAAATAGCAGCTCATAAGAACATATAATAAAATCTACAAATCTGTATCAGAAACATAGGCTATAATCTATATAGAGAGCTGCCTTTAATTTTGATGGCACTTTACTGACAGTCATGGCAAATTTGATTTGGGTCAGGACTGCCATCAGCTTCACTAATTTATAAATTTCTACTCTGTAAGTATTTATTAAGTATTTAACAATGCTGTGGTATCTTCCTTGTAGGAACTAAGGGAAGACAGATTCTAGGAAACAAAGCATGAATCTGACCATGGTGGTTTTTTGGGGCAAACATGGATTTCTTTCTAATTTCTTTATTATTATGTCACTTTTATTATAATAATACATAATACTATTATTATTATTGTATTAGGCCAGAATTTGGAGAAAGCCTTATTTTTCAAATGTGAACTATATCCAGTACCTTCCCTATGGGCTTCAAAATCTATAGTTCTCATATAAGTAGAATTCTGTTACTGTCGTTTTATTAGCCCCTCAGTAAGATATTTAGGAATCCTTCACGAGCATGATATCTTTAAACATATAGAATCAAACCTAAAAGCCTGGGAAAACTGAGGGAAAACTTAAAAAAAAAAGGTAAATAACCTATGTTCATGTTTAAGCAGTGTTCTGGTTTAAGTGTCAAAGTAACAAAAAATCTCAGCTCACACAAATGTGTAGCTTGAAATGGCACAAAGATCTCAGGTACTTTCTTTTCTAAGTGAGGAAATGGTTCTGATTGAATACTAGAAATTTTCAAGCTTTGTCTCTATTCAATTTAACCATTAGCTCATAATTCAATGAGGGCACCTCATTGACTCACTATTTTTGAGGTATTCCAGGCTAAAAAAATGATGTCTAAATATTCACTTCTCTGCAATTTGCTCTGGAGAGACTGTTATTCTAATGGAATATAATACCAATTGAAAGTGTTGGCGAACTGTTGCAAGTGTGTTATATCACTTGGGAAGAAAAGTTTAAAAGATCTTAACCAGTGAGCTTATTTTCTCAGTACTCTATACAAATTAGAAATTCCCTAATAAAAGCTGATCTTCCCTCTAGCCACTATTGTGTTTTTCCTTACATAGATGTTGTAGTGAGTTTGAGTGTATAAATGTATCTGCTATGTGTAATAGGCCAAAGATAAAGTATGCCTTTTTTTATCAGCAACTCAATTGCTGCTTTGTGGAGGAAAAATAGTACCTATTTTCATTAATTTAAAGAAAATGGGTGACCCTCTGGTCACATAGGAAAGAAAGGATGGTGGGCTTTGTTTAATATTTTTAAAAACCCATGGCCAAGTCTTTGTTCCATTTGAGGTTTTTAGCTAGCATAAATCATTTGCACATACCCCCAAATTTCCCCAACACCTGCAGTAAAACTATGACTTGGTAGCACACGTGAACACAAATAGGTTATCATCATTCATGTACCCAACTCACTGGTGCCTTCCCTTTTAATTCTAAAGCCAGCTAGTCATGGCTTCATTTGTTTTTTTCTTTGTTTTGTTGTGATTTGCTTTTTAAACAAATGACATCTCAGGAAGGCTATCTAGTACACAATATATATTATAAATAACATTTAAAAATTATACATAGTATGCTACACAACGCATGTTAACATTGGTGCTCTCAGTCCAACCTGGAGGTATAAAGCTAATTTCATAGTTTTGGCCAAAGTGAATCTCTAATATTTTTATGTCATGGCATAATTTTTTGCTGCTCTGACTTATTCAGTAGTAGTGAATGTTGTAGATATTAGCGAATGTGTCTGTTTTATCTTCTGCTTATTTTATCTAATCATGTCATGATCATTATTTTGTCTTTGAACTCTTGGAATCTGCTTCTGTAATAGCCTGCAATGATAGCCATTAGTAACGGATCGATGCTAGGAGTTTGTAGGATAAGGCTGAAGGAGAGGAACAATACCCTTCATCTGAAGTAGTCTCCTGCAATTTGTAGAAATTGTCACTATATTTCAGAATGTTAAAAGATGTTATTTGTTAAAAGATTCATAAGTGTGGAATGCTATCTGCTTCAACCAAATTTCTACAACTGTGCTTTTGAAAATTAAAAAAAGAAAAAAATCTATTTTGTTAAACCTAGAGGGGACTAAAAGTTAGCTGACAAAATTTCTAGTTAATTCACTAACTCCCTCCCTTTTTTTTTTTTTTAAACCTTCAGATGGTGAGGTCTACAGCTTTGGGACTCTCCCCTGGAGAAGTGAACCAGCAGAGATTTGTCCGAGTAGCCCCATTCTAGAAGAGGTGCTGGTTGGGCAGTATGTCATTACTGTGGCAACAGGGAGTTTCCATAGCGGAGCAGTGACAGAAAGTGGCGTAGTGTACATGTGGGGGGAGAACTCTGCTGGCCAGTGTGCGGTAGCTAACCAGCAGTATGTTCCGGAACCAAACCCTGTCAGCATTTCTGATTCCGAGACCAGTCCTTTGTTAGCGGTCAGGGTCTTGCAGCTGGCATGTGGCGAGGAGCACACTCTGGCGTTGTCCCTAAGCAGAGAGATTTGGGCATGGGGTACCGGTTGTCAGTTGGGTCTCATTACCACTACCTTCCCAGTGACAAAGCCACAAAAGGTGGAACATCTTGCTGGGCGAGTAGTGCTACAAGTTGCCTGTGGTGCGTTCCACAGCTTAGCCCTGGTGCAGTGCCTCCCTTCCCAGGATCTGAAGCCAGTGCCAGAAAGATGTAACCAGTGCAGCCAGCTGTTAATTACAATGACTGACAAAGAAGACCATGTGATTATATCAGACAGCCATTGCTGTCCATTAGGCGTGACACTGTCAGAATCCCAGTCAGAAAACCAGGCCAGCACTGCCATCAGCCCCTCCACTGAAACCCTTGATGGCCAGGGAGAAGTGTTTGAGAACACCTTCGTACAAAATGAGCTGCCTGCTGCTACTGAACTGAATGTTGGAAATGTTCAGACCACAAGTGTTGAGACCATTTCCTCCCCACAAGATGTCATGGGAACACCTGAAATTTCTTCTGCAAGAAGTATACCATCGTACCCTGACACTCAGGCAGTAAATGAATACGTGCAGAAACTGTCAGATCATTCAGGAAGAGAGAACTCAGAGAATGGTGAAAAGCCAGTGCCATCTCAGGTACCTGCTAAATTTTATAATATAAAGTTGAACCATATGAGTTTTCTTGAGAAACTTTAAAATACCTAAGTGTTGGTGCCATTTTTTATTTTTTGAGTTTGACTATTAATCTGTCTTATCATGCAAGCCTAGATAAGGAAAACCCTGGATTAATTCAAAATTACTTTTCATGTTCAGATTCTGGCCCTTTATTTATGATGTTGAAAGATGTTATTCTGGGATTCTTTTGTAAGTAGAGAAATCCCATTTTTTTTCCCCAAGTACTTTTTCCCCCATGGCTAAGGTGGGCCCCTGAAGAGTTTAATCTAACATGACTATATATTCACAAAGAATTCTCTTATCTGTATTTGTAGCACTCTTCAGATACTATTGAGAAAAATCCTTTCCTTCTTTATCAGAGAAGGTTGCTGTGTGGCGGATCCCTCGATTATAGGCAGACTTGAAACTGACTGGCATTACATATTGTTTGAATTCTTTTCAGTTATACCAGTGGTCCTCACTGGGCATCACTGGGCGGAGGGTTTTATATTCTCTTCATCTCGTTTAAACTACTTTCACTTTGAAAACTTGTAGTAAGTGGAGAAAAGCTATTTACCAGGGGCATGTAGTAAGCTGTGTCTCCCTACTTAAATTGTTCTAAAGGTTACTTGTTTTTTTACTCTTAGTGGAAGCCTTTTGCTTTTGCTTTCCCAAAACTCTAAGAAAACAAATCTAAACAAAAACATATAATCCTAGGGACTTCCTTGGTGGTCCAGTGGTTAAGACTCAAAAAAAAAAAAATAATCATAAAAGAGCTGCCTTGTGGCGTTGCTTTCAGGTTTTTGAAACCACATAGCCTCTGGATTCTTCATCACTGTTGTTTACTGGTTCAGAATGGGAACGTTGCTTAGAGGTGTTTTTAGAAACAGTTTTTATTTCACAGTCTACTCACCGAACCTTGTAGATGTTTGATTTTTTTTAAAATTTTTTATTAAGAAGCTGTTTGGAGAAAGAAAAATCTAAACAAAGCAAAAGTAATAATTGAACAGGACTTGTACATGCTTATAAAAAAGCTAGATTTTGACTTTCCAAAAGTCATTTCTCTGATTTATTAAAGTTGTAGTTAAAAGTCTATTGTATACTGTTTATTTGAATAATAGATTATCATCATTGAAATTGCACTTTCCTTTGGACCTGTTTGGTTAAACATTTAAAGTTTTGGTTACCTATGCTAGTTTTGGCAGTGTGTGTTTAACTAAGTGTAATTCCATCTTTGTAAATAGTGTCTCAATCATACAGCTAACCATTAGGAATTTATGTGGCTAGGACAAGTTTTTTTCTTCTGGCCAGATGTAATTGAAAGAATATCTCACGTTTGTGAAATAAACCAAAGTATTTGGCAATGAAGCATATATTTCATTATTGCATTTTGCTATTGGTTGATTGGAACTCCTGAAATTATGTCTTCCATCAAAATTGCTGGGCATGTGTTTTTGTTTTATTTATTTACTTATTTTATGAATTGTTAAATATAATTAAGTAGAGGAGCCAGTTAGAACAATAGCTTAAAGTTTATATAAGGTAGAGTTTTTTTGACTTTCCTCCAGTAAGAACTCCCTAAATTAGTCACCCCTAAATACCATCACTGCTTCTGTTATGAGCTTTTGTAAATAGATGTTGGAAATAGTGACACCAGTTTTTCTGAACAAGTTATCATGAGAACTGTGTCACCAAGGAAGTAATAGGCTTTGTATTTATCTTTTTTTATATGGTATATTTGTTTATTTTGTTGGCTATTTTAATTAAAGACTCACATTTTGTTGAATTTAGTATTTAATTGAACAAAATGTATTGAGTGCCTACTACATGCCAGGCACTGTGCAGGGAACAGGAATTATTTCCTTTAAGAAAAATCAGAAGCCAGTGTTAAAAAATATTTTTGGTTTGGTTTGCAATTCAGGACAAATTAAGATACACACACACACACCCTCCCACCCCTTGGGATCTTTGGGTAGCATAGGAAACAAAATTTTCATTGTGACCTATGCTCATGAGCCAAAAGCCTTTTCATGTGTTAGTAGGTATATCTAGTGACTTTCTTTTTTAGTAAACAGTGGTGCTTGACAGCTCAGAGTAAGTGTTAACTGATTTTTCACTAGATACCAGAAAACTTTAGTTGGCTTTCTAATACAGCTGTGAATAACGCTAAGAACCTTGGATCCAAATGTTTAATGATTAACCTACCACATTGCTGGATGGTAGTGAGAGCAAAGGTAATCTTTCAGTTTACCTTGCCCCTGGGTCATGGAAAATAACTCTTGATGAAACAGTAGAAGGACAGAAATTTCAGAACATAGTTTGGGGGCGGATAGTTTAGAGATATAACTAATTTTTCTGCCTGTGTATGCCATATATACATTTGTGTTCATAAAACATTTTAGGAAGAGCCTTTTCTTCTTAAAATGTAATTTTTTCTCATTATTTCTTAGTAAAAATCTGTGTAATTTTTCCTAGTAGTGATCAATAATAAAACTTGCATTTTTCCAACCTCCTATCCAGGGCTATTACCTCCTATTGAAGGTGATGTTTTCCATACCTTCCCTTCCCTCTCCCTTCTACTGTGTTTATTTTATAAAAGCAGCTGGGACCTATTTTTAAATACCATGATAAAACACCACTCAAACAAAAGAAAGTACTTTTGATAAGGAACTGTATTTTAAGCACTCATTTCCATCTATGTGTTAAATCTGTGATCAAGAAGGGATACCTTTAGGTTGGAGATGAAGAGACCTCTTATTGTTTTAGATTCTTGTATTTGCAAATAGTGATAGATGTTACACTTTCTTTTTATTGATCGCTTGTTGTATACGGGATTGTATTTTTATATACTTTTTTACGTGTGTATATTTTAGCCTCTTGTAGCAGAAGCGATTCCTAATCTTCACAGCCCAGCAACCACAAGCACTTCAGCCCTGAACAGCCTAGTGGTCTCTTGTGCATCTGCTGTTGGTGTGAGAGTGGCTGCTACATATGAAGCTGGGACCTTGTCTCTTAAGAAAGTTATGAACCTTTATAGTACAGCCCCTTGTGAACCTGGAGCTCAGGCAGGCAGTAGTCCCATAGGCCCAGAAGGTCTGAAAGATAGCAGAGAAGAACAGGTTAAACAGGAGTCAATGCAAGGAAAGAAGAGTTCAAGTCTTGTGGATATCAGAGAAGAAGAATCAGAGGGAGGCAGCCGAAGACTCTCTCTCCCTGGGTTGTTGTCACAAGGTAAGGAAATAACCAGCTTTTGTGAGTTGACTTTTGGTGAATCCAGGATGCTCCTGACATCACATGCTATTTATAATAAATTCGCTTTCCTAACATATTCAGATGTCAAAATTTATAAATAGCTTTTTAAAAGCTACATGTTTCTCTACTTTAGACCCTCACTTTTTCATAATACCTGCTTCTGCTGATGAACCTTGTTTTGAGTCTTATTTGATTGTTCTGGAATGTAGCAGTAGCCTCCTTATTTCCTGGGTGGGCCTGGACTCCAGATCAATGAAGTTGCAGATGTGATCCTGAGGAGTTAATGTACTTATGCCCTGAAAGTGAAGATGATCTTAAGCTTCAGTAAGAGAAAGCTTCATTTTCTGAAACCCTTAGCAATCAGCTTCTTAGCATCTTGAGAATATTGCACAGTTGTTGCTTCTGCATTCTCACTCAGTTCAGGAGTCTCAGTCATCTAGACTTTTGCTCCTCAAGGTGGCCTGCAGACCAGCAACAGGGAGTTTGTTAGAAGTGCGGGATTTCAGGCTGCATACCAAACTTAATGAATCAGAATATACATTATAACAAGATCCCAAGGTGATTAACATGCACATTAAAGTTCAAGAAGTATTGGATTAGATCAACCAGGGGTTGGCAAAGTTTCTCTTTTTTTTTTTTTGGGGCCCCGACCAGCGATTGAACCTGCGCCCTTGGCAGTGAAAGTGCAGAGTCCTAACTACTGAACCGCCAGGGAGTTCCTGGCAAACTTTCTCTGTAAAGAGCTAAAGAGAAATATTTTGTGATTTGTAGGCCATACAGTCTCTGTTACAACTACTTGACTTTTCTTAAAAGCGGTCATAGACAATACATAAATAAATGAGCTATATTCCAATAAATCTTTATTTACAAAAACAGGCGGTGGACTATATTTGACCGATGGGCTATAGTTTAGAGCTTTGCACAAAATGGTATAAACCAGTGGTTAGGAAGTTAGGAATACTAGACTAGACTAAAACTTACCTTTTCTGCTATGTCCCTATTCCCTACCCTTGTTCTACTTACTGCTCTTGTGCCACTGAGCACTTTTGCTATCCTGCCTCCTGATTCTCATCGCCACTAGATTCATCTGTGCAAATAAAACCCTAGTCCTGATTGTGTGTGTGTGTGTGTGTGTGTGTGTCCCATGAATTCTGCTAAGTCTGAAGGATAATCTTGGGCCAAAATGTTCTTATTCTGAAATGTCCTTTAGCATTTTCAGTATAAATATAATATTTGAGATCTCCTTGAACCACAAATGTGGGATATTGATTTTTGTCATGCCATTAGACCATGCGAAATATGCAATTCTACTAACAGACTTATTTCCTTAGGTTAAATTTTACTTAGTAAACTTAAAGTATCTTTAGAAAAATTTTCCATGTACTCTTTCTCTCTCTTTTAAAATGATCTAGAATACATCTTTGAGGAAACCTCAAGTAGGTGTATTTGAGTCTTTGTATGTACAAGTGGATGATACACTCACCAGAAAAGATTGTGGTCTTAGCCGGTGATGATCACTTTCTTTGTGGCCCACAACTTAATGACCAAGTGACTTAAGTCTGTACCTAGTGACATTTGATGATTTTCTTCAAAACATATCCTGTCACCAGATCGGTGTACAAGATTTACACAGTGTTGTATGCCTTTGTTACAATTTTGAACACTCTAAAAGATGTCAGCATTCTTTTTTAAAAATATTAAGTTCTCTATAAAATAATTTAAAGTAGGCAGCAAAATACAAAATCTCTTTAGTACTTCCCATTCATAACCATTTCCTCACTGTAGAAACTTTTAAGTTTTATGTCTAAAATAAATCTTTTGTTACAATATTTATAGTATGCTTGAACTTAGACCTTAATTTGGAAAGACTTAACTTTTAACTCTGCTTTGAAATGGGAAAAATATTTGTTAGCCTTAGTGTAGTATTTTGTTAAGCTTATTCTTTAGAATACCAGTTCCATAGGATGTCACGTAGACATTCTGTATAACAAATGTTATACAGAAAAGGATTTTGTGGCTAAATGTTTGGAAGTGGGGCAGGGTTAAACAGATTTAAACAGGACTTTTAATTGCAGGGCTTTTCAGCACCCTTAGCATGCTAATGCGTGTGTGTGAATCTCTACAGGGGAGGTAGGGGGGAGGAAAGAATGCAGTAGGCAGTGTTTACCAAACTCATTTGACCACTTAATCCCCAGTTTTGCTGAGAACCTGTAGAATATGCTTCACAAATACCATGTTAGTGTATTTCTTTGAAAATCAACAGTTCATTAAAGTGGTACCTTTTTCCTTACCCATCCACTCCCTCATGATATCTCTGGTTTGTTTTCAGTTTCCCCCAGGCTCTTGAGAAAAGCTGCACGGGTGAAAACGCGGACAGTGGTTCTGACCCCGACATACAGTGGAGAAGCGGATGCGCTCCTGCCTTCTCTGAGAACAGAGGTGTGGACCTGGGGGAAAGGGAAGGAAGGACAGCTGGGGCATGGTGATGTTCTGCCTAGGTGAGTGCTGCCAGTGTTTACTGTTAGAAATTAGCTTAAACAACCTCTCTCCTGGGAAGGTCTCCAAATCTCCATTTCCTCATAGAGGAAATCTGGTTTCTTCTAGCTCTAGATTATTATACACCATTAACTCTGATAAAAAACAAAACAAATACCTCCCACCCCCAATCAGTCTTAGTCTTGAATTCGTTTCTAGCAATAAAGGACTTAAGTATCTATGGTATATCTTTCCATGTCTTCTTTGATGTATATTCATCTTAGAATACAGAAAGGGGTGTTTGGGATAAGATTGTATTTCATTGGAACACGTGAATGGTTCAAATTTTTAACTTATAGAAAACAACCAACAATTTTTTTTTTACCTGAAAGTGGTCTATCTGCTGCTGCCAGAATAAGTATAACCACAGTAATAAACCATGTCTATTCATGTACATCACGGAAAAACTGTTTTGTTTAAGAGAAACTCTTATGATATTAACAATAGGTATTTGTGAAAGTGTGTAAATAGAATGATTATCTAAAACAGCCAGTTAATATAAATGTCTCTTTTATTCCTAGCAGAGTGAGAGCAACTAATGTGTTAAAAAAATGACAACTCCCCTCTTTGGTTATATTTCATTGTCCTGAGTATATTCTCTGCCATATGAATCATTCAGTTGTTTTATGATTCTTAACAGATTCTGAACTATGGTGGTTAATTAGTGATTAATAGACAAAAGATTAGGTTAAAACCATTAAAAAGTATTTATATTTAGGAGTAGATTGAACATACATCCAGTATTTTTATCTTAATGTTTTCTTTTGAAATTTTTACTTGAAAGCACTTACTCCATAATTTGAGAAAGGCCATGATTCTTGCTGAGAATACTTCTTACTTTGAATTTTATGTGTGTGTGTATGTTTTTCTTTAAGGCTTCAACCATTGTGTGTAAAATGTCTGGATGGTAAAGAAGTAATCCATCTGGAGGCAGGTGGTTACCATTCTCTTGCACTTACTGCGAAATCCCAGGTAGGAGGCAAACTATTAAAAGCTGATCTTCATTTCATGGAGGGCCAACCTGATGAGACTGGACCATCATTTATTGAGTATATGCTGTGTGTCAGGCAACAATCCCGTATCTCATTTGATCTTTTCAGTGTTTTACATTGCACTGTATTATTTCCATTTTACAGGTGAGGAAAGGGAGGTTTAGAGAAATTATGTAACTTGGCTAAAGTCACACACGTGACTGTAGACTTTGGATTCAACATTGGCCTACTTGACAAAGAAGCTTTCTATAACGTGCTCTTATGGAAAAATAGAACTGAGTTTTCTAGGGTATGGGTGAATTTCTGTTTTCTGATGAAGAAAATCCATATGTAAGACACTAAGAAACCAAAACGCATTTCTCTCTTAAAATTGTGGGACCTGAAAGTGACCTCCAGAATCATTTAAAACCATGCGCATATGCATAAACCCTCCTAAGGAAAGTAGTTTTTCAAACTTATTCTTAAATATATTCATATAATGATTCTTCATCAGTCCCTTTATCTTTTTAAGAAAAGTCAGTAAAAGATTCTAAAACCTTTAAGTGATTTATTTTGACTATCACATAGTAGGATAGCCAAAAAGCTATTATATCTCATATAAATAAATATAAATATTAGGAAAGAAAAGGATAATTTTATTATTATTAACATGATGAATCATCAAAAAGGCTTAAAAATAAGAAATTAGGAAGGTACCAAGTTACAAAATAAGCAAGGTGAAGAAAGCATACTTGGGGAAAAAGAAGCTGTTCACAATTACAACAAAAGTATTAAGGAAATAGGAACATCGTTAATAGGAAAAGTGTAGAGCCCACATGACACAAATTCAAGAACTCTTCTAGTTATAAAAGAAAATAGGAGTAAAGAGAAATTTTATTTTTATTATTATTTTTATTTTTTTTGAATTTTTGAATTTTATTTATTTTTTTATACAGCAAGTTCTTATTAGTCATCCATTTTATACATATCAGTGTATACGTGTCAACCCCAATCGCCCAATTCAGCACACCACCATCCCCACCCCACCGTGGTTTTCCCCTCCTTGGTGTCCATACGTTTGTTCACTACATCTGAGTCTCAACTTCTGCCCTGCAAACTGGTTCATCTGTACCATTTTTCTAGGTTCCACATACATGCGTTAATATACAATATTTCTTTTTCTCTTTCTGACTTACTTCACTCTGACAGTCTCTAGATCCATCCACATCTCAACAAATGACTCAGTTTCATTCCTTTTTATGGCTGAGTAATATTCCATTGTATATATGTACCACAACTTCTTTATGCATTCGTCTGTCGATGGGCATTTAGGTTGCTTCCATGACCTGGCTATTGTAAACAGTGCTGCAATGAACATTGGGGTGCATGTGTCTTTTTGAATTATGGTTTTCTCTGGGTATATGCCCAGTAGTGGGATTGCTGGATCATATGGTAACTCTATTTTTAGTTTTGTAAGGAACTTCCATACTGTTCTCCATAGTGTCTGTATCAATTTACATTCCTACCAACAGTGCAAGAGGGTTCCCTTTTCTCCACAACCCTTCCAGCATTTGTTGTTTGTAGATTTTCTGTTGATGCCCATTCTAACTGGTGTGAGGTGATACCTCATTGTAGTTTTGATTTGCATTTCTCTAATAATTAGTGATGTTGAGCAGCTTTTCATGTGCTTCTTGGCCATCTGTATGTCTTCTTTGGAGAAATGTCTATTTAAGTCTTCTGCCATTTTTGGATTGGCTTGTTTGTTTCTTTAGTATTGAGCTGCATGAGCTGTTTATATATTTTGGAGATTAATCCTTTGTCCGTTGATTCGTTTGCGAATCTTTTCTCCCATTCTGAGGGTTGTCTTTTCATCTTTTTTATGGTTTCTTTTGCTGTGCAAAAGCTTTGAAGTTTCATTAGGTCCCATTTCTTTATTTTTCTTTTTATTTCCATGACTCTAGGAGGTGGATCAAAAAAGATTTTGCTGTGATTTATGTCAAAGAGTGTTCTTCGGGGCTTCCCTGGTGGTGCAGTGGTTGAGGGTCCGCCTGCCAGTGCAGGGGACACGGGTTGGTGCCCTGGTCCGGGAAGATCCCACATGCCACAGAGCGGCTAGGCCCGTGAGCCATGGCTGCTGAGCCTGCGCGTCCCGAGCCTGTGTGCCACAATGGGAGAGGCCACAACAGTGAGAGGCCCGTGTACCACCAAAAAAAAAAGAGTGTTCTTCCTATGTTTTCCTCTAAGGCTTTTATAGTGTCCAGTTTTACATTTAGGTCTCAAATC